>NC_058108.1:23470455-24085812 GCF_914725855.1 Thunnus albacares | reverse complement strand
AGCTCTCTCCATTTAGAAAAGCAGCAGCTGTAAGCTTTGATATACAGCAATAACACTGAATTTCAATGGTGACCCAAAGTCACAACAAAAAAAAAAGTGTTTAAAAAGTATCAAAACATTTTTAAAACTTCTCATAACATTCCTGTAGCATTACCCAATTCATTTTTTAAATTCAGTTTTATTGATATAGTTCCAAATCATACAAAAGTTATCTCAGGACACTTTTCACATAGAGCAGGTCAAGACTGTACACTTTAATCCAACAGTTCCCCCATGAACAAGCACTTGGTGACAGCAGCAAGAAAAAACTCCCCTTTAACGGGAAGAAAGCTTAAAGAGAACTGGACTCTAAGTGGGTGACCATCTGCTTTGACTTGACCCATTAATCTGTATTACCGGTATGTTCAAACAATCGGCTGTGAACCACTAACTCGCTAAATACACAATTTCTGGCAGAACTTCACAGCAATGAGGAGGCGATAACATCATGTTAAAGTTAAGTGTTTTTATCTAGGTTGTGGAGAAACAATGAATGTTTAGAAAATACTGAACATATTACAACAAACGAGAGGTGGCCAATGATGCTGGGTCGTTTGAAATTTATTTTAGCTGCTTTGAAACCAGGCTCATTACAGCTTCTATTCTGTGCAAAGGAGCAAAGTCTTTGGTAACATATTCCTTTAACATTCAGGTGAATACATGCAATTTCTCACTCACGTATTATTTTGCCGGATTGTGTTGGGTCACTCTCTCATTCAAGGGTTTGACACTAAAGACGATCACAACTTCAGAAGCAGAACTTCCGGTAAGCGTGTGCTACCTAAACATTTTATTTCTGTATTTTACACTTGAAATGCTGGTTTTACTGTCATCTTTTACCTTTCAGTTGACTCTTAGGATCAAAGTGTCCAGGTTTGTCTCTTGATGTCAGGTAGGATGACTTCTTTGCTGGCTTAGTACAAATTGTTAACTGTTCATCCACAATGGTCTTATGTAATGTTCTTCAGTATGTTCTCAATGGGTTGGAGCACCTGACTGGCTCTGCCAAATTTGAGACCGCAACACTCACTCAAGCCCAGACCCGAGGCTCACTGAGCTAATGCAATGCTGTGTCTTCCCTCCTCTTCTCACTGGATAATGGGTACCTACTCGCCACACGATATATATGGATGCAGATGATTGGTGCAGTCAGAGAGAGAAATTTAATAAATGACATTTGAAAATAACCACACCTGAATCCGACACAAGCCTGAAGTCTTGTGCAACCAAACAGCCCAAACCTGACCCAAAACCCAATAACCTACTTCGTTTGAACCTGTCAGGTCCGGTAGCAGAACTCTACAATGAAGACCTCAAATGCTGATTTTTTTTGTCATGGATTCAAGTTAGAGAGAAACCTGAAGTTCAAAGTTAACACCGTGTTTAGATTTCCTGGATCTTTATTTCATTTGGATGGTTTCCATGTTTGGTTTTGATCTGATGTAGTGGGAGTCTTCACCTGTATCCTCCTCAGAAAAAAATTAACAACCTCAAGAATGCTTCTGGCCTGCTCAGTGTCTTGGAGAAGTTATACTTTTGCTTTTCCTGTTAAAAAAAGGTCAAAAATTATTTGTGAGAATCATTGTCTCCAGACTACATGTGTAGCAACTAGTAACAGCGGGCTGCTGTCATCTTTGGCAGGTTCCTGAAATCCTCATTGATGACTGGTGGGTGCAGCAAACAGAGCATCATATGAGACCATAAAAGCATAGCATCATCATCATCTTCTTCTTGGCTTTTTATACTTACTTAAAGGTACCTTGTGGAGTGTTGTGGAGTGATGGTCGTACATGTAGGTTCCCATTTCATTTGTTTTGTGCACAAAGAAGCACATGGGAGCATGAAGTTAGTGAACTTATTTCCTTAGAGTGATGTTTTCATTGCTGTCATTAATCTTTGGTAACAGTTGCCTTCATGCCAAAGGAACACAGTGTGGCTCGCTGATGTGTTTTTAATAGTGTTTTGAACAAAAACAGAGGTCTACAGCACAAAAGAATAAGATACTGTAGATCAGGCTTTGGGTATACTGTACACGCAATACTTGTAAGTAGGATCAATGCATGTGAGAATTGTTGACCATAAGAAAACTTCAGAAAATCACCGTCCTCGTCCTTTTACAAACACATGTGGCAAGATAAAAATAGAAAAATAAGAGATCAAATGAAAGACTATATGGTCGGAATATTTACTGGAGTGAGCAATAACTTTGAAGATACTGGAGTTCATTAGGTAAGCTTAATGATATGCTACATTCTGCATATACATGACATGTTGCTTTGCTACTTCCTGATACGTCTCTCAAAACTGTACAGCTTCCCAATTTACCCAATTAAAAACAAACAATGGCCTGAGGTTACTTTTATGACTTACACAAAATCTCTAAACTTTAAATTGTTATATTGCATCCTAAATATAGTGTAATACTATATTATAAAATTCACACATAATAAACATTTTATATGGCCTTTAGGGACAGCATGACTTATCACAGACTGGCATAGTTACAATACAATATTTATAAAATAAAAACAAAGGCACAGTTATTTACAAAAATATATTTGTAGTTTACAATATTTACATCATGTTATACTTAATTAGCCATCTGCGATGCGATCCTCTCTTCCAAAAGGTGATTTAGTCTGGCCAGAAATACTGTGATATTTTTAAGTGAGTATGCTTCACAAGGTGGACAGCCGACCTAAAATTCAAAAGAGATACAATTTAACGTTTTTAAACGTGAATAAAAAAGGTACTTAAAAAAATGAAAATACCACAGATAAAAGCTAATAGGACAAATGTCTCAATTTAGTTTTGTGTAATATAGTACGTTGGATTTGTGGTGACGAAATTGTATCAACTCTGAATTGTGAGGAAGTTAACCATAAAAAAGTATGATGAGCCCTGAAAAGCTTAATTTTGCGTACAGTTTTACACACACTGGATATTTTATTAATGCCAGATTCATCAATCGTTATATGAAGAATGACAATTTGTCTTTTCAGTAGAGACAGCCCAAAGTTTACTGCCATGTTTATTTAAAAGGGACATATAATGCACAGTTCTAGGTCAACTTTTTTGATCCAGGGCTCTACCAGAATATATTTGCATGATTTACAGTTCAAAAAACTCCTTATTCAACTTATACTGACCCTTTACACAGCCCTTCAGTTCAGCCTCTTTCTGAAACAGCCTGTTTTAGCTCCTGTCTTATTAAGGGCCCCCTCCTGATGAATAGGATTTCACTACTTCATTCATCATGTTCACAGCAGGCTTTTGACTCACAGCATTTCTACATACGTTAACCTCAACTTTTAGAATTTTGACTATGTTTAACATAGATATCCAACATCTTAACAGTATATAAATAACCATAATAACCATAAAGCCATAAAAAGCATGATATGTCCCCTTTAAATGCAAATGTTGTTCATGGCTATAGCATGTTGTCTTGTCCAGTAGTTCTGATTGACTGAAACATAAATAAGTGTTCATTCATTTACATAAAATGCAATTGAAATTTAGGTCTTAATTTCTATCTTCTCACCTCATTCTAAATTCAATCACCAATGAAACAAAAAAACGGATGTATTTCCTGCGTGAAATCCGGATTACTATCTGTTAAGAGGGAAATGTAAACAGGGCTTACCTGGTCAGCTCCAGGCATTGTTTTAATGTATTCATTGAAATTTAAGATGTGATACACTGCATCAATCGTAATTTTTTCCTCATGCAGGACCATTATCAACTCCAACATGTAACACTTGAGCGCCATGATTCTACAGTTCTCCTAGGAGAGAAAGAAATGCTTCAGTATGGACACTTACATTGACTTGCAGATTTATTTCATTAACAGGTATAAACAGCTGTGTAGCTGTGTCATGTTCTTGCTCAGGTATTTGATACCTAAGCAAGCTACTGCTCATGCTCACAAATCAAGAAATATTGTGAATTCTGTTTTAAGTTGATTTCTTACTTGATAGTACTAGTGCTCTCACAGCTATACAATTTGATGGCTTATATCCATGTGGTGTGCCAATTTAATGATGGAGGTCACTTAAAATCTTATAAGGATAAAGCTGGCATTATTTTATATTTTTATTATTATCAACAAATCCCATGAAAATCCCAATTGTTCCTACAGAAGATAGTAAATGGACCGCATCTACTCTTGTCTTTCAACCACTCAAAGCACTTTAGACTACATGCCAACATTCACCCATTCACACACGCATTCATACACTGATGGCACTGCCTTTGGGTGCTATTTGGGGTTCAGTATCTTGCCCAAGGACAATTCAACATGCTGACTGAAGGAGCTGGGCATCGAATTGCCAATCTTCTGATTAGTGGAAGACCTGCTCTACCTCTGAGCCACAGCTGCCCCAGATGTAAATCTTTACAAACAGGTCACAAATGTATAGTTTCATTATGAGAAAGGGATCACTAATCTTCTAAAACAGCTGGGCACTTTAGTTTTTAGCTAAATGTTACTTACACCTATCTTGCGAGACAGCTGGATTCATGAGATCACGTGAGAATCCATCTTGTCAGGCTTCAAGTTATACACTTGTGTCAATCAGCATTGCAAATCCAGCTGCCTTGCAAGGTAAGACATGATAGACGGTGATGGACAGATGGTTCATCCAATCACCTGCCGAGTATGTTTTTGAAAGTGCCTGCTGTTTTCCAAACAATTTCCATGGACAACTTCTCAGATGGTTCTGTGTAACAAACCATCTGGTGCATCAGGTTATACTCAAACGGGTGTAAGAGTGCATTTGTGCGGATTATCAAGTGCGGATTAATACATATGTATTGCTTTAGTGAGTATTAACAGCAATAAGACGATGTATGTGGAATTGATTAAAAATAGACTATGGTGCTCATGCTCATGGTGATAAAGGAACAAATCACCCAATGCAATGGTGTGGCTCATTGATGTGTTTTTAATAATTTTTGGACAACAATGGAGCTCTGTGGCACAGAGGAATAAGATAAAGCAAGCTTTGATACACAGATTATACTTGTTAATTGGATCCATTATTGCTGGTTTTGGTCTTTTCACATGATTTGTAAGAAAAAGCCTTATTCTTTGAGTTTTGGTTTCTGAATTACAATGGGATACTCTGATTTTTATTTATTTCTAGCTTAAATCGAAACAAAACTTTAACATATACTTTTTACAACTTACCTTAATGTCATCAGTTGATGGAGCGTACAGCATAGCATCAGATTTCTAAACAGAGGTAAGAAGTTAAACACTATAATTTGACAAATTATGGTTTTGAGTAATGTTTTCAAATATAATCATTAAAAATAATTACCTACTACTGATACTGATAAAGCAATAGATTATATTAAAGTGTCAACAAAGTATCAGTGAAAATAGAAATATCATGGTTTCTACAATACAAAACAAAAGTGCTAAAACATAACCAAAATTATTTGATACCTTCTCTCACCTCAATGGTTT
This sequence comes from Thunnus albacares, assembly GCF_914725855.1. Lineage (NCBI taxonomy): Eukaryota > Metazoa > Chordata > Actinopteri > Scombriformes > Scombridae > Thunnus > Thunnus albacares. The sequence goes on along the minus strand of NC_058108.1, from coordinate 24,080,300 downwards.
GTTTCACTTCCTCCACGCAATGCTTTAGATCACGTAAATGCGGCCCCTGAGCAGAACACGTAGACATACTCAAAAAGCTTTAGGAGAATAAAGAGACAATGATTATAATACACTGTCTGTGACAGTAATCAGCTTTAATTAAAGTCAGATGTGCATGTTAATGTCTGTCATTGTCTAAAATCTATTGTATTTATTACTGACCCCCTGTCTCTGTATGCTACTTACTCAGCTACAAGTCTCGCAGACAGAAACTATATTCAACAGTCAATTTAGTTGTTGGCATGTTGCCACACTGTTGGGGTGGTTTGAAAGCTTTCAAAGTAATGGATCTGATACATAGATAGAAAATAATCCCCTTCTGATGGAACATTACAAGCCACTTATGCTTGTATGGATAAGTAATATCAAATTGTAAGACTTTTTGGATGAAAGAAATTTGATCTTTTGTTGTTGAGACACATTTCCTCTCATGAATAATGTTGAATATGTGACACTCTCTGAGTGTTTTTCCAGCTACAGTATATCACAGATTTTAGAAACATTTACTCTGTTATTTCTAAGGATGATCACCAGTATTTTATTAACTTCAGATAACAAAATACACTGTTTGCCTACCTCAGAAGTAAGAAACAAAGCCACACCTGAGTTTTGTGGCTCTCTCGGCACAGGTTACAGGTCAGCTGGAACTGGGCGCCTTTCTAGAAACAAAGTAAGAAAAGATTAGTGTGTAGTCCTTCGGGTAATTTGGTCAAGCATGAATGAGACAGTTGACAGAAAAAGTGCTGGTTAACGGGATCATTTTTACCTTGATGTAACTTAATTTAAGAGCATAAAACATCTTTTTATTGTTCAAACAGTTACACATGAAAAATCCCTTTCACTTGATTCATTTATTTGTTGATTCATTCAACATTCACTATCAGCTGTATACAGTAAGTTTGTTTCAGTTAGTTCAGTAAAGTCAATTTAGCTCTGAACTGATCCTCAAGAGGAGGGGTCATTACAATGTCAGCACTACTGATATTTCTTGAACAGCATGATCATCCCATCATGCATTGTGAAACTGTGCCCCCTCAAAAAATTGACTGCATGACGCCCCTGACTTTACATATACAAGACGGGTGACGGGTGACAAATTAAAGGAAAAACTAACATTAAGTGTCTTAGTAAGGTGTTTGGTCACCATGTGCCGCCAGAACAGCTTCAATACACCTTAGTATTGATTCTACAAGTCTCTGAACTCTACTGGAGGGATGAACGCCATTCTTCCAAAAGATATTCCCTCGTTTGATGTTTTGATGATGGTGGTGGAGAGTGCAGTCCAAAATTTCCAATAGGTGTTCAATTGGGTTGAGATGCGGTTGCTGCGAAGGCCATAGCATATGATTCAAATCATTTTCATACTCATCAAACCATTCATAGACCATAATTTCCGATCCTATTTACTGACATCTTTCCCATAGATCTAAATGCAGATGTCACTTTAGTCACAGTTCCTATGGGAATACCAGCCAGTTGAGCAGTCTTTGTGACTGAAGCTCCTGCCATCCGTGCCCCAAAAATGAACCCTCTTTCAAAGTCACATAGATCTTTTCCTCCTGCCATCTTGATACAAAATCAGAATCAGCTGGGCCTCCTCATCATTTTTACACATGCCACAGAGCATGATTGGCTGTTATTTGCTTAATTGTACCATGCGGTGTACCTGTGTGGAAGCATTTGCATTTATATTTCTCCACTCATTTATTCAGGTTTTTCCTTTAATTTGTCACCCATCTGTATGTATAGGCCGAAAATGAATCTCATCGCTGTGCAAATACAAATTGCTGTTTTTAGAGAACAAGAACCTCTTGTGATACCAAAATGTTTGCCTGCTGTGGTTTCCCCTTTCAGACAGGGGGAAATTACTGCTACTGTCTCCATTGTTTCCACTGTAAACAACAGCAGCCCTGCCGCTAACATAGGGCCTGAGTTGACAATGGTTGAAGTCAGCTTGCGTGTGGTAAACACAGAAGCCACACAGAGGAAAAGAACACAGGAACTTCTTCTTGGTATCAGAGTATCCTAAATTGTACACCTCTGCAGTGATCAAACATATCAATTACAAGAGCCCCACATCAGATTCAAACTGATCAACTCAACTGATCATTCAAAAGATTCTACTTTAAAGATCCACCCCAGACATGTTTTAAGATGTAAACTAGAAGAATGTACTCAGTAGAGTGCAGATCTTTGCCAGGTCTGTACATTCAACTTTAGTGGATCATATCATATCAGATATGGAAATACCTTTTGCTATGTCGTAATACATATCATAAAACGGTGAGGACTACTGAAAAGACAAAAGTCTAAGCTTTACTTTAGGCTCATAAGGAATGGCGTCATGAAATAGTGTTGTGAATGACCAAAGGATTTAATATACAAATGTGAAGTGAGATCATTACATTTTCTCTGTAACTCTCTGTGTGCCTTTGGACAGTAATGATCTTTTGTTATTGTTGAGAGGCCCCACTGGCCTTCTCCATCCTGTTTCATGACCTAGAAGACCCTACTCGGGTCTTGGTATAAGCAGAACATGTCAAGGGGTCAAGGGTCACATATGGCTCGGGGCTCTTGGTTTCTTGAGTCTTGGGAAAATGTGACTCTTATGCAACATACATGTGCATGTAAATGTGTATCTTGTGGCTGTGTGCCATTGGCTGCAATTATATAAACTGATACATTGACCAGTCACAGTCATTTCTCTGTTCCTTCTGCAACTATAAGGAACAGAGGGTTTTGGTTTATTAGGTTTGCTCTTTGTTTGAGACAGAAGTGATGCAAATCTTTGTGTTTGTATGTTAATATTTTTTTAATCTTTTACCCAGCAATGTGTATTATTTCATATGTGTGTTGTTGGCCTCATACTCCATGTGTTTGAGACAAGAGGCGGGCCTGCACACAGTCATAAAGCCTGATAGCAAGAAAGGGTGCCAGGTCAAACAATTTGCCTGCAGAACAGAGAGAGAATTTCTCCACAGAGACAAAGGACCACCGTGTCTTTATCTGAGTTGACTCTGCTGTTTTCTCTGCAACGCCCGCCAAGAATCAGCTGCCATCAAAACACAGACAGAGCAAGAGGATGTCCCTGTCAGCGTCAGGAACTGAGCCGCACCTGAAAGACGGAATAAAACACACACCCTACTCGCTTTCTGAAGTGATCAAACAATAGGTGTCTGGGCAGAGATAATGTTATATTGTTTGTTGTTAGCTTTTAGCTATTTAAGCTTTATTGCTTGTGTTATTGTTGTTTGCAACGAATTGACGGACCGCTGAATCCCTTTGTTCTGCTTTACTCCGAGGAGTATTTGAACTTTGCTGCCTGTTTAGATGTGTTCACCACACTAGACCTTCATGTGTTTGTCTCACTCGGGACTACTGCTGTGTTTGTGCCACCATGAGTGAGAAAGTGCATTACAGACTGCCGTCCGTACGCCCCCTCTCTGTGGACAAAGCAACTGCTTCCCTCCCATCCATGGTCGTGATTCCGCCAAGAGTCGGCTTTCCCTCCTCTTTCTTTCCCTCTCTTGTTACCAACACACACGCACGGACGCGCGCGTACAAACATGTACACAACACACGCACCTCTTTTACACATCTGACAGTCAGATAAGATGTGACACAGCACCACTCTGCTCCTTGTTATCTACCATTAGACACTTGTGTTTGATACACTGAATTGAGTGAGTGCAGAGATGTCGACCCCCAGGCAGCGCTATCTTGCTATTGTCTGACCAAAACACCACAGTCACATCCGCCATTTGGTCCTCACATGATGTGACTTTCTCCCATACTCACATCCGCCATCTAAACTCTCGCACGTCATCACACCAGATCACATCCACCATCTTGCCACACACACACACACACACACACACGAATATCCACCCACACACACCCACCTGCATTTGTGTTTAACCGTGTACAGCTGTTGTTTTATGTATGTTTGCTTAGGTATAATTAGATTTTAGGATAGTGATTTATTGATCAAAGCATCTGCTAACTTTGTTAACTTTGCTATGTTTAATAAACACTGTTATATCTTTAAGTCTTTTGTCACTATTGTGCATGTTTATTGTGAAAAGTGGCTGATTGAGAGAGTCAGAGCTCAAACTCAAACCTTCGTTCACCTATGAATGTTAATATCCCTCAGATATTAGCATTCTAGGTGAACTCTTTTATGGGACTACCTCACTGTCTGGTTATTGGTCCTGGTTTGCGGGTGGTGCCTCATTATTATGAATGAATATTAATAATTTATATTTTCTAATAATCAATAATTATCTTGGATAATTATTAATTATTGCTAATAACCAGCCGTGCTCCTCCCAGATCCAACAGTGTTTAGTGTTTTCAGACAATTTCAGACAACAATATGTTTTCCAAAAATTGTGAATAACTGCAACCACGAGAGGTCCATACAGTCATAATGGTCATAACATCATGTGCTCAAAAAATATTTGGCTTATGGGTCCAGTGGTATGTGAGATTAACTGCGGACAGATACACAGACACACACCCAAACGTATGATCCCCTCCAGGCTTACGCCTGGCGGAGATAATAAAATACTCTACTTTGAATAATAATTTGTGTCTAATATGGTTTTTCCACAAAAAGTTTTAATTATCTTGTTAAAATCTCTAAAAATACATCTACTCCACCCTCATTAGGGTTAGGGTTTTATCATTTTTGTCTGCCCTATCTTTGATCAAGCTTTGATTCTGTGCTTAGTGTTGTTAATATGTGAGCACTGGCTCAAGCTGACATAAGCCCTGTTGTCAGATGACTCTTTCATAAACCATATTCAGGCACATCAGGAATATATCCCTGTCCTTTGGACAGAGCCACTCTGCCACTGCAACCCACGCTGTGGTCAAAAGGGGGGGTATTACACCTGTAGTGATATGAATTACCATAGAGAATGAATAGAAAAAGTTAAGAGAGTTACACACATGGTCGCGCCCTCTGCCTCCATCTTCACTCCACTTATGAGTAGGAGACATCTTCAGGAGTTGAACTCTTAAACTACAAATTTCGAGGGAGAAGGAGGAGGTGTCATTTTAAAGAATTTTTGAGGTGGTAATTGAACTTTTTTTGTGGGAAAACCATATCAGACACAAAATATTATTCCAAGCAGCCTATTTCTATATGTCATAAAACATGTCTGGAGGGGATCTTTAAAACTCTGCTCACAGGCTAATGCATCAATAATAATAATAATAGTGATTAACAAAATACTTTGATAATAATCTGAAAGGAAAGGGGAGTCTGCATATCAAGGGTGTTAACCTTCAATACATTTTACTAGTAATACTTTTTTTACTTACTTACTGTCTCATCCTCTTTTGTGCCAGATGTTAAGGGTTATGCATTTTTAAATAAAAACTGAGCTAATCTCATTACTGGACCATTAAAATTAAAGACACATTGTTATTTACAGTACATGTCTGCAATTTATAGTTGTTTTTATTCATATGAATAAGAAGAAAAATTTTCAGTTGTTTACTGTAACATTTACGGTAAGAAACTATTCATGTAGACTACAATAGAAACACTAAAAATACAGTATATTACTGCAGGCCTATAGCTACAGTATCAAACTGTAAACCTCATATTCGCAGCAGAATACTGTCATATATTTTACAGTATTTAACTATTAAGGAGATCTAACATGGCGGCGACCTTTTGCTGAATGAACTGAGTAAACTGAGTAAACATGTTAACTTTACAGGATTTACAAAAGATTTAAACACCTCCTGATTCAAATTACATTCACCGATCATCTGTCACCACCTACCCGGACCACTACATCTTTACAGTGGAGGACATAATGGATCTTGAAGCATTCATCGACGACTAGGCCTACTACAACCGGCAGATCAACATGGAGTCAGACTCAGCCAAACCCAGCACCAAAAGACAAAAGACAGACTCTTCAACGGACGCAGACGATCTACAAACCACAGAAGTTGAGGTTAGTGTGCTAGCAAGCATAAACAAAAAACTGGATTTATTAGTTTCACTACACGAAGAGGTTAAAGACATACACAATAGCCTGGGGTTTGCCCACCACAACATCATCACACTACAAAAAACCAACCAGGACTTACAAACCACCGTTAAAACTCTCGACGAACAAATACATAGCCTACCATCTCCAAAGAAAATAAGATTCTGAAAGAAACTATGTTGGATTTACAAACCCGTTCTATGCGCGACAATCTCATCTTCTCTGGCGTCTCTGAGCAAACACCCGACAACCCAGAAAACCTCATAAAAAACTTCATGAAAACTCAACTGAAAATCCCCCCAGAAACTGTACAAAACATCACCTTCCACAGAGTACACCGCCTCGGAAAACCATCAACCAAAGGACCCCGGCCTAAAATAAGCTGGAACAAATCCACTATTCTACCTTTGACCGCAAATGCCTGGGATTCTGCAGCCCAAGATCCCTCTCTCCCAGTCCACATTGGTAATATCAAATACTTAGGCATTAATATTTCCTCCAGGCTGTCAGAGTTGTTTAACCTCAACTACACCCCTCTGCTGAAAAACATAGAAGATGATTTTAAACACTGGACCAAGTTACCACTTACTCTTATTAGACACATTACAACAGTTAAAATGAAAACCCTCCCACAAATCAACTACCTATTTTCATTACTTCCCATTACCATCACTGACAACTGGTTTCAAACTTTAAACTCTTTAACAACTCAATTCTACTGGAAAAATAAAAAAAACAAGAATCTCACTTTCAACATTACAGAGCACAATATCACAGGGTGGCCTAGAAGCACCAAACTTCCTTCATTACTTCTTATCAAATCAACTACAATATTTACTCAAATGGATCCATAAAGATAATTACAGTACACCATGGTTACAGATAGAACAAAATCAATGTAAAACCACTTCACTCACAGACCTCCCATTCCTACCACAATCAATCAAGAAACAAGATTACTACAAGAACATCACAATCTCCTCAACTCTGACAGCCTGGTGGAAAGCCCACAAAATCACCAAATCATCACTAGCACCATGTAGGTTCACCCCGATTTGGCACAATCCGGACTTCCAACTGTACAACACTTCTGTTCACTTTCTATCATGGCACCAAAAAGGAATCACTCACGTCCATCACTTATTTGAAAATAACCAGTTCATATCATTCAATACACTTATCCAGAGGTATGGGGTTGGGAGAGACCAATTCCTGCAATATCAACAACTAAAATCCATTATTAAATCTAAAATCAACATATCCAATAACACATTACAGCCTTCCAAATTAAGCGAAGAAATCTTTAAAATTACAAACCCCAAACGAATAATTTCAAAAATTAAAAAACTTCTTTCATTGACAGACACCTCCATAACACTCCCAACCACAAAATGGGAAAAGGACCTGGCTCTATCTCCCAACCCCGATTTCTGGATACAAATCAATAAAAACATCTTCTCCATGACTACCAATTCAAATTTACAACTAATACAATACAAAACCATCCACAGAATACACATCACTCAAGGAAAAATGTTTAAAATGGGATTGATCGATACAGATATCTGTTCACAATGCACCTTGGGTCACATAGATGATTATTTTCATGCCACTTGGTCTTGCCAGCCAGTTTTTTCATTTTGGATAACAGTCACAGAAAAACTATCGAGTATCTTAGGCTGCAGAATCTCAGCATCCCCATCGCTCTGCTTGCTGGGAGACTTGACACATATCACAATCCCAACTAAACACAAAAACCCGTTATTGATTTCTCTAACTATCGCCAAGAAAATAATATTTCAAAACTGGAAATCCAAACATTCCTGCCATATCACTCACTGGACTAATCTACTCTCAGAACACATCTCAATAGAAAAAATAACAGCTTGCAAAACAAACAATATATCAGCCTTTGAGGAAACATGGACCATATTCATAAATCACCTAAAACTCCACCCAGAATCCAATCCAAATCAATAGCCAAAACCAGAGCCACATACATGACCACATATCAGACCACATACCCAACCAATTTTTTTTTTTTATTATTATTTTTTAAAATTTTATTTATTTATTTTTTAAATTTAATTCACTTTTCCTTTCCCTTTTTTGTTGTTGTTGTTGTTGTTGTTGTTGTTTTGTTTGTTCATTTTTGTTTTTATTTCTTTGTTTTACTTCCAGTTATACATATATATCATCAACATGTGTCATGATAGGCTAATTATTGTTATTTAGAAACTAAATATCTTTATCATTATTATTATTATTATTATTATTATTGCTATCACTACTATTGTCATTTATGCCACTATGAATTATACTATTATTATTATCATCACTACTATTGTTATTCCAGATAGTACACCAAATTTGGCACGCAAATCAGGTCTGGTGAAAAATTTGATAAAATGTAAAAATTAACCCCCGAAGTGCCAAAATGTTCTCGAGAGCGCCACCTATGTATCTAAAACGGCCGCCACGGCCCGTAGGAATGTCGAATCAAAACTCAATTATTCGTCTCATCAAGACCTACAAATCATACGCTGACACCCCTGACCTAAATCCAACAGGAAGTCTGCAATCTCAATTTCAAAGTATGATTTTTTGCCAATTTTGGACCTTGAATAAACGCTATCTCCTCCTAGGGCGTTAATGGTATCGGCTTCAAACTTTAATACATGACTTATCACACTGTGTTGAGCAAAAGTTATTAAAAACTTTGTAATAACTCGAACAGTTTAGATTTAGTAAGCCCTGAAAGTTGGAGTGCGACATTACACCTTACAATGTAAACCAATGGGGAGGCAATCTCTGGGCATGGACTTTGTGCCAAACTGGGGCATCTGGCGTCTAAACTATAAGTCCGACCACTTTCAAACCTGTATCAATGGATTCGCGACGAAAATTCCTACAAAAAAATGTGATTTTTATGTAGGATTTGGCCAAAGTTATGGGATTTATGAGGATATTTCACAAGTAGAGTACACTAATATCCTTCTCTGCAGTTGAGAGGGAGAGAGAGAGAATGGGGGGGGTAAAGTAAACATCCACTGCCTGTGACAGAAGCCCTTAGACTGCGCCACACTCCACTTACTTAGTGCTTCTACACATGTGACAGGAGTGTTCAATCCTTACTTTTTTTCAAGGAGTACATGTGCTCCTAAATGAAAGAAATTAGGGGCATACATATTACTTTAGGAGCACACTGAAAAATGTTCAAGTAAGAGTTTCTTAAAGAAAACAATTCATTAAATACATATTTACAATTTATCACATACATATTTAAACTCTGTGTGTGTGTGTATGTAAATCACAATTTGTTGTTTTTAGGGGTGCTTGATTATGGTAAAAATCATAATCACGATCATTTTTGTTCTATATTGAGATCATGATTATTCAACATGATCACTTTTTGACTGTAATTTTTGCCAATTGCTGATGTTGATATATGCACATATTTTATATGAGGGAAGAACTCAGGAAGGCTAGAGTTCCGGAGCTCAGTATTAAAACTGTAATGGACCTGCCATGAGGGTGGAGCAAACTCCATTTCCAAGGATGCTTTGCGATTTTCACACCTCAGCAGGGAACAGTCAACATCGGTCCCTCATTGGCGGAGACGCAGCCATGACATCACCACCCCTTTATAACCGAGCACGCCCAAAATGCACGTCTTTCTCATGTCACTGAGCTACGGGTAACTCCTGTTCCCCTGTGAGTTAGTTTGACTACCCCACGAACATGTTTTCCCCTCATCGAAGACTCCCTTCGTCGGACGAGACGAGACTTTGCCCGTGTTCACCCGAACACATTCCTGGATCCGAGAGAGACCGCTGCTGCAACCAGCGTCCTCAAATTCCCCCGAGAAAGAAGAAATAAAGTTACTTCAGCATAACGTGGAACGGCTCTGCCCTGCTCATCTTCGCCGAGTCGACTCTGACGTTCTCTCCGCCACTCCACTCAGAGCCAGCTGCCGTGATTTTCACCGACCATGCGAGAACGGCACCGTCTGCCTCCGAGCCAAGAACAAAGTTGGGCATTAAAACGGACTACACACACCCTGCTCGCTTTCTGAAGCGACCAAGTAAGAGGCATAAGTCTGGGCATAGGCCGTGTTAGTTGTGTTTTCGGTTATTAGTCCCGGTTTCCGGGTGGTGCTCCGTATTTGTTAGTTCATATTAATAATTCTATTAATTGTTATAATTAGTTAATTATCGTTGATAATTGATATTGCAAATAAGCAACTGTGTTCCTCACAGATCCAACAGTTGGTGCCTGAATTATTGATTAAGGTTAACAATATTTTGATTTCATAATCCATAATTATTTGTGATAAACAGAGGGGTGGGCTCACAGAGAGAAACCGGTTAGTATTGTGTGTCAAAAGACTCACACTGATCATCTCCAAACGTTTTCTTGGTTCCCAGAAGCTTAGATGACTGCGCCGCGGCCCGATGTGCGAAGGCCCGTTCAACGCTGCTTGCAGCTTTAATTACTGCTGTTGTTCTAGTCCTTGAGTGTGGTGGCGGTGGAGGTAGAGGCAGTCGTAAATCCGGGTAAAGTCTTATATGCAGGGCGGTGGGGGGCGGAGCCATGCGGGGCGTGGAGGCGCCCGCCTCTCCCAACTCCTTGCCCTCCGGTGGTATAGCCGCGGTCCTTGGTGAGAGCGGCCGGAGATTACTGGCTGTGGTAGGCCTACCTCTACCCCTACCCCTCTTATAGCAAAAAAAACAAAACAAACAAACAAAAAAATCTATGGTCACCTTCCACCGGACAAACTCTCTCCCAAACAGAACGGCAAACAAACAAACAACAAAAGAAAGAGAAGGGGAAAAGAAGCAAAACAAACAAATATCACAGGAGGAATACCCCTTAGCTGGTCTCAGCTAGTCGGATCCCTGGGCTGTAGCGGTGTTGCTAAGGGGGCTGGCTGTCGTGTGGGAGGGTGATGGTGGCCTCCCCTCCTTGGGCTCTGTGTGTTTAGCTCCACCCCCCATAGCCATATTAAATTAATTTAATTGATATACACTCAAATAGATATAAATTGATATAAATTAATATAAATAGCTAATTATTTAACCCATTTCACTGTTATTGTGGCTGCCTCTGCCGCTGCCGCCGCCACAGCATACTATCAAACAAGACTATTATCATTATTACATTATATTGCTCCTCTCTCTCTCTTCTTTTCTCACTTTCATTCACTCACCCCCCTTCCCCTTTCCCACAATCAATCCATATTGCTTAGTTGCTTTCTACATTTACTATCTTTTTCATTGTAATATGATGTTGTCATTGCTGTTGTTTGTCATTATTTTTGTTTGTCTATCTGCTTGATTTGTCTTTTTTTTTGTTTTGTTTTGTTTTTGTTTGTTTTGTTTCCACTATGTCTTGTCAACAGTATCACCAATAAAAAAACAACAAAACAAAACAAAAAAAAAACCTATTAAAGTAAATTACGATAGTGACACTGTAAAAAATGGTAAAATGCTGGCAACTACAGCTGCCAGTAGTTTACTGTAACTTTGTATCTTTTTGTATCGAAGTAAAGTACAAGTACTTGTACTAACCACTTTCCATTGCTGCCTATCATCAAGTATATACATGGTTTGATATACATAAATAATCAGCAGGTAAATGTCTACCTCTTCATTCTAACCCACTTAAAACGTGTTGACCATTAAATAAGCGTCAAGTACCCTATTAAACATCAAACTCTTGCGTTCAATTTTTTTACTCCGGTAGAAGTAAAAAGTATCAGCAATTACCAAAAGTACAAGTACTCACAATGCAGAATGGCCCATCCGTGAATATTAAATATTATATAATAATATTATGATTATTGATGTCTTTATATGTAATCATCTCTTTAATATTGCAGCTGATAGCTAATAGCCTACATCATAAATTATATGTGTTGATTATATTTTTTATTGCCAATCCGAACCTGCAAAGTAAAGCTGCGAAATAAATGTAGCGGAGTAAAACGTACAATATTTTCCTCTGAGATTTTGTTGAGTAGAAATATATAGTAGCACAAAATGGAAGTAACTCATGCGAAGTACGTCAAAGCATAAATAAACTTGTTTACTTTCCTCCACTGCAGAAGGAGGAGCTTGTTAAAACAGATGACGTCCCATGTTATTAACCGAAAGTGAAACCAACCGCTGACACATCTGCTCTATGGTTTTAACCAAATCACCATTATGGTTCACGGTTCACCGACAGTGGCTGAAAAGTCTTCCCAGACCGCACGTGGCTCATAAAATTGACACACCTCCGATCATTACGCACTACTTATTTCCTACCTGTGTGAAAACTTTGCCACCTTTCTACCTGACTTAATAAAAACGCAGCTTCTACAGGTTGAAAACAGAGGTGTAATCATGCTCTCTCTCTCACACACACACACACTCACACACACACACACACAGCGGGAGTCAGTTTACCGGTCGCTGGTCTCCGGGGCACGTGAGCTGAACAAGGATCACCGGGAGCGCCGTCATGAAGTCTTTCATCTGCGCAGCGGTTTCTCTCCTACCCAGTGGAGCACCAGTCCAAGATCACATTTTTGCATTTCATCTGTGATAATGTGGCTGTGTTGTCTCATCGGTCTGTGTCCACTAAGAGTAAATTATTGAGGCGAGTGTGAGTGCGTCCAGATTTCGCTCCAGGAGGCGACTCACACACGCCCTGCTGACTTTTAAGTTCACTCCCCCTCTGATTCGTCACTTTTCTTGCTCACAAGTACGTGTCAGAGCAACTATTGAGATTGTTGATAAGACATCTATGCAGAAGCTCTGTCTACCATGTCAAAAACATCTCTAAACTTAGACCCTTATAGAGAAACCCGTCCGTGCCACTTATCTTGTCAGGACTACTGCAATGCGCAGGGATTCAGAGGGATCTGTGGCAGGAGCATCCAGGAGCTCCTGTACGTTCAGAACAGCGCTGCCAGGATCCTGATGAGTGTCCGAAAACACCAGCACGTGACACCAATTCTGTTTTCACTACACTGGCTCCCTGTCTCCTTCAGGCTTGACTACAGAGGTCTTTTTCTCAGATACAAATCCATCAACGGACATACGCCTCCCTACTTACAGGAACTGATCACACCACAAACCTCCATCTGCATCCGCAGATCTGCCAGCAGCTTGCTCCTCCGGGCCCTCAGTACCAAGCTCCTCACCATGGGAGATCAAGCCCTCTGGAACAGCCTTCCTGACTATCTGAGGGCAGCACAGACCCTAGTCTCTCTTTTTTTTTTTAAAAAAAGGCCTAAAAACTTTTCTATTCAAGAAGGCTTTTTCATCTTAACTCCTACTACTGTTTTCTTTACCTTGTATGTTCTGTTACTAATACCGCAGCACTTTGAGTTTCACTGTGAACAAAAAGTGCGATACAAATATTTATGTCAAAGTTTAATAATACCCAATCTATCCTCAAGTCATAGTAATTAGTCAGTCAAATAAGATTTCATTATTTAACAAGCATATGTAAAGCTGATTACATGAATCATATCTTTCAAGATAACATTGGATAACATTTATGTTGCTTTAAAGTAGGCTGAAACTAACATCCAGAATGAGATTGTTATTAATTGATTATTAATGCAGAGGCAGAGTTTGCGAAGATCTTCTTGGAAGCATGCACCAAAGCATCCAAATATGAAGTGCAGTTTTGACCACCGAGGAGAACGACACAGATCCTTTAAAAGGCCTGAATATGAAATCTACAGTGTGGCCACTACACATGGTCTCAGGTTTTTTTAGGTTTTTGCTCTCTTTTGGGCTCCCTCCCCGACCCTGGACATGGACAACCGTGGTTATAGGGCTGGTCCTTGTCCGGTCCAGCCCAAAAAAAGCCCCTTCTTTATTTTAACTTCCTTTTTCCATAACATGAATGCTGTGTTCCTACCTGTTTACCTGACTACTGTTGTGATGGAGAAAATGATTGTCGCTGTGGTAACTTCACAGAGTCGTAACATCCCGTCTGAGAGTTTTATGAACAACTGAGCGACTGACATCTGATAAACCCTTCAACTTGATGTATCTGTTACTCAAACTGGATGTACTGGATTGTTTTTCCATCTTCTCACATGTCCCTAAAGCTCAAGATTGTTTTTTTTTCGATGCAGTGCCGTTTCAGCTTGACTGCTCACTTAAGCATGACATCAACTCAGATGATTAGGGCCTCAAGGATCATTATTATTATGCATTATTACCTGTCTTATGGAGGGGCTCTTTATTATATTTTACAGGATATATGCATACTACCAAATACATTTGTGTTTAGCCAAATCACTACAAACAGGAGGTCAAGAAGACACAAAAATGGGAAAACAAGTCATCTCTAGTGCTGGGTATCGAACCTCAATATATTTTTTTTGGTACAGAAAAAAATATGTCTGGTATTAAAAACTACCTACTGAAAGATGATGTTGGAAGTTTGATCAATGATGTCTTGTTTCCTTGATCTCCAATCAGATAGTTTTTGATGTAAAATCAAAGTTTTGCTAGTTTTAGAGTATTTTATTTAGGCAATGATGTGTTTAGATCAAAGTTAACATTTGAATATTTAACACTGAAATGAATAAACAGGATTTGAAAGAACTATGGGAATTCTCAGTTTACATTCAAGTCCTTATTCATTCCTGACTTGTGAACATCCACTGAGGATCCCCAGTCTTTGTCCCATTTCAGGCAGCAGTCCCATCCAATTTGAGACCAGCCAGGGAATCAGCAGCCGTTTCCTCTTCGCCCTCTTCCTCCTCTTCCTCTTCCTCCTCGTCATCATCATCCTCGTCATCCTCATCTTCCTCATAGTCGTCATCCTCGCCGTAGTCGTCTTCTTGGTCCCTGCTTCCGGACGCTAGATTCTTCCAGTAGGAATCATACCCTGACGCTCCATCATCGTAATAATCGTCGTCGTCGGCACCAGCCTGGCGGCCAAACTTCAACGTGCGAGCTGCAGAAAACACACAGATGTGCACAGATGTGACACGAGCTCTGGATTAATTTACTGGGATGGTGATCTCATACAGCACAGTGAACATTAACCAGTCGCAGCATATAAAAGTCTTATGAATCATGGAAATCATATTAGTGTGAACACCAACTGTAGTTTTAATTTTATTTCAATATTAGTTAAAAGGTTTATTGTAATAGCCAATTCACACAGGAAGCATTGCTTGAGGTGTTTTTGACGTCGCTCTTCTGGCTCATGGAAAAAATACACTTCAGTGTTATTGCTCATCACCACAGGAATCCCCACGGTTTTTTTGTTGTTTTTTTTTTCACACATTACTCCAAGGACAACCATTTGTTACTTGCTGCCAGATATCATAGTCACACACCTCTCCTACTGTTTATATGTTTATCTATGTTACTTATTGACAGTATCTGTAATGACTGACGAAGTCCCAAGTTTCGCAATGATCTTTTCGGTTTTACTTTAGATAGATTTCACCTGCCTGCTATGATAACAGGTGAAATAAAATAAAAAAAGTCAATAAATAATAACAACACTACTTTCTTTCTGTATATGCCTCATAGAGCCTACTGTAAAGTAGGGCTGCAACTGATGATTATTATCAATTAATCTGTTCATTATTTTCTCGAGTAATCGATTGGTCTTTTGGTCCATAAAAATGTCGATCACCGTTTCCCAAAGCCCAAGACACAACCTAAAAAGTCTTGTTTTGTCCTGACCAGAAGTCCACAATCCAAAGATATTTAGTTTATTATCATAGAAGACTAAAGAAACCAGAAAATGTTCACATTTCAGAAGCCGGAATCTGAGAATTTTAGCATTTTTTCTTAAAAAATGACTCAAAATGCTTAACCGATTATCAAAACAGTTGCGACTCATCGATTAATTGCTGCAGCTCTACTGTAAAGCTATTTCTATCAAGTAAACTGCTCATGTCAGTGAGCTGCTGCTGTCCTCAGGGGCTGACAGGACAGCTGGTTCTGAAGAGACCAACAGCTGAGTGAACGATGGAGTTGGTGTGGATTGAATGGACTGCAGGCAGACGTGTGTACGTGCTTCTCAGGTGTCGCTTTCGATGTGGATTTCCAGTAAGTGTCCACGGGTGTCAGTTACTGATGGTTGTTATGATGGTTGTTATAATGACTGTTTAAGCACTCTTAATTAGTTATTCAGTTAAATTAAAAGGAGATATTTCAACATATTATTGATTGGGATGATGGGACGTTTGGTACATTGAACAAGTGAGAGTCAGTCAGTCTGCTGAGGCTGAATGCAGCAGCTCAATCCAGGAAGAATAAAAACAATCTCTTCGAACTTTCATACTTATATATTCAAATTGTAATTTTGCTTTTTTTGTCTAGCATTATTGTAAAGCTCTATGAGTAACCTGAGATATCAGATTCATCAGTAGATTTTCAGCAAAGCTCTTCGAGACAGAGCAGAGCTTCTGTTTGACTAATGTTATCTCAAGAGAATGTCAGTGTTATCACATGACCAAGAGTTCTGTGATAACCCCACGGAGGACTTCATGAGTGAATGTTCTCCTAAAATAAATCAAGACAGTAAACTTTGGTTATTCAAAGTAGCCATGCAGTTAAAGTTCCGACAGTAGATGAACAACTTTCTGAGGAAATCATTCAGACTCTCTTTCTTGGAAACAGGTTAATTTCTTGTTTTCACACTGTTTCACTTTCGTTGTAAAATGTCGTCAGTGATTCAGGAGAGAGGTCGAGTCTTATGTAACTTCCTCCAAACAATCATTCAATGGTTAGTGCAAGGATTCAATGGTTAGTGCAAGACTCACTGGACATGCTGAGGTCTTTGGTCTCCTGGGTCTCGTGGCCACACTTGGGGCACGGTGGCGCTTTGCCTTTCTCCTGTTTGAAGACCTTACTCTTGGCGTGGTCATCACAGTAACAGGCCTGAAAGGACATAATCAGATATGGTTGAAATGATCAAATGTTAATGTTAACTGCACACGCATAATATTGATATCTTGTTTTAATTTTGGTTTGAAATACGAGAATGAAATCCAGTAACACATCTCTAACATGAGTCAACTTTAGAAGATGTTGGGTTAAGTCCACAGTCCTTGTTCCAAGCAAAAATGTACACTAAATTTCAGCTGAAGTAGGTATCTTCTAAAGTAGTCTGTTTTTAATTAAAAATTCCCTCTTTGTGTTTTCCCAAACAGTTTCTTTGCTGAGCTGTGGCGATACGTCCTCGTAATCACATGCAGGGTTTTTTCTTCTTCTTTTTTTGTCTGGACAAAACAGCAGCAGCATCGGACGAAGACCTTTGAAACCTCATTTTAGTATTTAAAATATTTGCAAAGCATTTTTACACAGAAGGATGAATAATTATAGACACCAGTTACTCTACATGTGGGCACATTTAATTGAATCAGCCGTGGAGGTTTCGCTTTTGCTGAGGTGGATTCTTTCTATGTGTATTGTTTCTTTTATTGTGCAATTCCTTTTTCTATGGTGTGAAAAGTGCTATGTAAATGTTTTCTATTATTACTAATGTTTATGATTAGTCACTGTGTGTGTGTGTGTTTATATCTGCATTTGTGTCTTTGGGGTTTTTACATTTCCTGCATAGTGGGATAATTTCCTGTTATAAGCAAACTAAAAGCAAAAGCAAACCAAAGGCAGGATGCGGTTGGATGCATCTGAATATTTGCAATACAAACAATTTGTGATTTGAGCTGATAAGATGGGTGTGGTTCACAGAGAAACATGCTTAGTACAGCATGAAGTGCAGATATGCATCTTAGTTTGACACAATCACTGCGTTTTCTAAGGTAAATACAGATGTTTCCTCACCTTACAGCGCAGGCAAGAGTGTTGCCCCAATCTGTTACAGGAAACACCTGAAATGGAATGTGAGCAAAGGCTAAACAAAGTGTGAACAATCATATCCTCTCTCCTGCACACATACCCTAGATATTACTGTCTAGAACATACAAGATACACTTATTCTATTAACCACAAAAAGCTTAGGAATGACAGGGTGAAAGGAAAACTAAATGACTCACATTTGAATGTTTCTGCCTGAAGGACTTGGCAGCTTGCCTGGTGTTCAAACTGATCATCCTCACACAAGAAGTTCTGACAGAAGGAACAACGGAAAATACGCCCTCCTATTCAAGAAGTTAAAAAAAAGAAGCCAGCATTGATGTCTTATGTGAAACTGATGTGACCTAATGGATTTCATTTGGGGGGGGGGGGGGGGGGGGGGGTTCTTACCATGATCCCAGACACCACGTTCACACTCAATGCAGTCTGCATCAGTCAGAGGACACACACAGGCATGAGTGCTCAAACATTTCCTGCCGTGGCACACCCAAGCTTCACAGAAGTCACACACTGCTCCCTTGTGGTAAAGAAGATAATTATACTGACAAAAATCAAAGTTTGCTTCTTTCTGAAACCAGTTTTCCACGTCTTAAAAAGATAGTTAGGCGCCTATATGTACAATGAAAGAGGTTTTGCTTGCTGTGATCATTTCTCCTGTTCACACTGACCATTAGAAGATCCCCTTTCAAATGCACTTACAATATAAATGATGGGTGACAAAATCCACAATCCTAGTTTTGTGGAATATATTTTACAAGTTTATCTGAAGATGATAATAATGAGGCTTTGTCAAATAGCCAGGCGGCTGTGGCTCAGGAGGTAGAGCGGGTCGTCCACTAATTGGAAGATTGGCGGTTCAATGCCCAGCTCCTCCAGTCCGCATGTCGAAGTATCCATGGACAAGATACTGAACCTCAAACACGTTAGGTTCCCCTCCTGATGAGCAGGTTGGCACCTTGCATGGCAGCCTCTGCCATCAGTGTATGAATGTGTGTGTGAATGGGTGAATGATGGCATGTAGTGTAAAGTGCTTTGAGTGTTCAGAAGATTAGAAAGGCTCCATTAAAGTACACCTTCCACAGTTTCAGTCTTTTTAGTTTAAAATTCCCTCTTTAAACTTGTTTCAACGTACATACGGGCACCTGAACATTGTTTTGAGACAGACTTAAAAATTGTGAACTTATCCTTTAAACAAAAAATAACTTAATGGTCATTTTAAACCCTGCAACATCCTTTGTAATTTATGCTGAATTATGAAGGCAGCATATGGCAGTACATAGTTACACACTGAACACTGGACTATTATTAGCCACAGGCACTTCAGGAAGTTTAACAGTATTATTCTGCCACACTATTATTAGCATGATTACATACTACATGGACAGTGTGCTGCTTCCACATTACTGATAGTCATTATTGTGGCCTTAATTATTAGACCCAGATTGCACTTGTACAGTATTGCAACACAGAGTGACAATAGGTTGCAATACTGAACAATAGTATCCATGTTACTATGAATATTTGTGTCCAGTGCTGTTTTTGCATATTTTACCATTTCCACAGTATTTGTGTTTGCACATATTAGTTTAAAAATATCACTCTTTTGATGTCTTCTCATTGTATCTTATGCCACTGCACACTTAATCAACCAAATATGTACGATAGGACCTGTAGTTCACAGACTAAACTAAACACACTAAAAAATATATTGTTTTTTCCCAATACTCCCAATATTTATTTATTTATATTAAACTGTATCTTCTCTGGCGTTGCTGCCACAACCAGATTTCTCCATTTAGGTTTGACAGAAGAGGCATTCTTGCAATGACATTATATCAGTTAAAAATGTTGCTAACTTACCACCATGGCCATCCCAGTGCTGTGGATCCCAGGATGTTTGATGACACAATCTGATGACTTCATGCACTTGGTTTTGCCTTACAAAACAAACAAATTTAAAATGTCATAGTTTAATACGGTGTCAACCTATTTTAAGGATACTATGTGTAAATTCTGATGTGATTATAGTATATTTCAAATTGTGCTGATAGTAAACATTTTTCCAGTACATACATGGCACACACTGCTGTCTGCCAAGTGTCAAAGTGCAATATTTTCTTTGTATTCTGCACATTAAAGGTGCAAACTTACACAAAAGATTAACTTACTTATTATTGGCTTGTACTTGACATTTTTTATAGAAAGACTGCTTTGCAAACTAGAGGTGTGGAGTTTGAGAGACACAGGTCTTTACCTGATGGGGAGGGTCTAACAAAAGATACTGGTGCATTATGGGAAGTGTAGGAGCATGTGCTAGGAACTAAATGTCAGGATATCTTGACCATTCTTTTTAAAATCTGTCTCTCACAACTTTATGGAAGTACAGTACTAAATTGCGGAGTGCCCCTATTGATAAACCCACTGTGTAGTTTGTGACTGACAGATAGCAACCCACCATGTTTCACTACAGTTTACTCACCACACTGAGCGCAGACAGGCAGCTTCTGCACTGAGTTGCAGAAGTAGCAGAAAGCTCTGTTCTTCTGTTTTCTACCAGGGGGGCATTACAAAGAGAAATATTTATGTGTTAAAGGGAAAGTGATTAATGAGGACAACAATTTTAGACATTGGTCCAGTATTGAGCTGCGAAATGGGCTGCAATGTAATCTGACGGGGCACTTGCAATTAAAGCCATGACAGAGTTGGAAAGAAGAGGACCAGGAGGAGTTTGTTGTGTTGGAGTACAGAAAGCATAGCTTAGTGTTGTCTAAAAGATTTTTAAAGTCATGACTGAATATTTAGCTGATTTCAACAGCTCAACTCTCACAAGATTTCAGAATGAGACTTCTCTTTGAGCAAGACAATCTGAGCCTGTCAGTGGCAAAAAAACAAACACTTTTAGTGGACGTACATTGACGGGGTGGGACTAGTTTCAAAAATTGTTGTCCTCATTAGTCACTTAGACACAAAAAGATGGGAAAGTAGGATGCAGGTTGAAAAATAGCAAAGTTTCCCTTTAACTTGTTGACCAGTCCACTTGTTTTTTTTTTTAATACTTAAATGAGACATTATTTGAGTTCACAGCCCCAAAATAATCATGTTTCAATTGGTTTATGTGCAATAGTGATAACTAATCATCATCAAAAATATTATAATTGTGATTCATGAAGGAAAAAATAAAAAAATAAAAATAATAATAGTTCTAGTAATAGAAGGAAGAGAAAAAACTTTTTTTTTTTTTTTTAAATGTTTTGTCGATACAGTAAAGCCAGACAGCATCTATGAATCAGAAAAGACAGGCAAGATATACTATGTGTATTTACATATACATATCTATACAGACACACACGTATCTACATCATATCATCACATTAATACACATCCACCCATCTACTAATAAATGTATTCATAAATCCATTGCCTCCACGTTTTCACTTTATATAGTTTAGCCAAATTATCCCGTCTTGTTTCGAAACATTCAATATTACCGCAGATATTATAAGCAATTTTCTCCATGTTTTTAATCTGCTTGATTAATTCTTTCCATTTATCTGTGCTTGGGTTTCCCTTCAGCCTCCATTTTTTGTTATTACTTTCAGAGAGCTCACTCTGTGCAGTGTAATTATACCTGAATATATGTTGTATGAAGCAATAAATGCACTTACCTCTGACATTTGTCACATTCCTACAAAACAGAACACAACAAAGTAAGAATGTAAGACATAACAGTACTTGTGATACTTAAAACATTTCCATTATGTATTAGCTACAGTAGCTACATACCAGTGGTGGAAAGTAACAAGGTACATTTACACAAGTAATGTACAATTTTGAAGTACTTGTACCTGACTTGAGTATTTCCATTTTATGCTACTTTATACTTCAACTCCACTACATTTCAGAGGGAAATATTGTACTTTCTACTCCACTACATTTATTTGACAGCTTAAGTTACTTTTCAGATGAAGATTTGACACAATGGATAATATAACAAGCTTTTAAAATACAACACATTGTTAAAGATGAAACCAGTGGTTTCCAACCTTTTTGGCTTTTGATGTCTTGCAAAAAGCAGTGTGTAGTCGGGGTCACATTTCAGATGTCTATGAGTTGTTAACAGCTCCACCAAATAGTGATTTTTCCCTCTAAACTTCTCACATGGTTTCATTTCAATAAATGTTCAAATGATCCAATATTTCACTAAAAATCAAAGATTAGGGACAAAGTCCAAAAACTGAAAACAGATTTGTGTATCAGAACTTTGATTTTTCTTCTTTCTTCTCCCATTTATCATCTCACTACCCCAGCAGTAACATGCTGCTTACACACTGATGCTTCAGTAATAATAATATAATGATGTCATATATAATAATATATCAGTCAGAGGGACGAAATGAGTACTTTTACTGCAATACTTTAACTACATTTTGCTGCTAAAACTTATGTACTTTTACTTAAATAGGCTTTTTCATGCAGGACTTGTAATGGAGTACTTTTACACTGCTGTATTGGTACTTTTACTAAAGTGAAGGATCTGAGTACTTATGTTTATACCATGTTGGAGTTGCAGGGGTGTTTGGCCACTTCAACATGTTCCCGGTTGGCTCGACTCTGTTTCTCTCGCTCCTTACGACTCTCGGCCTTTTTCCGGGCTCCTGTTTTCTTTTTGGGCATTTCTGGTTCAACAGGTTGATGTTCACACAGCTGACGGCTGGATTTTCCTCAGGCTACCTGCAGGACAACCGACACAAACTGCTGTGGTGGATACGTGGCTAGTTTATCAATGAACAAGCGAACACTTTTGACATCATTAAATGCACAAATCTAATCAATAAGACGGATCGCTAACACATGTGACGACTTGAGGCCCAACATACAGCACAAATAAATGTTTATAAGGTGTTTTGTTAATGTTGGCTAGCTGCTCAAGCCAGCGGCAGTTATTAGCTGACAGGAACAGTCACGTGGTAAATAAAATCAGTTAACGTTAATTATCGCCGTTTAAAATGTAACATTTAGCTTGTCTAGCAGCTACATTAATGCTCCTTAATGTTACATGCAAGTGTCATTGAAAATTACAAGTCTGATTAACGATTTTTTTTACCGAAATGATCAGCACTGCTATTGCTCCTAGGTCCGTCCTGCAAATCTGTTCGACTTGAAACATACAGCCAAGGCAACGGTTCCTATTTTTGATTTCCGTGTTTCCTAAATACAAAAACTTTGCTATCATCGAGACTTTTTTGCACGCCCGGGTCTCCCCAAAGTCAAAACTATACAAATTTTAGATGTCGGTGTCCAGGATACAACTCTACAATAAGATTTACTCAAATTTTATTGTCAAATAATATTTTGTTAAAGGATGGGTTCACAATGTAGGATTTTAAGTCTGTCTTAAAACAACAGTCAGCTGCCCAAATGAACACTGAAAGAGGTTTTCCTTGCTGTAATCATCCCTCCTGTTCATACTGGCTATCAAAAGATCCCATTTCAATGTAAGTGATGGGGTTCAAAAGCCACAGTGTGTCCACACAGTCATTTTGTGCAAAATGCATTCAAAAGTTCATTTTAAGCATCTTAAGGCCTTATATGAGGCCTCAGCAGTCCGAGTCAGTCATATTAAGTGGATATCTGCCACATTTACAGTCTCCAGTTCCAGTATCCAGTTCCCTCTTTGTGCTTCCATGTTGATCTGCGGTGGAAGAATAGTAACAAAAAGAGGAACTTTGGCACTAAAAAGACTGTAACATGTAACAAAGATATCTACTTGATTTGACTCATTTGGTCAGCTGAAGCTTCATATTAGCTTCAGATAAACTTTTAAATATATTTTTGCACAGAAGGAGGCTTGTTTTATTTTTGGCCCTCATCACTTACATTGTAAGTGCATTACGAAGGGATCTTCTAATGGCCAGTATGAACAGGAGGAATGATTATGGCAAGAAAAACCTATTTCACTGTTCATCTGTTCATTTACCTGACTGTTTTTTTAAGACAGACTTGTCCTTTTATAATTAATTAATTATTTACTTTGTTTTACCTTGTTTATAGATTGGTAATGATACCTAAATAAAATACCTTTTAGGTTTCTATGTTCTCTAGTTACAAGTAAGCTATAAATGTTAATACCTCATTAATAAATTGAGTAGATAAAGAGAAAGAGCCTCTCCTGCAGGCAGACCCACTAATTAAACGTTCTCTCACAACCTAGCAACCCAAACAGTCTTCCTCTTTATATAAATAACAGGATATTACTTTGGAAATGGTTTGATTTGTTCACCCCAGGAAAGGTCATTTAATGGAAATTTAGCAAGGAGGGAAATGCTAATTTTAGTCTATAAATGTTTTCTTAAACGTAACAATTGTGAGTGTATCTATTGTATCTATTAATAACTACACATTTGTCCCCATATCTGAGCACTATTACTGACAGTGGTTTGGACAACTCATTTCACTGTACATACATTTTTTAAAAAAAAAAATGCTGCAAACAAAAAACACAGCACACAATTAGGCAGGCATCCTCCTGGCAGTAAAAAGTTACTAACTACTATTACTGCACATTTCAAAGTATCCTTCTGTAATAGGCTGATCAGGCATTTTGGGAGATATTTCATCAGATTTGTCATGAAGTCAAAATGGAAAAGACAAAATACATGTACACACAAAAAATGTACAATGTACAATATGGTGGAGTACGAAAAAGTCAAAATGAAACCTTTCAAAAAGTGATTTTTTTAAAATGAACGGATTAACTAAAAAATAAGACAGAAGACAGCAGTAGAAGTTTTATCTCACGGATGTAACAATCTTTTTATTATTATTTTAGTTTGAGTTTGTTTATTAACGCATCATTTACATACAGATTTAATCCATGATTCATAATGGCTTTTTGAAATGTAGCAGTTTATTAACAAACTATAATTAAACATTGTCAAAGTCCATAATTATTCCAGTGACACACCCCAGCGTCCATGTCGGCCAATTTACCCAATAAAATCTATTTCTTTCTTGCTTCTGACGCACAAAGAAACAAAGAAAAAATCCTACAGTTTTATTACACATATCGTATATTATAATAAACAAAATGCTTTAAAAATGCATGTAAAAACTGTAAAGTTCACGTGAATATTATTGTTTTGTGTGTGTGTGTGTGTGTGTGTGTGTGTGTGTGTGTGTGTGTGTGTGTTTAACTTCAATTTTCATTGTTATTTTTTTATGTTAGTCTGAGGCACTGGTTTACACGATTTATATATTTATTTATTTGGATTTACGTGATTTATGACAGCTGCTCCACGTGCCATGGGGCGTCACTGGCACCTTTGCCCACGCCCAGGTCACGTGTCGATGAGCGGTGAGCCAATCCTGAGCGCCGACTGGAAACAGCTGACGGTGAACAACAACACTGGCCCGTCTTCTCTTCCTGCAGGTGGTGGTGTGTAGTGGACTTCGGCACGTAGTGCACAAACTCTTTTGGGCACCTTGTTTGAAGCGTCGGTATCTGTCTCTGACTTGTGACGTGACGTTACTGAGGTGAATGCATTTTTTTTAAAGTGAACCTCCTTTAACGAGAAAGGAGCGAGCTCTCCAGTGAGGAGGAGACCCGGAGCTCGTCATCCATCCCCGAGCCAACCCGCACAATGGCACCGTCCCTCATCCGTGCTTGCCGCAGTCTGGCTCTCTCGACGTGGCTGCTGTCGTTCTGTTTCGTGCACTTGCTGTGCCTGGACTTCACGGTTGCAGAGAAGGAGGAGTGGTACACGGCTTTCGTCAACATCACCTATCTGGACCCCGTTACCTCGGAGGTCAAGACAGAGAAAACCGAGTGCGGTCGGTATGGTGAGCACTCTCCCAAGAAGGAAGCCAGAGGACTGGTCCTGGTTCCGTCCCTCTTGCAGGACAGACAGGTGTGCGACCCGGCTGTCCGGTTCCCCGCTGTCTCTCCCAACACCGCCTGGGTGGCGTTAGTGGCTGCGGGGAATTGTACGTACAGAGAGAAGATCCGTAACGCTGCAAACCTCAACGCCTCTGCAGTTCTTATATACAATGTGGGCTCCAGCGGTGCCAACGACACCATAACAATGCCCCATCCAGGTAAGAAACAGCCTGTCAACATGCAAGGCCAGTCCTCTTTTTACAGTCTTTATTCCTGTCCTGACATTTATCGAAACTGTTTACTCTTGCAGCAAGCATCCTCCTACTACAGGTGTCTAGTATCGTGGAGGTCTGAGAACAAGTGTCACTAATTACTTGCTTGTTAAGTGTTGAGCACCTCTGGCCAAGATTAATGGTTTTCATCCCCAAGCTGAAGCCCCAGAGCTCTTCTTCAGCGTGTAATCAGCAAAATAATCAATTGGTAGAGTAGATGACTTGCAGTGCACTGACTCCCCGAGCAAATGGACTGATATCCGCTGCTAGAGATCTGCTGAAGTAGCAAACTGGCTGCAGGATTTGCTGTTGGTCTTGCTGAAGTTTGTCAATGTCAATTTTCCAAGTTACCAGTAACATTACTAAATATTTTTCATTTTATTGCAGTTCTTCCATGTGTCTAGTTTTCACTGGTGGAGTTTGCCTGTTTTAACTGTGCAGTTGTCCAACACACTGCAACTATATTCCTGTAATGATTAATTACAAAGCAAATAGGACGGCAAGAGATGATTATTTTCACCATCGATTAATAGTTTTGCCTATAAAACGCCAGAAAATAGTGAAAATTGCCCAGAAAGTTCATGTTTACGTCTTCAGATGTCTTATTTTGTTTGATCAACAGTCCAAAATCCAAAGATACTCAGTTTACTATCATGTATGACCAAGAAAAGCTTCAGATAATCACATCTGAGAAGCTGCAAACAGCAAATTTTTGGCTTTTTTGCTTAAAAAATGACTAAAACGATAAGTTAATTTGCCAGACTAGTTGCAGATTAATTTTCTGTTGATTGACTAATCAATTTATCGACTAATCGTTGCAGCTCTAAAAGCAATAAACTGTTTCCTAAAGTTCTCAATCATTGAAGGAGATGAGCACAAATTACTTAACTGTTCCAACATTATGGGGAAATTACTTTTAAAAGCATTAATGGCTACTCATTATATTGTTTTGTAAAATAGTTGTGTATATATGTGAACATTGAAATACTTTTCATGATGTGCCAAGAAACACACAAATGGCCAGCATGTATATCAATTTGTTGAGGATAGTCTCTGTGAAGACGAGAGTCTCCCTTTACAATCTCACACGTCTCCTTCACAAATATTATTTCATGAGTCAAGAAAGGAACCAGTGGCAGTAGATAAACACACAATTTAAAATGTTGTGGAAAAGCACAGGCTGCAGACTCGCAGGTAAATCCTCAAGACAAAGCTGAGGAACAACAACGGCGCTTATCAATCTGCTGCTGAAAACACCCATTTCGGAGACAAAACATGTAAATAAACAGTGTATAAACAGCACACTCAACACGCCTTTAACAAATCCATGCAAAACGTCCTTAAAAACACAAACTCCAGACTATCAGGTTCTTTTCAGCAGAGTCACATTCCCCACTTGTTTACCAGAGGCAGTGCAGGCTGCTGCATATATAATTAGACAAGCGCTTGCTGTTTAAGTAGCATCGAGAACAGTACGTTGCCTACTACCTGTTTATGACAACTTTTTGATGTTTTGACTAGTACATAAAAATATGCAAATCATAAACAAAACTACAGCCCAAATTTACTTGCTAAATGTGGAAATCCTATTTAAAGTTCATCTTAGACAAAGACAGAGGGGGGTTTACTTTAACAAAAGGCTTTTCAAAGAGATAGCATTAAGTAGCAGAGAAGATTCCTGAATGAATTATAGGGGCTGTTGAGATAGAAGGATACACTGACTGTGTAAACACTCACATCTCCATTGCAAGGAGGAAAAAGGTGTTGAGGAAAAATAACTATTTTCCACAAACCCTACTTGTGTTTTTATGAATGATGTGATGCCTTATTGATCTTCATTGAGAATTTTTCTTTTGGTTTGCTGTTCCTGGAGCTCGTAGACAATCAGTTCTCGTTTATGTGCTCTTTATGTTTGAATGCTGCTTCTGCATTGTTAAAAAAAATGCTGTTATTTCTACAAAAACAGCAGGTTATCATAGATGCACTACCTTGCATTTTCTTATAAATTTATCGGTGTCCAAGAATTAGGATTAACCTTTTTATTCAAAACTTTAAAATATTTTTTTAGTTTAATAGTCTCATTTCTATTTTTTAACTAAAACAATGTATTACTTGTAAGACATAAAGTTATCTTTTACTTTTAGACCTTCTACTGTACAGTAGCGTTGAGTCGAGCCTTTTTTTACATTTAACTAGGATTTCCATTGGAAATGTGTCCTCAGCATGTTGCTAGTTTTCATAAAGGTGTGGCTGACCAACACGCCTGTGCTGGACAACAGCACAATGCCTGACTGCTGTTTGACAAAAGGATCTGCACAGAAACAGATGTTCAAACAAAAAGCAAACAACACCTGATGACAGAAAAGTCAAGTGACTGTGACTTGTTTTCACCCAGAAGCTGTTCAGAAGAGACGTCCATTTGTGCTTTATCACAGGCGCTTGTCAAGATAAGCAGATCATTTAATTCTATGTAAAGCCTCTGCAGCTCAGATTCAATGACAGACATTTCACAGCAAAGTTTAAAGTACCATTTTCATAGTATTCTGTTGTTCTTTTGTGTAGTATACCTGGGATTAATCACCTGGTTAAATAAAAAAATAAAAAAACTTGTAGAACTTGGCTGGATTCATTAATGACTGGCCTAGATGGATCGCAGGACTTTCACTTGTTATGGAATATTTTTCCATTCATGTTTTGCTATTTCATTCAAATAAGAGTCTGCCAGCATGTCCTCATTGATATCTGCAATATTTGTCCACTGAACATACATTATTCCTCTGTTCCTCTGTATCAAACAACATCTCCAGTGCACATCGCTGGGTTACTTGCAGCAGCAAAAGATGAACAGCGCCAAGCTATTTCAAAGACCTGCCCTGCTTCCAGCCGTGACATAAATATAAACCGAGATGCTTTATGAGACAGAGAAGACAGCCAGGAGAGGTGTGATGACAGCGCTGTTAGAGAGGAGGAAGGTAACGCAGTCTGACAGAGTGCAGTGACAAAGGGAACGGTCTTAATGTTTAGACTGAATGTAAGGCTGTCAAGTAAAGAATGGAGCACTTCTTCTCTGTCCAGAGCCAACACAGCTGGGCTGTAAAATCCACAGTTGCCAGAGCCACAAACCTCTCAGCCCTGTCTTAATTTAACCCTTTCCTATCAAAGCTGAACAGTGTCAGACCTCAGATAATGTGTGTTGACCCATTCTGAAAAAGCAAACTTTATCCCAACATGTCGGCCTGGAGGGACTTTCAGACTTTGAGGCCCTTTTAGGTTGAGTTGTATAAATGAATTAATCAATTACTCAAAGACTCTGGAGCTTTGTATAAAATTTTTGCATGATTAAGCTGCAGTGTTGCCTACTTTGTATAACTGTCAAATTCAGGGTAGTACATGGTTGTTAATAAACAGGTCACCAGTTAATTCTGTGGTAATCTGTGCTTGAGTGTTAACCCACTCTGAAGCTAGACTGCTAAATAAATCAAGTTCACAGCACAGAACAGGCTGGTATACACTAAATTTACCCGTTTAGTATTTATTTCTTTTTTGCCCCAAATTGTGGCCTAGTGGGTCTGAAACCAGGGATCTTTTAACAAGTTCAGCCTCAGTCTCAGACATTGCCCTCCTGTTTTAGAGGCAGCTATTTTTGTCCACTCTGACTGCGTCACAGTGAACAGAAGAAGGAGATAAGAGTCAAGGCTTAGGGAAATCTTACATGCCTTATTATGCCTTTCCTTATTTCCACTGAAGCTGGCCATACATGGCCAATTTTTTAGAAGTCTGCAGAGTTTGGGCGCAAGGGTTTAATTCTTGAAATTATTTGCCTTTTGACATTAGATGTTGTGGCTTTATCTTGTATTTATAAAGGCAGTTGTTGCATTACAGTGATTTCCCTTCACACCATATGGTCAGGAGGAGTGTGTGTATCTGAGGTTAAACACACAGAAAAAGAGGCTTACAAAATAGTTGACATGCACACATTTATGTTGTCAGGGAGTCTTGTCAGCATTCATATGGATTGTCGGGGAAGATATTTTTGCATCTGCTGAGAAAATGATTTTAAAAACTGTGAAACCATCTTCCAACCAAATGCTTACCTTATTTGAATTTTCATACCAAAGAGACAGGCAAGTCTGTATACACCATGGTGTTCAGCAGCATATTACCATCTGTTTGCTGTCCAAACACAAGCTTTTGTTTTCTCTTTCATTGTTTGTAGCATGGTTTGCTTTAAAAGCTCTACCATGCACACAGTTTGAGTTAGAAGCCTTCATCAAACAAGGATAAACCTTTGTTGGATCTGGCTGTTTTTGCAGAGGATGGTACACATGAAGCGTTCTTTACCATACCATAACAAACTGTCAACTTAAAAATGTCTTCAAGAATCCTGCTTTTGTCCAAATACACTTAAATTAAAAGTACAGCCATATTCTTGAACTGTATTTATGGAAGAATTTAAATATTTATTTTTTTATTTATGGTCAAGAAGCTCAGCTGCCTATGCTAATCCTTGCATAAGCATGACAATAAAACAGTTTAAAAGACATAATTTTGGTCTGACTACTAGACCATGGTCATATAAAACGTAGCAGCTGTGCAGATTACATAAAGGGATTTATGAGCATGACAGCAGGAATGCATTGCAGCTACATCCTGAAAATGTACCAAATGTGTCGGGCGTAAAGAGTGTAGCTCCTCGGGAAAACACAAAACACTGTCTCAGTGTTTCGGTGACAGTATCACCTCAGAGTATGATGTTAAAATAACTCCGTTCAGGGCATGAGGATTTGTCACAGCGCTGTAAATCTGGCAGGCTGCACAGGAGAAGCTGTTGATGATGGCAGATTGAATAAAGCCGCTGTTTACGGTGACTGATAGAGAGAGTGAAGCACCGCAGGGAGCCTCTGTGACAGCCGTGCAGCCGGAGCCATAAACAGGCAGCAGAGGGAATATGATGTAACTGTGGCTCAGGCTGTTGATGCAGTTCCTGGAAATATCAACCTAGAGCTTTACAGCTGAGAGTAGAGACTTATTATTGTGTCTAGAAACTATTGAGTTGACTTCAAATAAACTGTGCAGTGAAGCTTGAGTGATACTGAATTTTTGAGAAAGAAGCCAATTTTAAAGCTCCGAGCACCTTTGTTTTAAATATTTAAGTATTTCTCTGTAACATTTAATATTCATAATTAAATATGCAACATTCACACTTAGTTTGACTAGCATTTGATTGACAATTCTGGCAACATAAGCAAACAACCCTGCAAAAAATGTAGCTACATTTTGATTGTGTTTGGATGTGTGTGTGACATGAATTGGGTTTTTTTTGTTTTGTTTTTTTACCTGAGTCCCACCCACTTCAAACCAGTGAGAGAAGCACAGACAGAAATCTCTATGTATAATAACCAAAACTGTTCTCACTGCAGCAGAAAAATGTGTGTTCAAGTAGGAAGCCGTCACTCAAAGTAAGAAGCTGATTGAGAAAATGGGTCATCAGGGCCTTTAAAATCCAATAACAAAATCACCCACCACATTAACAAAAATATTTGATAAGGGTCCCTTAAATGTGAAATATATATACTTACAAAACATTTTACAGCTGAAAAATAAACTTTTAAGAGTTCTCTGGTAGGCAAACTATGAAATACCAACAATAAATGATCTCAAAACACATTTTTGGCATTCTTATGCTGCAAATTCAGTGTCTATCGACATACAGTATCCGTGATAATGATGCATTAGATCAATAATGTTCACCATATTTTATCTTCTCTTAATACTGAGCCATCTTTACTTTCCTATTGTGCCCTATGATTGGTAAACATTATTTATTTTTGTGAGCATTATGTCACAGTGTAAAAAGTTCAGGAGGTTTTTTAAAACTCTCTCAAAAGGTACATATGTTCTAGCAGCGATAAATTTGCAGCCTATTTGTTTTCATAACACGCTTGATGCGTTTTAGCTCAAGAAGCAGCGCACAAAGATTTTTTTTTTATCTCACATTAGGAGACTGAACCGTTGAGAGGCATTAGCTAAGAGTGTGAGAAGAAGCATATTCAGAGAAGTATATATTTTATGTATTTGTTAAATCCCTGATGGGAGTTTTTCTATAGTGCTAGTAACCCCTACAAATCATATAAATTTGGCATTCCCCCTGGTCGTCCTTCAGAGGCAGGAGGTGATAGATGCCTGGTGACTCTGTAATGCAGAAAGCCTTCATTGTGTCCGTCAAGCAAAGCAACAGATGGCTCCTGGCAGGAGGCCTCTGACATTGAGAGTGAGGCTTTAGTTGGTCTTTCTTGCCTAAGCTCCCGGCAACCTGCCCAAGTTTCCTCCTATAAACCCAAGTTTGAACCAGTTTTCACACCTGCTGTGGTTTAAAGCACAATTCATTACATACTGAATACACCAGGGATGTGATGTGATGCTGGATGATGACTACTTTCTCTGTAAAAAAAAAAAAAAAAAAAAAAAAAAAAAAAAGATACGATTTCTAAATGTACTTGCATATTCCTGTAATTATAAAAGAACTAAGACAATATGCACAAATAGCATATTTTGACATTAGTTTGGTAAGGATATTGTAAGTTTAGTTAACTTTTGATGGCAAATAGATTTGCATTGTTAGAAGTGTTTGCCCTAAAACTGCAAAGATTAGTCGATTAATTGATTAGTTGCCAACTATTAAATTAATCACCAACTATTTTGATATCAGTTAATCATTTGGAGTCATTATTTTAAGAAAAATGTCCAAATTCTCTGGTTCCAGCTTCTCAAATGTGAATATTTTCTGGTTTCTATGATAGTAAACTTAATATCTTTAAGTTGTGGACTGTTGGTTGGGGCAAAACAAGACATCAGGCGCTCTTTTTTATTCAATAATTTAATTGGTAATTGATATAATATATATTTTCTGTGAATTGCATTTCCCTTGAGGTGCTGTTTCAAAGTTTTTTCCGCACAGGATATCAATCTGGGGGCAGGAATATTATATTCCTTTATTATATTTTTTATTTAATTTGATGTTTTTTGTCTCAAAAAACACATATTTGAAGATGGTTAGTCTAAAAATATCAAAATCAGCCTTCAAGATCCACCATGTGTTAATTTGTGTGTAATTGTAGTGTTTAAACTGCTCTTTGGGTGATTAAAACTCCCAAATTCACACACACACAACTCAGCAACAGTCCTGGTTCATCCACTAAATGTCTAAACTGCTGCTGTCTGTGTCGTATCTCCAGGTACAGGTGATGTTGTGGCCATCATGATCCCAGAGCCTAAAGGTCGGGAGATCGTGGCCTTGCTGGATCAGCACATCGTGGTCATGTTGCACGTCACTATAGGAACCCGCAACCTGCAGAAGTATGTGAGCAGAACGTCGGTAGTGTTTGTCTCCATCTCCTTCATCGTTCTTATGATCATCTCCCTCGCCTGGCTTGTCTTCTACTATATCCAGAGATTCCGCTACGCTAATGCCCGAGACCGAAACCAGGTATGACTGTATGCTCGTTGTTTAACTGTTTGTGCTGATTTATATCTGTCTACAGGGGATACTGACAGTGCAGTGGTGCTGTGGTCTTAACATTGATCCATGTCTTTTTTCCATCTGGTGTCGGCCCTGTAAGGCTTTAAGGAAAAGCCAGAATTAGTCTGACATCTGGCCGAACAGAGACATGGCAAACCAGTGAACCATCAACCAGCTCAGCTTCTGGCCCTTTGAGCCGACAGTGCAAATACTCGCTCTCGCCATCTTATTTTATTATGAATGGCCGACTGTGACGTTCTTGTGACGTCCGTAATGATAATACATCACCATGCCTGTTATAATAGGCGCTGGTGCCATGACAACCATTGTTTGTATTTTCACTTTGAATTATCTTGATTTATGTTGGACAAAGAATTCTCCCATAGCAGCAAATCTGCTTTCAATTTATTTCCAAAGGCAGCCAAGTAAAGTGAAACAGACTTTGAACGTTTACAGCATTACAGTTTGTTTGATAGATAACTACTGTAAAACTCTCAGTCCTGAGAATGCACAAATACACAAATCTCCCCTGTATTCACACACGTTATAGTATATTTGCCCAGTTTATTGTCTCTGTCAGGACTTTATGGGCACATACACAATCTCAAAGTGGCACTCTGTAAGTTACCAGCAAATCAATACTTTAAAGAACACATTTCAAGCTCATTATTGTATATACTGCCAAAGCAGCCACTTCTCCTATCCTGGCAGCATTTTTAAAACCATCAGTAGTTGAAGTTGGATACTTTGTCTAATGACCTGATTTCTTGTTTCTAAAGTCACTTTGTATTAAGAGGAAGTG
Source organism: Thunnus albacares (assembly GCF_914725855.1). Lineage (NCBI taxonomy): Eukaryota > Metazoa > Chordata > Actinopteri > Scombriformes > Scombridae > Thunnus > Thunnus albacares. Next base: position 24,045,929 of record NC_058108.1, on the reverse strand, counting down.
GTCGGTCATTGGTTCACTGGTTTTCTAACTGTGGTTCAGTGGTGGTGTTTTCCTCTCTCATCTATTCACTCAGGCCACTGTAGGTGATGTAAGCTCTCTATTAATTTCCGATAAAACAAATGTGAAGAAGGAGGGCAGGGCAAGATTATTTTATTTATGTAGCACGTTTTTACCTTACATTATAGTGTATACAGGGAAAAGTGACAAAACGACACAAACACACTGATGCATTCACATGAACATTTGGGTTTGTGATGCGATCCAGCAAAGAGGAAAGTATTTCAACTTGTCAGCTTTATATTGATGGATCAGTGAGATACCTGCATACTGCTGTGTCATTGGCTGGCGTTTGGCCACTGTTAAAAACTGACTGTCAGTAATAAAGTAAGATTTTTTTTTTAATGTTTTGCAGAGACGTTTGGGAGACGCTGCCAAAAAGGCCATCAGCAAGCTTCAAGTACGCACCATTAAGAAGGGAGACAAGGTGAATGTGCCCCACACTAAAAACAGTATATGTAATGTTAATTTAAAGTAACATAAAGTATGTTTAGCTACACAGTAAGATCCAAAATATACATGAATTCATGAAAATAATAATTTTAACATAGATTTACTTTAATCTTTTAATTCTTTCTTGCTTTTGCTTTGTGTTGTAGGAGACGGAGTCAGACTTCGACAACTGTGCAGTGTGCATTGAAGGTTATAAGCCGAATGATGTTGTAAGGATATTACCATGCAGGTAAGGCTTGCTTGATTGATCACTGATGAACATAAGTAGGAAAAAACTGCATGTACATACTACATGATGTACATGCTAGATCTTTCATTTTTTTCTGCATTGTAACATCATGATTATTTGTGTTCAAAATGAATCATTTGTTTTCTGCCGTCTTCTTTGGTCAGGCATGTCTTCCACAAGCACTGCGTAGACCCGTGGCTACAGGACCACCGGACGTGTCCCATGTGTAAAATGAACATCCTCAAAGCTTTAGGAATCCCAGTAAGTTCCTTTTGACTTATTTTTGCAAACTCATACCCACATATATAAATATCTAATCTCACTCTCAAGTGCAAAACATAGAAATGATGTGTGTGGTGTGTTCATCCAGCTCAACGCAGACTGCTCCGATGAGAATCCTCCAGACTACGAGGCAACTGTCGGGGGTCAACCCACCAACCCCATCAGCGGCGCCAGTGAAATCACAGTGAACGAGAGCTCGGTGGTGCTGGATCCAGCCGGAAGGGTGATAGGCCTGCAGCTGCTCCATCCTGATGCAGACACAGAAGCTCAGGCAGGGGAAAGCCGCATGATCGCCAGCAGTAAGTCCAGACGTCATATATTTAAAATACAGTTAATAAAATGACAGCAGGCAGTGAGGAGGGATTTCTGACAAACAGCTAAATTTGGAAGTTGGGATGTTCAATCTTAATTCAGTCAAAATGAGCACCACATGCTCTCTGATGTCTATCTCTACTGTTTCAGACACTAAAATTATGCAAAAAGTAACGTGTCTTTGCCAGAGGAAACTAGTTTTCTAACAGCAAGCTTGTTCTGGTTTTATTCTGCTTTCAGGGTTGAATGTTTTATTCTGAGGCTTAAACCAGGCCAGTGGCCACCTGGTCAGTGCTCCCCACTTCAAATCCTCTTGGGCAATGCAGGAGGGAAAGAATAGTCCTCCTTTCCCAGAAAGTCACAAGCTAAAAGTTAAAAGAGAACAGAGTACTCAGTAGTGCATTAAAATATGTTCTACTTTATACAAACACCTAAGGGCTGTTTGCTTTAACTAACAACTATTACACCTGCAAGCTATCAGCACTTAGTTTGTGTTAATGTCTGTGAGTTCATGCACATGCTCACGTGTGTGTTTTTGGGCCACTTATCCTCCAAAGCCAAAATAATTGTCCAAGACAGAGCTTGGAGTAGAATATTGTATTTTTACTCAAAAGATTATTATTGTGTGGGCTTCTTATTTTCATCTAGAGTGGCGGGTTAGTTATATCGCATTTGCTGTGGATCATTGATAAGAATGCACATGAATATACATGTAACTCTAGCAATTAATCTTTATTTTAGACTGTGTACACATGTGGGTGTACAGGAAATAATACAGAATAGAAACTAAATCACTCACTTGGTTAGCTTAAACCCTTTTACATAATGAAACAACTCGAAACATTTAACTACAGTAAAACTGGCAAAACTTACCCCTAGCTGCAGGCAGATTTAATACAAGAATCAAATTTATATTCCCACAGAACACATAAAGCAGAGATTGGAGGGCCTATTTAAGGGGGAGAGTTGTTGGTTTCAGAGAAGAGAAAGAAATGAGAGGATGTCCGTGTAGCTGTGTGCACGTGAGCTTGCATCCTAAGTTTGTTGAGTTCAGTTAAGATGAGTTTGATTTGCTTGTTTTTATTTTATTTTTATGGAGACACTTGTTTTTGGTTTCACTTGTATCACCTCTTCTTTCAATTTTATAACCCAAAGTAATAAGTTTAAGCTACGATATCATGTGTACCTCTTCCATATTATTTCATGTGATTTTGCACTACTTGGAAGCTAAATAAGTCCAGAATTTACTTAAAGGGCAGGTTCACAATCTTTTCAAGTCTCTTAAAACAATAGTCAGGTCCCCGTATGAACATTGAAACAGGTTTTGCTTGTGGCAATCATTTCTCCTGTTGATACTGACCATTAGGAGACCCCTCCCCCCAAATGTGCTGACAATGTAAGTGAAGGGGACAAAATCCACAGTCTTAGTTTTGAGCAAAAATGTATTTAGGTTTTTTCTGAAGTGAAGTTAATATGAGGTTTCAGCTGTCTGAGATATTCAAATAAAATGGATACCATTCCACAGTTACAGTGTTTTTTGTAAAAAAAAAAATCCCTCTTTGTGTTTCTACAGACAGTTTTCCTATTCAGCTGCAGTGGAAAGATCACAACAAAAAGAGGAAATTTAAACATGAAAAAACAGTAACTTTGAAAGATATTGAATTGATTTGACTAATTTGGACAGCTGAAGTCTCATTTTAGCTTTAAAGAAACTTTTAAATATATTTTTTGTCACCCATCACTTACATTTAAAGTGCATTATGAAGGGATCTCTTAATGGTCAGTACAAACAGGATAGAGTGAAAAGTAGCAGCGCACACAGCTGTTGGTATTTGAACCTCAACTGTTTTTATATAAATTGCCATTTCTGCTGTTTTGATTACGCTGATGATGGCTTCTAGCTGAAACACATTCGTCTCTGCTCAGAATAAATAAGAAGACTATTGATCTGTGAGTGCTGGTGTACTGTTTGCTTTGTTCAGTATGAACAGGAGGAATGATTACAGCAAGAAAAACATATGCAAATGTTCGCTTGGGCACCTGACTATTGTTTTAGGACAGACTTGAAAAATTGTGAACCTATCTTCTAATAATAAACCATTTTTTAAAAATGCAAATGCTACATCATTATGGTAAATGACTTTCCACTTTGCCTTACAAGTACTCTTCTACAAGGTACTCCACAGCTGCTAGCACAAAGAGCCAGGTTTACGTTTATGTGTTTGACAAGCAGTAGATCAGCTCACCACAAGCTTGTATTGTTCTCGAGACTAATTTGAATGTAAATTGGAGGCAATCTGTCGTATGTCGCAGCACTAATGAGCTAACCGAGACGGTGACACTGACAGGCAGTTAGCATGAGATGAACAGGCAGATCTGGCATGATTTCTGCTGCTGTGGGTTGGCTGTGATGGAATGCCGGTTGAATTGCGTCTTTAGTCTGAATAATGAGCACTGTCGGTAATGATATTACTGCTATCAGTCTTCCCAGAGTCAGCCAGCTATTGGGTGTGTGCTGCAGTCAGGGTCTGGAAAAAACCTGATTTGTTGCTGGAATGTGCTTAGTTCTTGTTGTTTGCTTAGTCCTTTCTTGTGGGTTGGCAGAACTCTAATGGACAATAAATTACAGGTTCAAATTTCTCTTAAGACTATACTTAACATACTTATATGTATATTGAAAGAGTTACTGATCACTGTGAGTACTCCTCCTGTGCATAAAGGCTGTTAAAAGATCTCTTCCTAGTACAACTCCAATCTATGATATGGAGGACAAAATCTGCAGTCTTCATTTCATGTAAAAGATGAAGTTTAGTTGAAGCTAATGTGAGGATTCAGCTGCATAAAGGTGTCAGTATTCTTAAAATGAACAAGTTCAAAAGGCAAAAGTGTTAGGAGGCGAGGAAAAGCCGCCATCAAAGGAGGGGTGAGACACGATAATCATTTAAATATGGTGCAACAGTGATAACGGTGCACCCCTCGGGACAGTTTCACCTCAAAGGTATTCATGGTATTGCACTCAAAGTGACAGAAGTAATTGTTTGAAAAATTAAAAACAAAGAACTTGAAAAGTTCAAACCCTGCTTACTTACTTTCTGACCTCCACACACTTGACCAATTGCTGAATGAAGTGGGTGTGACTGTCTGGGGTTTCAAGCATACTGTACTGACACCTTCATTTAGCCAAACACAGTCCATCTATGGTTTCCTCTGACTGTTTACTTGTTGAGCTGTGACAGAGGGGCAGTAAGGGTTGGTTTATGATTGATCAGAACTGGTTCATACCACGTGCTGTCCAACCACATCAGAAATCAAAAGTTTTTACAGTTATTTTGAACGTTTACACTCGAAGGCAGAGTGAAAAATCGGGCCGTCATAGAGAGGGTGGAAACATGATATCATTAAAATATGGGGATAACACCACGTTTTTCAACAGTCTCTCCTGGAAGACATTCATAGTGTTGCACTCGGCTGTTCACGTTAAAAGTGACTGAAATGGTTATGTCAGTAATGTAAAGAGAGAGCTAGAGAGTTAAAACCGTGACCACTTTCTCACCACGCACAGCTGCCCAATCTCAGCGTGAAGTGGATGTGAATGTTGGATTGTCTGTTTCGGAAAGTCACAGAAAAGGTCCTCCTTAATCCGACCTCGGAAATGTTTGGGGGAGGAGGTTTCTGAAGAGATTCAACCATCAGGCAAGCACGTCTGATAGAGTATAACAACCCCTTAATACAGAAATGTACAAAAATCTGTAATTTTAGAAATTACCCAGTTAGTTTGTATAACACAGACTGCTGAATCATTAAATAAGCTTCATTTTATCTACCAAAACGAGGACTGTGAATTTTGTGACCCCATCACCCACAGTGTATTGTTTCATGGCCAGAATGGAGAGTATGAATGATTGAATTGAATTGAATATGAAAACAGAACAGAATGTTTTTCCTGTTCAAGGTCATTGGTATAAGGACAACTAACTAATTATAACTTGGATCCTACAGTGACTGGTTAAATATTAATGAGTTACCTCCCTCACTCCCTCAGGTGAGCACCAGCTGCCGCTCAGCAGTGAATCAGACACATCTCTCATCATGACTGGCGAGGTAGGCATGTCCGAAGTTGACCTGTCCACGGAGCAGGAATGTGATGAGGCCAAATCCTGAGCCAATTGGAGCCAAATAAAAAGTCACCAGGAAAAGGAGGATTGAAGCAGAACCACATGACTAGGGTGCCCAAAGACTCACCTTGTCTTCGGCCGCTGGAGGAAGTGACTTCATAGAAGATGGGCTCATGAGCAATACGACCCATAGCAGCATAAAAACATCCCCTTCTGTCTTTACTGACTGAAAAACAGATCTGTCCCTGCATCTGTGGACATGTTGCTTGCTCATTGTCTTGCAGTCACACTTCACCATCTAATTGGTTTGACTGCCATGGCCAGACAGCCAATCACAGCTCTCACATGGCAACCAGACAGCCAACCACAGCTCTCACATTGTGGCGGCCCAAATTTTTGTCCACGTAATCTGTTTCACATCCTTTAATCTATATACAGTAACTGCTGCGGCGATTTTTGAGCCCTTCCAAGTACTGAGATGGCAAAATATGTGTTTCTTCACTTCGGGAGCCCAAAACTGCTGCTGGACACAATAAGGGGATGGAGATAACAGGGCCTCCTTAATGCCAGATTAAAGTTTAATTATATATGTGCAAATGGTTTGATTTCTTGGTACAAGATCACTGCCAAAATATTTTAGAAGTAAGCTGTACTGATATGACATGGATACATAGCACGTATAGAGCCTAAAGAAGATTTTTTTCCCAAGCCCCTAACAGTTCCCGCCAGCAGTTTTCCTACTTTAGACTTGTTATCCTTGAAATTATAAAGCTTAGTTCTTTAAGTTCATGTGGTCAAGTGACATTGCGGAGTTGGAATATGTATGCACAATTTATGACTTTCTATATGTAAATGTTCCTGTCACTATTTTGTGAGATCTTCATTTTTAACTTTACCAACTATATATTCCTGTTGTGGAGAGGAAATAACCAAACACAAGCTAAATATTTCTGCCCTCACGTATGACAATCGTAGCTTGCCACAAGCATTTTGAAGTGATGTCACCCGTTGCCCTTTTAAAACTGCTGCTGATTAACAAGTTTTCACAGCACGTGCGAGTGATCACGCCCCGCTGTCAGGAGGGTAATTTACTGTATGTACTCACTGCTGTTAAATACAGCTGGCAAATCAAGTTGTCACTGCCACATTCTGGCAGAGTGTACAGTACATATTGTAGACGGATTACCCAAACTTGTCAAGCCAGCCAATATAAATATGTCAACAAATCTTCTGTGCCAAGCTTATCAGTAGTATTGTTAACGTTTTTCTTTTCATGTGCACTGATTTCCTTGGCTGTCAAACAGACTAGAATCTGTGCATGATATGAAACCTATAAAATACAGGGAGACAGAATTGGATAGCTTACGTCCGTTGAAAGATTGTGTGACTGCGTTTTGGTGTAAAAGGATACAAATGAGATGCGTTGGAAATGGTCAGGGTTTTAATTTCAGGAATTTGATGTTCAAAGCATGGTGTATTAAATGGCATGAAAAGCTTGATTTTTTTTTTTTCTTTTTTTTTTTTAGATAATGAAAAAGGGGCATACATGTTTACAGTTGTAGAGGAATTGAGAAGTTTGGTTTTGACTACATCCACACTAAGCCTGCTAATTTTGAAAATGCATGCATCCAGTTGTTTTCAGGGTTTTTTTTGTAGAAGATCTCTGTCCCCATTAAAACACCTGAACAATCAGAACATGTTCAGCATAAATGCTTCCTGTTAATCAGGCAAACAGTAATTCCTGCACTGCTGCGCTGAAATCAAAGCACAATTTTATGATTCAGATTCACCTGATAAACATTAATCCGGGTAAATAACAACACCTTTATTGTGTAATCAGCTATATTGACATTTAAGCCATTTCTGTTTTTTATAAAGCGAGCAGCACCCGCAGAAGATTAACGATTAGTTACCTTACTTAAAAGCCCAAGAACAAAGAAGGTTATCACACAAGTTTAATAGCTTTCAACTATAAATCAAATGTAGAAAATGTAACGTGAAGTTGACCGACAGATTTGTTATTTCGGAAATAGTTTGAGTCATAAAAATCCTTTCATTTTGATTAGCATTTTAGTTTCTGCTTAACTTTATGTACGTTTTTAATTTAACATCATCAAACCTTAATCACCACCAGCAAGAACAGCACTGTTAACTATAAAATGGTAAGTAACTAAGCTAGCACATAGCATTTTATCACACTTAGCATCTACATCAGAGAAAGTGGATCTTGCAGCTGCAGCTCTGTCTCTGGGTCAAGACCACAACAGATAAATAAAGATGCATTTTCAAATTTAGCTAGCTTTGTGTGGACACACTCTTAGACCTCCATAGTAATGCTGACTGTTAATTCATATTCATAATCTGTTACAGTTCTTTTATGTTTCCTTTTACTATCGTATTGTAGTCCTGTCAATCACCTCTAGATTACCTTTTCAGTAACGTGATCTTGCAGGATCTAACACTCATTTGAATCAGTCTCCTCTCACATTCCTGCAGACTTGCATACCAAAAAAAAAAGCACAGACCCGCTGACTGGATCGATGAAGCCAGTGGAATTTAACTGGGTTTTCTCTCAGTCACTGTTTCCATTATGTCCCGCAGCCACCTGGGACTTGGTTATGTAACGTGCACATGTCCAAACTCCTCTGTTTGGGTCAATCATTGAATGATCATCGAATGTACGGGCAAATGTTTCAATGTTTCATGGAAGCTGTGGCAAATTACAGTGTGCCCACATTGTAGTTTTTATGTCTTTAAGCGTGTTGTGAGAATTTGTTCTTGGCTGTAGCAGCTTTATAGCTAAAGTAAGAATATTTTGGTTCTGACGGCAGTGTTTCAGTGTGAAATACTGTCTTCAGTTGCAGTAATTTCCCAGGGAAAAGCTTAACAGTTTTACACATTACCTCACTTATTCAACTACACACTGACCACTTCTACAGGTAACCTACAATTGTAACATGACTGAAATGTGTGGTAGCAGCACGGAAACATTAATGAATGTACATTTTCATATACTATCTGTTAGACAATGTGGTGGTAGTAGCTGGTTTTATAGAAAGCCTGTTGCTTTTCGAGCATTGTTTACCTCTCTAGCTTTTGAATATGAAAGTGGAGAAAGGATTTGATTCTTGCCAGCCTGAAATGAATGCAGATTCAGGACCTTTAAGCCTCTGTATTTTAGAACAGCTCACATGGATGAGACGGCACAGCACGTGCGATAACCCAGAAACACCCAACAGCTTTGATTTCTCTTGCTCTCTTCATCTTGTTCCTCGTTCTCTCGTGTCCACACTTTGAATTCTGGGGTCTTCTTCTGTCATCTTGACTCCCTCTCACACTTACACACAAATATAACCAACACTCTTGTCTCCATCTGACCATTTGTTTGGTTACCATAGCGACAAGATAACGCAAAGCACATCAATTTTCAGCAAACAGATCACTTGATTCTGGCTGTACTGCCTAATTGGACGTGTTTGTGTGTGAAGTTTATTTAAGGCCTTCTTTTTACTGAGCAACTTAAAAATGTGACCAAGGTATAAGGTTGTCTTCTCAGTTTTGCCTGTTTACAGTGTTTGAACACAGTCATTTCAATAGGAACTATCTTACAGGAATAAATAGAATTCAATGGTAATTTACACAAAAGACATAAAATATATGATATTCAATGTACTTATGAAGTAATAGATTGTTGTCTCTACTTGTACCTGCAACACTGGGTAACACTTTATTTTATGTGTTTCTAAGAAAGAACTATGCAATTTGGTGCTATTATAAGAATATGAATGTCCTTAAAAAAACTCAATCTGAACACAAGTAAACAATTATTTATTATTGGAAACTTTTTCTCCGTATTTGTTTTCTTTTTAATTCATTCATTCATTTATTTTATTAGTTTATCTGACAGGGACAGTGCTCATTGGACAACAGAAAACAAACTCAGTTGTTGATTAAAATGATATATCTTATTAAATACACAGCATAATTAATATGCGCAAAGCACTACAGTACACATCCACCAATAAATAATGTCACAGTAAAAAACATGGTACTGTAGTTTGCTACAGTGCATAAATAAGAAGAACAAAAAAAGACGATTGAATTGCCTTGTAAACAAATGTGACATTTTTGCATGTTCAGCTGACACCTGTGAACTTACTATAAACTATTTAGGTTACTCTAGTAGTTCATTCAGATAGAAATGAATGTACCACTTGAACATGTTCTCTATTTTTGCTTATAGTACCAAATTATGTAGATTCAGGAATTCTTCTTAGAAAGTATTAAGAAATGATTTAGAAATCACACACCTGTAGAATAAAGCGTTACCCAACATAGTTTTATCATAGGTAGTTAATCAAGGCTTTCATCCATTTCTTTTTGTTCTCTTTGTCACATTTGTTTTCTTCTGGTTGTGTAAACCTTCCTATATTGCACTTTATCCCTCCAGCGGATGGGGAACGGCTTGAGAAAGTCTTTTTTTATGTACAGCTTTTAAGAATGAGGGCTACAGTATTGAACATGGCACATGACCCACGTGTTGCTTATTGTATAATGTTCTTGTGATCTTTTATCTGTACTGTTGTGTATGTGAGGTGGGGGGAGTATCAATATATTGCACACTATACCCAGCAGAAATATCAGCATTGCTATTTTGTAATATAAAAGAATTGTATGATTAGGAGTGCCGCTGTCCTTTTCTTGTACCATGATGCACGTGTAGGAATGTCTATGATTGTGACTTATAATAAATTTGAATCAGGTTTTTTCAACTTTGATAAACCTGTTTGTTTTATTTAAAAGCTCAGTTAAAAAGCATGTGTGTCATCTGCTCCTGCGACGTTACCTGCCACGCCCTCTACTTCCTATCCTGTGTCTCCCTAACCTGCCGCCACTCTCCCAGCGCTCACTCTCTCTCCTTGTGTGTGTGTGTGTGTGTGTGATAGTGCGAGTGGGGACAGGTGTGCTGGAGTCAGAGCAGAGCCCCACCAGCTGCTACTCGTTCCATAATCACGACCTCTACAAATACTCAGCCCTGCCACTTCCATGCTGCCAAATCATAGCATGTCATATGACTCCTGCATCTGTAACAGCTTGTCCACCATCAGACACAACAGCTGAGGACAAGATGAGCACACTGTGACTGTTTTTAAATGAGTCCAAAGTTATCTTTTCTTCAGACAACGTTAATTCCTTTTAACATGACTAGTAATGTGGCACAACTTGTGTTTCATGTTTTTGCCATTTGTAATGACTTAAATCAGTGTTTTTCAATCCTGGTCCTGCCCTGTGAATGGGTTGTCATCAGGCTTCTGCAGAACTTGATGACAAGCTGATCATTTGAGTGAGGCGTGTTGAAACAGGGAAACATCTAAAATATGCAGAGCAGGGCTGCCCCAGGACCAGGATTGAAAAACACTGACCTAGATATATAGCTGCCTGCTAACATAGCAGCTTAAAGCTGCTGCGGCAAACAGTTTCACGTGTGTACATGCATTTATTCTGACTTACTAAGCTAGCAAGTCATATTGAGACTTTGTTTTGTTGTGATCCTGAGATAACACATTGAAGTAGGGGTGTGTTTTTAATATTTTCCGGCTACATTTGTTCACCTCTAAAATGTATTCTTATGGAGTATATCCAGTATCCGGACCAGAACTGTGACTTCCTTCTCCTCAACCAGTCAGGACCCTTCTATGACCCAAGTTTAGTCACATAATCTGTAAAGTTTTAATCGATGCAAGGGGTAACGCAAATTCATTTGTGAACATAGTCTGTGTATTCATGCTGAAATGTTGAAAGTGTTGTTTCACTTCATAATGTGCATCCTTTTTTGTTTGTTTTTCCACCCATGTTTGTTATTCTCTGTAAAGCACCTGCTGACAAATGTATTGATTCAAACTCTGATAAATAAATCCGCCTTAATGAAGACATGAGGCCTACAATCAATAATGAAAATTACTTTGCTTGTGTGCAAAACAGTAGCTGCTATATGAATCGTCTATCAACAGATCGGTGTCTCATTTATATATTTTCTCTCCCTCTGTCAGATTCTGTATGCAAGCAGGAGACTTTTTCCTGTCGCAGAAACTTCCAGTCAAAAAGTTGCAAAGAAGGACGCTGCTGCAGCTACCCTGCACAGTGTCATCAGAGAGATGCAGGGAGGTGCGAGCACCAGGGACAAAGGAAATACTGCCAGTATGGACCAATGGATATACTCTCAAAATCCAGTGTGCCCAAATACAAATACGTTATTCGGCAAAGCACAAATAGTGGGGTTTTCTACGAATATTTGTTTCATACAAATATATTAAAAATTATTTGTTTTCAGGAAGAAGAAAAAAAACATGTCAAATACCAGCTCGCAGATCGGTTACATCACTATCTCAGTCTCTCTCCTCTGCTCCGCTGTTACGTCTATCAGCAGGTCTCAATGAGGGGAGTCACATCCACCTCCTACATGACGCACATTTCCTAATTTGGACATCACTCCTGGAGTTGGGAGTGTTCCCCAGAGATAAAGCTGAGCTACTGACACATGCAAAGTTCTCCCAACTGACTCTCCATAACCTGTTGTTCCCCTTCTCCTTTCCACAAAATCAGGTTGTAAAAAATAGGCAATAAATGAGAAGTGTAAAGCAATAATCACCTTTGAAGTTCTGCTCTGGATGTTGCATGCTGTGCTGTCTCTGTGTTATGGGTGTATAAATAGGCAGAGGCAGAGGTCACAATGAGTAAGTTTTAGCTCAGTAATCAGTGCAATCATCTATAATCTGGGAGACTCCAGTTCAAGACCCAGTGTGGGGACCTCCTTCGCACTTATTGTAACACTTTAATTTTCTAAATTAAAAGCGTAATAAAAATAAAAACAGGATTTTTAAACCTCTTTCCACTTTTACTTGAATACACATACTAATAATTTTGCAGCCTCAAATACAGATACAAATACAAATACTGGGCCCTCTGCACATCCTTAACAGGGAGAGCTACATTTATTTCACCAGAGCAGGTACTCTAAACTTAAGTTTAACCGTACAGACCAACATTTTTAGAGTAGATTTTTAAGTTATAGACTGAGTTAGCCAAAAAAGAGAACATGTATTGTATTTCTTTATCCTCCGCTGTCTATCAGGGGCCAGCTGAAGGTGGCCCCTGTATGGTGGAGATGGTGGAGGGACCTCGCCAGCCACTGTCCCGGTCTCTGCCTGGTGGGAAAAATCTGGTGTCTGTCCTGATGGAGTACAGCCAGCACAACGGGAACCCCATCGAATTCATCATCACTGGCCAAGTAGGCCCACCACATGACCCAAGGTACTGAATACTTCAACCCCTCCTGAATCTGTCCTTTTGGATGTTGTTCACCCCCACCCCGTATTCTTAGATTCCTCCGTGGTCGTATATTTCTCCTCAGGAAAGGAGTTGATAGCTATTTCTGTTCAATGTCAGCTGACAAAGACACAATACTGTCTGTGTCCCTCCACTCCTTACCACTCTTTATGTTTTTAATCCATCCCTTAAGGCAGTCAGCTGGATAGGAGATAAGGTACAAACTTGTTTTTCTCACTTTCACACTGTTGCATCTCCTCCTTTATCTAAATGTGAGAGATCAGCAACTGGTATCTCATCAAAGTGTGACATCATGCTTGGTCTCAGATTCAAACCAGAAACATTTTCAACCCTTTTCACTCTCTCTGTCTTGTTTTTAGGTTCATATACAGGGTGAAGGTCGGAAAAAGTTTGTTTGCAGAGGCCTCGGCTCCGAGCACAAAGGCAGCCCGCCAGCTGGCAGCAGAGGTGGCCGTCAAAGAATTAATGGCTGATGGGAAGCAGCAATTCAACAAGGTGAGGAGTTAGATTCCCAGTTGCCCCTGGTTTCTTCCAGTGACAGTGATGCCGCTGGTTCTGGGACTTCATGACCCTCTTTGCTCCCTTTTATAGCAGATAAGTTGCGAGCAGCCCATGAGGCAAGAGTTGGGGACCTCATCAACCACCTTAACAACAATGCAGTATCGGTTCTTCAGCAGTATGCCAGAGTCCAGGGCTTTGCTGCTGAGATCTGCCTGGTGGTTCAGTCTGGGCCACCACATGAGCCTAAGTGTATGAGCAGCTCCAGACACACAGACATATACATATTTACACACTGGATAAAAATATCTTGCTGTCAGGGTCTCCCTGGTCCTGGAAATATCTGTTCTTGTTGTATTTGGCCTTTCTGCCTCATTTATTTTGATTTCTCTTGTTGAAGTAACACTTCACAGGCTATAGAAAGCATTGGAAATTATTTTATAATAACCATGGTTTCCTTACTTGACAAGATCATGAATACAAAATGAGACCTCTGTGGTGATTTATTTGGACTTGTTACTTATTTTGAGTCCCAGAATTTCTCAAATGAAAACACTGAAAGTCATTGAAAATAACTTGGATCTTGAGGTTAGTTTGGAAACCCTGTTCTATCCTCCTCTGATTGCCTTTCTCTTTGTCCCTCCTGCTTAGGTTCACCTACCAGGCCAAGCTGGGTGGATGCTGGTTCCCTCCAGTCTGTGCATCAAACAAAAGACAGGAAACAAGAAGCAGCTGATGCTGCTTTACAGGTTCTCATTGGAGAGGCTGTGAGGGCAGCCGGCATTGGGGAGCTTATCCCAGTGTAGGTACTGACCTTTCTTTTTTTTCTTCACGTTTCCTATCATGAAACCTGAATATGTACCAACATCAAAAGAGCCTTCTCTGGAAAAAGGCAGTATTTTTTTTGTTTTTTCATGTTTTGGACTTTACTTCAGTGGTCTTGATTACAGCACAGCTGATCAGCTGTCAGTCTGCAGGGGTTAAAGGAAGTGCTCACAATTTTTCAAGTGTGTCTTAAAATAAGTCAGGAGCCCAAATGAACATTGAAACATGTTTCTCTTGCTGTAATTATTCCTCCTGTTCATAGTAACCATTAGAAGATCCCTTCATGATGCACTTACAATGCAAGTGATGGGAACAGTCCACAGTCCTCTATGTATCCTCATTCAGGCCTCCATAGGAATGATTTCCAGGTCACCTGAGCAGCAAGGAGACATGGAGTCAGTCTGACTGCATCTCTCTGCAGGTGCTTCATGGAGGCTCTGCCCCTCAGAGCTGTGACTCAGGTAGACTTCCAACTGCCACCTCCATACAGATATTTGATGAATCTCAGTCATAGCTGCCGCTGCTGCTGCACTGCCTTCTGGGTAAGAAACACACCTCATACAGTCAGGTGATCAGGTGAGTTTTTCAGACTTTGTTTAGATTAGAGGCTTCGGAAGGAAGATGTTGATGATCGTGAAAGAAGCAGCGGGAAGAAATCATGGAGAAAAAACAAGAAATTTCAAGTTATAGTGATGACAGTGAGAACGAAAGAGAAATCCACCAAGGTGGAATAAAATTGACTGGGAACATGGACAGATTTGGAGCTCTGTCAAACATGAAGTTGCGGGTTGGGTTAAGGACAAACTTGGCAACGTCAACTTAGTTAATGTTACAAGAAGTGGATTGATCATTGTTGGATATGTGTCAGACATAACTGAAGAAGGCGTTGGAGTTAGATGGTTAGCAAGTGTCATGTTTCCCACTTAATACAAGAGTTCCAGTAAAGGGCGTTGTTGTTGGAGTATGTGGTCGATGCAAGTAGATTTAAAGAATGTAACAGTTGTTGACAATCCCAGAATGATCAGGATGAGTGACAGAGAAAGTTGTGCAACAATATTTATTATGTCGCTTTTGGAATCAGACATCCTGCCTGACAAAGTAATCTTAGATCATATGAGTTACTCAGTAAGGCCTTTTGTTGCCAAACCCATTCAGTGTAGATGTTGTTGGAAATTTGGGCACAGCTCACTTGTGTGTAGACATGATTTGGGGATATGTGGTAAATGTGGAGATGAGAAATGCAGCGGCAGAAACTGTGAAAAAGAACCCAAGTGTAATCAGTGTGGGGGGAGTCATGAGGCATGGCACGCAGACTGTTCAAAGAGAAAGAAAGAGATGGAAATCATGAGGATCAGGTCCAAGAGAGGGCTAAGCCAGGAGGAAGCAGCTAGGAATGAAAAGATTCAAGAAGTAAGGGAGAACAAATAAGATAGGAAGCATAATAATATGTTTTTTGTAAAGGCGAGATTAAGTTCTCCTGGCCATGGTGATTAACTGTGCTGCTGAGGCAGAAAGGAAATCCAAGAGGATAGAGATGTTGATGCAGCAAGAACGTTTTTGGATATCATGGAAATTACTGGAGAGGAAGTGCGGGGGCTGTTGAAAGAGGCTTTGAGGCCCTCTCAGAGCCTAGATTGAGAAGTTGTATTAGAGAATGGGATGAGGGGTGGGGAAGAACTTTATCATTTATTTTAAAAAAAGAAAAAGAAAAACAAAGATATTATCAGGTGGTCAGGGGGAAGTAGCTGTCAGTAAAACTTCATGTTTGCCCACAAACAGAAACTCAAATGAGCTGCTGGACTGGTGGAAGATTAATTTAATTAATTATTATCATCTACCCATTATTTTCTGGTCTAATTGTTGTGTCTATAAAATGTCAGAAAAATAGTGAAAAATGACAGGTATTGACATTTTTCACCATTTTCTGACATTTTATGGACCAAACAAGAATCAATTACTTGAGAAAATAATTGACAGAATACCAAAAATGAAAATAATTGTTAGTTGCAGCCTTAGTGGCATGTTATCATAGCTGGAGAGGACGGTTACACTGAGCCTGACAGCATCCTGCTACACAAAACAAGAGCCACAGACTCAACTGAACAACAACATAAACCACATTAGCTTTCCTGCTGAAGTCTCCTTCTTATCTTACTTACAAACATGAACATGTCTTGTCCTGGACCTTAGCTTGTTGAACAAGCCACCTAAGAAACATCACCAGGAAAAAAGTGCACCACTAACCCACCCTAGCCAGCTGAGATGAAAAGGAGCAATTCTGATATTTTTCAAATACCTTTTTTTTCCCTTCATTATAACTATTAACAACACATTAAAAACATGTTGACATTATTTTGACTGAGAAGAGGGATGATTAAATGTGACTTTAATATAAAACAAAGAATTGGAACATTCATGTAGCAACGATGTAATAACAGTTTAATTCTTTATACATAAATGTAGATATTTGATTTTCAGCTTTTGAAAATGATTTGAATTATCATTTCCAGTGGTGGAATGCAATTAAGTACATTTACTCAAGTACTGTACTTCAGTAGAAAGAGGTACTTGTACTTTACTTGGGTATTTCCATTTTACGCTAGGTTGTATTTCTACTCTGCTACATTTCAGAGAAAATTGTTGTAAATTTTACTCCACTACGTTTATTTGCCACTTATAGTTACTATTTATTTTTCAGTGAAGATTTTACATAAAATAATATATTTTAATATTCGAACTGTTGTTTAAATTGTCTGTTGCAGTCCTTGTTCTCTGACATCATCGCCAAAAACAATAATAATGCACGTGCCTTGTTTGCTACTGTCAACAGGCTAACAAACCCACATGTGTCAGTTGCCCCTGAGTTTCTATCCATCAGGGCCTGCAATGAATTTATTGCCTTCTTCACTGACAAAATTCAGAAAATTAGACAAGCAATCAGTGCTTCCATACCAGCTACAGGGTACCTATGTATTGTCCCTGTGTCCACTTAAAATCAATTCAAATAGCATGACACAATTTAATCCAATCAACCACAAAAACTTGAAGGACATTATACAACATCTGAAATCCTCCTCCTGCTGCCTTGATATTCTGCCTGCCGGTTTTTTCAAAAATGTTTTTAATTGCATAGCCTCAGATCTTCTACAAAGTGTCCACATGTCTCTTCTCTTGGGTTTCTTCCCACAGGCCTTGAAAACTGCAGTCATCAAGCCACTCTGAAAATAGAGCAATCTAGACACATCACTAATGAGGAACTATAGGCCCATATCAAACCTCCCGTTTTTAAGTAAAATCATTGAAAAAGCTGTTTGTCAACAATTGAACAATTTGTTGAGACTAAACAACTGTTTAGGTGTCTTCCAAAGGATTTCGACCACACCACAGCACTGAGACTGCTCTTGTTAAGGTCTTCAGTGACATCCACTTAAACACAGACAGTGGCAGAATTTCAGTATTAATATTACTGGATCTCTGCTTCATTCGACACAGTTGACCACAACATATTACTAGACCAACTGAGAAACTGGGTGGGACTTTCTGGCACAGTACTAAATTGGTTTGAATGCTATTTAAAGGACAAGGACTACTTTGTGTCTATAGGTAATTACATATCTGAGTGGACAAAAATTACATGCGGAGTTCCCCAAGGCTCCATTCTGGGGCCTCTTCTGTAAGTGCATTGAACAAATCAGTGACTGGATGTTTCAGAATTTTCTTCAATTTAAGAAAGATAAAACTGAAGTAATTGTTTTTGGAGCAAAGGAAGAACAATTAAAGTTAGCACTCGGCTTTAATCAATAATGTTAAAAACCACAATCCAAGCCAGAAATCGTGGTGTAGTTATGGACTCAGACCTGAATTTCAGCAGCCACATTAAGACAATTACAGAGTCAGCTTACTATCACCGTAAGAATATATCAACAATTAAAGGACTTAAGTCTCAGCAGAATTTGGAAAAACTTGTCCATGCGTTTATCTTCAGTAGACTCAACTACTGTAATGCTATCTTCACAGGTCTCCCTAAAAAAATTGATCAGAAAGCTGCAGCTGATTCAGAACGCTGCTGCTTGAGTCCTCACTAAGACCAAGAAAGTGGATCATATCACTCCAGTTCTCAGATCTTTACACTGGCTTCCTGTCCGTCAAAGAATTGATTTTAAAATACCACTGTTGGATTATAAAGCACGGAATGGTTTAGGGCCAAAATACATTTATGATCTGCTGCTACATTATGAACCATCCAGACCTCTCAGGTCATCTGGGACGGGTCTGCTTCCTGTTCTCAGAGGCAAAAACTAAACATGGAGAAACAGTATTCAGTGTTTATGCTCAACATATCTGGAACAAACTCCCAGAACACTGCAGATCTTCTGCAACTGTCAGTTCATTTAACAGTGGAAGACTTTTCTGTTTGCTGCTGCCTTTGATTTAATCAAAAAAACAAAGGCTTTTGATTCATTTCTTACACTGCACTGTAACTTTTATTTTGTTTTGTCTGCCTTATTCTATTTGAGCTTATTTTTATTTCCAATTTAACATTTTTAATTGTATTTAAATGTCTTTTTATATTGCCTTGTGTTGTTTTGACATTCTGTCTTGATGCCTTTTATGTAACACTTTGATTTGCCTTGTTGAAAATGTGCTATTCAAATAAACTTGCCTTGCCTTGTTCTTTTCTTTGTTTATTAATTTGTTATGCACTTTGTGTGAAAGGTGCTATGTAAATAGTTTATTATTATTATTACCATTAAAAAACATGATACACATGCTATATGATATACTACCATACTTTTACTTAAGTAACCTTTTGAATTCAGGACTTTTACTTGTAATGGAGTGTTTTAGACCACAGTATGAATCTGAATACTTCTTCCACCACTGATCATTTCCTCTATATTTTATACAGATGATTTTTTCTTTTTGAAAGAAAGTTCAACATGTTTTTTTAAACTATATGAAGATCTAAGGTTTTCTTTTTCTGTTAAAACAGTAAAAGAACTGATGTTGGGTGAAGAAGTTTTCAGTTCCTTTTTTGAAAGTAAAAACCAATGCAGCAATGTAAAAATACTCCATTACAGGTAAAATGACTGCATGAAATATCCTATTTCAGTAAAAGTACATAAGTATCAGCAGCAAAATGTAGTTAAAGTATGGCAGTAAAAGTACTCGTTTCATCCCTCTGACTGATATATTATTATATATGACATCATTAGATTATTAATACTGAAGCATCCGTGTGTAAGCAGCATGTTACTGTTGTAGCTGCTGGAGGTGGAATTAGTTTGAACTACTTTATATACAGTTAGCTAGTTTAGTCCAGTGGTTCCTTACCTAGGGGTCGGGCCCCTCCAAAGGGTCACCAGATAAATCTGAGGGGTCATGAAATGATTAATGGGCGAGGAAAGAAGAAAAAAACAAAATTCAGATACACAAATCAGTTTTCAGTTTTTGGACTTTTTCTCTAATCTTTGATTTTTGGTGAAATATTGGATCATTTGAACATTTATTGAAATGAAACCATGTGAGAAGTTTAGAGGGAAAAATCACTATTTGGTGGAGCTGTTAACAACTCATAGACATCTGAAATGTGACCCCAACTACACACTGCTTTTTGTAAGATGTCAAAAGCCAAAAAGGTTGGAAAACACTGCTTTCATTTTCAACAATGTGTTGTATTTTAAAAGCTTGTTATATTATCCATTGTGTCAAATCTTCATCTTAAAAGTAACTAAAGCTGTCAAATAAATGTAGTGGACTAGAAAGTACAATATTTCCCTCTGAAATGTGATGGAGTGGAAGTATAAAGAGCCTTAAAATTGAAATACTCGAGTAAAGTACAAGTACCTCAACATTGTACTTAAGTATAGTACTTGAGTAAATGTATTTATTCTCCACCTCTGCTGATTGCAAAGGCAGTTATGTGTTCCTACATAGTCTACAGGTATCGTGATTGCAGTAATGTATTTTAAATCCTGTGGAGGGCAGCAATGTACCCGGCAGCGTTTAAACCGCCAGAAACCAAATACGAGGAAGAACAGGAGGAAGATTGGAGCACAAGGATCGATGGAAGATGCAACCTCTCCAAACATATGCGAGAGAATGGGTCGCGGCGAGGAGCTCAGTGATTTTCAGCGTGGTACTGTCGTAGGATGCCACCTGTGCAAAAAGTCGGTCCGTGAGATTTCAGCCCTGTTAAACCTGCCGCGGTCCACTGTGAGCTCCGTTATCTTGAAGTGGAAACGCGGAGGAATAACGACGGCTCTGCCCCGGAGCGGCCGACCACACAAGCTGAAAGAGGAGGACCGACAAGTGCTGGAGCAGATCGCGGTGGAGAAGTGTTTGCCCTCGGTAGATGCTCTCACTACCGAGTTTCAGAGCGCGTCTGGAGCCGACGTCAGCTCCAGGACCGTCCGCCGGGAGCTGCGTGAGATGGGTTTCCGCGGCCGAGTATCCACGTACAACAAGCCTGCAGGTGGGTTCAAATGGTTTGGGAATGAGAGCTCCAATCACATATGGGTGTAGTTTGAGACATGCACCAACGTTACACCTCTATGTGATTGCTTTGCATCTTTTTCTTGGTGCTCTCCCCTCCAAGTTACTGCTGTAACAGCCTCCAACCCCTCTGGAAAGGCTTTCCACTGGATTTTGGGACTTAATTTGCTCCCATTCAACCACGAGACTATTAAAGGACAGGTTTACAGTTTTTAAAGTCTGTCTTAAAACATAAGTCACGTGTACATATAAACACTGAAAGAGGTTTTCCTCTCTGTAATCATTCCTCCTGTTCATACTGGCTATTAAAAGATCCCATTCAAATGTATTTTCAATGATGGGGGGCCAAAATTCACAGTGTGTCCACACAGTCATTTTGTGCAAAAATGCATGTAAAAGTTTATCTGAAGTTTATATGAGGCTTCAGCAGTCAGAGTTAGTCATATCAAGTGGATATCTGCTACATTTACAGACTTTTTAGCATCAAATTCCCTCTTTGTGTTTCCCTGTTGAGCTGCGGTGGATGTGTAGTAACAAAAATAGGGACTTTGGCACTAAAAAGACTGTAATGTTAAAAGATATCCACTTGATTTGATTAATTTGGACGCTGAAGCTTCATATCAGCTTCAGATAAACTTTTAAATACATTTTTGCACAGAAGGAGAACTGTGGATTTTGGCCCCCATCACTTACATTGTAAGTGCATTACAAAGGGATCATCTAATGGTCAGCATGAACAGGAGGAATGATTTTGAGGAAGAAAAACCTATTTCAATGTTTATTTGGGCACTTTACTGTTGTTTTAAGACGGACTTGAAAAATTGTGCACCCGCCCTTTAACAATATCAGTGGTGAGGTTTGGTCACTGGCTCGCAGTCAGTGTTCCAGTTCATCACAAAGGTGTTTAATGAGATTGAATTGAAGTTATTTTTATAGACCCGGTTTTGTGCACAGAGGTTTTGACATGTTGAAACAGGAAAGAGTCTTTCCTCAACTGTTGTCACAAAGTTGGAAACACACTATTGTTTAAAATGTTGCCCCTATTTTCTGGCAGCAAGACAGTTCAACAACACCGTGCTTTTCCAAAGGAAAGAGGCATTTTATGGACACTAGGCAGGAAAATTCTTGTTAATGTTGATTTTAAAAGTTGAAATTGAAAGATCACTTTGGAGACACTGAGTGACAAAAACAATCTCACCACAAGATCCAGTCAGTATCTGATCTGGAGTTTTAGATTGAAACACACAATTTTCATCAGCACATGTAAAATATGAAGATCTACATCTAAGCTTAACTCCAGAAACATCGACTCAGTTTAGCTGTTTTGACTCTGATGAAGACACAGTCGTGGTGAAACACTGGTCTGTTTGCACAATTAAAGGCTGCAAATCAATCACTGTGCTCTGGTCTTTTCTCATCTCAAATCAACTCAGTCAACTGTGTGTGCATATTTTGTGTGTGTCAAGGTCAAGAATGTTCTTTTAATCTTGACTTTTAATTTGATGTTGCTTGTTACAGCCGTATAAACCTGTCAGGAGGATCCAGGACAAAAAAAAAACCCCAGCCTACCTCTGTGCATTGTGAATGTACCAACCAGTACTCTAATATGGGAATAATATTATCTCACACAAAGGTTTCTGTTTGTCAGTTTGATGTAGTCTGGACCTCAAATGTATGAACCTATAACATGTGAGCATACTATAAACAAAAATAGTAGTCTTAAAATTAGATTTTGACATAGAGCCTCTCTGTAAACCAGGGTCAGGGCACAACATGAGCTAATATACAGAACCGTCCTTTGTTGATATATTTTGTTCTTTATTGGTATCATAACCTACTGACATGCAGTGAACATGTGACTTTTAGGCCAGTTGCCCACATTGTCTGCTTGGCATTAAAATTTCATAGCCAGTGGTGTGTTTAAAGTATTTTTTTCTCCAAGAATGTGTGTTTCCCCTCACCTTAACCTCAACCCAACCTTAACCAATAACCCCACTCAGTCATCTCTGTGATGCAACTTAACCCACGCTTTAACCACAACAATGGGGCACAATATGAAGGAGAAACTGACTTACACAAGACTAGGCCTGTACTTAGTGATCACGATTTCTTAAAACCCGAGGTGACTTCTTCAGATTGTTTTTGTCCGACCAACAGTTTAAAATCCAAAGAGATTCAATTTATTATCACATAGGACGAAGAAAAGCAGCAAATCTTCACATTTAAGAAGATGGAAACATGTAATGTTTGTCATTTTTGCTTGAAAAAATTACTTAAATGATTAATCGATTATCAAAATAGTTTAATTATTTTTCAGCTAAGCAATTAGTTGTTTCAGCTCTACACAAGATCTAAGGTGGTTCAGGTTTTTTTTTTGAGTTTTAACCTTTTGGACACAATTGTTTCATTTCCCAAGGTTTCCCAAGGTGATTTTGCCAAGCAGTGCTCATATTTTCCCATAAGCATGAACGAGGTTTTGATGAGCAATTTGCACTCAAGTTCAAGCAGAAATATCAGACACCGTTAGTTGCGGAAATGACACAATTACAACTGTGTACCCTCACGATACCCCCAATGGCTATAAATGAATCCATACCATGGGCTACGGCGAGAATAACTAGAAAAACTAGTAGAAAGACAAACATTTCTTTCACTCCTTGCTTTCCTGTATATCTACTGAAAACTCAGTTTCACTCCAAAACCATGAGCGTTAATATGCTGCCTCCACTCTTCTGGGAAAGCTTTCCACAGGATTTTGGAGCCTGGTTGTGATGATTTGCTTCCCTTCAGCCAAAAAAAGCATTTATGAGGTCAGACACTGATTTTGGGCAATATGGCCTGGCTCGCAGTCGGCATTCCAAATCAAAGCTGTTGGCTGTTAGAGTTGAGGTCAGAGCTCTGTGCAGGCCAGTCAAGTCAAGGACTTCCCCATTAAACTGAGAAAAAACGTCTCTAATGGTCCTTGCTTTGTGCACACACGGGCAATGTCAGGTTGAAACAGAAAAGGCTGTAAGAAAACTGTTGACGCAAAGTTGGAAGCAGCATTACATATAATATGTACATCTAGTATTATAGAAAACTCTCACAGAGGCCTCTCTTCAACAATCCCTTCCCCAATAATTGTACATTCATTTACGTAGAGCATAATTAAAAGCAAAAAAATGCAACAATGACAAATTATGTTGAGGCTCAATCCACAGTGTGTTTCTGTACATGAGAAGTATAACAGAATTTGCCTTTCTTTGCCAGGAAGAGAGAAAGCAGAGAAGAAGCAGGCAGCCGTCAGCCAAGATGAAGCCCAAGTGGACGTGTCTCGTCTGGACCTGCGTGTTGGACGTATAATCAAAGCCCTGCAGCTTCCAGAGACTGACAGTCTGTACATGGAGGAGGTCGATGTTGGAGAGGCTTCTCCAAGGACGGTGGTCAGCGAACTGGTCAAGCATGTACCTGTACACCAGGTACAGTATTACTCTTGTCATTTGTGTAATGGGATTAAGGAGTTTCTGGAAAATAATTTGGTTTTTAGATATGATTAATAGGACTTGAACAATCTTTATTATTGTTTTGCCTAACAACTGCTTATTTTGTCAAACTAATAGTCCAAAACCCAAATCTGTTCCATAAACAATGATAGAAAAAGAATAAAAGCAGAAAATACTCATATTTAAGAAGCAGGTACTAGCAAATATATGGCTTGAAAAGTGACAGTTAATGGATCATCAAAATATTTGCAGATTAATTTTCTGTCAGTCGATTAATTGTTTCAGCTCTCATAATTAACAGAAGTTAGGTTGCAGAACTTGTAATTGTTAAACTTGGCAAGCTTATAAGAATGTGTGTGTACGGGTTCATAAACATTTATTGATTTCACGTGTGTCGTATTGCTACTGTGTTTATAAGGTGGGATGGAAAAAAAAAACAACTTTACTGTTAGAAACCAGTTCCCTTATATTCCCTAGAAAATGTGAAAAATATCCGTCCACAATTTCTTAAAGCCAAGGTGCGTCTTCAGATTGCTTGTTTTGTCTGACTAACACCATAATGATGTTTGATAAACGTTTTGGAGGTTGGTACAAGCAAATGTATGTATAAGGATTTGTAAGTCAATTTAAAGTGACTCAACTTTTTTGTTGGTCATTCTCAGACTTTTCTTACAAATTTAGCTTCAATAACCTATAAATGATTAGTTCCTTGTGTCTGACTAAACTGCTGTTCGCTTTGCTTTTTCATTAATTTTTTATTTGTTCCTGAAGCAAACAAAGTTAAATGTGGTATTTTCATCTAAATCAATCACCAATTTAATGGTCGAGTGTATTTCTGAGTTTATCTCTTCGTACATGTAAAGGAGATAAGGGAGCCTGTTTATATTACTGTACATAGACAGTGTACACACGGCCAAACATGGGGACAGCTGAACATTGCACCCATATGTGAATGTTGACCATCTCATTTCAAGACCATGAGCATTAATATGCTGCTATAACAGCCTCCTCTCTTTTGGGAAGGCTTTCTATTAAATTTTGGAACCAGCCTGTAAGGATTTTCTCCCATTCAGCCTCCAGAGCTTTAGTGAGCTCCAGCTCTGATTTTAGGCCCGACTCACTGTCAGGATTCCAGTTCATCCCAAAGGGGTCCAGTGGGATTGAGGTCAGTGCTCTGTGCAGGCAGGCTCTTTTGTACACAGGGAATTACATGATAAAATAGGAAAAAGCCTTCTCCGCACCTGTTGCCACAAAGTTGGAAGCACACTGTTGATTAAAATATCATTGTATGCTGTTGCAGTAATATACCCCTTAATGTAACAAGGGGGCTTAGTCCAAAACTATGAAAAAAAGCCATATAGTGAATCATTTAAATAGTAACGTATGCCTGCACAACCTTGTAAGATTTTGCCATAAAAGCTGTAAAACCTTAGGAAAATGTTTGGAAAAGGGGCGACCTCTCTATGCACAAAGACAAATATAAGAAATCAGCTTATTAAACTGCTGACAGTGTTACAGTTATGACATATAGTAGTACAGCCTTAAGAAGTGCTTTGTGACTGCAGCTGGAAATACAAAGCAGACCCCTCTTGTTACTGCTGCCTTTTGTCTGGTTTGTGCCCCTTAATTCCAATTACAATAAATCTTAATGTTACAGAACACATATTTATCATTGTATGCTGTAATATTAAGATTTCCTGTCTGAATTTTAGACAACTGTGTGCCTCCAGCTTTGCAGCAACAGTTTAGCGAAGATCCTTTCCTGTTTCAACATGACGATGCCCCCCTTTCACAAAGCAAAGCCCACAAAGAAACGGTTTTAAAGTTTAGTGTGGAAAATTTGACTTGACAGTACAGAGTCCTGACCTAAAGCGCCTATAAATCTAAAATGAAATTCTTATTTGACTTTCTTTTTATATGAGCCGTTATAAATTTCTGTCAAGCTAGAAGGAAATACATTATGTGTTTTATGGAAATACTCTATAACTGCCTATTATAGAAGGATAAATATTAGGCACCGTTTAGAAATACTACTACCCTGATAATAGAGAGTAACAGTGTTTACAGCACACATAAAATATTGCTATGTTAAACAGTCTGTTCTGTAAATATTGTCACTGCCTAGAGATGAAACATGAAGTGTAATAATACTTTACCACCAAAACAATCAACAATGACAACATGAGTGATTTTAGAGTCATACAACAAACATATACAGTGTAATCATAAAAGGATGAGCTTCAAGGGCTGTTATTACTATTTACTAAGATCTGGCATACATCATCTCATGAAATGCTGGATTTCTTCTTCTCCCTCTGGGCTTCTGTTTTGCGACACATTTAAAAGGCAAACAAACCACAGACCCTCGGACAGTAATTTTAAATTAAGGGATTAGAATTGGCTTTATTGTTCATATTGGATAATGAATTTTTCATGTACCCAAACTGACCACATCAATTGAAGGTTATTTTTTTCCTTAATGTAAATTGGGTATAATTAGTTTGTCTTCTCTATTATTTTGGTTGTAAAAAAATGTATTTTATCTTCTGTCCCCCATGCAGATGCAGAACCGCATGGCAGTTCTGCTATGCAACATGAAGCCAGTCAAGATTGGAGGAGTTGAGTCCCAGGCTATGGTCATGTGTGCCAGCTCACCAGACAAAGTCGAAATCCTTGATCCTCCGAGTGGAGCAGCTCCAGGGGACAGAGTCACTTTCCAGGGCTTTCCAGGTACTATTACCTGAATACTCTACCTCCAAACACAGATGAATCATTAGCATAAAACATTACAACATTTTCCATTTAACCGGACACAAGGGATACTCACTAATAAGTGCGTTGTCAATGATTGTCGCTGAGTTGAGCCTACAAAAGGAACTTTTTCTTTCTTTGAAATTTCCAAAATTCCACTTGCATGGCCCCTTGATGCCCTTTTACACTGTGTGATTTTTGGACTGTCCCAGATAAAACTTGACAGTTGCGACAGAAATCTGTCAATCAGAAATGGTGGTCCCATATCACACTGTGACCCAACCAAAGGCGGCAAGTGTCAATCAATGGCAATCAAGTCAAAGCAACTGCTGCTACAAGCCACAAACCAACCAATCAGAATACAACATGAAATGACAAAGTACACTGGCGGGCCTAATGCTGCTAATTGTGAGCATCCCTGGATGCATAGAGGAGGCAGTGCTATGACCAAAACTTTTTGTTTTGCAACATTTTCAAAGCCTGAGACGGGTGCAGATGGATGATACAAGTTCATGACATGTCTCTGCTTGCGTCAGTTTATTCTGTTTACACCAGGTGTTCATCACACATCACATCACACAAGCCATTTCCTGTTTAAAAAAAGACAATGCCCCCTGTGTACAAAACAAGACCCATAAAGAAAAGGTCTTTCCTCAATCCCATCAAACACCTTTGTGATGATTTGGAATGCCAATTGTGAGCCAGACTTTATTGCCAAACCTCACCGCCGACCTCACTGATCTCCTGCAGCTGAATGGGAGCAAATCCCTGCAGCCAGTTTTCCATAATCTTGTGAAAAGCCTTTCCAGAAGATTGGAAGCTATTACAGCAACATATTACTACCCGCGGCTTTGGTGTTTAAGTAGGTTATGTGAGGACACCAAGAAAAAGTTATAGTATGTGGCCTTGATCCATAAATCCTGCATATGTTGATATTTACTTAAGAACAGAGGAGGTTCTAATGTATCAAACTGACTTCCTTATTGCAGGTGAACCAGACAAAGAGCTGAACCCCAAAAAGAAGGTGTGGGAGCAGGTTCAGCCAGATTTACGCACGGACGGCCAGTGTGTCGCAACCTACAAGGGAGCTGCCTTTGAAGTCGTCAGCAAGGGAGTGTGCAAAGCCCAAACCATGAACAACAGTGAAATCAAATAAATGAACGGAGCTGCTTGAAATAGCTCAACGCAAATCCCTGCAGCCGGACAGGTTCCAAAATGTTGTGGAAAGCCTTCCCAGAAGAGTGGAGGCTGCTACTGCAGCAGAAGGGGGGCAACTCTGTATTAATGCTCGTGGTTTTGGAATGACACGTCCAACAACCACAAGGGTGTCGTGTTTGAGTGTACACATACTTTTGGAGTGTAAGCAAAGTGAAATGATAACAGTATGTTGCCCTCTGTTGGACAGATATGAACAATACTGCCGCACCATTTTTATGAAAAGCTGTAGTTCTGTATTTGGACAGAGGATGGCACTACAGTACCCATGATGATGTAAAGCATGTGGGTTTGAGAACATACAGGAGTACAGTCGCACCCAGAGACTGGTAGTCCTACCTAGCATGGGAAAATGAAAAAGGGAAATTCTTGCAGAAGAATTTGATTGGGGAATGTTTAAAATATAAATGCTTATTCCCATGACGCCTCAGCAGTCATTTCCACAGAACAGTAGATGAAATTCCACAGTGCAGAAGTCCCTTTTTGAGAACAGAAACACTAAAAGGTCGCTGGTTTATTTTACAGTATGAAAACGAGTTAAAAATGAGTCACAGCATGGAGATGACCTCAGAATTAGTTTTGTTAGTTTTGCCTTAATTATATGTTCTTCAGAAACTGCAACTCATTGTTCTGATGCTTGATGCTGGTAAATGATGGCAAATGAGTCAGTGTATTATTTATCAGTATGCACAGCCTTTGAACTGTTTTTTGGTTTTTTTTGAAGGGTGTAATCTATCTAATGCATTATTATATCTAAGATCCAGACAATGTTCTCCTCAACATTTCTTTATCTGCAGTGTCCTAGGAAATTAAAAACGGACAGTTCTGAATCGATCATTTGGACGTTCAATGAACGTTTATTTATTGTCTCCTCACCCAAGACGTTTGCATCGTATGCAGCTGTTGTAGATCGTTAGTCTGCTCTTAAGATACTGTTACAGCTTAGTTGAACCTTAACTTTTATATTTCTATGTTTCTGTCTCATCTTCCTTTCATGATTGCGTATAACTGTCTTCTTAGGAAGGTTAAAAAGAGTGATCCTATGAAAAGCAAAGAATAAACCAACACTTCTTGGTGTTTAAACAAACTGTCTTTTTTTGCTTCTCTTGGGCGGAGAGGGAAAGTAAAGTCCATAAAAGACAAACATGCAGTGTTCTTCTTCCCTTTTCAAAGGACGAACTGAACCTGCATGTAAAGAATGGGGATGTGATTCAGGAACTAAGAAATGGAACTGAATGTCTGAGATACACTCAGCACATGAGGGCTGATAAGGAAAACTTTTCATAGACAAAAAATATTTTTCCTTACTATATCCAACTTTAAGCTGGCGTTTAGCTAGAACAGAAAGCTAGAAATCTTTACTGGATGCTACCAGAAGAAAATCCAGTTCACAAGTTTCTCAAAAAGGAGGACATATCCCTTTTACTGTGTAGTGACTATATAAAGTGTTAATGGACTTTTCTGTTGCCATTATACCTCATAATCCATACATGCAGTTTTTAGTTTGTATCCTGCTTATAGTTGTAATTATTACTGTAAACTAGTTGATTTTGTAAGGAAATAGGCCTACAGAAGCAGGAGAAAGACACATTTTTCATCTTTTGCGCAGACTAATACCACAGGCTGACATTTATACGACTATTTAAATACTAAAAAAGGTCATTGAGAGTTGATATTTATGTCAGGTCAACCCCCACCCACCCACAGTGAAATCTATTCATGCGAAAACCCATAGAGGAAACCATACTGGAGTAACTGTAAGGGTTGACCGAGCATGTACAGAGAAAGAACTAGCAGTCCTGCAAACGTGCAGCCTCTTCACTCAATGCGGTTTACCGGAGGGAAAAGTTTGTAAACAACCACCTGAAGTCACCTTTCAGTTGCGCTGAGTCAACCAGTGAATAAAGCACCTCAACCCCTGTTCCTATATCCTGTTTTTGAAATACCACAAAGGGCAGGAAACCCAACAAAACTCTCTTTCACAGGTGTGTAACATTCTTATGGTGTTTGTGTTCAGACAGTATTTGTTCTTTCCTCATAGTATTGTAGCATGATTTTATACACATTTTCACACATATCTTGAATATTCAGAATGATAGTGGGCAATATGGATAAACTCACTATCACAGTATATGTAATGTTATACTGCAAAATGAATATTGTGATATAGTACATTTTCAATAATCAACTTATTTGAAACCCCCGTTCTGACCATTTTTTATTTTATTTCATATATAGTTCAACCTTAACCCATGACATACATATATGTACTGTGTGAGTGAGGCAGGAGAAAGCAAAATTGAAATAAAGAAAATAATTCCCAGCATGGGGGACTTCATCTCAAATTCCCCATACAAAAAAATAAAGGTCCCCTACTGAAACCTTTCCTCATTCCCTATGGCTGCTTTTCTCAAGAGCTCATATGTACAAGCTTGCGCTTAAAGCAACGTTATGTACATAATGTTAAGTTGGATACTAAGAAGATGGCAGAGAAAAAAAAAACTAGAATAAAACCTGCTACTTTCTACTACCACCACCACTAGTAAAATAATAATAGTGTGCATATACAGTATGTATCATTTCTATCTACAGTACATAGTCATACATATCCATTTGTGTACACACATCCAACACACACACACACACACACAGAAAAACGGACCATCTATTTGTGAATTAGGAATGTCATAGATACACATTAATTTCATGTAATACAATGCAAACACCAAGCTTAACCCACTAATTGGAATGTGTGTTTTTGTCGAGGTAATCCAGTCATTTAAATACCTGACAAATAAAGAAACTTTAATAGATTTATGTAAAAACCATGTAAAAATGGCCCATATTGCTCACCCCTACTTTGGAAACCTTCAGATTTCTACTAGAATTTAAAATTAAGTTGTGTTGGTTTGAGTAATATTTGACTGTGGGGTTTAAAATGGTTTTGGTGACTAATTGTCTACAACTAAACTGACATAAAGCAAACTTGGGTCAGGGTTGTATTCCATCCACTGTCAAAATACTGGTTGGTTTGTGGACGAAATGTGCTGGGGGGGGGATGGGTTTCTGTGGAGGACCCAGTTTATTTCAGCCCCTGGCCCTATAGCAGGTTGGTCTGGCTCTGGTCTGGTTTGAAAATGAAAACATAAACAGGAAATCTTTTAATGTAGCATGGTGCACCTCAAAGTTTCCAGCTGCCCTGTTTACTTACGTCACTCAAAATTCTATAACGTGAGTGACACTCGTGGGCAGGCTTTCCATTACTGCTCATCAATAGGCAAACAACAACAACCGATTGAATTTTTGGAGTGCGCAGCCGTACATAACGCACAAGATTAATGCTACTGTACAGCTGTGGATAACCTGCATTTATTCTGGTTTTAAATCATTAAATCATTCATCATTTCCTCACGCGCCTCCACCTCCTGCCCGCTGACGTCGCGCGGTTGACAGTGGACGTGATCTATTTTGCGTGCGGCAGCGGCGGCGGCGGCGGCGCTACAGTGGAGGACTGCGGTCAAGCTAGCAGTCGCTCCCAACAGCCGACCCTAAATTTGGAATGCGCGCGTATTCTCAACTTTACGGCTAATGCGGTTGAAAGGCCCAGAGCGAGCTGACAGGAAGTCAGCCACTCTATTCTGTCACGTCTAACGTTCTAAAGACAAGTGTTGCAGTATGAAACTCTGTCCTGAAGAGAGGCTATTACATATTTATTCTACCCGAGCACACCAGATACAATACAATTTATCAAACTGCGTCTCACTTAGTGCAAGGACACAATTGACTACGTCCGGTTTTCAAAATAAGGTGTTAACACACGGTATATACAGTAAACATAATTCATTAATTCGTTCATTCACATAAATGGGAATTAGATTATTTGGATTATATTCACAGGAAGCATAAAACATGTTATCTGTGTCCCTTATAAATTAAAACATCCCACTAAATTGTGAGGGACATTCTTTGATTTTGGGTTGCAAGAAAGAAAAAATCCTGACAATGTCTGATATATTTGAGATCAGGACAACTCTGACTACACACTGACCCAAAATCAAATAATTGTATCATTTTAGAGTATTTAAAAGTTAAAGT
Source organism: Thunnus albacares (assembly GCF_914725855.1). Lineage (NCBI taxonomy): Eukaryota > Metazoa > Chordata > Actinopteri > Scombriformes > Scombridae > Thunnus > Thunnus albacares. The sequence continues at coordinate 24,013,773 of NC_058108.1, read as the reverse complement.
TAAAGATCTCGGGAACATCCAGGAGCATCTGGTTGGTCGATCTCAGTGCTTTAACTGGGATATGATGATGCAGGAGTTCTGCTAAATAAGGTGACACCAGTCCATTTAAAACTTTAAAAGCCAGCAATAAAATCTTAAAGGTAACTCTGAAACGGACAGGAAGCCAGTGGAGAGAGGTCAATACTGGTGTTATGTGATCACACTTTCTTTTACCAGTTAGAAGACTAACTGCAGACAACGAAGAGACGATTGTTCTACACCCACATACAAAGAATTACAATAGTCTAACTGAGAGGTAATAAAAGCTCTTAATAATAGTAATAGTAATAATAATATAAACCATATGATATCATGTCTGAGGACACGCAGTGGACCAATGGGGAGGGGTTTTGGAGGAGGGGCAAGACATTGTGCCACCAGTCCAAAGTAAGTGTGTAGTCAGGGTTCAGTCATTGTCAGGATTGTTTTTTTTTTTCTTGCAACCCAAAATCAAAGAATAAAGCAACATCCCCCACAATTTAGTGGAATGTTATAATTTGAAAGGGACATGGATAACATGCTTTATGCTTCCTGTGAATATAATCCAATGAATCTAATTTCCATAAATGTGAATGAATGATTTCTGTACACTCCCTGTGTTAACACCTTAATTTGAAAACCGCTCGTAGTCACCTGTGTATCCTTGCGTCAAGTAAGACGCAGTTTGATAAATTGTATCGTATTTGGTGTGCTCGGGTAGAATAAAGACATCACAGCCTCTTTTCAGGACAGAGTTTCATCCTGCAACACTTGTCTTTAGACAATGAGACATGTAACAGAATAAAGTCTCTAACTTCCTGTTAGCTCGCGCTGGGCCGTTCCAATACATTTACCGTAAAGGTAAGAATACGCACGCACTCCAAAATTTAGGGTCGGCTGTTGCGAGTGCCGTCCCGACCGCAGCAGCGGAGGAGGAGGAGAGGACCGCAGCGGTGTAAAACTGTAGAAGTATCGTCTTTACGCTTCACTACACGGACAGACGTCGCAGCTGGATGATCGTATAACCTGATTAGAGCTCATCTCGATCGGCTGTATCGCGGTTTTCTCCGCAAAACAACCGACATCGGCACAGGCTGACTGAGTCGCACCTGACACGGAGCATGGACAACAAAGCCTGATCCAGCACTGCGCCGTGCGGCAGCGAAGCAAACCGAGCCAAGCTGCCGAGGAAACCTCCAACAAACTAATTTATCTAAAAGCTTTGTACTGCACACAGAGACGTTGCTGTTGCATAAGGAGGTTTGTGTGCACGAAATTTAGTGTTTGGACTGCCACATATCGCTTGTCGCAGGCCGTTTCGGTCCTATCCGTGCCGTGCTGGTTTAATTATAGTAGCGACACTTGCTTGCGCTCTTACTTTGGCTCGGACATCCATCATTAGACGATATTTTTAAGGGTCGAAGATCGCTCAGGAAAACATCAGGCCTCCATCGGCGGTTTTAATAATTTAATAATCCTTTGTGGACACAATCACACACATCCAGATCGGACTAGTTTGATGGTCGCCGTCAGCAACCCTGTGTGTTCAATGTTCCCTTAAAACAAACAGGAGAATTATGTGGGTCAGTCCCGAAGATGTGTTACTGGCGGGCGCATTATGGATCACCGAGAGGGCGAATCCATATTTCATCCTCCAGAAACGAAAGGGCCACGGAGGTGGAGGCGGAGGACTGGCGGGTGAGTCCCATCTTTCTGTGGTCACGGATGAACAACAAACAATATTTATTTAAAATTCAGAGATAAGCGATGATGAAAAGGTGATTGAGTGACAGCACGTCAGGTGGAGTGTGTTTTGTTGATGATGATGGACATCAGGAAACACATGGACGGGTAATGTGAGGATCACGTGACTAATCAGCTGTCACAGGTGGCCTTTCACCTGAATGTGCCTGTTAGTAAAGAAGAGTTAAGATCTCTGTTTAAGGCCTAATAATTGATGTATTCAGATCCTTGTCAGCCTGAAATAAAGGAGGCCAAATCAAGTGTGATAACAACGAAGTGCAAAGTGCATCACGTATCTAAATTCATCCATAAAATATTATAGTACAAGACAAATGAGGTGTCTTGCAGTTGGAGTATACTTATTCCTATCTGCTAGGAAAATCTCAATTTAAACATTACAAACAAACAAAAAAACAATAGCAGACTAGGGTCACTTGTGCAGCTGCTAATGTCTGTGGAGTCTCAACAACAGTGAATCCACTGTGTTTGACCACCAGCCAGAGACATGGTCTGTTTGCTTGCTCATGCTGAATCATTCCCCTTCTTCCTTCTCTCACTCCTCCTTTCTCTTGCTTATTGCATCCAAAATGGGTCAAGCAGCAGCAGGAGGAGGAGGAGGAGGAGGAGGAGGAGGAGGGGGGACAGGTTATGGAAATCACGGGCTAAGGTTCACAGCTAACAGCCGACTGTCCTGTTTTCTATTTTACGATTTTTGAAATTTGGTTCATTTCTTGACCTGGATTCAGCTGGTTGAAGACAAAACTGAGCAGATCTGGTTACAACGTGTGACACTTCCTCAGGCTTTACAGATGAGATACTGTTGTGTAAATAAGGAGGATGATTAACAAATGTTGATACATGAAAACCTCCATTGTTCAGGTCCTGATTATGACATTTATATGTGGTGCAGTCATTTGTGCTCAACAAGCAGCCAAATGTCACCAATCATAGCAATAGAAATCAGGATTATTGTTATTGCTTTGGATTCAGAGCTGAACTGAAAAATATTTATCTATCGCTGAGAGATCAGTGTTGATTAGCTGAGTTTCTGTTCCCTGCTCAGATTTTCTCACTGTGCGTCAGTCAGTGTCACTGCTCATTGAGCTCTAACACCAATAACTATGACAAGAGTAAAATCTCTGCTGTTGAGGACCAGCCTGACTTAGAGGTGGCTGATAAGGATAAAAATCTTCTATGATATTCATTTTATGTTACAGTATTGATATATATTGATTAAAAAATGTCTCCTGAGACCCCTCATCATAGGTTGCATGTCAATGAATAGAAAGCCGTTCAATTGAAGAATGATTGTCCCTTTGATTTGAGTTCTGATGAGATAAAACTGTCAAGTATTTCACAAGAAAAGAACAAAACGTAGAGAAAAATCCAAAAACAGACATTACTTTATGTTGCAAAATTTTGTTTTTTATTTCTCATGCCTATAGTTATCCTGCGAACCTTTAGATTCATCTTGTGAGCCCTTGTGGAGGTCCAGACCCGCAGGTTGGGAACCACTGATAAAGCAACAAACATATTTGAGAAAAAATCTGATGGAAATGTCTGTTTTTAGTTTCTTCAGAGATTTAAATATATGATAAATCAAGGTATTGCATAACATTAATGCAAAAATCTAAAAACTAAAACAGTAGCGACATAATCTCTGATGGTATAAACATTTTTATTGTTTTACGGTTTATATCAACATATTTCCCAACCCTAGTCTGCCTAATAAAGGCACAAAGTAAACAATAGCTTTTTGGCAGGTTTCAGACTGAACATACAACAGACTTGGGAACAAATTTAGGAAATAATATTAGTGATTTGATCCTCTGTGATATAAATAATTCAAAATTATCTGGTGAGTTCTTTCTGTGGCAACACAAAGTGTGCTAAGTGGTGCGAGGGGATGATGTCATTGTTATGTAAATGCTGAGCTTGCTGACTTGTACTGTGTGCCAGTTGGCACCCAGCGCCCAGCAACACTGGCTCTGTCCACAAGCTTTTCTTCCAGAGACAGGGGAAGACATCAGCAGCTCAGGCACAAATCTGCATATTTCGTTTAACTGGGGGTTCGAGCTCTAATGTCTGAGCTGGCAGACAGCCTCCGAGTTTTCGGTGAAAAATGTCAAATGTGTGTTTTGCTTTTCTCCACCAGATCGCTACACTACAGGCTGGCAGCATCATTAAACATCAGTACAGAGTTGTAGAATTTATGACAGAAAAAGTAAGAAATACTCCGGAAATGGTGAAGGATCTGATGTGCTCCTCCCTCATCTTTTTAACGCATAATAATAAATGGAAGCTGGGTGTCCACAAGTTACAGATTACCCAGAAACCCCTGAGGCTGACAAGTTAAACTGGATCCTGCATAAATTCTTTGTTTTCAAAGGTGTTTAACTCCTCATCAGTTCCTTCTTAACTCCCTTTCACCTCATTTATCTAAACAAACCGCATAAAGGATTTATCTTCGAGGCGTCTTTGGAGCCCTGGAGGAGTAACTGTAGTTTTCCTTTTAAGACTATAAAGGATAATATAGATGTTAAATGATGTTCATACCAGTTAAGAATGTTCTCCTTTCACAAAATGGTAATACAGCTGTCAGTATTCTTCCAATCGCTGCATGTAGATACAGTTTTACCTAACAAAGAGCACTGCCCAGTCGAACGTTTAATGTCATTTGCATATAGAGTTAAAGCCGCTAGGCTACCAGCTTCTAACTGTCACTGAGTCTTATCTTATACTTCACACGCTCAGTTCTTATAACCGAGTTTGCATGCGGTTGGGGTGTTTTGTAGGTGAGTGCAGAGAGGAAGCTGGAAGTCTTAAATCCACACTCTGAATGTATCTATAAATATGTTGCTGATGTCTTTCACCGAAGAAGAAAATTGAATAATACTGTTTTCATCAGAATCAAAATAAACTCAGAAACAGGCCACTATGTCACTTTTTGCATAACTGTACACAATGGTGCTTATAGCTTATAAAAAAAAAAAATTGCACAATAATTCGAGTCATAGTGCAACGTATTTCACAATCCAACTGGTAATTACTGTATGTTTGGAAGTGTGTCATGTCAGAAAGATACTGACCCTGTTCTTTGTCAGCTAATCGGTTATCTTGAACTTTATGACTCGTGCTTTATGTCGGTTGACTTAGAGGTGTTGAGAAATGGTGGAAAACACTTTTAATCACAAATGTGGATGCACTGAAACTTGCATGTGATGATAATGATGATGATCCAGGCTTGTCTCGGATTCCTGTTATCTGAAACAGTATTGATTAGAAGTCTGGGAAAGATTGTGGTCCTTTGTGTGCTGAATGCAAACATCCTCCACCAGCAACCACCCCACCCCCAAGCAGATATTTTTATTGGCAAAAAGAGGATACAAACAAATAAACAAATGAAAAAACAACATGTAGCTTTTCTCTCATGCTGTTGGTTTGGTTTCCTGTTCTTTCACTGAGTTTAAAACACTAATGTTACAGAGAAGAAGATCTGTTTTGATCTTAAAATAGGGAGCTTATTGTGGTTTTGTGTCTGAATGGAGAGAAGCACAAAAACATCACATGATTTTTTATAGCCTGTTCTGTTCAGAAGGAGACTGTTCGCTATGAGGAGTTTTCCAGCCACCCAGAGATGATAAACAGAACATCTACCATTACAGCTGCTTTGTTTCTGGCCTTGTGTGTTTCTTTGTTTTGTTGGCTGTGCAACCCACTCAATCAGTGTGTGTGAAAGGAAATTTATCACTGTAAAAGGCAGAGGTGTGAGTCGGAACATGCCGTCACACGGGTTGCTTGTTGAATAACAACAACAACCAACTCAATGTTCTCTACATATATATATGGATTTTTTTTTTAAAAATGTTTGAAAAACACCTGAATCTACACAGATGTGAATAAAAACTAGCTTTCCTACTCTCTGTTTTGGTTTCCACTTACATAAGTTTGACACAAGGAGGTAAGAGGATGGATGTTAAGTGGTCTTACACCCTCCGTGGTCTCCTTTCTTGTGCGCAACCCCCGAGTTTCCTGCGTTAAACCTCAGCGTGCATGTCGTAGGCTGAACCATTCATTACATGCAGTGTAACGAAAGTTGAAAAATCGTCGCTTTTCATGAATTTTCACCGCAAGACTTCAGGAAAGAACTGAAGACACTCGTGTTCAACACATCCTCATAATGAAACGACCACATAGGTCGATTGTACCTGAACTCCAGAATCACTAGTAGGAGCGTTTTCTAATATGCCGCCTCTATTGGCAGTAATTGTAAAAAGTAATTCTGTTTTATGGAGTGACTGTTTAGGTTTTGACACAAAAAACACACGGTTAGGTTTAGGGAAAGATCACGGTTTGGGTTAAAATGATCACTTGAGACATGGTGTGGGTTAAAGTTACTTCCTAAAAGTTACACAACCTCCATCATGGCAACAGCAAACAACACGACAATCGAAGTTACGGTTTTTAAAAAGGTGTCCCGACTCGTGGTTGGAAGCAGGAGGTGAACAGCCGTCTCCTGCAGCTAATTCCACTTTCTGACATCTATTTATACGGAAATTTGACAGCTTTATATTGACATCATCTGATCTGTGTCATTTCCCCGAGTCACGATTACTGCAACTGCTAGATGGTGGAAACTTCAGGTTATTTTTGCGGGTTGAATTTTCAATCTATACTCTTGTTTTTTGCTTGTGAGGACGGGCTGTTAGATTGTTTTTCTTAAGCATTCTTACAGGGAAACAAAGCTTACTGGAAAACGCATATAAGCCCTCTCTGAGGTCAACGTGTGAGCAACTGTTGCACTTTGGCTATTTGTAGTGCTGTTATGACTGCTGAACCTTGTGATTTTTCTTTTTGTCAAAGGGGAAGTTGTCTTCACACCAACAAGTTGTTTGTTTCTCACAAAGGCACTTCATCAAGAGTCAGACTGTATTATCTCATTAGTTTTGGTGTGTTTAAGACTCCACTCAACGACAGCTGATAGTCTGTTTTATTGAATTTTTTAGCCCTGTGGATACAGTTAAGTAACAAATACAAGTTAATATTTTATTTCTTTATTTTTGTATGTAGTTCTCATGACACATGACAGGAAGGCAATCAATACAATTTAGCATGGTAGTCACCTGTTCCTCAAGGCCTAAGTCGCTTTAATGCTGTTTGCTTTAACATTCATCAGAACAAAATGGTGAGAGGAACTGATATGTTCAGTATGACAAGAGGAAATAGGGGGTATATAGATATAAGGAAGGCAGAGAGGATAATGACAAGTAAAAGTAGAAGGGAGACAATTAGAGCAAAGGATCCAGTCCAAGGTCTTTTAATAACATCAGAAACTATGTGATGGAAGTTCAGTGAGTCTGAATCAGACAGAGATACTTCTTTCAACACTTCTGTCTTGCTTGTTTTCCTCTGAAAACTCTGAAAACATTTCAGTTTCTCTGACTTGTCTCGTTTCTTCTCTCTACCCTCCTCCCCCTCCTCCTCTCTCTGTGTGACTCACTCTGTGTTTGCCCTGATGAGCTGCTGAACAAAAATAACCTGTCTCTCTCATGGCAGTTGAACCTATAGCTACTCTGAAGCAGGGAGAATATTAGCTACAGCTACAAGGGCAGAGCTCATCAACAGCCTATAGCACAGGGATGCTCAATTGCTTTGAAAATGGTATCAACATTGTAGTATTGCTAACTGGTTTCCAAATAGAAAGTAATTGATGTACTTCCTTCTAAAAGGTTTGCAAGTCATAAGCTATGAACATGACTGTTTGGGTTGCTAGGTTGTGAAAAATGGCAAGTCATTAACAAGGTCAAGTAATTTAATATTTTAATAAATCATTAATAAAGGATTTGTATAATAACCCATCAAGTCTGCTGTTGTAACTGTTAATAAACTGATGAAAATGGGCTGCGGTCCAGATGTTTTGTAGCTCTTTTTCAGGATGTAACTGATCAAATTTTCTATTGTTGGGTCAAGGAGCTAGCTAAAAAGACAAAGATGGAGGAAGATTACTTTAGCCTGACATTGTGTTCATGCTAACTGATTTCTTGTTGGGAGCAGGATTATTTTGTTTTGTTTTGTACTAACCAATTACCAGTAAGTGAAGCATCCGTCCCACCAATGTCATGTTTATTTGACACAGCAGCTGCTAGGAGCAGTTAACGTTTTTTTCATGTTGATTTAAGAGTCGTTATCTCTGTATGTGGACTCACAGCATGACACGCTTGTCGCCATTTTTCTTGTATGCGGCCTGCTTGCTAGCTGGCTCTGCAGGAAGATGCTGTCAACGTTCCCTAATCTCACCTACAAAGCTCTGATTGGTCGATTGTTTCTCCGGCTGGCGGAGACGGCCATCAGCGGGTGCGATGCCAGACTTAACAAATCAGAGATGTGGGTGTCGATTCTGGAAGCAGAGTAAAACAAACAGAAGCCAAAAAGATTTTTCTTTTCACAGCCTGGTGAACTAAAAGTGGTTCTTAACAGCGGATTACATAACCGGTTAATAAACCATTATTAAATTATTTATTAACCATTAAGCTATTAGTTAAAACCTTTTATAAAGAATGAATTATTTAGGAAGTGCAACCCTTATTCTGTTTTTATCTAATCTGACCTGCTCTAAACATAAACACATTTTTCTTTTTGTCAATACCATGCAGCTCTAGTGAAGCTTTACAGTAGTATCACACTGCAGAGACACATCTTTTATAAACTAGTTTTTTCCATTACATTATACATGACCTCGTTCACTGTGGCACCGTTTTTCTGTGAGTCAAACAGCAGAATCACATTTCTTCTTACAGGTTCTTTCATCCTCTTTCACCTAATTAACCTGTCAATTAGTTTCACACTGCCTGTTCTTACTGCTGAGCTTCTATTATCAAAATCACATGAAGTCGTAAATAGCCCATCACACATTTAGCAAGTCTAACAAGTAAACAAATGCATTAATGCAGAGCACTGACATTTAAGCCACAGGATGTTTTTATATGCTCAAATTTTAAACCACAAGACCTCATGGGTTTCCCCTTCCTTTTAAGCATAACAACATGGTCTAAAACTATTAAAGCACTTGATTTGTTAGGCATCTCACAAGGCCATTTATGACTTTGGTGATACCCATGAACATTTGTCTGTAGGTCTGTTGTTTCACAGCTGACCAAATTTATAAGTTAAGTTCATTTAAACGAGTTTGAAGTTGGAACAACACAGTAAGTTCTTTATTTAGCCTCTGTGAAAAGACTGAAGTTTATTTGTGTTTCTCAGTCTTTAATCAAAGTATTTTTGTCTCTCACAGGTTTGCTGGTGGGCACCCTGGATGTTGTCCTGGACTCGAGCGCTCGAATGGCCCCGTATAGGATTCTGTACCAGACCCCTGACTCTTTAGCTTACTGGATCATTGCTCATGGTATGCACACTTAAACTCACAATTTAGGGATACAGGTACATTTCAGGGAAGGCCCCTCTGTTGTTTTCATACCCCTGCACGCCCCACCCCCCAGCCACCGCACACAACACATGATGTTGAAACATCCTGCCTTTTTCCATGTGTGCTGCCGAATGCCAAGCATTACATCATGCCCCGGTGGTTTTAAAGAGCAGGATTACAGGATACAGGGTGCCGGAGTCGATGCTCAAATATATGTGTGTTTGTGTGTGTGTGTGTGTGTGTGTGTGTGTGTGTGTGTGTGTGTGTGTGTGTGTGTGTGTGTGTGTGTGTGTGTGTGTGAGAGAGAGATTTGCCCGCATATCACTTGATGGGGTTTCATTATGATTTCATATCATCTGCTGGTTTTCACACAATGTAATCTCCATAATCTGTGGATGCAAACTGACATTTGTGGTCTCCTGTTTTTATGGGTGAGAGTGCTTAGTAGACAGTCTGTGGCAGTAAATCATGCAAATTAGGAGCCGCACACCAGACTGATTAGAATCAGCACTCTTTTTTTTTTTGTTACTGTGATGTGTTATATCCGGTTTTTTTTTTACACTGGATATAAAATTACCTCAACCTTGACAGTTCCAACACAGAGCTAGGGCTGCATCTATCAGTTATTTTGAGTCTACTGGTGAAATTTTCTTAAAGCTCCCAGTTGACATAGTCGAAGTGCTTGTTATGTCCATCAACAATCACACAGAGATATTCAGTTTACTATCATGCAGACAAAGAAAAAAGCTGGAACCAGTTAATTTTTGACACTTTTGCTTTAAAAATGACTTAAACAATTAATTGATTATCAAAAATGTTGCTTATTCATTTTCTGCAGATCACCTTTTAAAGTTAAAGTCAAAGTGAGCTTTATTATCATTCAAGACCACACAACAAGGAGTGCAAAGCAGAACAAAGTTGTGTTTCTCATACTTCAACATGAATAAGACAAACTAGGACAGTAGACACAAGCCTATAGACATGCGCAATGTACGTACATCTTATTGGTAAATTGACTATTAATTTCAGTCCTACACAAACCATTTGGTGAAAAATAACCAAGAGAGAAGAATCTGAGGCACCTTGAAGATATAAATAAGTTAAAAGCCTTCACTGGAAGCCAGATTTTGGCCTCAGACTCTGATAATGTTTGTGTGCTGAACTCCGTTACATTTACACATGGACGTGTACAGTTGTTCAGTAAAGTATCATTTGAATGCTTTATTTACATATATTTACATACAGTATACAGTATGTGGGATTTCAAGGGCAATAGCATGCAACCCACAACATTTGGGAGTGCATAGAAACAAATCAAGATGATGCTTAATCAGATTACAGTATTAGTAACGGAAGGCTGTAATTAGTTGTAGTTTGTCAAATGTCATTAAGATGGGACCCTATTTAGACGCCGTGGCAAAGTTGAATTTATTTGGAGATATATGTAATATGTGTACAGTAAATTTTGAATATGAGATGAATATTGTTTGTGCTGCCCATCTGAAATGGAGGCCTACAAAAGACATGAAATGGCAATGGCTCCCCTCTTCCCCTCCCTCTCCACCCCTCCCAGTTCTCCTCAGCCCAGAGATAGCAGGAGATTGGAGCAGTCTTGAAGACATGGCTAATGCAGTAGATGTGCACTCACTGAAGGGCTGTTTGCAGCAGTGTTGAGGGATAATGGTCCACAGTGGCAGCCATTACAGCAGTCAATTTGTCCTGTGGCCGGAGAAATCTGTTTTAACCTTACTGCTTACTGATAACAATAACAAATTGGTCATTTCAGTGTTGCTGTTCAAACATGGAAAAGAAGATACACATTTCATTTTACTCTTTGTTGAACTCATTCTTTTGCCATCATTGGCATGAACCCGACCTAAAATAGGCAAACAGGGTCTCTTTAATTGTTTAAAAATATAAACTAACTCTCGTAAGAAAAAGGTTGAATCATTGCATAGTATTTGTTATAGAAATGAATGTGTGATCATAACCACAGTTTAGTACCACTTATTTCTGAAACATAACACCTTCAGTGCTCTGACTTCCCCTCCTCTGCAGGAACCTCCCGTAAAGAGATCACAGAGCACTGGGAGTGGCTGGAGCATAACCTGCTGCAGACTCTCTCCATCTTTGAAAATGAGAATGACATTACCACCTTTGTCAAAGGAAAGGTCCAGGTAACTACCCATCTTCTACAATTAAAAGAACACAGAACATAGAGCACATTACATACTTTTATAAGTTCTGGGTCAAACAACAGATTGAAAGCTCTACATCAGATATTGTCAAGTATACACCATAGAGTGAGCAAGTAATATACTGTATATAGACATAAACACACTGACTGAGGTTGTTGTTATCTGCAAGAGTCAATCCACTTGTAGACTGGACCAATCAGAGCAGTGCTGAGTAACACTGATACTTCTGTAAGAGGACTAAGTATTTTAATACTTGGGAAAAAAATGACAAAAAGCAAAAAGATGGAAAGATATAGAGGGGAAAAAAAAGTTTTAATAGAATGTAGAAACAAGACTAAGAGTCTACGGCCGCTTTGTGAGGTGCTTTAAGCTAAATGCTAACATCATGCTAACAATACCTGCTGATGTTAAGCATGTGTAATGTTTACCATGTTCACCATCTTAATTTAGCATGCTAATATTAGCTAAGTAGCACTAAACACAAGACAGCTAAGGATGATGGGAATGTTGTTAGTTTTGTCAGTATTGTATGAATCACAATTTTTTCTGAGAGTGACATGAATCTATGTAAAGAATTTCATGGCAATCCATTCAATAGTTGTTGTTATATTTCCGTCTGGAACAAAATAGTGGATCAACTGACATTTCCATCTCTGGTACGTGGCTGAAACTTAATTATTGCATGTTAAATCTAACACATCACAAAAAATCAGTTAAATACAATACATGAATCAACACAAATTATCCAATTAACTAGAAACTTCTACATAGAAAAATTGTAAATAGATAGAATATAATAATGTGGAATTAGAAATCTGTGTTTTTACTTAAAACATCAATCAAAATACTGCTGTTGCTCCTTACTTTAAGTCCTAGTTTTCATGTCCCAGCTCATTACCTTCTTTTGTCTGTTTCCATCTTGCTGCAGGGCATCATTGCAGAGTACAACAAGAACCACGACGTCAAAGAGGACGATGACACAGACAAGTTCAAGGAGGCCAGCGCTAAATTTCGTAAGCTGTTTGGGATGCCTGACGAGGAGAAACTGGTCAACTATTACTCCTGCAGCTACTGGAAGGGCAAAGTTCCACGGCAGGGATGGCTCTACCTCAGCATCAACCACCTCTGCTTCTACTCCTACTTACTAGGAAAAGAAGGTTGGATATTTTCTCTTTTTTTCCCCAACCTTATTTCTACTGATATTTCCAAGCAATATCAATCAGTGGACTGACATAGACAACACAGTCATTGCAGGATCTTGCAATGACATACTGTATGTAATGGGTTACATCCTATAGGCACATTAAGTGTATATGGTCATCTTTCTTCCAGTATTTTAATTATTGCTTATATCGTAGTCTTAAGGTAAAGGTCAGATACAACATAAAATGTAATAATTGACAATTGCAATCGAGTCCTTCTTGGTTAAGGGGTTTGTCTGCAGCTATTTCCATTTCAATGTGATGCCTTTTTCAGTTAGTAGCACGCAAATTTCAAAGAGACTCTCGTCTTGTTCCATGAATTTATCTGGGATTTTTGCCCAGGGATAATCTGATAAAAGAGCAATCAACTTCTATTCCAAATACTTTTATTATTTGTTTGGAATCCTTGACGATATGCTTAAATCAAAGGACAAGCCCACAAAATGTGAAAGTGATCAGACATTTTTTTTAACAACACAGCCTACAGCATTGGTTTTGTCCGTGAGAAAACGTTTTGTTTAAATTTCAGCTTTGGAGTCACAAGAAAACAGATTATGTTCTTCCAACAGATCTCTCACCACGGCTAGATTTGGTTTGCCTTTGTCTAACTAGACTAAATATTATTCTAATCTTTTTCTCAGATATCTCGAGGCCTGATTCTGTCTCCCATTTCTTTCTGACATGGACCCAAATATTTAGTTTCTATTGTACTGCGTAATCTTGATATTAGATGGTGTGTTGTATTCCTCTGTGAATAGTCGACTAAATTAAGTTAACTATCCTCCATTTGTTTAATTTCTTAACTAAAATACTATCTGACTTGGAAATATCTGGAGAAGTCTTTTTTTCAAGGCTCTATGTCTTTGAGAATCCAGACTATTGTGACAAGTCATAGTAAATAAGCTGTCACACCCCTCTCTACTCAATGCTTAAATGGCATATAAAGACCAGAGGGCTTAAATTGCATCACATGACCATATTTTTGCATGCTCACCATATCTTGATGGCTACCTTAGACCACGTCTTATATCTGATATCTCTATCTTAATGTCTCTCTTTCCCTGTCAGCCAAACTGGTGGTGCGTTGGGCAGATATCACCCAGCTGGAGAAGAGCGCCACGCTCCTGCTGCCTGATGTGATCAAGGTGAGCACACGCTCCAATGAACACGTCTTCTCCGTCTTCCTCAACATCAATGAGACCTTCAAGCTGGCGGAGCAGCTGGCGAATATCGCCATGCGTCAGCTCCTGGACAACAAAGGCTTTGAACAGGACCGCTCGCTGCCGAAACTCAAGAAGAAGTCACCCAAGAAGGTTTCAGCACTCAAGAGGTAAGAGCTGATGAAGAGCAGGAACGCTTATGCTCATCAATAAAAAATGCTGTTCATACATGTTTACGACATGCGGTCGATTGAACATTAATGTGTTATAGCATAGTGGTTGGTTATCCAGATAATTCAGGACAGAGGGTTGAAAGTCTAAAACAGTGACGCAAGTTTGGGTGCAGAAGCACAACACCAATGTATTATGAAACACAAGGGTGCAGTGATTTTAAGCTCTGGTGGGTCTTTGTGAGCCCTTAAAAATGGCCTCAAATTTTGTTTATTCAACCCATTTTATGTAATCATGACTTAGTTTCCCTGCAGTGTAGCGTTACATCTGGGGTTGTGCGATTGTTGGTCTTGCGAAACACTTCACTGTGTCTACACAAACACTTCTTTGTCTGTATCTTCATACACTCATCCATCTTGCATAACATTTGGAAAGGAAACCGTCCACTGGGATCTAATTGTTGAAAAATTGTTGAAAGTTTTTTTTTTTGTTTTTTTTTTACCTTTTCTTTCATCACCTTTTTGCCATATAGACATTATAATTATGCTAATATCTGGATGACTATTTTGACTATTCCAGCCTCAATCCAAGCTGTAACATTATATATTTGTATGTTTGTGCAGAAGTCTGTCATCTAATACAATTCTTGCTCTCTGCATCCTTTAGGGATCTGGATGCGAGAGCTAAGAGTGAGCGTTACCGGGCGCTCTTCCGTCTGCCCAAAGATGAAAAACTGGACGGTCACACAGACTGCACCTTGTGGACTCCCTTTAACAAAATGCACATCCTGGGACAGATGTTTGTTTCCACCAACTACATCTGCTTCACCAGTAAGGAAGAGACGCTATGTAGCCTCATCATCCCCCTACGTGAGGTAGGTCGTTCTGCCTAAATGTTTATTTGTTAACAGCTTGTAAGATGGTAGATTTAAGTGTTATTATACCTGGAAGACATAAAGCACTTGCATCTATAAAGAGGCGCACACACCCATATACACACATAATGCAGCTGTCAGGCTGAATCACAATCCATTTTACAGCTCTGGATTGGGTCTTTGTAAATTCATAACTTATTTTGTGTTCAAACTCCTTCCTAAGATTGTAGTGAGTTTCAACTTGTGATTAACGCAGTCGTGTTGAACCTTGAAACTTAGAGGGTGTCAGACTTTATAATGTATAACAGTTGCTAGGCGACATCTGTAGTGCCATCCAATCAAAAGCAATCAACTATATAAACAGGAAGTCACTGTAGCGTCACAAGCTGTAACATAACTTCCTTTTTTTATTCCTATACTATATGCATACATGGAGAAATACATGTTTCAGAGTTAGTAGTATTTATGCAATTTAGATCGAGCAGGATAACGCAACTTAATCAACTTTACTTGGTCATTTTAATCAAATTTTTTGTAACTTGAAGTATATTGTGTTATTTTTGTGAAAAGTAATTTTAAATCTCCCCAATTTACACAGTTTCACAGCACTGCGATCAAATATCCCTTACCTTCAGTCCAAATGGGTTGTATATTAACAAGCTAACGCTAGCTTTGTTAGTTGGCTAGCTAGTGCTAAACAGTTACACCTGGTACCTGTAAATATTTAGTAACAACTAACACTCTATGTAACAAGTGCTTAATGAACATAGTCATTACAGCTGGTTACTGTGGTCTTTCTTCCAAATGATTCCTCTGAGACTGAGATTGTGAATGTTCCCCAACGTCTTCCAGGTGACCATTGTGGAGAAGGCAGACAGCTCCAACGTGCTGCCCAGCCCGCTCTCCATCAGTACCAAGAATCGTATGACTTTCCTTTTTGCTAACCTGAAGGATCGAGACTTCCTGGTACAGAGGATCTCCGACTTCCTGCAGCAGACCACCTCCAAGATCTACCTCGAGAGGGAACTTACCGGCAGCCTCAACAGCTCAGATGACGAGGTAAGAATTGTTTGATGTGTTCCTGATGGTTATCCAGCAGGTTTATCCCCCAGGAATTGAATTTGTTTCTTAAATACTTGGTTTTTATATTAAATCTAGAAAATAATCGGAAAGATTGTACATAGTGGTGCTGACAGTGTCCGTTTAAAAGCTCCAAAAGGCTAAAGATGGCATGTGTACCCTCTAGGTTTACTCCCAGCATGGATCCCTGCTCTCCAGCAGCCCGCAGCACAGTTTGGGTTCAGAGAGTGAGCGAACATTTAACCTTAACGACAGCAGTGTGCCCACAGCCACACAGGCCCTCATGACTATGTACCGCCGCCGTTCACCCGAGGAGTTCAATCCCAAGCTGGTGAGTTAAATTACACTCTGTCAAGAACAATCAAAAGCATTTAATCTCATCAAGCGTGGAACAGTGCGTAGTAAGGCCTTGACTAATAACGTTCTGCCCTGTTCTGCTTAAAGGCTGGCAGTTTCCAGTTTCACAATTTCACAATGTGTGGGCTAAATTTGTATATTTTTTACACTCAAAGTTAAGCTGCAGCAAATAAAATACTGAAGCTAGAGTTGTGGTTTTTGATGATTCTACATGAGCTACTGCATCTCACAAATGTATTTCCTTCTCTGCTCAGGCGAAGGAATTCCTGAAGGAGCAGGCCTGGAAGAACCACTTCACTGAGTTTGGACAGGGGGTGTGCATGTACCGCACTGAGAAGACGAAGGAGCTGGTCCTCAAAGGGATTCCTGAGAGCATGAGAGGGGAGCTCTGGCTGCTATTCTCTGGTGAGGGAGGCCTAAAATACACATGAGCGAGCATACAGCACTGCAAATGATTCAGCCTTACACTGCACCTAATGGGACCACACCCTGTGTACTACGTGCTCGTACTTAAGAACAACACCACATGATACATATTTTATGCAAATGTAATTAATCCACAGAATCCTATGGAGGAATACACAATGGAAGAACAAGATAAGGATTTTAGGAGCTGATGTGAGACATGAATACTCAGATATGAAGTTACATCTTTTTAGTTTCTCTCAAACATTTCATACAAACTGTTAGATATATTATTTTCCTCTGGCATAAAGCTGCTCTTATGTCACCACCTCCCTGCCCCTTTAGAAATAAGCAAAATCATTTATTTAAAATGATAAAATGATCACATTCACTACTTTCATCCTCTGTAACCCTTAAAAAGCAGCAGACAGTTTAATGGTTTCCAACCATTTTGTCTTGTGGACCCTTATAATGTCCACTTGTACCCCTTATGACAAGAACTGTTGAGCATTTTTTTCTTCTCAGATTGTTTCATTTTAAAGACCCCTTGAGACAAGACAAAAAAGTAATTACACCTTTAGAGAAAAGTCTTAAAAAAATAAACATACTCTTTGAGGGGATCCTGACTCCCATGTTGGAAACCACTGGTTTGAGCTGAGAGGAGAGTTGAAGAAAAAAAATAAAGATTAAGATAAAGCAGTATATTTCTAATGTTATGATATTATACTGAACTTCAAATATGAACTTACTGTGTCTATATGCACAAATTATTTTAGAAAGCAATTCGGGCTACTTTTAAAAACATGTTTTCATTATTAATTTCTGTTGGTTTCATAGGTTTTAAACTAGTAAATTAAAAGACTTGGTCATGTCAGGATACATTTTACTGACATCAGTAATGGCACTATTGTAATCATCATGCTGACAACAGAATTTCTTTTGGAGGAAATGGGGTTTTAAAGATTCACTTGAAGTAAAAAATATATATATATTTTTTTTTTTCCACGAGTGTCTTTATACAAAATTATAAACCTATCCATCAAACATTATCTGAACTGGAAAGTTTCCATTACCTGTCAACTATACAGAGAACCTCGTAGCTTTTGACTCTCGTTCTTTAACAACACGCTGCATATTCAGGTATGCACAGGCCCCAGATTTTCCTGTTTACAAGCACAGTCATGTGCAGCTTGTACTCACCCTCACCTAATGAGAGCCGGGTTATAATAACAGCTCCCCGCTCTCTCCCCTGTCACCTACTTATGGCACAGTCTGCTTGTTGTCATAGCTGCATTGTGTTCACCTTAGTCACACTTACCTGCACTCTCTGAAAGGAGTTTCCTTTACACTAATCTTCCAGGAAAAAAAAAATACCATTCTCATTCGAAACACTCAGTTGTTGCCTTAATAGTGTCTATATTTAGACCAAACAGTATAAAAACCAGTTTGGTGAGCTTCTCTTCCCGGGCATGTCCCACTAACATGTTTACTGGTAATGGTGAGTAAAACACAGTTATCTCAATCAAGTCGTGGACTGATATGAAAATATCTGTCTTAAATATTTATGAGTGAAGTTACTCATGTAACCCAGTGAATTTGTTATCAGGTCTTTATGGTGTGTAAATAACAAATAGCAGTGTCATTTGACTAACGGCCCATTTGTTAATGTCTTTGTTTACTGCACATTTCCCTTCTGTCATTTAACTTTATTTAACATTTATTCAGCCTTTTCACTCTTTTAAGCTACAACCATTACTGTCTCAAAGCTAGCTTGAAATCAGCAGCTACTCTCTTTTTTTAACAGAGATACCAAAAAAAAAAAATATTGTTAAGCAACTTTTGTGAGAGGTGGTGGAGTCTAGCATTTCATAACAGTGTGCACAATGATACGTAAATACTGCAATACACGATGACATAATTGTAAAATTGAAACTTAGATAAAATCAGTTTAAGGTTTTGTGTTTACTAAAATGGGTCATGTAGTTTACCACACTGTAAGAATAGCTTTGAATGAAAGCATAACAGATGTAGTATTCTGACTGTGTGTAGATGTTAACAGGAATAATGTAAATGTAATGTAGTCGAGTGGATGGAAAAAACCCCACTAATATTATCTTAAAGTTAATCTCACCAGTACAATCCTTAATCCTTATTTTGTCCGTTTATGTATTAAGTTTTATTGGATAAGGGTTGGACGTAGAGAAGAAAACATCTCTAAAAGAATTAAATGACCACTTGATCTTTTAAATCTAAACATATGCTTTCGTAGAGTTATTAAAATTATTGAAAATTACTTTGTTGCACTTTTGAGTTACAGAAGTGATCACATCCTCGTGTATATATCCTGTGATAGATACTGTACATCGCTATTTTTGGAATATTGGTTTACACCTTTTTAATGTTTTGTGTTTTTAGGGGCGATCAACGAGATGGCCACCCACCCCGGTTACTACGAAGACCTGGTGGAGAAGTCGATGGGCAAATACAACCTGGCAACAGAGGAGATAGAGAGGGACCTGCACCGCTCTCTCCCCGAGCACCCTGCCTTTCAAAACGAGATGGGCATCGCTGCCCTCCGCAGGGTCCTCACCGCATATGCATTCAGAAACCCCAACATTGGATACTGTCAGGTTACACACGTTCTTGTTTCGATCCACATGAACTAGCAGAAAACTGGCAGTCCGTGACAGGATTTTTTTTTTTTTCCTCTCCCCAGGCCATGAATATTGTGACATCGGTTTTGCTGCTCTATGCCAAAGAAGAGGAGGCTTTTTGGCTGCTGGTGGCGCTCTGTGAGAGGATGCTACCCGACTACTACAACACAAGAGTCGTAGGTCAGTATTTTCATATTGTTATGGGATTGTGGGTGTTTAATTGATGCTCTCAAATTGATGAAAAATTCAAATATCTGTATGACCATCTTAATCTGACAGAGGGTTGACACTTTTCTGTTTGCCATGATTCTCTTTTTCTGCCTTCTTGGCAAGGTCTCTCTTGAAAAAGATTGATTTTAATCTTAATGAGACATTTATCTGCTTAAAACAAAGGAAAAGAAAGAAAGATCTTATTCATTTACCATCCACCTCCTCTTCCCCAGGAGCTTTAGTCGATCAGGGGGTGTTCGAGGAGCTCGCTCGCGAGTACGTTCCCCAGCTATACGACTGCATGCAGGACCTTGGGGTCATCTCTACTATTTCGCTCTCCTGGTTCCTCACCCTCTTCCTGTCTGTCATGCCGTTTGAGAGCGCGGTGGTGGTGGTAGATTGCTTCTTCTACGACGGCATCAAGGTCATCTTCCAGCTGGCGCTGTCCGTGTTGCACGCCAACATCCACCAGCTGCTGGGCTGTAAGGATGACGGCGAGGCCATGACTGTACTGGGCAGGTAAGGAGAGGCAAAAAACATCAGATATCATTGTTTTTGGATATTTAGATTGTCTTTATTGGTCTCAGTCTGAGTGACAAACTCTTCCTACAGGCCTGATTTTTTTTTTTGGTATCATATCTTCCAACTGTTTGTGTATTGTAGGTACTTGGACAGTGTGACCAATAAGGACAGCACCCTGCCTCCCATCCCCCACCTGCACTCTTTACTGACAGACAACGGAGAACCACATCCAGAGGTCGACATTTTCAAACTGGTCCGCAGCTCCTATGAGGTATTTGACCTGGGTGATACTGTAATGACGGCTGATAATGTCTACCTCTGTGTTTTGTCTCAAGAAACAAAACAAGACCAATATGAAATGTTTAAAAATGCCTCTAATGGAGCTTTGCACACATCTGTTAGTTGGATATTCTTTAAAGATGTGCTGATGATTTATGAGCATGTGACTCCACAAGTCCTTCTGTTTGTCTGCCCAGTTATCTGTACATTTGTCATCTATTTGTTACATTTTTGCTAAAGGAAGCCATTATATTATTGTTGTCACAGCTTTCAATAAGATGCAGTGTGCGTTCAGTTTATCCCATTTTAATGTTTTTCATGTTGAGAGGCCCATATGGATTCCTCTTTGCAGTCAGTCTGTACTGTAAATGTTTTTGTAATTCTTCAATAAATCCTGATTATTGTCTCCAGTCATCCTTGTTGTTTCTAAATGTTTCTTGCTCTCCTTTTTGTTTAAGAAATTTGGCTCCATCCGTGCAGATGTGATCGAACAGATGCGTTTCAAACAGAGACTGAGGGTCATCCAGACTATTGAAGATACAACAAAACGCAATGTGGTATGAACCTACTGACTTACTATTATAAATACTGGAATGGGTTTGAAAAAGTAAGCAAGTACAGTCAGATTTACCAGCTGTATTTACTAGAATTTTCTTGCTGGCTCTTTTGTGCACTTTAAAAGACTCTAGTCTGCAGGTAAAATTAGATTTGAGCAATGAAGAAGAAAGAATTCTAGTGATTATTAGATATTCTGCTCCTTCTTCACACTTATTATACAGTTATTCTCTGTTTGTTTTACTTAATGTATTTATATTGTGTTTCAGGTCAGAACTATTGTAACAGAGACTGCCTTCAGTATTGATGAGTTGGAGGAGCTCTTCGTGCTCTTCAAGGTGAGTTACAGCTTCGATATTCTCGTTGTGAGACCTTGTAAAAGCACCTTCTCACCCTTTGACAGCATTTGTGGACCTCCAGCTTCCACTTACGGTCGTGCTGCCACGCTAAAGCTTTAAGTACAGACAGGAAGTCGATGCGTCATTTGGTCTCTAAAGAGAAAAATTAAATGGTAATGTTTTGACTATTTTTATCTAGCATAAGCTATTCTCCTGTGCTGCAGGCCTGTAAAGATTAATTTTAGTGGCAGTGGCAGTGTTCATAGTGATTGAGATTATTATTGGTTGTTTGTTGGTTAAGCCTCATTCTCATCTTTAAAATTGGCCTCTTCAAACGCAGCAAAGAGCTTTGTCCTCATCTTCTCTACAGTTATGTTTTTAATACTTCGATTTGATTGCATATGATCTCCTAAAGTTTCTACCCGACTCTCTCTTTCTCTCTCTCCAGGCAGAGCATCTGACCAGCTGCTACTGGGGCGGCAGCAGCAACCCCACAGAGCGCCATGACCCCAGCCTGCCCTACCTGGAGCAGTACCGCATCGACGTGGAACAGTTCAAAGGCCTGTTCAACCTGCTGTTCCCCTGGGCCAACGGAGCCCACTCAGACCCCCTGGCCGTGCGCTTCTTTCGTCTCCTTGATCAAAACGGAGATGCCCTCATAAATTTCCGGGAGTTCATCAACGGCCTTGGTAGGTACAGAAAGGTTGTGTGTGTGTCCTTGTAAATACTCGCTGTTTATTTGATAAGTGGATGCTTTTTGTGTGATGATCTTTATTTATGGTAGTATTGTACCCAAGATGATGTATCACAGTTGGAGGCAGTTCAGATGTGTTCAATCTCTAAAGGCTGCTGGTGTGTTGTAGGTGTTCTGTATCATGGCGACCTCACTGAGAAGCTGAAGCTCCTCTACAAGATGCATGTTTTACCTGGTGAGTGTGCATTGATGCAGTTCACTCGTCCTTGAAAGTTCGTCTTTAGGGAGTTACATAATATATTTCCTTCCAAGGGAGCAGGATTAACAGCTGTAGAGGGTAGAGACGGCTGAGTGAAGGCTGTGAATGAGAGAGAATAGAGTATACTTTGTATTCTTTAGTCTCACTTCACTGGGCAATTCACTTTCTCAGGATTTGTCTTTGTCAGCATGTTTCCAAATGAAATAACTGGCATTAATCAAAACTTTAACTATTCACTGTATTTTAAATTCAGTTTGTTGTGTGGCCTGGCTTTCATTAACATTTTGGCAACCTGGTGACATGGTTTTTGTTACCATCAAAAGTAACTTTATGTTCATATGTCATTGTAAAATGTATTAAGGTTGTATATGGTTGGATTAAATGAAAAATTAAATGACAAAAAAATGGTTCACATGATGTTTTCATATGCAAAGTTAAATTTGGACAAATTCTTTTCCATCAGAGTTCACTCATGAACAGGAAGAGCCTGACTCTGCCTTTGAGGCCACTCAGTACTTCTTTGAAGACATCACTCCAGAAACATCCATCGGTAAGGAGTTTAACTTTATTATAATTTATTATTTATGTCACTCTCAGGAGTATAACAACATCA
Organism: Thunnus albacares; assembly: GCF_914725855.1. Lineage (NCBI taxonomy): Eukaryota > Metazoa > Chordata > Actinopteri > Scombriformes > Scombridae > Thunnus > Thunnus albacares. Next base: position 23,991,018 of record NC_058108.1, on the reverse strand, counting down.
ATCACTGGCCTTCATGGAAATGCTGTTTAAAAATGATTGTGCAGGTATTTCAAGAAAAGCTGTTTCAGCCAATAAGACATCAAGACACCGTATTCTTCACTTGTGTAAATATGAGTTGAGTGTGTGTGTGTGTGTGTGTGTGTGTGTGTGTGTGTGTGTGTGTGTGTGTGTGTGTGTGTGTGTGTGTGCGTGCGTGCGTGTGTGTATATGTATATATATAGGTTGTGCTTTGATGTGCAGTTTGCAGGAAATGCAGCTCCTTTCTGAGGAGTTGATCGTGTTTTATTTGAAATGGACGTCTTAATTAGCTTTTAGCAAATATTCACTTCCACTAGGTGACATGTTGATTATAGCAGGAATATAATCTTCATGTTTCTATTGACAATAACAATATTGACAATATTGGTGCAGAATTGTTGCTATTCATAATACTGAGCACTTGAGATCGTTATGGTCTTTGCATGAGAGTAGCTTGTTTTTGTGGTTATGAGCACATGACATGACTTATGGGGGACAATGTGGTTGCATTAGTTTTGAAACCACAGGTATCGCCTGCAGCCTGCTTTGTGCATGTTGACAGTGTTAAAAGCAGATGCACATAAACAAATGTATATACAAATTAAATTATGCGTGTAAGGCTCGAGCCTGCAGGGAGTATCTTGTTTTCATTTACTGTGATGTTGAAGGAATATGCAGAGGAGAGAAAAACTGCCTCAAATGTCTCTGTTAATCTGACAGCTCTAAACCTGTGAACAAGTATCATATGTGTTACAGTGTATGGAAATAACTGCATTTGATCAAATGTGATATCAGAGACTTCGGAGGCTCCGATGTTATGGTGTTATACCACATTAGGCAGTAAACAGTGAACTGTCAGGGGTGTAGAGAAGTAGAGCAGAACCAAGTGTATAATATACAATATGCTTGTCTTCAAGATATAGAGGATGCTTCTAAGAACAAATCGGCACTGAATGTTCAGTCAAGCTACTGAAAATGAATAAATCTAACAGTCTTCTTACAGAAAATGTTCATTTTGATAAATGTTTGATCTCAGTCATCCTCCTCTCTCCTCAGGCCAGGATTCAAAGTGCAGAAGTGAGAAGGATGATGGCTTTGTCAGAGTTACATTCAAGACTGAAAAAGGTAAGCTACATAGTCACATTTATTACAAAAATATTATAAACACCTGAGTATAGAGATGTAATGCAGTGTATCATATAAACCTATTAGCTTAAGATGAACAGTGAGATGTTTGAGCCCATCTAAGGAGCAAACATTTCAGGTGTGAAATTGCCCTTGGTCTTGATCAGCAACAAACAAGTTTTTTGTTGGGTCAAAAAGAACAAAAAAAGAGGCTTAATTCCTCCTTTTTGAACAACTCACAATAAACAGTATATCTCAATGAAGCTATAAGCATACACTTAGAGTGAACCTTATTTATTATGCAAAACACTGATGTTAAAGGCCACGTTCTTATTTACTAGTGAAAATGCCATTTATGTTATCATTTCTACATTTTTAAATAGATTTTCTCTTAAATCATAACACAGGAATCAGAAAAGAAATTGGTCTCTTTATTACAACATAATGTAATGTGAGTTTATGATTAAAATACTCCTTTATGTTAATATTATAACACATCTTTGTACATATCACAGTGAAGAAACTGAACACTCCTGATTACCGTCATTACCTGAAACTGTGGAATCAGGAGACGAAGCCTAAACTGGAAAACACAAAAGACCTTCCCAAACTGAATCAGGTAAGACTTTTACTCTCTATACGATGTTTATATACAGTGTGTGTAGAAGAAACTCAGTGGGGTATAACTGACCTCATGTTTTTTCCTTCAGAGTCAGTTCATCGAGCTTTGCAAGACTCTCTACAGCATGTTCAGCGAGGATGTGGCGGAACAGGAGCTCTATCACGCCACAGCCACAGTCACCAGTTTGCTGCTGGAAATGGGAGAAGTGGGCAAGCTCTTCTCCTCTGGTAGAAAGGACCACAACCAGGAAGGCAAATCAGAGTCGAGCATGTGTATGGGAGATCCCAAAACCTCACAGGAAGCAGGGCCTGATGATGTGTTCCAGCAGCGGGATCAGGAAGACGCCTTTGTCTCTGCAGGTCTGGAGAACAAGCCGAGCCCCTGTGAGGAGGAGAAAGGGGACGAAGGCTGCGAGCAGCTGCCACCTATGCAAGACATCAAGCTGGAGGACTCGTCTCCAAAAGACACAGGCACGTCATCCGCCATGCTTATTTCTGATGATGAAACCAAAGATGACACATCAATGTCATCTTACTCGGTGCTCAGCGCAGGCTCACATGAGCTGGATGAGAAGCTGCAGTGCGAGGACATTGCAGACGACACGGTGCTGGTGCGCAGCGACAGCGGGTCCAACGGAGAAAGAAGTAACCGGCCTCACGGCAGCGGACCTCACAGCCGAGGGCTGCCTCACAGCACGAGCATCGATAAAGACTGGGCCATCACGTTTGAGCAGTTCCTGGCCTCTGTGCTCACTGAGCAGGCCCTGGTGCATTACTTTGAGAAGCCAGTGGAGGTGGCGGCTCGTATAACTAACGCCAAGAATGTGCGTAAAGTCGGGCGCCCCCTGCTGTCATCAAGTGACTATGAGATCTCGCTATCCGGCTGAGGCCTCTAAGGAGATTTCACACAGAGACTTGTGCTGTTTTAAAAGGGAAACATGATTATCAGTCATTGGTGTAAAAACGTCTCAGTGGGTTTTAGAGGCTGATGAAGGTAAATGTAAAATGTGTGTGTATGATAGTTGAATGAATGTGACCAAAAACTGCTCTTAGCAATGTATTTTATCAGATGTGAAAGACTTTTATTATAACAATCACTAGATTCTGCCCAGCTAAGAGGAAACAGCACATTAATATTAAGGTTTGCTCAGATGAAATCAGTGTGTACATGTAGTAGCTGTACTTTATAAGACATTATGCATAGGTGTTAATATTGTAATCTCTAGTACTCTTAGACTATAGATGTAAATGTCCACAGATACAGTACAGGTTCAAACTGGGATATTAAGAGTCTACGTACGATCACCTAAAATTATACCTGGTCAAACTATTGCTTCCTTACTTTAAATCCTTTTTTGCTGCTAATCAATACTTTTTCTTTAGTTTCTGATCAAATGACAATATGGGAAAAAAAAACTAAACAATGCTGTGAAACTTCAAAAGGAAAGTGAAATTTCAGGTGTTATTGTATAAATTGTTCTTTTGGCTCCACACGACTTTGAAATGATGTTTCACTTTGGCAAATCACATTTGCCTTTTTCACACACAAATATATGACCTTCTACATATTCACTCCGCAAAATAATGTGCCCTGTAAATGTTCTAGTTATTTTTTTCAAATTATTATTGGTAATAACAAACAACTATAACAATAATGGAAAACGTAAAAATTACACAACCACTGACTCGAATCAAAACAAGTCATTTCTCATCTGTTACGATGGGCAAAAGCATTTTTGATGGTCCAGGAATTCAAAGGAAAGTATGTGTGTGCTACAAAATAATTACACTAAAAAATGCTGTTGTATGAAGAGCCTGCTCGTTCTTTGTTTACATCATCATGTGATCCACTAATATGTATTTGCTTGCCTTTTGCGTAGCTGTTGTCTGCACTCCAAACTGAAATGTTGGCCTTTTTTAACATGTTTTTACCTTCTTGCTCTGTATATGATTACATTGCTGTTTTTTAAGTTGTTTTTATGTGAATAATTTTTATTTTATATGTCCATTTGTCTATGCTCTGGATTCTGATGCATTGAGAGTCACTCCATCGAATTAAAATTACAGTATGACCAATTCAACACTGCACAGTCACAGTACAACGTCTCAAGTCTTTATCATTGACTTTATCCGACTGGGAGCTGCTGTACAACCTCTTTATGCAAAATGTTACTGCCATCTAGTGGACGATCATACAGGCCTCCAATCCTCATTTCATAAAGAAATGCTTTTTAGCCCAGTCAGTAATGATCGAGCAGATAAAAATAACAGTTTGCAGTTGATGCTTTACAGTTTATACAGTCCAGACAGTAAGTATTTGGACAGTTACACATTTTTTGTCCTTCAGCCAGCTTCAGCACATTCATTTTGAAATAAAACAATGAGTACAATGTGTCAAAAGTCCAATACACAGTTCTGTCTGTATTGACATAAACCTACTCAAATTAAAGCTGAGACCTGGCGCTTTAATATAGTATCCATTATTTTATCTCAAATTGAATGTGCTGAAGCACAGAGCCTGAAGACCACAAAATGTTTAACTACAAATATGTTCTGGACTGTAGTTCAGATACAATATGTTGTGTGAAAAGTGCTTTTCAAAGCCCTGTCTGAGAGTGAATTAAACAACTTAATTCACAACTTTTGGAGGCAGAATTGAGTTTTCTAGCCTTGTGGCACTGACGTTAAGTTCCAATGACCATCTGTGAAACAGCAGTGGTGACATAAAGTACATTTACTCAAGTAATATGCTAAGTTTGAGGTACTTGAACTTTACTTGACTATTTACATTTCATAGTACTTTATACTTCTACTCATCTGCATTTCAGAAGAAAATATTAATTAAAGATTAAAGATCCCCTTCAGACACATTTTAGGACAATAAATCCTCTCCTTGGAATAATGAATAGTCTTTCCACAAAAAAAGTAATTATGTTGTCAAAAAAACCTCTAAATGGCATCTACTGCCTCTCCCATGTAAACATCTAATAATATACAAATATGTTTCATTTCAGAAGTTTTACTGTTGGATACAAGATGTCTCTTACGTCACTCTAAAGTCCATTCTCAGTGTTAGTGCACTGGATGCTTCAAGTTTACACATCACACTTGTGTAAGTTGTATACAGGTCCTCCAAACTAGTTGTGATGTCACAAATCCTGCTCATAAGCATGCGTCTTAAACTTGGATTGAAAGTGAGCACAGAGAAACTTTTCACTTTCAGCAGACGGATGAAAACAAACTGCATCATTCTGCACAGTGAGTCTCAAACATCGAAGTCAAGGAACAAGAAGAAAAACACATTTTTAACCGGGGGGGCCTTTAATATTTCACATAGAAAGCATACGATCAGTTTATGAAGTAAAACAATAGTTAAAATTTTCTTCACCTCGACCAATGACAACTGATTGTTAACAAAAAGCCTACAGTGTAACACTGACAGGAGCCATTTTACTGCAAAATGAGTATTTTTTAACTTTTTATTCTTAAAGTACTTTTTGATATATAACTATTTGCATTTGCCATAATTCTTTGTACTCTTACTCAAACACAGATTATTTTTAGATTGTAGCAGTATTATTTTTACTCAAGGAAAGGATCAGAATACTTCTCCACCACTGATGCAATAAAACTGGAATCACATCTATCTGGTTTAAGTCCAAAAAACTGCAACTGAATTCTTTCTCCCAAAGGATTCACAACACTGTCAACTGCTCTCATTAAAATTTCTTTTGGCCAGAAATATATTAATAACACAGGAGAAATTTTAACAGGAGCAAATGACAGTAGTTTGTGAGACATAATGCTGTAATGTGTTGCCCTGGGGACAACGGCGTTAAATCTCTGTTGGTTACAGGGCCTCTCTCTCTCTATCTTTCTCTCTCTCTGTAGACCAAACACACTGGGGTTGTGGCTCAGGTTGACCAATCACAGCTCAGTGAGCTCACTCACAACAGGACGTTCTGCAGATTCAGCTGATGCATCCTCTCTTAGACACATGGCCAAGCAATCAATGATTAACCAATCAGAAACAATGTGTTTTAGGGCCGGATGGATGAAATGCTCACAAGATCGTCAAGCTTGCTTTCCTCCACAGATTATAATGTAATATCAGCTCAAATTAAAGAATTAGTTATTCATGAAGAAACTCTTGTCAGGTTGCACCATAACTTGCAAATGTGGCTTTTGTTATGACGATGTAATGAGTATTTGAAACATTAATAGGGGGTGACTGAGGTCATCTAATTGTGCTACATTGACAGGTTTGGTTTCATGACTACATTACTTTAGTTCCTGCCACCATGATATACTCTTTATGGTACATGACAGCATCTGCATGTCCATCTCTCTTATTGTAAACCTGTAACTCCAAAAGCAATTTATACCACAGAATCTTTACACTATATCTAAACTCAGCTATCTAAACACTTTAAAACTCTAACAGAGTAGATGATAAAACTAGATTTTGGAGAAAATTACCACATAAATGTAAATGAAAAAAAGATGTGAAAAATAGGATAATTGACATCCTGTTGTTCAACATATTTTTTGCTTTAGATCCTGTTTTTTAATTATAATGATGCACTTTATTCAAAAACGAATTCAGTCTTATACAACCCACCCAGTAATAAATCCTATCTTTGTGTGGGTAATACTGAGAGGTGTTTCTTTTATTTTGTCCACCGTATTTATATCAAAGAAGTGACCTAAATGTTAGAAACAGATCTCAGTAACATCACAAACTACAGCCTCCAAAATTACCATAAAGTTGAATCAACGCCTCTTTAAAACATTTGTAACAAAAAGTGAACATTAGAACCTTCATGTGGGTATTTCATTGCATTAATACATTAGTTTTAGCTACTTGTACCTGGCAACTGAGTATTGTGGGACCACACCTAATTTCTCCATAATTTCCATTCTGTTACGTAGGTAACGGTATGGGGAACGGTATTATGAAATAGGCCCGAGCAGCACTGCCAAACTGCTGAGAGGCCGAACATTGTGTGATGCAAAGCCCTTATCTGATCCACAGTGAACTTCAGTCACCAGCTCACGTCACAACTTACACCCAGCACTTTTTTTTAGTGTCCTTTTTCCCAAAAATGTGGAAAGTCTCTGGCTGTGACAGCTGTTATTAAGAAATCATGAATGAACAACATGATATGATTAGTTTTATATGAACAAATGAGCAAATACTGCAAAATACAGTAACTCCACTGCAAAAGTGAAAGGACAACGTGATGTGAGGTGGTTGTAAAGTCTGTCATTTAGCCAATCAGCTTCGAACGCTTTCCCTGTTCAGCTGTTCTGTCACTGGCTGAAAGCAAAGACAAGCCTCCAATGACCCTGCCTGATATTGTTATGATGGCTGTTGTTAAGCACAGACACTTTGGTCTAATGAAGTAAATTATTACATAATATTAATCCGGACACAGAATAGGACAAAAATCTGCTGATATTTCCATTTCTACTCACTGTGCTGAATGCAAATGTAAACATGAACATGGTGTTGATTACATTTGAAGGCAGAAAAATAAAAAAATGAAATATTAATATTAGCATACGGACATGTTTGAAAATATACCAACATTTTGATGAAAAGATACTTAAGTTAGAGTCACAGAATGGGGAAGTAAAACTTGTTGTTTTTCTGAAAAGTGCCTGCACTGTGGGGTAAATTGAACATTGACTTTCTGACAGTCGGTGGACTTTGAGTTGACCCGGCAGAACAGGAGTACACAGTAACGCCTCTCTGTGGATGTCATAAAGACGCCAGCCAGAAAATATATAAGTACAGAGCAAAAGATGCATCTTTCCTTTCTGTGGAGTGGTGCCCTTTATGGATTATAATCTGGTCTATCAAAATCCTTCCTGAATCACAAACAACAAAGGATCAAAGGAATCTTAAATTTTAGACAAACAACGTAAGTGTGTTTTATGTTTTTTTTTTTTATGATCAATCTATACTTTGACTGTTGAACCACTGTAGTCCATATAAAGATGAATGCTTTTTATATGAGGTTGATGTTCAAATGGTGGTTTCAACACTGATTTATGCATTCTGTATGTGTGTCTGTGTAACCCAAGAAATAGGAAAACATGGTAGGACTTAAACCCTCAGATGTTCCCCCTCCGCTGGGGGTGAAGATGGCGAGTGCTGGAGCTGCAGCTTGTATAGCTGATATTGTCACATTTCCTCTGGACACAGCCAAAGTCAGACTACAGGTATGTGGTTCAACAACACTGACAAAGACAGAGGGAAATCATTGTTCATCCATCTCCAGAAACACAGTGTGATGAGTAGCTTGACTTTCAACTTAGTCCACCTCAGTACCCCATGAATCAATGCACTCATTAACACTTCTGTAGCTTCATGATGCATCATTTAGTAAAAACCTTTTAAACTTTTGTTCTGTAAAGCTGGTTTTAGCCTTGAGTACTATCTGTGACCCCAGATTCAGGGAGAGAAGGCGATGGAGGCAACCAAAAACATCCGCTACAGAGGAGTGTTTGGGACGATCAGCACTATGATCCGGACTGAGGGGCCCAGGTCTCTGTATAACGGGCTGGTAGCCGGGCTGCAGAGACAACTGTGCTTCGCCTCCATTAGAATTGGCCTCTATGACAATGTCAGAGATTTCTACACTGGTGGAAAAGAGAGTAAGTGGTTACTTTTTAAGTACATTCAGGGTTTCTTTTCTTTTCTTTTTTTTTTAACGACACATAAACTGAGCTTTCACAAATCAGGTTATACCTGGGTTATAGATTTAAATGTCCTACTGTCATTAACAAAAATCCTTAGATGAAAGATGAATGTCAACCCCAATCAGTTGTACTTATGTAGCCCAAAATCACAAATTTGTCTCAGAGGGCTTTAAAATCTGCACAATTTACGACACCTTCTATCCATAGACCTTTGATTTGGACAAGGAAAAACTCCCAAAAACACATGGGGGGAGGGGGGGGGGGATTGGGAAAGAGGAGGAAGAGGAGGAGGAGGAGGAGGAGGAGGAGGAGGGATCTCTCTTCCAGGACAGACAAACATGTAATAGGTGCTGTATGTGCAGTATAGACAGATGAGGCAGTGGTAGAATTGCAATATGGAGAAACAGAATTACAATATACGTACAGTAAATAAAGCACAGCACATATAATATGAAGTAAATATTAAGTGTAATAAGGTCAAGAGTTTCAGGCAGGTGTTAAAGACATTTTGTGCCTTTTCCCACTAGTGGAATATGAATTTTACAAAGATCAATAACAAAATGTAAAAATACTCCTTTATAAGTAAAAGTCCGGCATTCGAAATCTTAACTAAGTAAAAGTACACAAGAATTAGCAGCAAAATGGCAAAATTATTATGCATATAATTATGCAAAATGAACCCATTGAGTGTTATGTTTATCAGATATATTTGTTGTAAGACTAACTGATTCATTAGCATGTAGGCAGCATTTCATGTCAAGTTAATAAATACATTTTTTAAACTGATCATGTGTTTTACGTGTAGAATCATGATCTGAAAAATAACTGAAATAAATGTAGTGAGTAAAAAGTACAATATTTACCTCTTAAATGTAAAAAAAAAAAAAAAAGTGGAATTTAAGTATAAAGTGGCACAAAATGAAAATACTTGAGTTAAGTGCCTAAAAAAATGACACTGTTAAAATCTAGTCAGATATGCGTTCATGAACGACATCTTTTTATTGATTAACTCTAACTGGTTTGTAGTGTTTATACCTGTCTGCTTGTACTGTTTAACATTGTTAGGACAAAGAGTTGTGAAACCTTGTTTTTCTCTCTGTTTTATCTGTCAATTTTAAGTTGAGTTGGGACGACAGTACGGGCGCAAATTAGCTGTTGAGACACATTTATATCGATGTTCTTAAAAAGTCAATGTTGATTAATGTGCACTGTCTCCTATAAATACATAAAACTGTATTTAAGTACAGTATTACAGTATTAAGTTATATTCCACCACTGGTTGTTTTCATCTATCCCTCTCTAGACCCGGGTGTACTGCTTCGTATCCTGGCCGGCTGCACTACAGGCGCCATGGCAGTGTCCTTTGCACAACCTACTGATGTGGTCAAGGTTCGGTTCCAAGCCCAGATGAACCTGGATGGCGTGGCTCGTCGCTACAATGGAACTATGCAGGCCTACAAACTCATCTTCCAGAATGAGGGCTTACGTGGACTCTGGAAAGGTGCCGTTAAAGAAGCATTCCTCTTAATAAATTATCATGATGACAGCAGTTAAACAAAGACTCAGAAATGCTTTATAACCTACTAGTAAAGCACCAGTTTGGATATTTTCTCTTAAATGAAAATGGCTTCTTCCAGGTACACTACCCAACATCACAAGAAACGCACTGGTCAACTGCACAGAGCTGGTCACATATGATCTGATCAAAGAGGCCATCCTTAGACACAAACTGATGTCAGGTGAGCGAGCGTGCATGTGTGCCTGAGCCTACACACACATACACACACACACACACGCACACACACAAACAATGTCATCCCAGAGAGACAGCTGCTGATTGGGCAGAAATCCACACACCCTCCTCTCCCCCCCTTCAACTCCACCTCAGCAGATAACAGAACACATGCTGGTACAGAACGTGGTGTAATGATTAATATTACATTTACATATCTCAATCATTTATATTGCCCTATTCACAAGATTACATAATCTGCTGACATGCAGATTAGAACACATCTAAGAACAAAGGCTTCACGCTTCAGGTATCAGTTGATAAATCTTTTCCACAACTCTCTCCACAGATAATCTGCCGTGCCACTTTGTGTCTGCGTTTGGTGCCGGCTTTGTTACCACTGTGATCGCTTCCCCGGTAGATGTGGTGAAAACGAGGTACATGAACTCACCACCGGGCCAGTACAAGAGTGCGATCAACTGCGCCTGGACCATGATGACTAAGGAGGGGCCGACTGCTTTCTACAAAGGGTGAATTTCTCTCTCTCTCTCTCTGACATGAAAATTACCCAATATGTCACAAAACAACCCAAAAATGTTGTCCAATGTCCAAAAGCTGAAAACAGATTTGTGTATCAGAACTTTGTTTTTTTCTTCTTCCCCCTCCCATTAATCAGCACGACCCCTCAGATTTATCTGGTGACCCTTTGAAGAGGCCCGACCCCTAGGTTGGGAACCGCTGGACTAAACTAGCTAACTGTATATAAAGTAGTTCAAACTAGCTCCACCTCCAGCAACTACAACAGTAACATGCTGCTTACACACTGATGCTTCAGTATAAATAATCTAATGATGTCATATATAATAATATATCAGTCAAAGGGACCAAACCACTACTTTTACTGCAATACTTTAACTACATCAAGCTGATAATACTTATGTACTGTTACTTAAGTAGAATTTTCTTGCAGGACTTTTAATTGTATCAGTACTTTTACTTAAGTAAAGGATCTGACTACTTCTTCCACCACGGAGCATTTTACTGTTATTATTTGATCGATCGACACTTTACAAGTGTGAGACAATAATTTGTGTAGGAAAGAAGAAAAAACTAAGCTCTGATACATTAATTTGGATTTACATTTTAGAATTTTTCTCTTTCTTTTTGTTGTGAGGTTTTATCTCTTTCGGTCTTATTTATTTGAAATCATGTGAGGAGTTTAAAGGGGAAATATCCCTTTGGTGGAACTGCTAACTCAGACATCTGAAACAAGGAAACACAAGTACACACTGTACTTTACATTTCATGTAAAGTTTGGGAACCTAATTTAACCTCAAACAATGCAGTGTAATTTACAATTTTATCATATATTATCTCATGTAAATTTTTACCTGAAAAGTAACAGATTTTGTGCAGCTGTTAAATAAATGTGGTGAAGAAAAAAGTATTTCCCTCTGAAATGTAGCGCGGTACTAAGTAGCAGAAAATGGAAATACTCAAGTATAAAAAGTATTTGAGTAAACGTACCTAGTTGCTTTCCATCACTATAAACAATGCGACATCAGCAGGCAAAGTCCAGCCTTAATTCTGTCCTACAAACATCTAATCAGTTTCTTTGCCTCTTGTAGATTTGTGCCCTCGTTTCTGAGGTTGGGATCGTGGAACGTCGTCATGTTCGTCTCATTTGAGCAAATCAAGAGAGCCATGATGGTCACCAAGAAGAGGTTTGACACCAACAACTGAGATTCCTGTTTCAAAGTCTGACTGAGAAACCTGAACCACTGACGGGTTGGCACATCAATGAAGAAACCTCATGAATGTCAACTGATATTTTCCGTTTTATTCTTCTTGTCCTTGTCTTGGTGACAGAGAACAAAATCCTTTGTTGAAAAAGGATGCTTGTATCCAACAATATGCTGAATTCATGTATAAAAAGACTCATAGTTCTCCTTTTTATATTTATAATTTGTCATAATGAGAAGTTGAGCTTGCACTTACAGACCTGTAAATCTAAATCTGCCTGTTATACATTTTAGGCAGCTTAACAAGTGCACCTTTATATGATAAGTACTAATGGTTTATGTAAATCCTAAATATATATTTGACTTGTTTTACAGCCTTCCTGCTTGCTTATTTCACTCGCCTTCTCACACACGGACACGAATCACATTTTAAAACATCAAAATGTGTATTTATTAAGTTTGAGCAAGATGTGTTAGTCATTACATACCTTCCTCAAAAGCAAATCACAGCATTAAAAAAAAAAAAATTACCGGTAATGAAAATGCAATATCAGGCTTAAGACATACAAATATATTGAAAAAGAGGCAAATAACCATTTTTGACATCACCTATATTACATAATACAGATTGTATTAATGCCATCAGCGGGGGAAACATTAAACTGAGCACACATTTTAAGATGACGGCACCACGACGGAGCGTCAGAAAATGGAAATGATTCCTTACATCAAGTTAAATCCATGGTCTCTGGACATAAATATCAAATTCCTGAGCCTCATTTACATAAATACAAACAAGACAGTTAAAAATATGGTGGCTAATCACCATTTTTCTATAACTGTCTTTAAACTGCAACAATTTGGCTGCTTGCTCACTGAAAGTGCTTAAACACTCAGACCCGTCCTCACTACAGCTCTCATTACCCCTTTATTGAAGGACAATTAACCACTGGAATGGCTGACTTTTGAGGTATAGGGTGGTAGATTTGTGCTATATTTTAGTTTTCCCTTTAGTATCACTGTAACAACATGAACCGAGCATGACTAATGAATCACAAAACCAAATATAACAGCTTTTATCAATTTTTGAGGAACGTGAGTGACTCGAGCAGCTCGTTTATGTTTTTTACGAGCAGCACTGCTTCCTTCTACCTGATCGAACAACATCAGGGGGTCACCGAGAGGTCAGGGGGGATATTATTCCTGAATCATGTTAGTTTTTAGTGCGGTCAGTGAGTGTGAGGGACACATCAGGGTCCTCTAGATGTGTCTTGACTATGTTATGGAATTTTTCTCTGTACTGATTGAACTCCATGATGCTTTCTGGTTCTTCTGCCACCCAGAATTTATCGAATTCATACGCCAGGTAACCTGTCAGAGGAGAAACAAGCAGGATTAAGGATTAATTATATCACTCTCTATTAAAAGAAGGTGTTTTGTATTTGTGCGGCAGAGGTGTAAATATTAAAGAGTGATATGATTTTTTCTTACAGTATAGCTGATGAAAGTGCTGGAGCTCAGGTGTGCCGAGTACTGTGTTGTAGAAATGCGGTTTCAAAGCACCACTCTTCATGAGGCTGTAGGCCATTTCTGTCAAATTGATCCCAACTATGGCATATGAATACCTGGAATATATAACATAAAATAAGAATGAAGTGCCAAAAGTGTACACATGGAAATAAAAGATCTGCAGCAATAATAATACATTGATTTTTTATGAAGATCCAACTATTGACACAACATTGACAACAGAATGTCTCTTACCCTAGTTTAGGATGGTTTGCATGAGACAACACCTGACGAGCCTCTTCTGTGTAGTTTTCACTGAAAAAACTGTGACAGAACAAAAACATTACAGTACTGATCCTAAACTTACACTGCTGGTCAGTGTTCACCAGTAAACCTGTATTCACTGGGAGTGATCATAACCATTGAGAAAAAAAATGAACATGCTACTTGTTACTTTTTAAGGTGATTTTTTTTATTTGAATTGCTAAGATGTCACTAAAACCTCATATTTTTATCTTTTGTAGACTTAATAAAGTCAGAGTTGATCTGTGTGAGTGCTATACGCTCTAATGATCTGACAAAGGCACACATCTCACCTGTTATTTCATCTATGTTGTCTAAGCTTTGTAGCCTTTGGGCTCCCCAGTGTTTAATCAGTTGGGGGACTGATAACTGCAGAGCCTGTTTTTCCATCAAGCAGAGTAAAGACAATATTCTGACACGGTTTTTATTTCATAGGGAAGCGACAGTATGTGACATTATAGGCTACGAGACTGTGAGGTGAAAAGCAACATGTAGACGGCTCCACACAGATAAATTATTGACAATGGATTTGTCCAGTTTAATTTTTAGACATAGAGAGCATGGGGTTTTCCAAAATGCAGTTTTTAAGTGTTGTTATGTACTAGTTATGTGTTCAAATCATAAATACAGAAAAAAGGAGGAGGTTCTTTCACTCTCATCAATGAGTCTGTGAAACAGCAACTAATGTGAGTATGCATTTATTATAGTGAAAATATATCTGATAACCTTTGTTTTGCTTGGTTTTACTGTATCTTATCCTCCTATTAACGCACACAGCTGGGAAGCTGGTCTGAGGGTCATCATTCTGTGGCTTGCTTGTTCAACTCTCTGTATCTGTGGCATTTTCTACTCATTTCTTCTTTTTTGTTGCTTTGGTTTTTTTTTTTTCTCCTTTTTTAAATTCTAGTTTAACGCTTCTTTTTCGCACGGCAGCAGAGATAAGAATGCCCCAAAGAGATTTAAGCCCATTTAAAAACAAACTAAATTATAAAAATTCTGTGCATCTGTACACGTTACAACAAAACATTTACAGAATACTTCCCACTAACATTTGCGAGCTTTACATCAACTTCAAATTTTATAACATATTTCTCATTGTTGCCCTTTAATGTGAATGTAGCTATGTTTAAAAAGGTATTTCCATGATCCTAGATCCATGGTGATCACGTTGCTTCTGTGCTGGTATTAGCCATGTAATTTATCATACTGTATATGTGTCTCATTCATTGGGTACTCACACAAGGTTGATTAGGCCCAGCAGTCCCATTCCTCTGAAGTCAGTCTTGGGGTCATCTCCTTGGAATCCGATGTCTCCCCACTGTTTGGTGATCCTCGAGTCCAGTTTGACTGTCGGCATCAACAGGTCCCAAAGCTGAAGGTACAAATCATTCCAGAGTTACGCATCTTTATTGCTGCTGTACTAAAGCTGGCAGCTGACAGGTGCAATGACTAATGTGATCTAACATAGTGTACAACATTTCAGATTAGAAATCAATATTAAAATACTACATTCTACATCATATTATTTTACTAATTTATGCTGGGACATATAATAGTTCTATGAAACGGTAAGCATGTGGCTATAACATTTACAGCCACTGCTTTACACACCTTCAACAGCATGGCCTCGTGTTCTTGGTTCTCTGAGCTGAAGATTTCCTTTCTCAAGTCTTCCACAGATATAAACAGGCTGTTGTATCCTGTTATCTGCAACAAACAGATGTGTAGGCTTTCCTTGAACCTGGAAAAGAAGGAAGATTGGACCAATAATTAAACCACTAAATCAGAAAAATACTCAGGACTGAATATTATTTGAAAATTAAAGAACTGCAGGTGACAAGCAAACTCAGCAAAATAACAGATAAGAAGTGACCTTACATGGGACTTTTCTGGGGTTTGACATTCTTCTCTTTCATAATTTGATCCACACATTGTTCTAAATCATCCTTTCTGGTTTCCAAAGCACCTCTTAAAACCTACAGAGGAAGAAAGCAATGAGAGTAAAGACAGGCAGAAAACTGGCACAGTGGCTGCTATATAATATACTGTAAGCTGTCAACCCCAGTGGAAAAATTGCTTTTCAAAGTCAGCCTCCGAAACAATGAAACAGATGACCAGGCACTTCTGTTTCTACACCGTATGGACTGTTGATTGGGAAATGCTTACCAAGCTATAATCATAAATAACAAGGAGAGTCATTTCATCAGAGTCTGGCAAGTGTAGCGAAAGATAAAGACTGATGAAGTTCACAGGGTGGGTCTTTAATAGAGTCCACACATACTATAGCCTGACAGGTACTGAACAAGTGTTTCTTTTACACTTCTCTGTGGGCCCATGTAGTTTAAACCCTGTTAGTCTTCTAGCTCTACATGATGTTCTGACTTTCTGTTAGACACCTCAGGTCCACCCATTAAAGACCGCTGGCAGACCCAAAACCTTAACAGAGACTGTCAGGACAGAGATTTTTCCATATGCAGCAGTCATATGTAGACTCATGTCTGCTTCATTTTGATTAGTGACTTGCTTCATTACTGATTACAGACCAGCAATATGATGACGAGCCCTTGTAATTTGTCAATTAATTAATCATTTTTTAATTTCTTTTTTATTAAGGTACTAATAAAATACCAACAACTTTTTCTGACCTACAGTCAAAAAACAAAATCAAAAAACAAACAAATCAATGTCAAACAATGATATGAAAGGATATGAAAACAGATTAAAACAAGCAAATTGTCACTTTTCAGAAGATTTTTAATGTTTGATTGCACTAAAGCAAACATGTTTTGTCTTTTAACAGCTATTTAAAGAAACTTGAACATACAATAATAGAAATACTGGTAGTAGTGCTACTTTTAAACTAATACTGAAACTGTCCTGGCTATTAGAAACAAAATGATCCCTTTTACCTGCCATAAAACTGACAGTTGCCAATGGTATGATTTTCTTACCTTGTTTTTTGATGACTTGAGAGAGTATTCTACAATTGGACACAAGAGGCAGATGAAACACTTTATACAAACAGTGGAAAAAATATATATAGTGAGCAGCAAAAATAGGACATATTCAAGATGATTTACTTCACCTGCTTTTGTCGTCCTGGTTGCTCCTGGCTTGTATCCAGAGCAGATTCTCTGCAGCTCACATTTCCCTGTAACCTGCCTGATGAGCCACTTCAGCCAGTATCTCAGGAAGGATGTGTAGACGTACTGCCAGATGTACCCAAACATGTTCAATTTCTACAAACATGAGCAGAGAAGAACAAAATTCAAACAGAACAACTTAACAAGTCTAACAAGCCAATTAACACGTATTTTCAACATTCCTCTGAACCTCTAGTGTCTCATGAACAAGCTGCGTATATATATATATATATATCATATTATTGAATAGGGCTGCAGCTAATGATTATTTTCTTTATCAATTAATCTCAAGTTTATTTTCTTGATTAAGCAATTATTTGTAAAAATAGTGAAAAAATGTGTTCACAGTTTCTTAGAGGCCACGGTGATGTCTCCAGTTTACTGTCAAATGACAAGACAAAAAAATGCACATTGTCACATTTGAAAAGCTGAAACCAAAGAAAATTCTGCATTTTTGCTTTAAAAAATTACTGAAATGAATAATAAATTATCAAAATAGTTGCTGATCAATTTTCTGTTGATTGACTAATCGATTAAACGCTGCAGCTCTGTTATTGAATATTATTATTGATAGCAGCACTTTGGGGTTTTATAATCTATAAGAAGGCAGAAGTTGAAGATGATATGTTTTGTATGAAAATCTTAATCTGCAAAGTAACTGGTGTCTGTAGCTGTCAGTGGAGTAAAAAGTACATTTGTCTCTGAAATTTTGTGTAGTAGACATAACACGCAAATACTCAAGTAAAGTATAAGTACCTCCAGTGGTGGAAAAGGTACTTAGATCCTTTACTTAAGTAAAAGTACCAATACAACAATGAAAAAATACTCCTTACAAGCAAAAGTCCTTCATGAAAAACCCTTTTTAAGTAAAAGTACATTAAAAGTATTTGCACCAAAAGGCACTTAAATTATTAAAGTGAAAGTACTCATTTCGTCCCACTGACTGATATATTAATATATATGACAACATTAGATTATTAATACTGAAGCATCAGTGTGTAAGCAGCATGTTACTGTTGTAGCTGCTGGAGGTGGAGCTAGTTTGAACTACTTTATATACAGTTAGCAAGTTTAGTCCAGTGGTTCCCAACCTAGGGGTTGGGCCCCTCCAAAGGGCCACCAGATAAATCTGAGTGATCGTGAGATGATTAATGGAAGAGGAAAGAAGAAAAAACAAAGTTCTGGTACAGAAATCTGTTTTAGTCTTTTGGACTTTATCTGTAATCTTTGATTTTTGGTGAAATATTGGATCATTTGAACATTTATTGAAATGAGACCATGTGAGAAGTTTAGAGGGAAAAATCACTATTTGGTGGAGCTGTTAACAACTGATAGACATGTGAAATGTGACCCAGACTACACACTGCTTTTTGTAAGACGTCAAAAGCCAAAAAGGTTGGAAACAACTGGTTTCATCTTTAATAATGTTTTGTATTGTAAAAGCTTGTTATATTATCCATTGTATCAAATCTCCGTCTGAAAAGTAACTAAAGCTGTCAAATAAATGTAGTGGAGTAGAAAGTACAATATTTCCCTCTGAAATGTAGTGGAGTAAATCAAAATTGAACTTAAGTAACTTACACTAACTTGTGTAAATGTACTTTCCACCACTGCTGGCAGCTAGCTATCAGTGGAATAGAAAGTATATTTCTCCCTGACATGTTGTGGAGTAGACATGACACGAAAATACTCTAGTTAAGTACAAATACTTCTTACCTGTAACGTTACCTAAGTAACGACTGCCAACGAAACACACAGATCTGATCACTATGAATAGGATTACTGTGACTGCTGTTTGTGTCATTCAGAGTACTTGACAATGACCATTGTTCGAAGATGAGACAATAATGTGTTTTTAAAACCATATAATTCATTAATCAGTGTATGAGAAGATCAGCTGGTCATTTAAATCCAAATCGATACATTTAGACTGAACTCAGTTATTCAAACAGCCATAACAATAGTGTTGCGGTTAGCTAGCATTATAGCTAAGGCTAACTTAAACGTGTCCATTTAGCTAACGATAACATTACATCCAGCGTGAGTTGAGTATCGCTACTGCACATTTATGTTAGCAAAGTGATATCTGGTTAGTTACCTCTGATTGCAATTGACAAACTAGCCGGCTTTAAAACTCACAGATGACAGTTAACCGGGGCAATGTAAAGACAACAGGTTGTCATTGTGTTCGCCTAACGGTAGCTATTGTTAACCTAGATCAGGTTTAGTCGCTAGGATTAATGTGCTTGATAGTATTTACGACGAGCAAGAAGCTGATGTTAATTTGTGATTCTTACCCTAGTATTGTCGCTGATAACAAAAATATACCCAAACTTAACTTCACATACAAGCTATAGCCGACGGCCGTGTGAACGGTTAGCAACGTTTCCTTTGACAACAGTCTGGCTGTGATGCGTTCAGGTTTAACAGCCGTTGCTAAGCTAGCATTAACAGGCACTCAAGAAACTGGAGATTTGTTGTTTTGGATAACATTCATAATTATATATAGATTTATTTAAATGATTTTTGTGGTTGGAGGTATTGCAATAAATGTCAAAAAACCTTTTAAAACTTTTGGAAAATAACACAATAATAATAATTTCATGATTAATGCAATTCACATGCCGTCTTTGAACATAGCACATGCCAGCCTGTCAATGACGGTCTAGACGTCAATGTTGCTGCAGCGCCATCTACTGTCCAATTTGTAGTAATAGGACCCTCTAATGTACAGATTGATGTGTTTGATGTGATGTTGTGTTTTGTGTTCAGTGGGATGAAGAGCAATATTACCTTTGTAATTCAGCTGCTGATTATTCTCAGCAAATTTCACACCCATAAATCTAAATGGTCCAGCTCCAAACCCTGCTTTCATCGGTGTATTGTTGAACTCAAGCAGTATAATGCCTTAATTGAAGATGTGAAGAACAATAAATCTAAGAAGACTTTCAATATTTTAAAGGACCAGTGTGTAAGATTTAGTGGCATCTAGCAGTGAGGTTGCAGATTGCAACTAACTGAATACTGAATACCCTGTCCCTCACCTCCCCCTTTCAATCGTGTAGGAGAACCTAAGGTGGCTGCAAAACTCTCCAAAAAACGAAGCAAAAAGCCCTCTGTAGAGGTATGGTTTGTCCATTCTGGGCTATTGTAGAAATTAGGGATGTGCAGATACCCCAGTATTTGTATTTGTATCTGTATTTGTTGAGGCAGCAAAACTATTTGTATCTGTATTTGTATTCAAATAAAAGTAGAAAGAGGCTTAAAAATATTGTTTTTGTTTTTATTGCACTTTTAATTTTAGAAAATTAAAGTGTTACAATAAGAATTCATGAATAAACTACCTTACGAAGTAGGTCCCCACACCAGGTTTTGAACTGGAGTCTCCAAGATCATAGACAACTGCGCTGATTACTGAGCTAAAACTTTACTCATCGCCTCTTTGTAGACAGACCTCTATTGTAGACAGACTCCCATTTATATACCCATAACACATAGACAGCACACCATGTAACATGTAGGGAGGAACTTCACAGGCAATTATTGCTTTGCATTTTTCATTTATTGCCTATTTTTTACAATCTAACTTGTGGAAAGGAGAAGGGGAACAACAGGTTATGGAGAGTCCCTTTGGAGCACTTTGCATGTGTCAGTAGCTCAGCTTTATCTCTGAGGAACACCCCCAACAAATAATTTTTAAAATATTTGTATGAAACAAATATTCGTATAAAACCCACTATTTGTGCTTTGCCAAATAATGTATTTGTATTCGGGCACACCCCTAGTAGAAACATGGCAGTGCAACATGGTGGCCTTTGTGGAAGAGGACCCGCTCCCAATGTAGATATAAAGGGCTCATTTTAAGGTAACAAAAACACAACGATTCTTATTTTCATGAGATTATAGTCTGTCCTGCTAGATGCCAATAAGTCTTACACACTGGTCCTTTAAAGGAAGTACATTTTATTTTAACTCTAAAAGAACAATGACCAGACTCAAGACTCATCTGGCTTCCACAAAGGTTTGTTTGTTTTGTTTTGTTTTTACAGTTTTTGTATGACAATTGTTGTACCTCTTAGTTTTGGATGAAACTTTTGGATGAAAAAACAACAAAAAACAACTAATATGTCCCTGTGTTTGCCATCCCCAATTCAACCACAAGATGCTGCCAGATCCCCACTATAACTATGTGTTTTAAATTGTTATCAAAGTCTGTTTATAATTAATATAGATAAATCATATAATTTTCCTGATATTTAACATTAAGTAGCCATGACTCAATTGACACATCTGAGTTGTAAAGTTGTACACTTGCTGTGTCATCATAATAACGTCTAGCCACAAATGGTGGCAGACAGACCACACATCTTTATCGCTTAATGATATTTCCTCTCACCAATTGTTTCATTTTTTCCAAACTGGGTGCACACTTTCACCCTGAAGCACAAGTCTGGCATTTCAACAATGAGTGCAGCCTATCTGACCGTGCACTCTACTGTAATTAAGTCGCGGTCTATCTTCTCACCTACAGTAATCAGTCCCTCTGGGCTTTTAAAGGCAGGAGGTCTATCCTATACAATTACTGCATTCCAAGAGGAACTCCTGTCTCAGATCAGGCCCAGGCTATATTTGAAAACCAAATCCCCAAAGTAACAACTTAGATCAGTGATCACCAACCCTGCTCCTGGAGAGCTACTGCCCTGCATGTTTTAAGTATTTTCCCACTCTAACACGCCTGATTCTAATTATTAACTCGTTATAAGGCAACTGAAGCTTTTTCAAGGGCTTGATAATGAGTTAATAATTAGAATCAGGTGTTTTAGAGTGGGGAGATACCTAAAACATACAGAGCAGTAGCTCTCCAGGAGCAGGGTTGTTGACCACTGACTTGGATTATGATAACAATTTGAGAGATTAGCCTATAATAGCCAATAATACTGATATTAAATCACTTATAACAGCATTGACAGATGTGACACAAAATCTTTTTTTTCCTCCAGCACCATAGGTGAGATGGAAAATCAGATGTGATCACGGCAATTTAATTGAGGCCTTAAATGTTGTGTTGTTGTTTCTCTCTACTCTCCTTAATTAAGAGAAAACCAAAGCAGGACTCCTTTGACATGAGTAAATTCAATATTTCTGACCAAATCTAAAAATCCTCCAATTTAATGACAAAATAGGTCATCACTGTGTTCTCACACAGTATCCTGGGTCCCTGTTGACAGGATGACGTTGTGTAAATGCCTTCCAAAATGAATATGACTGTTATGAAAATGATTCATGTTGTTTTCTGATCTGCATTGTTATGGTTATAGGAACACTACTGATTTTACACATGAAGTTCAGTTTACTCGACATAAAGAGGTCTACTGTCCTCTGAGACTCTGGAGGGAGCTTTCCAAAGTCGCATTGCATTGACTGTCAGTAGGGAAAAAACAACAAATGCTGCCCTTTCTCTGATGAAGACAGCCTCAATCAAACACACATAGTATATACACAGCACAGATCTAAGGATAAAACCAAGATCTAATTTCAGAGCTCTTTATCTGATATGGCAGAGAATGATGGTTTGAGATCATTAACATGTCCCTCTAATTATCTTTTACAATGGCATGCCTCAGCCATTCTTTATCTGAAGCAAGTCTATATGTTTGATTAACATGATGCTTAAGTAAGATATTGATGCTCTGTATCAGGAGCAAGTAATTGAAATGTCATGCTCAATGTGACACTGTGTCTCTGTGGCCACCCCATCCAAACCAGTTTACACCAGCAACCCTTATGACACCTTAAACAAAGCTTTGTCTAGTTACAAAGCTCCTGTCATAGGTTGTACAAGTCTGAGAGCTAAAGGCACTCAGAATATTTTCATTTTAATCATTTTAAAGGCCTGTTGGGGTCAAACTATTAATATTTCACAAGTAAAAACAGCGAAAATATGTTTTTTTAAAGGCATCCAGTAGGTGAGTGCATACCATATAACTGCTGGTTTGATTCATGCTCAGGGACCTTTGTTGCATGTCATCTCTCTCTCTATGCCAGCATGTCCTGTCTGTATCTCTACCGTTTATCAAACACAGGCCAAAAAATAACCTTAAAAAAGATTTATGATTTTTCAGCTTCTTCCATATCAGATTCATCTTGCGACATCTCGGGCATGTCTTGATCCCTGGGTTTGGAACCACTGATCTAACAGTGTCCAGTGTCCACCTGGAACAGTTGTAACCACAGAGAAAGAAACTGCAGTTTCTCTGCAGTAGTAAAGCAATGCTGCCTGAGGAAGAGCGCCAAGTTTGAAACGTGTTGCAATCCAGACTAGCTGCTGATCCAAGCTTTTCTGTGTTCTTCATGCCATTTAGTGCCTGTATTTCAGCTCAGTAAATTCTCTCAATTTTTTGCATTTGACGGCTCCCTTCTTTTTTTTTTCTCAGTAGTAAAACAAGAAATATTACTACCCCACTGCAGTTGAGTTATAATATTCAGTAATAAAATAGTTTCATTTGAATTTATTTATTTGAACTTATATTTTTCATGAGTGGAGTTTAAAGAATCTCAAGACTTTCTGACACAAATTGATTTATGATTCATCATTCTGTATTTGAGAATTGCAACCCTTTCTGTCCACATTGCACCATTTTGTAAAGCAATATAATAAAGAGAGAAATATGAATCTTCTCTGTATAGATCAGATATCACATAAAAAGTGAGCTAAACTGAAATGGCTGCAATGACAGCATGCTTCTTCATGTCACCGAGCCTGTTTCTAAAGGTCATTTCTTCATCAGACCTCTTATAACCTCATTTTTCTGCATATCAAAACGCAGTTACTAATATAAAGGGATCTATTTAGAAACACACCCCCCACCTAAAAGACACAGACTCCAATCACTGTCTGAACTATACACAAAAAAAGGCACAACAAAATAAATCATATATCTTCCTGCGATATTATACTCTGCCTTAGGAGACAAAGGCTCATTCTAGGATTTAAAGTGAATCAATTTCAAGTGCAGGTGACCCTCCTATGCGTGCCTGCGGCTGTGTGGATTACAGAGCTGCCTCCCTCTTCATCCTCCATTCATCCATTCATCTGGTTTACTCCGCTGCACCACGTTGCCTGCACCGGAGCAGCTCAGTGCGGGATGGCACACGCACCGTGAATTGGTGACAGATGCGTTTTGTGAGGGGTCCACTTTTTTCTTGGCACAAGGCGACGCTAATAAAGACCTCGGAGGAAGCATCCATCGGTTGTCGGAGTCGGTGACTCATTGCGCACGGTCATCCAGCCAGGGCGCTTTATTTTTTTTGCGCTTTGCTGCGGAGGATCGATACCTCTAAAAAAAAAAAAAAAAAAAAGACCCATATTCTGGTAGAAGGCGTGGCTTGATGTCACCGACACAGGGGTTGATTTTCCATATTCATATCTAGGGTTTAGCCTCATCTCACTGACACGGACGCGCAAACGGCACCCAACTGTACGGGACATAAAGCGTCTCTCTCTCTCTCAAGGTAAGCCATTCCCTCCTTTTCATCACACTAGAGGTTTGTTTCGTGTCAGATGTTTGAATTCGTCCGCAAGGTCAAATCAAATCAGCAAATATCAGTGGCCTCTGAGATGTTGGGGTGGGACAGGACTGCAAATGTAGGCTACAGTACATGACATAGATCTTAATTGGCGTGAATTGGTCGCACGTATGTTTATGTTTGCCGTTTTGCATGAATTCACATTCTGCATGCACTCCATCCATCCACTCTCCTAAAACTGCTGCAGGCAAAGAAACACAGACACCGGTGCGTTTTATTTATTGTTTCTAATTACAGCCAGGATATGCTTTCCATAAATATTTGCACTTTGACAACAGACAGGCAGATGAACACACACGAATGGGCAACACCTGCCTGTGACCCAAAACAGTAGCCCACTATTCTGGTTTTATTCTAGTCACACTCAAAAAAAAAAAAAAAAAAAAGATGTTTTCAGGTTACCAAGTACATTTTAATTAGAGTTGCTTTATTTCTAGACAGAAATATTGCCTGATGAGTGCAAAACCTACTCCAAATGTGTTCCCTCGCCAGAGAGGAACACTGTGGTGATGATGCTTGCTGTTGAGAGAAAGCAGAACAATTCAACAGATGAGTTTAATATTCAGAGCACAGTATGTAGGATAGAACTCATCATCAATAATGTCAATGAAATGGCTAACCAGTGCTCTCCGTGGGCCGATGAATTATACGTATGGGCTGTTATGTATGATTAAAGTCTTGATCACAGTGGAAATCATTTGTCTGACTCCAAAGGAGCAGATATTTCACATATCTGGTCTGCTGGCTGCTGGCACATTACTTGCAGGATTGGCCCAGATGCTTTTACACTTTTAGGAGACAGACTGAGATGGAGTCATTCATCAAGCTCGGGATGAAGAAGACATTTGTAAAACTGTAGGTTACTGCTTAGAATTTGTACAAGATTGATTATGAAACAAAAGAGGATCTAAAGACATAATTTGCTCTGTTTATTTTTCACTAAATGTGTCATGATAAAAAAAGGTAGATAAACTAAAAGACTAGTAGATTGTTTTCAGGGTACACATTCAGTATGTTTGGTGTTTGGCAGTATTATTTATTTGAAATTGAAATGAAGCTGACATTGTTCTGCCTCAAATATGTGTGTGAATAAAATTGTGTTAGACAGAAATTTCATTGTTGATTTATATATGAACAATGTTATTGCAGAAAACAGTAACACAGGTTCAATTGAACTGATATAACAGTGGTTAGCCCTTTTGTGAGCAACATGTGAGCGTTCATCAGATAACCTTTACTTGCCACCTCCTTATATAATTTAACACTCATTATTCTACATATTTTGGACTGGTGGTAAATGTGGAACATCCACTGTAAGCAGTTTCAGCCTACATATGTCAAAGTCTTTTTCTGCACTTTGCTTACTTTTTTTTAGTTTTATGAACTTTATTTTGCTTTAGTCTGACACAGTATTTATGTGTGCTCTGTAAGGATGACTCCTACTGTAGATACTCTTATATTTGTGTTATTGCTACAGGTGGACCAAACTGCTTGATATGTATTTAAATTCTCTAATAAAGAGATTTATAAGATATTATCATCAAAAGATGACGTGTGTCCAGAATTATCTGAATCCTGCTTTAATTTAGAGTTTGCTAATTTCTTTAGCCACAAGCAAACATTAAAGGACTTTACAGATAAAAACTTTACTGCACTACAGAAAAACATGTTTGAAATACACAGAGGCCTGCACTCCACATTATAGTGACTTGGACAAAGAGTATTATGGTTATGATTTATTTGATGATTAGGCTTGCATTCAAATTAATTTGGATTGAAAGCAGTGATTGAATTAGGCAAATACAGGTCATTGATTGATCTGGCATTTGGGGTTTTTTTTCT
Source organism: Thunnus albacares (assembly GCF_914725855.1). Taxonomy (NCBI): domain Eukaryota; kingdom Metazoa; phylum Chordata; class Actinopteri; order Scombriformes; family Scombridae; genus Thunnus; species Thunnus albacares. The sequence goes on along the minus strand of NC_058108.1, from coordinate 23,964,688 downwards.
AAAAAAGGATTGTCTGAGTGCATTTTGTTCAAACAAAACTAAGTGGAATGCAAGATGCAACTTACATGAAGATTATCTGATCTGATTGTTTTTGTAGATCTGAATTTAGTAAAGAACAGTCACTTTTCCAAAAACTAAGTCTATGTCTATTTTCCTCCTATAGGAAATTGCACGAAGTGACTCATATCACACTCTGCTTCTGTTTTCATCTTTGGATTACGAAAATATTTAAAGACTGAAACAGTGAATCCAGCATGGGAACTAACCCAAAAAGGACAGTGACGGTCCAGATGGTGCCTCAGCTGGATGTGGCGGACACGCTGGGCAATAAGGAGTCGAATGCCAACTGGGCTAAAGAGCCCAACCTAAACCTCTCTCAGGTTTGTCCAAAACCCAGCCTCACATCTACCGATCACAAAAAGGATAACTTATCTCTGACTGCTGCTCCTGCTAATGCCATCCCACCTCCCCAAAAAACCGCTTCTAAGGGAGGCGATCCACTTAGCAGTGCTGTGTCGGACATACAAACACCAACCAATGGAAACCAGCAAAAATCCGAGTTTGTGGCAGGTGGAGACCAACAGATGCCAAACCTGTCTCTCGCAGGCCAAGGTGTGGGTGAGGTAGGAGTCGACCAGAGGGATGCTAATGCTAATATGAGAATGTTAAGCCCAGCTGATGAAAAGGATATCTTTAAGGCCGGTTTGTCATCTGCTATTACAGCGTCAAAGGTCGACACACCAACCAATGACTGCAGAGTAAAAGGGCCAAGTGCACCAGAGGAGGAGTGTGCAAAGCCTGCCGTGAGAAGTGGAACATCCTCAGCCAAAGCCACAGCACAAGAGGACACTACAAAACATGTCTCTGCAAATAATCAAAATCCTAACAACGCTTGTGACTTAAAACAAGCAGCATCTGAAGTGCTGACACCCCAACAGGATAATAAAGGAAGTACCTCAGCTGCTTTAAACAAGGACACTGCTTTACCACAGAAATCTAAAGAGCCAGATCATATACAAAAGTGCTCACTAAGCTCCATCTCTCTGCAAGAGTCACCCAAACCTAAACAAAGTATGGAAAAAGCAGCTCTACTTAGCTCTACTTCACCTCCAGCTAAGAGCCAAGACGCAGAGGCTGAGCCTACAAATAAGAGTTCAAGTTCAATACATCCAGAGAAAGATTTGCAACTAGTAAAGAAATCACAAGTCTCCACAGATATGCATCAGCCAGTATCTTCACAGAAGGATTCCTCCACTCTGCCCCAGGCTATACGAAACATGCCGACATATGGGCAGTTGGCTGAGGTAAACAGCCAAACTGACACAGCTGTCTTTGAGGAGCAGCAGCAGCAGCCGAAGCTCTACAAGGAAGCTTCAACCATGACCTCATCCCTATCATCCACCCCAGTCAAGCAGTTTCATGATATGGAGGTTCAAGCGGTAGCAAAAATGTGCAGTAAGGCTGTGTCCACAAGTCCGAGTCTGTTGCCTGTGACTCGCAGGCCAAGCACTGGTGCGGTACCCAGGGAGGAGGCGCAGAGCCTGGCTGTAGTGTACCAGGTCGACGGGGGTCTGGGCCTCCATCAGATTGGGCCGTCACAGATGAACATAACTTCTCTTAACACCTCTACTGATCCCAAGTCAGAGAGACTCACTGTTGAGGCAGAGATGTGCCCCAACCAGAATGCTGGCAAGGTTTTTCTCTCAGAAACTTTGTTGCAGCAGCAAGACACCAAGCTGGGAGCAAAGCCTAATGAACCAGGATCAGCTCTATGCAACACCCAGCCAGTTTATCAAATCAACATTGAACACAGCAATCACAAGGAGCAGGGAGAGACAAGTAACTCCCAAAATAAAACTGCAGTTCAGACATCTGCAGCGAAAACATCCACTGCTGGAGCTCCCTCTTTTAAATCAGGAACACCCCCAGAGACAAATGTTGCTACCAAGCCTGGATCTGCTGACAGTAACAATGCTGCGCTGTCTCAGGCTGCTGTAACAACCAAGCCCAAGGAGGCCCTGCCAACAGTAACTACAGCAAACACAAAGTCAGATTCAACAAAAAAGAAAGCTGAAAGTCCTAAAGAAAAGACTAAAGCTGTAAGTAAAGCCCTGACGAAGCAGACGAATTCTGACAAGAAGAAGATGGAACCAGAGAGAAATGACGAGGAGGATGACCAGTCAGGGAAGCAGAAAGGAAAGAGCGTCCATGATGTTGTCTGGGATGAACAAGGGATGACTTGGGAAGTCTACGGGGCTTCTGTGGACCCAGAATCCCTCGGTTTTGCCATTCAGAGCCACTTGCAGTGCAAAATCAAGGAACAAGAGAGGAAACTGATAGTCCAGACCTCCCTCCGAAAGTCAATCTCCGGTGTGGACTCACCGCGACATGGCAGGAAGAACAAAAGGAGGCAGCAGAACATTTTCAGGTCAATGCTGCAAAATGTCAGACGGCCCAACTGCTGCGTGCGTCCCCCTCCCTCCTCCGTCCTCGAGTAGCACAGCACACAGGTAGCCAATGTCAGACTCCTCCCTTTTCCTAGAGGTCAAAACGTTTGTCCTCCCCTCGTCATGATTGCAATGCCAAGTAAAACATTAATGGAACGTCGGTCCCTGTAAGTATACTGAAATGTTGTAGCATAAAGAGTCAAACCATTTGTGATGTTTGTGATGAAAGGAGATAAAGGTAGGACATAGAAATATAAAATGAACACAAGACTTATTTTATAGAAATAGATATTAAAAAAGAGAGAAAATATCTAACAGTTTTTAAATTAAAAAAAGGCAATAATAGTGAAACGCATGTATATTAGTTATACTGGCAGTTGTATGACCTGAAAGGAAGTCCAGACCTTCACAGTAAAAGGCTCAGATTATGGGGTAGACATATTACTTACTGTCAAAATATTTGTGCAAATATATTCACCCAACATCTCATTACATTTGGTGCATTTGGTATATGTTTTTGAGGTGTTTTTGGGGCCCTATATTTATAAGATTGCTGTATTTTCTTTTCTCTTGCACATTTATTTTTAGTGAGTGATTTAAAAAAAAAAAGGGACTGTATGCACACATGCGTTGTTTAATCGCTGTTCTTTGGTTTTCTATTAAAAACAAAGAAAAAAGTTGAGCTTTACACATTCTTTATTTCTGACTTATTGGCAGTGACTTTAAGCAGGTGTATCATCACTGTTCTGGTGATTTTGAAGAATGTTTGAAGTGTTTAATTGAATTTCTAGACAGGAAGTTTCATCACATTAGGGATTTACAGACATGAAAAGGTCATAAAACCTTAAGAAAAAGGAGACCGAGGATATCAATAACTCAGTAAGCGAATGTGTTTGTGTTGAAGCCAAGTGCATGTCTGAATGTCAGGGGATGTGAGAGCAGCACGCAACATCAGGGCAGTCAACAGAAGATGTGAGCGAGTGACAGACTGCAGCTGAGAGTAAAGAAGCTGTAGGTTGGAGACTGTGCTGGATAAATTAGTCACAAGCTTAACGAGACAGTTCCTGAGCTCTAACGAGGGCATCAAGTTTGTTCAGAGGGAAAGGCCAGTTTGCTCCCAACTATTTCCTTTTGATTGACACCCTGTAATGTTTGCAGGTGGGCCTATAGAAAGATTTCATAATCAATGTATGCTTTTACCTGAGTACAATAGTTTGCATTATAGCTTTGTGTGCTTTGAAGAGCTCTTAAGTACTGAGTTGGGTCAGTCATACAAAAATGCAAAGCATGTCAAGTTTTTGTAGGTCAGTAAAGGACAAGAGATCTTGGTAATATTTGTAGCATTTGAAGCATTGTCGTATTATGATGTAAGTCTGAAGCAAAGATAAGATTTTGAACAGATCATTTGCAATAAGTGTATGTGGGAGAGACAGCTGAAAATTAGTTATTGCTGTGGTTTATTGTTATGTAAAGGTTTTGCACCGTGTGGATAAGAGATTAGAAAGGTGCCAGAAGTGCATCTCATTTTACCATTTTACCAGGTAGAGAGAGAACAGGAAAGATGCTAGACCTGAGAGTGTTGAGGAGCACCAAAATAGACCTTGCTGACACGTTAGCAGATAAAATTAAAGGATAGGTTCACAATTTTTCAAGTCTGTCTTAAAACAACAGTCAGGTGCCCAAATGAACGACAGGTTTGTCTTGCTGTAATCATTCTTCCTGTTTATACTGGACGTTAAAAGACACGTCAACATCCAGGTTGTAATTAAGATTGGGAAACCCAGACTTTTCTGAAAGCTCTGATATATCTTTATCATTGGCACTTAGTTATACAGAATACCTGAAAACCAAGCAAACATGGATGGCTCACTTCAGCCAAAGACCATTGCTCAATGTATTAAACCAAATTTAAATGGACATAGTGTTATTTTGTCATTGTACATTATTTTTAACCATCACACAACCAACTCTGTAATCATAAAACCGCCCAATGACACTCACAAGTCTTTAACATGAGAATCTTTACATCCATCACCATATGATGTGAACACAGGAATTATGTGATGCCACCAAACTCTATGTAATAATAAGAATGATAAATGTGTTCTGCCTCAGCAAGTTATAAAAAAAAAAAAAAACTAACAGGAGAGAAAGGGAGATGCTAATCAAGCACAGTTTGTACACACCCTGAGGAGAGGTCTAAACAGGAAACATGAGTGAGTGTGGGGCCATGGGGGTTTTAAAGATTTATAAAGCTCAGAATGAATTCAAAAGAAGAACCAGACAGATCCTTGGAAAAATGATGCATTTTGAAAATGTATGTTTAAAATAAGAATATCCATGTATAAAAAATATACATGGAATCTGTTAAATTAGTTTTCTATGGTTGATGTTTGTGATCAAAGGAGGTGAAGGTAGGAAATACAAAATAGACTGTTTCTTATAGAAATAGATATCAAAGATAAAGATAAAAAAGAGAGAAAATACATGGAATCTGTTGCATTAGTTTTCTGTGGGTGTTTTGTGATTTCATGCTTCTGATTGGATTTAGGCGTCGAGGAAAAGAGAGTGTTCCCTTTTCCCCAGGTTTGGTAGTTTACAAAGCAAATCAGGAGATACATTTGAAGCATTATAAACAAAGAGGCAATATTGAGTGTTAAATGTATGGAGTTCAAAAATTTTAAAAATCCTGGTTAATTGCTTTGCATGAACCAAAAACACACAGGAATATACCATTATTTGATGTTGAAAGCTTGCCTTCAGAGTGAATTTACTGTCCTGGCGGGTGTAACACTGATTTCAGGAGACTGCTGTTATTGTCTTAACAAGCATGTCACTTCTTGTTAATGTCAGGATGTGATAGCAAGGGGAAGAAAAAAAAAAGTCCTCTATATCCGCAGTGTCTGTGCTGTGAAATGTCACAACCTGTCAAGAACAACCCAGGATGATGCGTTGAATCCTTATGACTTTTTTGATCCTCTGGGATCAGACGACGGAGCCACTAAGTCGGATTTATATCTGGTCCATCCTACCTGCTCAGATTTGTGCGAGAACAAGGGCGTGTGAATGTTTCTGGAAGTGGCAGTGCCCCGGTGACCTCCTTATATACATACTCTGTTATTTAAGACAATTCTCAGCTAGATTAACACATCTCTCTCTCCCTCCTCTTCCAGTCTAGGTCAGTTTGTCTTCTATACATCAACTCTGTCTACTATGGTATGCCCGGTCACCAGCCTTAACTCAGATTCTTTCACCCTAGCTTTAATTAGCTCTGTTTCGATTTTTAATAACCCCCTACTGGCTGTGTCGTTATGACTGGTTTCCACTTGGAAGTGCAGATTAGATTTGGCCACAGGCGGTGGAGGAGAGGGAGATTTATTCCAAAGACAAGGGACATGGAGGGGGATTTCAAAGACATATGGACAAATACCACCCACTGCCATAGTTACTGGAAGACAGCATTCAACTTGCTCTCAATATTCACCTCACCAGCTGTGCTCCGTGCCCTCCTCAGGTATTTTAATGAACTGATGCCTTGGGCACATAACTGCACTCTCAATTCTTACCGATTTTAATTTAATGCTCATACTGTATGTCAGAGACATCATCAGTCCAAACCTGGCCTGGGCTTGTCATCCTACTCTCTCTCCTTATGTTTCCTGTCTCTACTTTCACCAAATTAAAGGATAACGCTGTCATTATTCAGCGTTTTTCTCCAATGAAAAGACCTAATACAACAACACATCAGTTCATCTCTAAATACTCTCTGATTTCCTTTCACCTATCTGTGGCTTTATTCAAAATGAAAACAAGTCATCCATAGTTTGATAAAATTTTTTTTTAAAAAGTTTCAGTTATTTCCTAAAGCAGTTGTAGTTTTTTGCAAACATTACTGAAACAGGAGTAAATCGTTTATTTATTGAGGATTATTTGGTGCACTAGTCCTTATTTACAGCAGCAAGATGGTTTATGTCGGCTTATGGTTTATGTAACAGTGTGTGTGTGTGTGTGTGTGTGTGTGTGTGTTTTCATGGTAATGAAGGTACATGTCACCCAGTGCAACAGTGTGGTTAATTTATGTGTTTTTAATCCTTTTTAGACAGCAATGGAGCTCTGTGGCGCAGAGGAATAAGATATAACAGGCTACTTGTCGTTAATGGAATAAATTATCATTTTCATGGGAAGAAAAACATAAAATATCAAGGCTATAATAATAATAATGATTACATTAAAGCCGAAGTATCCTAAAATAAGTATACTAAAAAAGTTAAATATTTAACTTAAACTTTTTATTTTATTTTTTATTGATATATTAGCAGCTTACTTGTCTGTTCAGCCACAATTATCATAAAATAAGTGATTCTGCAGTTTTCTCCTGTAGCTGCACTTAACCATTAACACTTGGAATAGGATATTAACAAAGACATAATGAATCATTGCATAATATATCTATCATGACTTGATGCTGAAGTGTAAAGTTAGTTCATATTTGTCTGTATTAAACAAAACTAAGCCCCTATAACAAATACACTGTTAAAAACACTGGTGATTATTTTCACATCTTCAAACCAAGACAGTGACAGCACTGCACTAATACTTGGCTTGAGAGCAAAATAATAATCTCTCAAGTGTTACTACTTAACAAGGAAATTCCCAGGCTGTGTAAAATTAAAGACTGATAGTCCATGAGAGGAAGCAGGAGCCCAAGGGCCTCCTATGACTCATGCTGAGATGTTGAAACTAATGGTGCTGGGCGAGCAGCTGCTGGGCCGTAGGGACACCCTATGTAGATGTAACAGACGTAAAAACAGGTATTTTTGGTCATTGATAAAAAGAAAAATCTTGCATTTTGAAATGGAAAATTTCACCTTCTTTTAAAAGCTCAAGGCGTTATCAGATTTGATTTAATTGATGAAAAAAAATACACTTTAAGCCGCAGATCTCTTCTGATTACTAAATTCAGTTTACAGTATGAGAGGCTGTGTTCATCTACAGTTGGATAATTTATGGTAATCTAGAAAAAATGAATAGAGGCGACTCTAATTATGTTTTCTTGAGTAGAAAACATTATATACTATCTCGCCCTGACTTACTGTAGTCCTATTTAGATGAAACAGATGTGTTTTTTAACATTTCAAAGTGTAAACACCCCCTGTGTGTAACTCAGTAATAGCATCTTGGGATTCTGAGGGGAATTCAGGGCAGCAGCAACATTTTTGAGCTATAATTGAAGCCCTACAGATAAGTTGATGGCCTGGTATTGGGATTTGAGATCTACTTGCTGTGACCCAGTTAGCTTCATAAACACGCGAGCTTCTTCAGCTCATATAGAAACCCTTACCGAGTCCCTGTAGATACAACTTGGACAGAAGCCATCACAATTATCCAGACCATCATCAGAATAATAAAATTTATTCCCTTACGCATCATTGGTGGCACATTAGACACACTTTTATCATGGGGGTGAATGTTAATTGCTATTTACAGATCATATTTTGAGATTGTGGAGTGGGTAATTAGGGGTGGTGCTGCCATTTAATTCTGCATAACCCAGACTCTGAAACCTGCTCTGGAGATTTAACTGTTGAATGTTGAAAGCTTTGAACGTCTTCATTTTTCAACAATATCTGTGTCATTTTTCATAATCGTTTTTCTTCTTCATCTCTGTCAACTTCTCTCTCTCTCTCTCTCTCTCTCTCTCTCTCTCTCTCTCTCTCTCTCTCTCTCGCTGTGCCTCCCCCTTCAACTTCAACTACCCATTTTCTCTTCACGCCTCCATTCCTCTCTGTCCCAGACGCTCCTTTTTCTCTCTTTGACGATGATATCTTTGATGATGATATCATAATAAAGCATCCTAAGCCAGTAACAGTGATGTGATTAAAGCTTCGGCTGGCTTCCACTCTGCAGAATATTTCCCATAAAGCAGTCTACTACTACTCCTTCCCCTTATTTATCCCCCTCTTATTGTATTATAGTGAGATAGCTGGAAGTGAGGCTCGTCCTCCTGATGGCCGCTCCATTCCCAGTGGAATATGTGGCCTACATTTATTTGCAGTGCAGCATTAGGCCGTGTGAGTGTGTTCCTTTATCAAACAATTCCAGTTTTCTGCACTGTGCCCCCTTTTGTCTCCTCGTACGGTCACTATTTTGTGGCCATACATTGTCTTTCTATTTGTCTGCCTGTGTCTTTTCTTTCCTTTTCTCTTTCTCTCTGTCTTCTCTGCAACACAGACACAAATACACGCACATATCCAGTATTTTAGAGCTCATCATTGATTGCTTACCATTCAGCTCACAAGCACATTGCCCTTGTTACCTTTGTAACAGAGCATATAGGTGTAAAAATACACCAATAAAAACAGTATACACGTACAAATATACACACACATACAGTATACACAAAGGTCACCTTACCCAGCTTCATTAGAGACTGCTTTATTATGGCTGACAGATGTGCCCATAAATCATAGGTCCCCCCGGTGGAGCACGAAGATCCAAAACAAACTCATAAAGGTGAAACACAGAGAGTGAGAGGGAATGGGAGAGAGAGGTAGAGATAGATAGAAAGAGACAGACAGACAGACATGGAAGCACATACACATTTATCAATATATTGTATTTATTGACAGTGTCTTGAACAATAGGTCTCTGCTATCACACTGCCTAAAGATTTTTTTTTCCTTCATCTTGGGCGTCCCTGTAGAGCGATAAGCAGCTTTTGTTACATCATCGCCTTTTGTCACACAGATAGAAAATGGAAGGAAAGTCCTTATCTTGAAAGAAAAATGAAGTGTTAAAGGGGAATGACGGACAGATTGCTGCTTCAGATTCTAATACATCCAAAGTGAGTCAAGGAGATGATTCTGATAAAACCCAGTCGAGTGGATTTATATGGAGATTCAGCCCGAGACGAAGATCCTCTGTGTGAAACTTATTACCTCTGACCTCAGAGCTTTTGTTACCACGCTATCTGTGTCACTCTGCATTGTCTGAGACACTGCAAAGGAAGTTAAACCTCCTCTTTTTTTTCTTTTTTTTTTTTTTTACCTTGACAGACACACAAATGAGCTCTTACATATCTGTGAAAAAGACACTTTGGATCAACTTTACAAATGTTACAATGTCTAATTTTTCACTTATTATAATCACCAGGAGTGTAGCCAAGTCATATCCCCAATAATCCCCTCACCACTCTCAAAAGTCTTGACTAGAAACCAAAATGAAGGTTTTATATATATACATAGATATATATTTTTTTAGTTCAGTTAAATGTTCAGTTATACTTTATGTAAATTTTACCTTCCAACATGGAGGTATAAACAGTGTTAAAAAAAAAAAGGCTTCTCCACAATGCCAGGAATAAAAATTCTCATGGAAAAATAATGATGTCTTCATCTATTCATTGTTTTCTTGGCATGAAAGTAGTCAAATTTAAACACTGAGTCTAAAAACATTGGAATCAGCTCATAAAGTATTCACAATGTGTATGTTTATAATTGGAAACTGTGAACCCCAGGGTTGTTTTAACCCAAATCCACATTAAAAAAAAAAAAAAAAGAAAAAACTACAAAGGACATGACCTCAGTGTCTTCAATGGTATCTATGGTCCTCATAATCTCTGTTTAAGGCCTATTGCTCATTTTAATGTGTTGACTATCAATAAATTTCATGCTGAGTTTTGTTTATGGCGAGCAATAAATAAAACATTAAGCCATCCATTTTTAATGTAATGAATTTGCTGTTTACAGCTGAGAAAATGCTGGTTTTGCTCAATTGTAGTGGGAAACTAAAATAAAAGACACAGCACTTGATTTTTATAAACTATTCAAAGAGAAAAACTGCCTGAGATGTGATAAAAAAAGGCTAATTTTAAAGGTGCAGCGTGTAAAATTTAGTGGCAACTAGCAGTGAGGCTGCAGATTGGAACCAAATCAATACCGCTCCCCTCGCCTTCCCTTCCAAAGCGAGTAGGAGAACCTACGGTGACTGCGGAACTCAGGAAAAAGGTGAAAGGCCTTCTCTAGAACCATTGTTTGGTTTGTCCATTCTGGGCTACTGTAGAAACATGGCGGTGCAACATGGCGGCCTCCATGGAAGAGGACCCACTCCCTATGTAGCTATAAAGGGCTCATTCTAAGATAACAAAAACAGAACAATTCTTATTTTCAGGTGATTATACACTAATTAAACCATACTTATGAATATTATATTCCATTTCTGCCAAGTCTTGTCTGCTAGATGCCACTAAATTCAACACACTGCATCTTTAAAGTCCTTATGATACTGTATATTGTCACAGAAGTCATTGTCCACCCTTGATTATCACGCAGGGGCCCAGCTGAACCTTTTCCCTTTTTTTCCAGCATCCTACATATGTTTTAAGATCTTTAAATAATGAGTTCCTTGATACTGAAAGGTCAGAGTCAAAGAAAGGCATGAGTGAATGTTAAAAATTGGATTTTGGGACATACAAGGACTTTTGAATAATGATCACACCGGACATGTAACAGCTTTTCTGTGCTGCAGGTGAGCAATTTGCCTTTAACCTTCTCTTTCAGCTCCCTTGAAAGATATCCTAATGACCCTTTGATAAGGATAACAACAGCATCAATACTCATTAACTTGTGGTTATGATAATTAATGATTTATGGCTCCATAACATCCAGGCTGGCATGCTGCAATACCACATGTGAGAGAGCTCAAGGTTCATCTGTGCTGTCAAAGTTCAGATACCCTGACGCTCCTTGTGTTGGTAATAAGCCGGTGAATTGTTGGATGAGGCACAGTCTGGTGCATCTCCTCCACTGAGAGGAAAATGGATATGGAGAAGAGTCGTCATCGGTCCAGGGGCTTGAGCACCCTGGAGAAGATCCTGATATTTCTCTTTGTGGCCATGACCGGCACCTGCATCGGCCTCGTGGTCATCTACTTCACTGATAAAGCTGATGATGCTACTCATGCAGAAGGTGAGAATTGTACTGTTTCAATACCAATGTGTATCTCCAGCACAATCCTTAAAAACACAATGTAATACTGATTCTATCTCTTATAGTTATTTGCTTACAGTTCCTTTCAGATAAGATACAAAATCAGCTCAACCAAGCAGAACAATACACTCAAAACTCTGGACGTTTCCATCCAGACACAATGTGTAGTCGAGCGTTAAGTAGCTGTGAAGAAATTCAACAAGACAAGGCAGGGACAGTGAGGAATTTCATCAAAAATCCAAAGTGAGAGCTTTCTGAGGCCACTGCATCAGTGACTCAGCATCACTGAAAAGCATGTTGTCAAGATGGACTTGCAGTCTATTTTTGATCAAATGTCACTGTCAGTGGTTTTTCACTGTCAATTTAGCTGCAGGAGGTGATTTAAACTTGACAAGGTGGCAAATGACAATCTGCATGGAGCTTCTTTCTTTTTTTATGACCAACTTATTATTATTTTTGGTTCGTTTTACATTGTGTGAACGGGACAAGCATATAGTAATACAACTGATTGACATATTTACAGAAGAAAAGAAAGAAAGAAATAGGAAAACACATTTGGAATTGAAATTTAAGCAGCAAATCAAATTATACAGAAGACACACAAATAAAACATAAATCTCTCCTCTGGTTCATGTAAAGGTCTGACTGTCAGTGAACATTAAGTCAACATAGAGTTACAGTCCTTGGAGGTACATAGAGAGAGTGCACAGAAGTCTGCAGTCCTTATCTAAAATGTGAAACTGCAAATAATTAACCAAAATGAAATTATATTAATACTGCCAAGAATTTTATACTTTTATAATAATTGTATTTGTAAAGAGGACTAATGGTGATGAAATTGTGATTTCAGAGTGACAAAATTATTTCACTTAATCAAAACTGAAAGTCTTGTTCTTTAAAAAATTAAAAGATGTCCTTGAACTGGAGAATGTCCACTTTTATTCAGCAGGAGCAGGAGTTTTCACTGAAAATCAATATTGAAAATATAATTTCTTGTGATCTAAATAAGAGATATGAGTTAGGATTGTGCTTAGCTGTTGGGGTGAGGGGGGGGGGGTATACATGCAAGGTATACATGCAAATACCTTGGACAGATAAATACATAATTAGATTTATCTTCATTTTCTCTTTTCTGAGCCACAGAAAATTAAAATATTCAATTCAATTCAATTTTATTTATATAGTGCCAAGTCACAACAGAAGTTATCTCAAGGCACTTTTCACAGGTCTAGACCGTACTCTTTAATTTACAGAGACCCAACATTCCCCCATGAGCAAGCACTTGGTGACAGCGGCAAGGAAAAACTCCCCTTTAACGGGAAGAAACCTCAAGCAGAACTGAGCTGCCATCTGCCTGGACTGGTTGGGTTGAGAGAGAAAGAAGGAGGGAGGGAGAGAGGGGAGAGAGAGACACAGAGAAGCACAATAAGAACAAAAATAACAAGCAGCGTCCCTGCAGCCATGGTCCACGGAGGCCTACTGTCCATAACCAGGGGGTCCATGTCCCTTATCCTGTGAGAGCACAAAAACTCCGGGGAAGAAGCTAAGTTAGTAATATGCATTAATGGTACATGAATGTGTACAGATGGAGAGGGGGAGGAGGAGAGAGGAGCTCAGTGCATCATGTGAAGTCCCCCGGCAGTCTAGGCCTAGCAGCATAACTATGGGCTGGTCCAAGGCAAACCTGGGACAGCCCTAACTATAAGCTTGATCAAAAAGGAAAGTTTTAAGCCTACTTTTAAACGTGGAGAGGGTGTCTGCCCCCTGGATATACAACGTATAAGAGTGGACAACCAAAAGCAAGACATACTGTATTACATTTACACTGTTATGTTTATGCCTTTAAGCAAAAAGTCACTTTGATTTCATAGTAATAATATATGTATCATCAATCTCCCTGAAAGAAATGACCCTACATGTGCCACACCTGCATTATTTAATATAATACACCAAAGGTCCTCTTCTGCGTCTCCTTCATCTCTTAACCAATGTGTCATTTATCATTTAGGAAACTCATTATTTACTTTGGCCTTATGCAGAAAAAACACGCCTTCTTCAATCTTGGAAATTGAAGTGGGTGAATTGTTTGGGTTTGCATGAGTGGAGTAAAGTGATGAAATGAATATCGTATGAACCAATTTGCTTTAAGCGCCACAAGTCATCAGAGTCTTCTGAACATCTTAATAAATGTCCTTATGACAAGTGTGTTGGCAGATAAAACACGTTCTGAAGAGTGAGGACTGTTACTGTCGCTTGTTAATATTACACACATTATATTACACATTATTTCACTGTGGGGTCTTCATCATCGCAACAAATGAAAAAAAGCAGTCCATCTTTATGAAAAGCATTAAAAGGATCATTGCTCACAAAATAAGATGGCTTGTTGCACATAACGGGACAACAATGTAATTATGTTGACGGTAATGTGCTGCCTAAATGACACAATATATTTCTAGTTTTGTGCTGTTAAACACAGCTGTGCTCCAGACTCCTAACAGAAGCCACTACAGTGTGCTGCTGCTGTGGGTGATGACATACTGTATAATCAATGCTGTTACCAAGGCTTCTCAATTGATTTTAATGCAGCATTGCAGCTACCAGAAGGTGTTTTTTAATCACTGGAATTTCATAGTAAACATTTTCCCTCTTAACTTTCAGTGTTGCTACGTGTACAATATGAGTTATTTCTTTAAAACATCTCAAGTTCTGTGATTTGTCTGCTGACGGCTTGAAAATAGAAATTGTATGATCCTTTACATGAGTAAAAAACATTTAATAGCTCATAGTAAGTCGGTTTTAAGTTTCCTAAGACTGAATTGAATTGAATTGGAAATGAATAAAACTAAATTAAAAAGAAAAAAAATGACCTCAAAGGCAAAATTTACAATCACACTATACAAGAGAGCTATATTTGATTACAATATTCTCACTTTTCTTTCACTATTTCACTATTGTGGTCACTTTTTGTCAGTTTTGCTGCTTAATTTTTCAGTTCTGACACAAAGCTTTCCTGTGGGCGGGTGTTACTGGGCTGCATCCCCATTGGCCAATTACCTCACGGACAGACAGGTCAATGATTTGGAAGTGCAACAAGTAGTATGATTTCAATTAATTAACTGGCAATCCTAATAGAAGGAAAGAGTCTTAATTTTTCTCAGGCTATTTTTAGTGATTATAAATAACCATATTGATATGTTGGCTGCTGAATATATGGATTTAAAGAATGTGATGCAATAACATTACATTTGTATGCGATAATGTAACGTTTGTTTAGGCCTTATACAGCTGCAAGTTAAAGCTAACAGACTATTTCACAGGACAACATGATGACATGAGACCGGACACAGGATGGATGGCCACACATTGCCTGGCTAAATAGTCTGTTAGCTTTAGCTTGCAGCTGATTAACACAAAAATAAACACAACATTATCGCGTCACATTTTTTAAATTTATATATACTCAGCGGCCAACATATCTACAGCAAATTGTTATTTATATTTACTAATAATAACCCTGAGAAAAATCCAGAAGACTCTTACCTTCTATTTGGATTGCCAGGAAAAATAAGTTGTACTACTTGTTGCACTTCCAGACCATTGACCTGTCACTCCGAGAGGAAAGGAAACGAAATTGGCCAATGGGGACACAGCCCTGTAACAGCCTTGTGTCAGCTTTGTGTCAAAACTTTAAAAATTAAGCAACAAAACAGCAGTGAAAACAGTGAAGGCAATAGAGAAACCCTATTAGTGAAAGAAAAGGGAGAATATTGATAAACTGTTGATAAAACAGGTTTTATTTTGCTAATTTTACCAAAAAGGCTCAATAACAAGTGTCTTCTTTTGTCATACATTTCCAGGGCCGGGCTGTGGTGGACCTCAGGAGCTCTCCGGAGAGTCAGGCACCTTCACCAGCTTGAACTACCCCAGTAGCTATGACAACGGCAAGAGCTGCACCTGGCAAATCACTGTGGACCCTGACAAGGTGACACAGATCAGCATCACTGCTCTTCTAATCCTCAATCAGTGAAGTCTTACAGTCTGGAGACGTACAGTCAGTGTTGTCAACTTAGCGGCTTTCTCGCAAGATTTGATGACTTTTAAGACCCTTTTATCAGACCTTAATTCTTCTCCTTTAAAGGAGTGCCAATATTTTACAACAGTGGCTTTATTCCAGTGTGTTTTTTACAAATTGACTTCATTTTCTTTGCTTCATTTTCTTTACTTCATTTTCTTTACTTTACTTTACTTCATTTTTCAAAATCTTTTATATATATGTGTTAAGTCTTGATGTCACAGATATGTAAATTAGCATGTGGCGTCATCTAGCAACATCTAGTGACTTTTCAAGCAGCTACTTTAGCTACTTTCCACTACCTTTTTTTTTAATAGTCCCCTCTTCAAACTGCCTCTCTCCCTCTGATCAAAAAGAATGTGATGATAAACTGTTGACTTTAGGGGAAAGTACTTCAAATTTTACACAACTAGAAGTATTGGATTTTAATTTTACTCAAGTAGAAGTAAGTTTACTTCTGTTGAAAACCATTTAAGTAAAAAATAATGCATTTGAATGCTGCGCCAAACAACTTATTGGGGCAACCTCGCATATTGAATTCAATATGCAAGCAACAAGAGTGCTTCTTAGTTATTTAGTTAGTTAGTTAATTAGTTAGTTAGAGTAGGATAATTGACAATACGGGACAATGATGAGGACTACTGACAGGGACACTGCATCTTAATGACAATATTATTGTTATTTGTTTTTTAATATTGTTAATTTACATCTTCATCTCAGTTTATAGAACATGCCATGAGTGCAATAAAATTCCTGGAGAGTTTAATATAGTACAAACACAGTGTTGTTAAGATATAAGGTTATACAATGATGGTCAGAAATAAACGTCCTCTTGAAAACAAAAAACAGCTTAATTGACTTACAGTAAAAGAAAATGTTACTTGCAATACAGCTCCTCCAATACACCCATTTTCTCTCTTGTTTACATCAACAGAAAGATGCAGATTTAAACAACTCACCCTTGTCTATATTTCCGACAGGGTCTTTTATAGTGATTCTGTCTGGTGCCAAATTGTCAGTAGAGTTTGTCAACTAACTGTTGGGGAAACTGTCTCATGTGAGGCCAAAGCGGTGGAGGACAGCTGGGAGGAATGCAGTGGCAGCATCGTAGACAGATGGCTGCCTTGTCTCCTTCATTCTCCTCAGCTCTTCCCCCCACCCACAGGAGAAAAAAAACTAAATCCTTGATTCTTCTTTCTCTGCTAGCATGGCTGCCTGCCTGATGCAGTGGCTGCTTTTCTCTCTCCCTCTGCATGTCTGTCTCTTCCTGTTGCTGCCTTCAAACACACATAAACATACATAGAGAGGGCCATGTGCATGCAGACACACATGCACACACTCACATTTCACACTGAGCTCTTGCCTCTCCCTGTCGGCAGCCCGTCTCTCTTATCGACTTCTCAGATTTAAAAAAGAGAGATGAAACACCTCTACATGTTTCTGTTGCAGGTGATTCATCTGTGGTTTGAGGAGTTTGCTTTAGAGGACACTCAGCTCTGCACGGCAGACTTCATCACACTACAAGACTCAATGGGAGTCATTGGTAAAAATCTTACATCAATTCCAACATATGGGGGGAAAGGAAAATTTTAAATATGGTGTTGTTCCTACTTTTTTCTAGATAGATCTAGGTTACATACAGACACATACACACACTTACTTTGCATAAATACATGAGCCTGCAGTGCTATCCACCCATCCAAGACTAAGGGGATTGAGCTTTGATGTCATGCCCAAATCAGCCCTCCATCCATGGGCAGACTCATCTAGTGAGCCACACAGTCCTCTGGTCCACCGCACACTGCACCCACCCAACACCCACTCTAACACTAGTTCTCCAACCAGACTGTAGAGTTTAGTTCACACACATTTTTGATTTCTGTAAATTTGGAATAATTTGCTATCATGCACCCCCCATTTTGTGTTCTCTATATAAAAAAGAATATATTAACAACTGCACTTAGTTTTTATAAGCAACATTGTGCAGATCTGTATAACCTTGAGCTGTATTTTTTCTAGGGAAATACTGTGGCTACACCAAACCAAATCCACTAGTGTCACTGACAAACCACCTGACAATCCACTTTGACACCAATGATAGAAAAACAGACCAAGGATTCAAGGCTCATTACAAAGCTGTGGCTCCAGAACTCACACCAGGTAAGAGGATGAGTAAAAATCCATTTGAGCAAGAAAATTGCTGTAATGTCGGATGTCTGTATTAAAGTATATGATTGACCTAGAAACTGAATGTTGTACGTATATGGCCGCTGGATGAACAGGGGTGAGGAAATGAAATGGGGTGGGAAAGGGGGGTTATATTGCGGGTATCCTTGAGGTGTATGTGAAGCTCAAGTGCCCTCCATCCCCACTGCTAGAAATAGCCGGAGCTGGTGGCTTTCTCCAAGGTGACCAGGGGGATCTGATGACCCCCGGCTTCCCTGAGCAGAACTACCTGAACACAGCATTATACCAGGTACTGCCATACACATGAACAAACACACACAATAAAAGCTCTAATTGCAAGCTTGTAGTAAAATATACTACACAGTGCGCACTCTACTACAGTATTCAACACAGCATATACTTTAAACTGAACATTATTCTCTTTAAAGTGGCTATAATCAATATTTTTATATATGGATCATGTTGTAAGTGAGAGGGACACTTGTAGTAACCCATAGAGAATTGTGACCTGTCTCTGCAGATGTCCCTCAGTTCTACAGAGAATTTTTTAATATCAATATGAATATTAGTATAGATAATATATTCTCACTGTTCTCTTGGGGCGGCTGTGGCTCAGGAGGTGGAGCGGGTCGTCCACTAATTAGAAGGTTGGTCGTTCGATCCCCGACTCCTCTTGTCCACATGTCATGGTGTCCTTGGGCAAGATACTGAACCCCAAATTGCTCTGTGTATCGGTGAATGAGTAGCAGAAACATTGTAAAGCGCCTTGGATAAAAGCGCTATATAAATGCAGTCATTTGTTCTCATCTGCGTCATTTCCAGACACAGTTTGCAACTGTTGTCAGTGAAAAGGCTCTGATAAACCCACTGTACACAACCTATCCAGTACCAAACAGAAGACAAAGTTAACTAGCTGATGAACATAATGGAGCATTTGGTAGCCAGAGCCAGATATCTCCTTCAGGAGTCCAACAACAGAGCTAAAAGGAGAGTGAATATTAGATTTACATATATCAAGTCACCAGAAACATGTCTCCAACGATAACGTTACTCCATATCTACTGAATGTAAAAAGAGGCAACTGGTTATAGATGGTGTGCAGTGCCAGAGACCTCCTGGAGTCGCTGGCAAAGTTACCTTCACTGGTTGTTACAACTAAATAAAATCTAATTTTGGCACTAATACAAATTAACTGCAACTCAATACTAGAAAGATGTCCAGAATATTTTGTGCATTTTGTGTGTGCAAAACACATTACCATATTACATTTACACAGTGCCTTAGTACTGATTAGCATATGGTTCTAAACAAGTTTAGATCTCAGATTAGCATCTTAAAGTAAATCCATTAGCTATGGATTTCAACACAGTCATGTTGACAGAATTTATGATCTTGATCAGTGATTAATGCATTTAATTAAATCAGTCAGTTTTCATGGCAGGGTTTCCATGCTGGGTTTGGACGTGGAGTCATGTGGTGTTATTTGACTGTCATCATGATTTCATCTTGCTTTGCTTTAGCTTGACGGGTCACTGTCTGTCCAAATAAGAGCAGAGTCAGTGATAAAATGATTTATGAGTAACAGTTTGTTAAAATGCAGCCTAGGTTACAACCCTGAAACTAGGGGCAGGAAAACAAAGGGGGTGATGCAGATAGCAGTTTGGTACATCAGTGATTCATCAATCATTGAATTGATTAAAGATTGGTGGGTGAATCCATTTGCATTCTTTATGTTGTTTAAAATCAACTGCACTTTGACAACTGCAATTGGTGTTTGTGTGTGTGTTTGTTTGTTGGATCAGTGGAGAATCACGGTGCCTGAAGGCGAGAAGGTTCGACTGACATTCACCTCCTTTGACCTGGTGCCTGAAGTCTGTGGAGACTTTATTCAGGTCTATGATGGCTACAAGGCTGGCTCTTCTTTATTAGGTGAGCATGACATGTTTCCAGTATGCACTGAAGAATGCAAGATGATGATGAACAGGGATTTTAAAATACACCAAACATCTTCACGCATCAGCGAAGTTTATTTTGAAAGCTGGATGTGCTATTATAAGGCAATGGGAAGTGTTAGAATATCAGAACAGAGTGTAGGCTTTGTTCAACATTAACAATGTCAACTGTGTGGGCCCATGAATAAAAGATGAGCTCAATTAAATGTTTGAGAAGTTGTACAATGGGCAAAGATTCTGGAGTCTATTTTAAACTTAATGACTTTAAGTCTGTCTGCATAAACTTCATTGTTATAGTAGCATGGATGATCTTCCACTTTTTAACATATTATCCATTAAAGGTAAATTCTGTGGTGGAACAATGCCAAAGCCAATGGAGTCCAGTTCCAACACAATGATGGTCCGCTTCAAATCGGACAGCAGTTCGACTTCTAAAGGATTCAGAGCAACTTACACAAAGTCCAGCCTTCCACCCGTTATTGTTCCCACCACACCAGGACCAGGACCAGGACCCACCACCACACAAACCAATCCACCTCCCACATCCTCTGGTAAGCATTCTCTCCAAGCCCTAACCTACGTTTCCCTCTTGCGTACTTTAAATAAACCTGTAAACTAGGATCCATATTCACTAAATACTAATAAATCCTACAACACCGTTTGGTTCAATTGACTTTTCGTACCCTTCCCTGCATGTCTCCATTTTGATTTCAGTGGAAATATACAACATAAGACATACCTGATTGCCTCACCAGCAGATAACAGCATCAATATTTATGCGGCTTCCCGAAGACATTGGCCGTCACAACTAATTTTTTTAGTCCACTCCAGAGCAATTTTATCAGTTAGACTGCCAATCTATAATCGCTTATCTCTTGAAAGTAAATATTGATGCACAATAAACTATAATATCATGATCTATGAGGTTCCTGGCCAATGAGAGCTTCTTGATACACCTTGCTGTTCTGCCTCCTCTGCAATTTCCTTGCTCTGATCAGGTGACAGCTACTAAATAAGGATGAATGCAAGTTGCTCTCTGCGTAGGAGTGGGGAGATCCCCCTTGAGGTTTATCTATTCATCACTGTATTAAAGCTATTGGTAGACGGAGCGGTTCTCTCCAGTGGCCAATTAAGGTAGTTCATAATGAACCTGTTCATGGAGCAGTTTTGTATCAAAGCAAGCTGATTCTCATCAACTGAAGAAAAAGAAAGAATAAACTTGATTAAATGGAGTTCAGATGCACAGAAACCCCAGCCTTTAATCCAGTTTCCCTTCTTCTAAAGACCATTTCTACAATAAAGTGTGAATGTGAATAAATATTGTTTTCAACATTACTTCCCGCACTGTTATTGGGCAGGAAGTGGTCCAGTGATCCTCCATGGACGTAAAGGAGTGATCCAGTCTTTGGGTTTCCCAAATTCATATCCTGCTCATCTGAGTAGTTCCTGGAAGATATCTGTACCCCAAGGATTCCTGGTTAAACTGCAGATTACTGACATGGCCATCACAGGAGAGACTGGACAATGCAAGGAGGACAAACTGGTCATCTCAGATGACTACAGCGTACTAGGTGAGCCATAACTTAACCTTCTTTGTATTACATTTTACATTACATTAAATGTATTAATTGTATCTGCTTGTTTTTTTGTATATATTTTATTTCTACAATTTAAGTTTTCCAAGTTTGACATTCTGTATATTTGTGTGCGTTGAGCTTACTGTTTTAACTCCCCAAATGCATCTTAAATAATCTTAGAAAATCTTCTCTGCTTTTGCTTTATCAGCCATGTCTGTCTTTGTGTAGCAAGACTAGCAGCCACTATAGTCACAGTTATAAACTCCTCTTCTTCTTGCATTTCAAAATTATGTGGTCAGGCACCAAGACGAACACAGCAAACAAGCAACCCTGCTAAGAATGCACTGTGTCATTAAATATGAGGACTTTGGCTTGTGTTTGGTGCATTTTGCTAAGGTAACAGCTCTGGTACAGCAGGATAGCTCAATATCTGTCCCTTGCTGTAATAAATGTTGATTAGGATCTTTGCAAAGAGCCCATTAAACTATAAATTACCTGTCCTTATTATTCTCCTCAGTGGCGGCAGTGAGGCTGATACAGCTTTATCTATTGCTGAGTTCTCAAGGACTAAAGAGCTGAGGTGTAAGCACACGTTGTCTGTGAAACACACACAGATACTGTAGATGATGGGAGTGTTTTAGTGGTGTGTCCTGTTAGTTAGTTAGAGCAAGCAGCTAAAGGTGAGACTGTAATTTATAAAAGAGGATACAATACATTCTTCCATTTACAAATAAAAACTTAAAAGGGACGTATTATGTACATTTCCATGTCTATATTTTAAATCTGGGGCTCTTATAGTAATATTGACATGACAATCATTGACATGATTTACAGTTCAAAAAACTGAGAGTGGACAATGTAAAAACAGTGTTCAGGGCAGGTTGAAGCCTGGGCTTTCGCCTCGCAGAGGGCATTTCTACATACGTTTGAAATTTGAAAATCACAAAACACATAATATGTCCCCTGTAAATTCCTAACATTAACCAAATTAAAGATTCTGAGTAAATTGTGATTAAAAATTAACAAAATGAGTCATTACAGGTTTAGTTTTATAGTATGTGTGAAGAGATTTGTGTGATTTAATGCACAGGAATTAGTTAATTGCATTTATTTTACAGGATATTTATTGCATAGGCTTTTTGCATATTATATGTATGTATTCCTAAATGAAAACTATGATGAAAAATATCATATTTTGCACAATGCAATTGAGTCAAAAACCAAATAAAAAGCAACCTTCGACAATGAAAATTGTTGTTCAAAATGTATAACAATTTTCATCAAAGAATAAAAACTAAACATTAATGTGAAACTACTACTGTTTACATGCAGTCCTGATTTACAATCTGCATTTATCTGCAGAATCACACATCGAATGCTCCTGATTGCTAAAACGTTATCCTCCGTCACCCAGAAATATATCTTCATCAGAAGTTGATTTAGCTACTGAACTTATTGCACTAATAAGCAATTACTAGTTTATGCTGTCTTTTGTGTTCATTTGCTCTGGGTAAGTAGGTACAGAATTAATTTGATAACTGATTTTGTGTTTAGTTTATAAGTGGTTGATGTACAGTACTGAATAAAGTCACCCTCATTTGCATCCACATCCACCAACCACTGACCACACCCTGACACACTCAGCCTCACAATAACACACACACTCATGTACACCCAATAGTGCTTATTTACCCCCCTCTGCTCTTAATGTTTAGCTGCATCCTTTGAACCATCTCCTCACCCCTCTCTCTGCTCTCTCCATTTCCTGCCATCCTTTACCTCCTCTGTCCTTCCTCTCCCTCATTTTCAGGCACACACTGTGGCTACATCCTTCCTCCAGTGGTGGTCAGTGCCGGTGACACAATGTCTGTCACCTTCCAGTCTGACAGTCGCCTAACAGACCGAGGATTCTCTGCCAAGTGGGAAGCTGTGTACCCTGCGGATATCGCAGGTAGTGAGGACTAATACACACACATGCCCATACGCACTCAACACACAACAAGCACACACAAACATGCATGCACAGGAACACACAGGAACACACAGGAACACACAGGGACACGCAGGGAGATACTCACACCTGAGGCAGACATCACTGATGCAGCTCAGCACCTCAGTAAGACTAACAATAAAACATTGCACCCCTCTGTCACATATTTATAAAAACAGCAAAGTCATTACATAAACAGTGTCAACTCTATCAAAGCACAGGTCAGAGTACACTGTTAAGCATAAAAAAAGATAAAAGTCCTTTATCTTTTTCTTTATCATGATTATCAGGCAAGAAAAATGTCTTGTGACCCCACGTGCAGCAGCGGAAGAAGTACTTAAAGGTGCAGTGTGTAGAATTTAATGTTATCTAGCGGAACTGACTTAACTATGACATAACTATGTTTAATTAGTGTATAAGCCCATGAAAATAAGAATTGCTGTACTTTTCGTTACCTGTCGTTATGAGCCCTTTATATCTACATAGAAAGTGGGTCCCCTTCCACGGAGCCCGCCATGTTTCTACAGTAGCCCAGAATAGACAAACCAAACACTGGCTCCAGAGAGAGTTGCATTTTTTTACGAGTTTTGCGGCCACTGTAGATATTTCTACACACTTGGAAGGGGAGGGTGATGGGAGGGGTATTCATTTGGTTGCAATCTGCAATCTCAAAGCTAGATGCCACTAAATCCTACGTACTAGTCCTTTAACTAAAAGTAACAATACAGAAGTTCTTCATTACAAGATAAAGTCTTGTAGATTTTATTTAAACAGAAATACATAATGATTATCAGCAAAGTGTATTTGTATATTAAAGTGAAAATACTCCTCTATATCTCTTATACTATTAACTACTGTTATATATAATGTATGTCATATTTAGTGTTATTTAGTATGTAAAATTTTAATCGCATAAATTGAAAATAGATGTTATAGCTGTCAAATAAATGTAGTAGAATACTCCATATTTACCTCTAGTAAATAAATAAAATGGAATTGTACTCAAATAAGGATATAAGATACATGTTCACATTTTGCCATGATGGTTGTATATTTACTTCTCACGAGTCTTTCTTATCACAGACAGATACTGTAACTTTTCTCATACATGAATCTCATACAATTTCTTTTCCTCTTTGTGTTGCAGAAGTCCAGGGCTGTGGATTTTTTTCCAGAGAGGAAACAGGGGTTATCAAGTCTCAGAACTGGCCTATGAACTACAAGGCTAACACTGAGTGCATGTGGAACATCGTGTTGCCTTTTGGGAAAAAAATCACACTGAATTTCACCCACTTCGACCTAGAAAACAAAGATTTATTAACGTTCAAATGCCTTGATAATATAGTGGTGTATGAAATCAACAGTTTGACCAATGGCCTGATTAAAAAGCACGGTAAGTTGGTTCCTACATTACTGACTGATCACAAAACTGCTTGTATATTTCATGATGGTCAATAAAATCATAAGACCCAGCCATGAATTCGTTCACCCTATTTTAATCCTAATTAATAAAACTATGTATCTACACTGCTAAAAGTACTGCATAGCCTCTGTATCACTTTATTTTTATGAACAAATTACTCTTTTAATTGATTTTAGGTCCATTTTGTGGGACTAAACTGCCTCGTACCATCCGGACAAAAGGCAACAGGCTGATGATACGCTTCCATAGTGACATATTTACTGAGGCCAAAGGCTTCAGGGCCTACTGGACAACAAACCCCAGTCTGCCCGCTCCCACTGAGCCGCCTGCTCAGCCCAACCCTTGGGACGACATCTCCATAGGTGGAGTATCTGCCTCAGCTAAATGCATTACACTGCGTTTACATAACTACTAACTACTAACAACTATAAGTACATTTAAAGCTGCACTAGTCAGTATTTTTCATATTAACAATGGATCAAATGATGATGTGTAATATGAAAGTTGATTGCTCGTAGTGATGAACCCAATAATAGTTTGCAATGCCAAGTATTTTAGATGTTTTGTCTTGTTACATTGCCCATTGCTGAAACAATTACTCAACTCATTTCATTTCATTAAAGAATACAATACAGTTTTTAGGTGAAAACACAAAACAAAACAATGTTGGTTTCAGCCTCTTAAATGTGAGGATTTGCTTATTTTCTTTGATACATAATCACTGTAAGGTACCTTTGAGTTTTGAGACTGTTGGTTGGACAAAACAAGTAATTTGGGGACATGACCTTGGCCTCTTTTCTTTTGAAGCACCTTTATTACTAAGTTGTTAGTAGAGAAATGACGGGAAATGAGTGTCCTCAGCTGGACTGAAAGCTGTAAATAGTTTTAAAATGATGATGATTTAGGCTTTACATTTAATATTCTGGATTTTTATTTATTTACACATTAAAATCATATTGTATTGTACACTGTCTTCGGGTTAGCAAGCAATATTTTCCTATCACCAGTCACAACATCTAGTTTCAAAGCTGCTCCTTGCTGTACAGAGGCCTGCTCTATATTACATTGATTCATGCGTCCTCCCGTCCTCACCCCCCTCACCCATCTCCTCCTTGTTGCGCCCAGATGTGCAGTAAGGCAAGGTGATTTGGTGTGCTGAGAACACAATGTGAAGTGTCCTAGTGCTCCACTCTCCTTCCAAGCTGGCTGTCACCCAATCCCCATTCTTCACCCAGCGATGGGCCCCAGGTGGTCCAGGCCCCTGCCAAGCCAATTGCTGAAATAGAGTTATATAAATGGACTCTGCTGCCTCTGGGGTATTTTTTTTTCCCTACCCATGCTCTGAGCAGAGGTGCCCTGTGTTGGACAAAGAAAGGAAAGAGAGAGTGAGAGTAAGAAAAAGTCATGAAGGGAGAAAATATTGGATACAAGAATTTAATGTCAACTCTTTGGATGACCAAGGGACATTAATATCTTTATGTGTGCTGCTGTTGTGATGTTGACTTTGGCCTGCAAGTTACAATTTTTCAAATCTGGTTCAGGACCCATCCTTTGTTTTCAGCAGGAGCACAAATATACACTGAATACATGACTGCAAACTAGCAGATTAGTGAAAGCCAAAAACAGAGGGACATAGTTCACTGTAGCCAGCATTGTCAACTTGGTGCGATTAGAAAATTATTTTAAAAATATGTATCAGAGTGCCAGAGCCAGTGATCGAAAGCCACTTCCCTCCAACATGCAGGCTTATCTGTTAGCTGCAGACA
Organism: Thunnus albacares; assembly: GCF_914725855.1. NCBI lineage: Eukaryota > Metazoa > Chordata > Actinopteri > Scombriformes > Scombridae > Thunnus > Thunnus albacares. Next base: position 23,938,284 of record NC_058108.1, on the reverse strand, counting down.
TGTACTGTATATTCAGGCTTTGTTTATACACACACAAACCACAAACAAATTCACATAAGCACAGACAACCGGAAACATGATAGATTACAGTGGTTTCCTTTCATTTTCTAGACTGGCCCAGTACATGTGGAAAACCAGCCATTCCTCCTACTATTATGTCACGCATTGTGAATGGAGAGCCAGCCAAGCCACACTCCTGGCCCTGGCAAGTGTCCATGCAGGTGAGAGACTCCCCTAATGAGATTTCACGTGAAGATAGAACAAATTACATCAGAATTTACTGTGATTTCAAAGGATACAGATTCAGATGCAGTTAAACTTGCAGAGTTACAGTTGATAATCTGATATCAAAGAGTAATTTGTTCCATCTTCCTCCATACTGTCTTCATCTCATATAAATTCATTGACTGACATGAATCTAAACTTAAAAGACATCAGCCAATTGTGTGCATATATCATCTTTAATGACCAGTATGCTGTTTCCATAGTGACTTTCTTCTCTGCTTGCCTTGTGCTTTTGTTTCAGGTCTGGCCGCCCAGTCGTCCAGAACCAAAATTCTCCCATATCTGTGGCGGTACTCTTATTCATAAGAACTGGGTACTTACAGCCGCCCACTGCTTCATAAAGTGAGTGCTCTGTAGGGCTGCAACTAACAATTAGTTTCATTATTGATTGATCTACTGGTTATTTTCTAAATTAATTGCTCTGTCTATAAGGTCAGAAAACAGTAGAAAAAAAAGCATGTTATAGTTTCTTAAAGCCCAAGTTAAAGTCTTTAAATGTCTTGTTTTGTCTGATCAACAGTCCAAAATATTCCAAGATATTCAGTTTATCAGGTATGATACACATAAAAGTTTAAATCATTTGAGAAGCTGAAACCAGCAAACGTTTGGTATTTTTCCCTAAAAAGTGAGTAAAATTATTATAAAACAACTCAACAATTATCAATGTAGTTGCCAATTAATTTCTGTCAATCGACTAATTAACTAATTGTTGCAGCTCTGTTTCATAATCTTATATAAAATGAGTTTAGACACGATCAAAAGGAAGATGCCTCATGACATCATTCATTTCCAGTCATTCATTTTCAAAACAGGAGATAGTTCAGCCCTCTATGGTTTTATGCTCCACATATCTGGAACAAACTCCCTAAAAACTGCAGGTCTGCAGCAACTCTCAGTTCTTTTAAATCAAGGCTGAAGACTTTTCTGTTTGCTGCTGCCTTTTATTAAATCAAATGATTATTCATTTCTTACACTGCACTGTAACTTTTATTCTTGTATTTTATACTTGTCTTATTCTATTTTAGCTTATTTTTGTTTTCTATTCTCTTAGCTCTTTAATGACTGTTTTTAATTGTATTTAAATGTCCTTTCATAGTGTGTTTCTTTTGCACTCCTGTCTTGATGCTTTTAAAGTTTTATGTAAAGCACTTTGAATTGCCTTGTTGCTGAAATGTGCTATATAAATAAACTTGCCTTGCCTTGCCTTTTAACGCTACAGGAAGTTTTTATCAAACTTCCTGGAAGCCCATTTGCGTAATCTCAGAAGGCAGTTATTGGTGTCTGTAGTCTGTGCTTTTTTACCTCAGGCCTATTACAGTGTCAGAACAATGTCTTCTTAGAGATGCCTCGCCGCCTTGGCTAATGGTCTACAGTGCCCTTTGTAGCTGGTGCACTGTGGAGCCTGCGTATTATATATTTTCTGCTGTGAGCCTGAGTAGGATGTATACAAGTTTATATGCCACAGAGGTGGGGTGTGCACAGTAAAATTGTGTTTGTTTTTGTAAAAAAAAATGCTCCAGTATCCTTTCAGCTTACATTGTGCAGTGACAGTGACATGTACCACTACACTATATACATCATTGTTTACTTTACTCTAAACTGTATTGTAAACTATAAGTATTATTTATTGTATGATTGCAAGACAAAAGGCACAATATTACAAAGATTTACAAAGAACAAGACCAAAGAGTCAAAGTTTTATTATTTATGAATCTGCTTATTTCCTACCCAGCTATGCTGATGAGCTGCAGCGTTGGCACATGTGTCTTGGCAAACACAACCTGACCAACACAGAGCCGAGTGAACACTGCTTCAATGTGACTGGTATCTATCGCCATGAGGGCTTCAAGTATCCCACAGTGCCCACAGTGGAGTTTGACATTGCCCTGGTCAGGCTGGATGGGGACGTGATATTCAGTGATGAGATCTCTGTCGCCTGCCTTCCTTCTGAGGAAGAAATACTACCTGGGGGCAAGAAGTGCTACGCCACCGGCTGGGGAGATGAAACAGGTGCTGTTTCTGAGCTTCGGTGCTTTAAAATTGATTTTTAAGGAGAGACACTCGCCCCTCATAATATTTTTATGCTGTTAAACATTCATTGTTGCATAGTTTGCATGCCCTCTGCTGGACTTAATGTGCAAATACCTCTTGTTTTTATGCCCCCAAGTGTGACAAGTTGAATTTTTTGTAACCATTTAAATTGTTTCCTGTGATTATCAGGTGATTCACTGAATGCTAAAGCCTCAGAGGCCCTTAACCAGGTTGCCCTGCCTGTTGTGCCGTATGACACCTGCAAGAGGATGGATTACTGGTGGTTCCAGGTCAAGACCTCCATGATCTGCTGCGGGTATACCCTGCCTGAGGAGCTCAAATCTGTCTGTCAGGTAAAACAAGACCCCAAGTGTAGGACTAATAGATGACAACAATGAGAAGAACACACCTGACTACACACACGGTATTTTACAACATGCTCATGGTATTTTTGATGTTGATTCACAACTATGACAGGGAGATTCAGGTGGTCCTCTGGTGTGCCAGGATAACCCCACTGGTCCATGGGAAGTTCACGGTATAACTAGCTTTGGCCCTATCGGATGTATTATGAATAAGAAGCCCTCCGTGTTCACCCGCTCCTCTGCCTACCTCCCCTGGATCAAGAATGTCATCCGCAGAGACATCTACAATGAGCACAGTATGATTCCAGCTGGTCTAAACTGACCTACTTTGCTCAAAAACTAAATACGGTACAAAGTCAGGATCCACTGCTGGTTTTCACCCTCTATCCTCCCTGTGTAGCATCTGGCTGTGGTGGACCAAAGGACTTGACTGGCACAAGTGGCACCATCTCCTCTATGGGTTACCCTGTCAGCTACAGCAACAACGCCCGCTGCCAGTGGAACATCCAGGCGCCCGTCGGCAAACTGGTCCATCTCCATTTCCACAATTTTTCCCTGGAGGAGAGTCAGATGTGCATGAAGGACAAAGTCAGTCTGTCTGACAGTACAGGAACTCTAGGTATGTAAATATCTGCTTTCTTTATCTTCCTTGATAATGAATTTCCTGAGTCATTCTGTGATGTGATTACCTTATTTTACATCACATCTCCACCCCTCAAAGACTTCAGCATAGTTATTGTGGTCTATTATTATCTATTACTGTATATTATGTGAGAATGGCATCTCACGGTGTCTCACACCTATAACTCCAACTATTTACTTCAAATTATAAATATAGATGTTTCAGCAAATTGTTTTCGTATGGTTAAAGTCAAAAAGTCACGTGGCTGGCATTTACAGTATACTTAGTGTTTCATATCAGGACAAACAACTTGAGAGGCCAAACCAAGGAAGGCCTGAAACAAAAACATGTCTACATATCAAGAAAACAACTGCACAAACTTGGAGAACACGTACACATAGTGGATATGAGTCGAAATGGAAAACATCTTACATTGAAATTAGGGAACGAATTAAATTCAAATCTATATCTACACATATAATGTTTCAACTCAATATAATGAATATAAATTCTAATACAGAAATTGACTCTAAATATCTTTAGTCAATGTTTAGTCAATGCCATTTACAATATTAAAAATTACAAAATAGAAAAACATTGGTACAAATACTACAGTCAGGCTGTCTGTTGTCTAAACAGTAAAGAATTAAAGAAGTCCCCACCACATCTGGAAAAGTCAGCCTTTTTAATCCCTGTATATCAACAGGGAGAGTACATGATTGTCCAAAAAAGTGTCTAAAATGTTGAAATAAATCATTGCATTGGTGTTACAAGTGTGTGGTTAACCATTCTTTTTTTATCTCTGCCTATGAGCCAGCACCTCACTAGAATAGGTGTATGTTTCCCTTCAGCTTTTTACTCTGCATTGAGAGACATATAAAACACACTGACAGATATAGCTCAGAGCCTACTGCTGTGTTGTTTGTGATATGTCCTGGCCTTAAATGTTAACTTGTTTACTCACATACATAATATAAAAACAGGGCAGATAACGCTGTTAATATATTTATAACACCATCATTAGGACAGGAGGTCCAAAGGTTTGAAGAAAAGTCAGTATCATGTTCATTTCTCCTCAGGCACCTACTGCAGCCACGTACCACCTAAAGATCTGGTGAGTGATGGGGACACACTTCACATCAGCTTCTCCTCCAATGACAAGGTGGTGGATACAGGCTTCACTGCCACCTGGAAGGCAGTGGACCCTAAAGAGGGTAAGACAAGAGAAAAATGAGCCTGACAAAACACTGAGGGAATAACCTCCAGTCAAGACAAATGTTTCTTCTGTCAGGATTTAACCTCATCGTCTGTTTTTTCTTTTTTTTCTCCTTTCCTTCTTTCTCATCACAATATCCTCTTGTCCACACACACACACACACACACACGCACACACACATAGCTCCTTGTGGAGGAAGTTTCAACAGTGCTCAGGATGAAATCACCTCTCCTAACTGGCCCAGTGACTACAACGCTCAGTCTGTGTGCACATGGCGCATCAAAGTTCCTTCAGCAAAAAGTGTCCATGTGGCCTTCACTCACTTTGAGCTTCAAGCTGTAAACATGTTAGGAAACTGTGTGGACTATGTGGAGATCTTCAATGGAGAAAGCATGAAATCACAAGGTTGGATATTGTACTCAAATGCTCTTTTGTTTCCATTTTGTGTTCAATTTTTTTAAACTATCTTCTGTACAGGCCAGTGTAACATTATCATATGTTAATGGTGAAAAAACTAATTCCTTGTCTGTTATGCAGGTCGTTTCTGTGGCTTTGCCCCTCCACCCAAAATTGCCATCCCCAGCAACACAGTCGTCATTCGCTTCCTTAGTAACGGAGCCAATCAGCAGAAGGGTTTTCGTGGTTACTGGACTACCGATGCCAATATAATCCCAACTTTACCTCCTCCACTTCCTAATCTATGGGACAACATTACTATCAGTGAGTTTTGGCCTATTCCAACTTATAGCACCCCTATATCTCATGGTAAATGATAAATGTGGCCTGGTAAATGGTAAACATAACGCCTTTCTAGTCCTCTGACCACTCAAAGCACTTTACACTACATGCCGACATTTACCCATTCACACATACTCACACACCGATGGTATAGCCTTTGGGAGCAATTTGGGGTATAGTATTTTGCCCAAGGACACTTTGACACTGGAGGAGCCGGGGATCAAACCGCCGGTTAGTTGACCTCTGAGCCACAGCCACCACTCATGTGTTGTGTTGTCATGTGGAGAACTGTTGCAGGATCTGAACCTGGATCACCTGATTTCCGATTTTAAACTTTGCCACAGCCTATATCTGTATAAATAGAGGTTGAATTAATTGATGAATGATTTCACGATAGCTTATTTGAATTGTATATTTTCTCTTTCCAGACTGGCCAGAAAATTGCGGAAACCCAGAAGTGACACCCAATACAGCCACCTCAAGGGTGGTTAATGGGGTAGAGGCGATCCCCCACTCCTGGCCCTGGCAAGTCTCCATGCAGGTACTGTCAAGTCTGCTTCTCCCTGTGCCTGACTGACTAACAGTGATAGATGAGAGCTTTTATTTGGTAAAAATGTATTTTTTCTTCCCCAGGCTTCACCAATGTTTCCCATACCTCACATGCACGGTTGTGGAGGTTCTTTGATTCACGAGGAATGGATCCTTACTGCTGCTCATTGTTTCATGGTGTAAGATATAACTACAGAAATACCTACAGTACATGCCATTTTAAAAGCTCACAGTTCTTTAAAAGCAGCTTTTAGAAACATACATTTTTCTTCATTTTATCTTGGCTAACAGCTCACACAATACCCATAGGGAAAAGTAAAACAAGTTCTAATTTTTTTCCTTCACCTTCAATCATCCACCTGCTCTCCAGCCCACTGAATAAACCCTCCTACTGGCGCATGTGTCTGGGGAAGCACCACATGAACTCCTCCATGGATGTTCCTTCAACAGAGGCATGCTACAAGGTGGACGGAATCATCCGCCATGAGGGCTTCGTTTATGAGCAGGATCGCAGTGACATCACGAATGACATAGCCCTGGTGCATTTGGCTAAGCCCGTCAATATGACAAGGGAGATCAGCCCCATCTGTCTGCCTAAACCTGGGGATGTGATGGCTGGTGGGACACCCTGCTTCGTCACCGGCTGGGGAGATGAGAAAGGTAGAAGTTATCTCACAATTCAGTTTCCTTTACAAGAACTGTAGTCGTAATGCAACTGGAACTAGAAGTAATTGTAGAAGTAGCTGTAGGTTGCTGCTTCTAAAACTGAATTTCATGTATGAAATTTGTTGTGTAAAATTGTGATTCCAGCTTTGTTACCCCTTTTGATCTTTTGTTCTGTACTTTTTCTGTTTTCCTATTTGTTTCATTTTAAAGAATAGGTTCACATTTTTTAAGTCCGTCTTCAAACAACAGTCAGGTGCCCATATGAACACTGAAAGAGGTTTTCATCGCTGTATTCATTCCTCCTGTTCATACGTATCATTAGAAGATTCCCTCCAAATGCGCTTTGAACAAAATGTATTTTAAAAGTTTAACAAAAAAGGAAATTAGGCAATAAAAAGACAGTAACTGAAATACATCGATTTGATTTGACTAATTTGGACGCTGGAGCTTCATGTTAGCTTCAAACAAACTTGTTTACATTTTTGTACAGAAGGATTCTTGTGGATTTTGTCTTCTAATGGTCAGTATGAACAGGAGGAATGATTATAACAAGAAAAACATGTGTCAATATTTATTTGGGCATCTGACTATTGTTTTACAACAGACTTGAAAAATTGTGAACCCGTCCTTTAATTGAAATTTTGCTCTATTTCACATGTGCAAGGTTCAGTCCAGGATTTCTGATTTCTGCACCAATTAACAGTAATGGGAATGTTTACTCGTACAACAGCTTTACAGGCTCCACTAAAATCTTGTTATCAGGCATGTGGGTGTTTTGTTTGATCGGCTCATATTTGCTGTAGCCTTGGCTTGATTACTAAAGATAAGAGAGTTGGAAGTTTATCTTGGTGTAAATGTGTGTGTCTCTGTGACTATGCCTTCTAAAATAACATGTCCTTTCCACTTCTATCTTAGGTAACCTGTTCCCCAAAGTGTCTGAGAAGCTAAATCAGGCAGCCCTCCCTATTGTTGACTTCCAGACCTGCAGTAAGCCTGCATACTGGTGGGACACCCTCAGGCCCTCCATGATCTGTGCTGGCTACGAGTCTCCAGATGAGCTTAAGTCAGCCTGCCAGGTGAGAGGACACATTCCTCCTTGCAAAAACAGTTGCAAAATACATTAATTATAGAAAGTAATTAAAACTTTTTTTGGATGGACAAGCTGAACTATTTTAGAGGATGGGACTTGGATGTTGAAATTCCCTTCAAGCTTTTCTCACACATTATTAAACTACATATTATATGCAGTAAAAGTGTATTATTATATAAGCGTGTTGGCCTCTCATGATTGGATTGTCTTTTATGTAACAGCCTGTAAACTGCTTTGTTTGTGATCATTCAGCCTTGATTGCAAATGGCAGCCTAGTTTGCATGCATAATTGAACAAAATAACATAGGAGCATTATTTGTTAGCTATAATGAGCCAATATGCAAGCGGGGACCTTGGAAGATTAGAAATTTAGAAGTGGGAAAAGTACTGCAGGCTTTTAGAGTTTTATAAAACACAACACTGACTTGCCTCAGGAAAACTGTCAGGTTTTTGATAAAAATTGACCTACAAATTCTAGCAACGTGATGATTTATAGTATCTGTCAAAATCAAATATCACCAATGCATCTTCTTACCTGTGCAGTAAATCTTTAATGATTTCCTTCTCCTGCTCTCCTGTAGGGTGACTCTGGCGGTCCTTTTGCCTGCAAGGCCACTGGAATAAGCACAACCTGGGAGGTGCACGGTATCGTCAGCTTTGGACCTCAGGGCTGCATCAAAGACAAGAAACCATCAGTGTTCACCCGTGTCTCTGCCTTCAGTGACTGGATCCACCACAACATCAAGAAGTTTACGTATGAAAATGGCAAAACCAACTAACCAAGTCATTGTACCTTTTTATTTAGGGTTCATCATTAACTATATAAGTAAAATTGTTCTCAGCCCCATTCAGTTTACAACCCTTCTGACTAATAAGGAATCTTCTGGTATGTAATGGTAGAACAACTTTATTTGATGCTATATTTAATATTTCATACATTGTATACAGTATACAGTTAAAGAAACATTGCATGTTCTAAGGGAAAAAGGAAATAAGTTTCTAACAATACTAATATTTTTCTCTAATGGAGAAATAAGTGATATTTAAATGATTGAAACTATAAACTTCACATTAAATTTTTCTATGCATCTCTTTTGCTGCTCTTTTGCTTTTTATAGTTCAGATGTTTAAATGTAGACTATGATTATTATGAGTTTACATTGTAATGAAGTTTCTGTATCATTACAGTATATGTACTATTATAAATGATCATAAATTACAAATAATACACTATGTTGTTAAAATTATAATAAATACAACATACAAAAGTGAAAAATCGCCCAAGTGTTTAATCCATGATAAGCATTGCATTGCATTGTTTCACTCTTATAGTTGTAGATGTTTAGATATAGATGTTTCACTCAGATATAGATGTTATATTTCCTTTTTCTGTGAGTTATTTTAATGCTACTAAAGTTTTGACTACAACATGAATTTGTGTCTCTTCAACCTCCCAGTTTTCAGTGCTTCTCCTTTATTCCCTCACTCGCAGACAGATGAATCATGCAGGCACAGATTTAAAGTTTTGGGTTTTAACCCCTCTGTCACATGACCAGGCAACTTGGCCAATGGGAAAGCTCGGCTCAGATTTCAGCCTAGGAGGAGAGAGGGGAATAAAGAGGGAGGAAGAGAAAGACACAAGCACTAATCTGTGCTCATGGGTAGGACTGCCTATGCTGACAGCACTTCTTTACACTCTCTCCCAGCTTGGACTATCTGTGTTGTGTTTTGGGGGTTTTTGGATGGCACTTTTTAAGGTGAAAGGGATTCCCACCATTGGGAAAAGTCAAGAAGTGCGCCCTGGAACAGAGTGAGGAGAAGAGGAGGAGGGAAGATAGCACCAACTTTTCCTCTCATCTTTGCCTCGGCAGGCGTTTCTTCTGTGCAAGAATGGGGGCAGGAGCTCTGACCATCTGTGTGAGTAAAAGCTACAAAGCCTGGGTTGGCTCAGAGACTTCCCATTCAGTCTGTGATTAAGGGCTAAAGAATGCATAACGGGGACTGTATGCTTCAGTGTCAGTCTACACACTCTTTTGTGATGGTGTGTATATCTGTCTTGGATGTCCTGGTGGCTTTTTAAAATGTCAAGGAGGGACAAACTTCTTTCCCTCCCTAAATTAAAGTAGCTTTCCTCAGTGATTACGTGACTGTTGGCATCATGCTGAAAAACTTTCCCCTGCAGTCTTCACAGAGAAAACAGCTTCCTTACCAGACAGTGCTGTTTTCTGTTTTTAGTCTGCCATCCTTGTACATGCAGTTTGAAAAAAGAGAGAGGGAACAAACACATACAGTGAGCTTCATGTTTCCTGTTCATACCTGCAATTTTTTTCCTAGCAATGATCTAGAGCCTCAATGAGGTCACCTTCCACAAACTTTCCACACTGGAAATAGTGTCTTTATAAGCACAAAATGGCTCTAACAGACTTATATTTATGTACTTTTAAAAACTCTAGCAGTAGTTTCTTTGAGCCTTGCAGCTGTTACTTCTCGTGGTGCCTCTGCTACCAGTTGCTTCAATGGCCACCCACATAGGGACAGAGGCAGAGTCAAGGGGAGGGAGAGGGTAGAGGGTTGGGAAAGGAGGGCACATGCTAGGGCTTGCTATCTCCTCCATGAGCAAGTTATAAAGGCATAAACAAATTCCCCTCATCTGTTACCAGTTAACATGTGTTAAACCTCCTCAAAAAACATTTGTGTACTGATTTAAATTATACCAAATGGTTGAGAAAATAATCCCGAGCAGGCGCTTTATTAAAAATGCTTAAGAAAAAGAGGGAGGAAAGCAGACTTCCACAGTCATTTAGCTTCCGGAGTCTCTCAATTGTCCCTTGACAATAGGTTTCTTTCTCACTGTCAGAAGTTGTAGTGTGAAAATATTTTAAGGATGGGGGAGGGGAGACGGGGATGAGGATTATTAGGCTAATCACGGCTGACTGTCCTTGTAAACAATAGAGGCAATTTGGTTCTACCAGTGTGTGTTTCCCTTTATGCTTGGCTGTTCCGGTTCACACAGGCTCTATACTGTGGGACAAAAGGGACAAAACCTTGAAAATTACTATTAACGCTGAATATTAATTACAGTGCATGGGGGGAGGTCTGCTTTAGTGGGAGTACAAAGTGAGGAGTATAATGTTTTTATATGCTCAGTTACTGTCACTTTCACACCAACCAAGTGATAAAAGCTCAAGTAGGGGACCATGCTTATAACTAGAGTTTTACATGGGTCCAACACTGCAGCTCAGCTTTGATATGAAAGTGTCAACACGGATTACAAAGATACTGCCTGCGACTTAGTCCTCTCGGGTGTAAATTCTTGTTTTCTCAATTTCAGTTCACATATGTACAGAGTATAAGCCGTTGCATTAACTTTTCATAAGGTGAGAAAATAAAGAAAAATAAATCTTGAACGGCCATATCAAATCACCACTGTGAAAATAACACTGAAGGCAGCAAAACCTGACATGACCCCAGAACAGCAGTTGTTGGGTCTCATGTGAACTGTGACAGACAGGCTCAAGTGAAAGGTAAAATGTGGGTAGAACTCAATTTCAATGAGGTGTGTGTCCCCTCTGGATCACTGACACAATACTGAGAGAGTTAGACAGTGGGTTTTTTCAATGACAAATATATGGGTCAGTGTCACATACGTACATTGGTGTTATTGTACATGTGAATGCATATGAGTGTGCATATGTCTGAGATTATATTTCTGAAAATATATCTCTGGTTTTGCATATAGCTCAATACCAAGAAAAGGTGTGTGCATGTATGTATGTGAGTTTATACAAGGGTAAAGACAGATTTAGGGGACATCTGTTCAGTAAGGCCTATCACAGTCAGACCTAGCTCAGACCGGCTTAACTCTTTAACACCTGCATGAGTAGTAGTACTACTGGAGTTTACTCATGGCTACTCAAACTGTGCTGTGACCTACTAACATTACTACCAACAACAGACTGTGATGCATGTACAGCATAATATAAAAAAAACTGTAGGATCTGGTAAACCTTCTAAAGTTATATAATGATCAATAAAGTGCAGTTAACTTTGACCAACTGCATTTTAAAAGGCACTTTGTATTATATTGATCCAGGCAGTATTATCAATTTTCTATGTCATAGAGACAAATCAGACTAAAAAAATGGATGCACAGATTTCAGGTTAAGTTCATCCTTCATTCCGTCCTTCAGATGAGATGTTAAACCGAGTTCCTGACTCACTGTGGTCATTAAAGATCCCATAGTACTTATCGCAAAGAGTAGGGGGTTCCCCCGGTGTCCTGGCAAAATTCCCAACCTGGCTCTCTCCATCTGGCCACCTAATCATTCCCAAGTGTAATTGGCTCAATTATTTCCTCCCTCTCCACCTCAAGCTGATGTGTGGCGAGTGTTCTGGTGCAAAACGGCTGCCGTGCATCACCCAGGTGTGTTTACTAAACATTGGTGGTGGTTGAGGTGAGTTTCCCCCCTTCACTGTGAAGCACTTTGGGTATCATGATAAAGAGCTATATAAACATCATCCATTTTTATTATTATTATTGTTATTATTATTATTATTCTAATTATTATTATTATTGTTATTATTCCTTACCGTCTACAATACAGTTAAAAAATACAAGAATTCTGATTTGTGCTTCACTTTGTTATGGCTATTGTCTTCATACCTACCAATACTCTAATTTGTGCTGACTCTTAAAACCTAGTCCATTAGGGCTGCAACAAATGATTATTTTCATTATCGACTAATCTATTTGTTATTTGATCAATAAAATATCAGAAAATTGTAAACAATTTTGATCACTATTTCCTAAAGCCCAAGGTGACGTCCTCAAATGTCTTGTTTTGTCCCGACCAACAGTCCCCAACCCAAAGATATTCTGTTTACTGTCATAGAACTGTCATAATTTTCTGCCGATCGACTAATCAATCTAATTTCTGCAGCTCTATAGTCCATATGTCAGACTACAATATATTAGTGCAGCTTAGCCCATTCAGTTGTGCTGCTTCTCAAGCAGCCATTCAAGCATGAAGCAGTCAGAATAAAAAAGGAAGTATACTTTATTATCATTTCACATTCATCACAAAGGTGCAATTTGCATATTTTTATGCACCTGCCAGAGAGGAATGGATGACGGAGTGCCATTAACACGTATCAGCTTGTCTGTAAAAGTTTCTCAGATGCTCATTTCAGTGTGGATGCATGTCGTAATAACGCTGCCGCAGCATCTGCCACGGTAAAGATCTTGTCTCCTTAGCCATCTCAGCACCATCTGTGAAGTGGGCTTTTAATCAGCTGACCTAAGAATGGCACATGCCTGTACCCATTATGTCTAAACAATTGGCCCCATAGGGAATAAATGGTACTTTTTCTTCCCCCTCTCCACACAGTAAACCCACTGTGTCACTGTGGACCTCATTGATGCCAAATCATAGCGAGCAGGGCCACTCATTTCACTTCATGGGTCATTTCACTTGTTTGAAGTGGTGAACTCTGAAACGAAACAATGTCACATGGTGTGGTTGTAGCTATGGCAACAACAGTAAAACTCAATCTGTGGTGCAGGAGGTCTTTTCCTCCTCACCCAGTGTCCGAAACCTGCTTCCGGTTTGTGTCTTAACCCTCTTTGCTCCTGGTGTTGATTTAACATTGACAGAAATGCAATAAACTGTAGTTGAGTATGCAGAATGAATCAATAATTTACACTGCTCTGTCTAATGTTGCCTCATCGAATTGAGGTGACGCTTTTGTTGGGAGAATGTGTGCACAATCAATGTTTACACTCAGGGAAAAACAATGAGAGAGCATGCTGTACAGTCTGTGTCTCTATATATGAAGAAATAGAGACAACATGTGGCACTGTTTGCCTGCATTAAAATCAGATAAGATGTACAGCTGGTGAATGTTTGTCCACTGAGGCAAATGGGCTCAGCCTGGCAATTAGAGCACATGCACACATTTCAAGAGATGAAATACATTTCTGTTCAAGGAGCCAACTCCTGTATGCTTTACTCTTGGCTCACACAATACTGTACGTTTTATACACACAGTGGTCTTAGAAAGGTTTCCAGTAAAACCTTTTCATCTTCCACTCTTCTTAATGTCCAAATGAACAGCTGAAATTTAGATTATTATGCTTACCATCCATTGAAAATAATATGCAAGCTGTTCATGTACAGGTTCACAATTTTTCAGGTGTCAGTTGCCCATATGAACAGAACCTGCTTCCCAATGTGTGAATGATGGGGGACGAAATCCACAGTCTTCGTTCTATGCAAAAATGTTTTCCAAAGTTCATCTGATGTTAATATGAGGCTTTAGTAGTCTGAGTTAGACAAATTAAGTGGTGTCTTCCAAAGTTAAAGTCTTTTTAGTATGAAATGAGGGAAGAGGAAATTTTTGTGTTAAAAAGACAAGAGTCTGTCCATGTCCGAAATTACTCCCTATTAACTATACAGTAAAATATACTGTCTGTCATTTTATTTGAGTGTCCAAATTCTGAGTGTGTAAATTTATGCACTATATAGTGTCCTCAAAAAATTCTACTTTCTGTTAACCCCATTCTGCATCACATTTTATAGATGTGAAAATTATCATTGTAATCACAATTTATTGCTCACTGTTGATTAAACTATTGAGTATCTATTATTTAGGGCAGTGATTCTCAAACTTTAAAGTCAAGGACCCCTAAACTGACACAAATTAGACCATGGACCCCCATTTGGTAAGATTTTGTCCCAGGGTCCCCCATCTGATAAGATTTTTGCTTTTAGATGTTTTATTACAGAAAGTGTATGAAACCCAAATAGTCATACATTCTGTCATTGTGTTGCTTATGGATGGAATTATGGTGAAAATAAATGCTTGCTAGGGACCCCCTGGAAACCCATTAAGGACCCCTGGGGGTCCTTGGAACCCACTTTAAGAACCACAGATATTGGGAGTAGTGAAGAGTGTGAGGGAGTAATTTCAGACATAGCCTATAACATTTGATGAAACCGTTTTGATTTGTCAAATTTAGACTGTTGAAGCCTCATATTAACGTCAGATGAATTTTAAAATACGTTTTTGCATTGAACAAGGACTGTGAATTTTGTCCCCATCACGTACATTAGAAGAACATTAGGGAGGGATCTTTTAATGGTCAGTATGAACAGGACAAATAAATCTTGCAAGCAAAACATGTTTCACTGTTTACATGGGCACCTGACTACTGTTTTAAGACAGACTTGAAAAATTGTGAACTTCTCCTTTAACAACAGCTGGTCATCACCTCATCTGAGTGCATTTGTGTCTACATGTGCGTATGTGTATTTGTGCAGGTGTGCGTATCACTATCACTGCAGTGCCTTTGACCAAAGGTGTTGCGTGGTAACCTGACATTTGTCGTAGCAACACATGCACAGCCAGCCCTCCTCTTTCTCTTCCCTCCAGCTCTCAGCACACACTGTCCTCTAAGTGCATGACAGCGCGACTGCAGGAGGTGTGCATGTATGGACTCCACAGAGATACCCCCACATCATACACCTTTTAGTCTTTGGAGCAGTGGGGGCCTCCCTCCTCCAGGACAGCTGTGTCACTGGTGTCTAACCTGATGCCAGCTACAGCGTTGCCCTCTGTGCCAATAGTGTCAGTGTCTGACAGCTGCTCTCTGCTCTTCTACCTGCAGCACAACAAGACAGCGGTGCAGGTTAAAGAAGACATGAAGAAGATGGTCCAGATACCCATGCTGAGACCCAGAACAGTGGCAGCCAAGCACACAAAGCTGTTTGGAGCGCCCCTGTTTGAGCTGTGTGAGAAGGGCCTCGTGGAGGATGGTGTGCCTCTGGTGGTGCGGAAGATGGTGGAGTATCTCGGCAAGCATGGTGAGTAAAATCAAAATTGAAAAGATTGAATCAAAATTGTTTTTGTGGACCTGCTGGACACATTTGATGCCCCATTCTGAACTTCACTTTGTCATTGTAGGGTGTCATTTTTCAGTTTCATCAGTTTTAGTGACATCACAGTTTCCTCCAAATAAGACAATATATTATGAATCTAGACATATTTAGTTAGTTTGCTTATTGACATTTCAACATTATTAAAGGTTCATAAAGACAATTGTCATTAAAAACACTGAATTATTTTGCTGTTACAATGAAACATCAATATATGTAGACCAAAAATTTAAAATAGATTAAAAATTTCAAACAGACCAAAATTAAAAATTTGCAATTATCTAAGCTAAAATCTAATATCTCATGTCACAAATATGAAATCTGAAATCCGCTGTCAATTAGGAGTCTGCACATATAGGGGATTGGTGATCTCCTGTATCTCTCAGTTCGGCATCTCGGGATGGTCAGTTTGAGTTCCTTCTCTGACAGACTGTGAGATCCTCCCTGAGGGTTGGTGGCCAATCACTGAAGTTGGACTGAAGCAGCTTTCTGGCAAAGCCAAGACACAGTTGAGCATGTCTCTCTGCTAGAATGCACAATCTGAGAGTGCAGAGAGTTTCCTTGGGTTGAGTTTCTTTTTGTGCTCCTCTACCCAGATGTAAAGACCATTCAGAATCTGTTGGAGAGTACAAGGTAGTTGGGATGTCCATGTCTGGGCCAGAGTCATATCATCCACATATTTCCAGTAGTCTGTTTCGTAATGGAGGGCACTGTTAATCACTGCTAGGATGACTGTAGGCCCAGTACTGTTCCCTGCACAATTCCACATGTAGGATATTCCCAATCAGAGAGATGTCCCTTGTAGCGCTTTCTGATGACAGTCGGTCATGAAGCTGCAGATCCAATGGAATCAGGCTCAGGCTCAGGCTCATTCCTAGATCGAGTAGATACTGTACTGCCACTGTGTGATCTACAACATCAAAGGCCTCAGCAAAATCAGCTGTAATTAGTGTGCACACTGAACCCGGAACATCACAGGCCTACACAAAGTCCATTAGACTGACTAGATTGTGTGCTGTGGAGCGGTTCTGTCAGCTGCTAAACCGCATGTGATCTAGATTTGGCATGTTGTCATTCAGGATCCACTGTGCAGCAAACTGTTCACATATTTTCAAGAGCTGAACTGTTAATGAGATCGACCTCAGTTCATCAGTGTTTGGAGGGGAAGATTTTGGCATGGGGACAACAGTGGCCTCTTTTCATTGTCCAGGGATGACCCCTTCATCAAATGAACTGTTGATGATGTCACAGAAAGCAAGGGTGATCTCTCATGCAAACTCCTTCAATGTTCTTGAGGGAATCATGTCTGGGCCGGGGGATTTGTGGCAGTTGATGGAAGACAGTCTGCTATATACCTCTCACACTGGAATAGTGGGCATAGGTGGGGAAGGTAGGAAAGGAGGTAAAGCTGAACGTTCAAGAGGCTGAAGCGACTCAGACACTTTGACAAATTTGTGTTGATTGCGTTAGCAATCGTCACAAAGTTCTGGGGATTAATTATTGTAATGTTGATTCATTCTTCCTTTTTCAGAGTTTTGCATATTGATTTGGATTTGTAGAAGTGTTTTTTTTTTTTTTTGCCGCATACATTTCCTTTTGGACCTTATTTCTGTAGAACTTTGCCAGGGCACATGATTCTCCACTCTTGAAGGCTTTTTGTCTCTGATGGATTTGTGCTTGATCTTGCGGGCAATCCATCCAAAGGATAGATTTCCACTATCTTCATAGGGAAATGTCTATCAATTTCAGGCAGAATAGCACTATAGAAGGTGTTGGCTTTTTCAATAGTGCTGGTTGCACTTGACAGCTAACTATTTTGCAGACTTATTTTGTTTACTGTTCGAGGCATTTATTTGTTTCCTTCCATTTACAGTATAAAAATCTATCTGTGGACAAATGAAACTTGCTTGAGTTGTGTAATCCACCACAGAGAACATCAAGTCTACTTTTATTTCTGCCAAACTTTTGTTGCAATTTTTTATTTTAAAATATAATCAGAGAATCAACATTATAAATCAGTAAAAGTCGAAATACAAATGACTTTATTGGAACAAATAAAATAAAGTAAAAGGACAATTTTCTAGGTAAGAAAAAGTGCTCATCAATGCTAATAATGTAACTAACAAAACCCAAAGCAAATTTGATGTTCAGTATGACGGATTGCACGATTCAAGAAATTAAAAAAAAAATCTATTAACTGATTGTAGTGTACAGAAGCCTTGCGGTGCATGTAAAAGTAACAAAAATATATCCAAAATACTCTAATACTGCTTAACATGTATTATAAAATTATCAACAAAAATGCAAAGTAAAGCCCATATACAGTCTTGGTCCACCCACACTGATCTTTTCTCTTACTGTATCTGATTAGACATCTTCTCAGGACAGTGTGGACATGTATAGACTGTGCTTGATTGACACCTCCCTCACTCTCCTGTTAAGTTTTTTTGTACCTGTTAATTTTTCAAGTCTGTCTTAAAACAATAGCCCGGTGCCCAAATTATTGAAATAGGTTTTTCTTGCCATAATCATTCCTCCTGTTCATACTGGCCCTTAGAAGATCCTTTCATAATCCACTTACAGTCTTTAAAAGTGTATCTTAAGCTAATATGAAGCTTCAGCCATCCAAATTAGTCAAATCGAGTAGATATGATATGATAACTCAGACTGCTTAAGTCTCATATAAGCTTCAGATAAATTACTCACTTACATTTACATTGAAAGTGCATTTGAAGGGGGTCTTTTAATAGCCAGTGTAAACTTGAGGAATAATTACAGCTTTCAGTGTTCATTTGGGCATCTGACTGTTGTTTAAGACGGACTTGAAAAAATGTGAACCTATCCTTTAACAAATTTATCATTCTTATTGGTACATGAAGTTTGGTGACATAATTCCCAGCATAGCCCCAACCCAACATCAACCTGAGCAGAGGTCAAATCGGCCAGAATTACTGAAAACACCTGTATGGGTGTGCAGGGTCTTTAAAGAGCTGAAACTTGAAAACATACTGGTATTGTACTTGACCTATTTTATTATTTTCCGTAGTTCTTCCGTTTTACCACTAGATGTCAGTATAATGTTTGTATAAAACTATTTGACTTCATCTGCCAGTCTCCTGAGTGAACATGCAGTATAATATTGATGACTGCTGTCCATAGTACTGTTTCTATTTATTTGGTATGTCAGCAGACAAAGTGCTGCTGTGTTTGTTTAGGGTTTTTGCCGCCACCACAAAACAATGGAGGTGAATGTGATTTCGGCTATTGTGCGATGAAAATTATATAAAAAAAACAAACAAACAAATAAAAAAAAAACAGTTGGAAAACCTCCAGACATCACCGTGAACCGTTTTCACCGGAACTACTTTCTACATAGAAAATAGTCCCTATGAAAAGTACTGACAGCCTGTTTGGTGGATCATCCAGAGTAACGCCAACACTGTTTTTAAAATGTGATTTTCAATGTTGTGAACACCACAAAACAAAATGATATTCACCGTGCATGGTAGTGGGGTGGAGTAATACATCCATGTGGTGGATGTAGAAATCTGATATCTCTCACCAGCATGACAGAGGTAATGTTTTTAGCTTCTTTGTTTATTGTTTTGTGTTTGTGTTTGTGGTAAGTCATTAAAGTGTGAAGTAACAGTAAAGGTGGCCATGATGTTGTATATAGGCTGGAATTGACAAACTGTATTTAATTGTATTTGATTGGCTTTATCTATATTGAGTGGACTGAGCCTTTAAAGGTCCTAACAGTTAAATAGGTCTCTCTAGTAACATCTAGTGGCTGCCATGGAAACCTACAACAACACCGTCAAAGTCGTGTTGATAGCCAGTGATGTCACAGGAAAACACATCTTATACTAACATTGGTGATATACACATTTCAAATTTACCACAACAGTACTGTAGAGGTAAGGCTGCATATCATAGTAGTGATATAGCAAAGTTATACGTTACATATACGTCGGTATAGCTACCCAACGTTTCTTAAGTTAGCTAACTTAAAGTCCACTTCACCTGTGTGAAGCAAGATTTTGCCAATTAACAACTGCTGCTAACGTTTGTATTGTAGTAAATCTTAAATTAGCATACCACGAAGTGTTATCTGTCTACTTTCAGCACTGTAACGTTATAAACTGACAAACAGCCAACAAGAAAAGGCATGCGTTTTGTAAAATAGCCTAGCGAGCCACTGCAGTGCTGTGGCAAGACGTCAATGTGGCATTTGGCTAACACTAGCTAGCTACATCGTTAATTACCTGTCCAATTAATACAATGTCAGCTCGACATCATTAATCAGAAATGCTAAGTGTCTAAAGCATCCTCCATCTTTCAGACATTAACGTCACTTTAATTTGGTTTTGATTTTTCACAACCTGTGTGAAAAATCAAAACCAATTGCGATGTTTTTTTTACACCTCACAATTCAAAAGTGTTGAAGAAATAACATACTGACAAATTTGCGTTATTAGATCACAGTGGGGATAAACATGTGAAGTTTGTCCTGGGGGTCGGTGTAGAAGAAAAGCCTGGGATCATCAAAATCAGCATGCTCATCAGACCGAAAGTCCAACTCTGTGTTTTTGTGTGTGTAAGAGTTGGACTTTTGGCCTGATTGTATTGCTACTGGAAAGGTCAAGCCATGGATAGCAAAAAAAAAAAACCCAAAAAACTGATACCTGTAATGGATCAAAGTAAAGGAGAAATTCAGATTTGGCAGTGGTGCCACAGAAAATATCAAGAGTTTACCAAAATCATTACATATGAATCTCTGGTGACAATGAATATCAGTTATAAATCTGTCCAGTTAATTGTTTTGAGTGTTTTTGAGATATTTGTTGTGAGGACAGACTGACATCACTGCCCATAGTCTACTGTAAGAACAAAATAAATGGAAAACATGACCAAGAAAGCTACTTTTAGGGGCCCGACTTAATCACATTCCTTGTGATCCCTCTTATTGAATAATTGATAGATAGGCTGGCTCTTAATGACATGACTGAACTGCAACTAGTGTTTCTCTGACTTTCCTCCAGCCCTACAGCAGGAGGGTTTGTTCAGAGTGAATGGGAATGTCCGTGCTGTGGAGACCCTGAAACACCGTCTAGAGAGTGGCGAGGATGTGGACTTGTTGTCTGAATCTGATACATGTACGGTGGCCAGCTTGCTCAAACAGTACCTCAGGGACCTGCCTCAGGGCCTGGTAGACTCAACAGTCCAACAGGCGCTGATACAGCACCACCAAGGTAAGAGAAGTACAGCGGTTTCTGTTTGTTAGAACTTCAACTTTATGCCCTAATTGTTGTCTGTTTATTTGTTTTCTGGAAGTATCCTTACAAGATCAATCCTTAAATATTTACAACTGTCATGTGATACTTCCCAAAATCCAACTTCCCAAATCCACAATGTGATATTAATACCCTGACCAGTGAGTATCTGGGTCATAACTCCGATTGGATGATAAGCAAGGCTATCTTTAGGTGGTGAAATTTACTATCACTGCATTCATCTGCACCACTGCACCAGGAAATGCATAAAAAAGCACTGCTGAGTTAAGTGTGTGTGTGTGTGTGTGTGTGTGTGTGTGTGTGTGTGTGTGTGTGTGTGATTTGAAGAGTGTTGGGCCTCATATTTCTGGCAATAATGTTGTAGGTTATAAAAGGTAAAATGAGTCGTTTGGCAGGTGAGACAGCTGTGCTTACTCCCTGCTCTCCTCCATCATGAGGTTTAATCTCTTTGATGGGGGACGAGTGCAATTTTTGGCTCTAGTATTTTCTTTGCCCTCATAGACCCCATAAATATCATTTTTCAGGGCTTATGGCCAAACGGCACATTAGAAGACTGCTCTTTGCACAGGACTTGGCCACAACGACTGAATAAAATGATTTTGTACTCTATAACATTGGCCAGTGTCCTCGCCAGTGTTTGGCGAAATTAAAAACATGAGATGTATGATGAATAGATGGAGAGATGGATCCGCAGATTAAGTTACAGCTAACTTAGCAATATGCTCATTGAATATGAAAAAACACATAGATTCACATATTGTAAGTTCAGCCGTCAGACATCAACACATTAACAAGGATAGGAAGACTTAAGTGACATTTTGATCAGCTTTGGGATGTTTTTATGTTTTGTTATACTTAATTCATGTAGTGTATTGATTAATTGATAAGTTGACTCACAGATAACTATTCGCTGACTATTTTGAGAATTGACTAATCATTGTAAGTCATTTATCCAGTAAAAATCCCAAACATTCGCTCTTTACAGCTTCTTTTTGATTTTCTTGATTTTTCAGTTGAATACAATTGTAAATTGTACATTAAATATCATTGTAAATTGAATACCTGCAAGGCCTTAGTCAAAGTGAGCAATTCATAGACATTACATTGAGCTCTGGGAAGTTGTGATGGATGTTGTTATTATTTTCTTTACATTAATCCTAAATGAAAAAAAAGTTTGATTTATTGGTAATGAAAATAATCATCAGTTGCAGCCCTAAACTGTTACTGCACCAGAAACATTATGTTAATTAACAACTTGTTTGCAGTGGTTGAAATTTTGCTGTTGAGGGAAAATTATGTTTATACTTTCCAAAGTCCAGATTCTCAATCTCATCCTGAAGCATTATCTCACATGAGGGGTTTTCTTGTCTGCATAGCTTAGATAAAGAAACTACAGTATCTTAGACTAAACAGACAAAAAGTAAACAATAGTGAGTAATAACGTTTTATTGCTTTTATGGCATCATTCAACTGAAAATAGGTTTAAAGTCTAATATATACGTATATATTTTTGACTACTTAATTTTTTGTTATCAGTACTAGACACAGTTTATTACCCAGTTTGTGTTCAGTACAACTGCTGCAAATATTAAATACATGCACACTTTTGCGGCTACTAAAGATGCATCTTGCGGTAGCAATGCCTATGCAAACACACTACAATTGTCATTTTATCATGTGATATCAAGATATATCATGATATAACACATTTTCAGTTGAGAAACTGTTAATTGATAAAATGGTTGTTGCAGCACATGAAATACTGTGCAGATCAACGTACATCATCACCGTTATGCAAAAAACACATAATAAATGTCAATATTTCCATACAGCAGTCCTGCTTATTGATTTCAACATTGCCTACAGCGACTTAATACACCCAGAGATGTTAAAGGATAGATGCATGGTATAAACAGTATCTCTGGCAGTAGACACATTTATATTGTGTGGCTACATCACGGTATCACTGATCAACACATACAAACACCTACAACCATGTTTGTTAAGGTTATGTGCAGTGCGACTTTGATATTGATGTTTTCTAATGTGTTTGTTTATATTTGAAAATTATTGTTAAGTATTATTGTAAGTTTTTTTAATTTTTAGTCTTTCTAAATATGTCATATCCTTGTATAGTGTGTAATTCTCTGCAGTGACCTGGTCCTCTGACTGTCCGGCTTTCTGACAGGATCTCATTTCATCCTCTTTGCATACACTGTGTCATATGTGAGGAAGGGGGTTTCTCAGTTTCATCTCTCAAATGTTTGTCTAACACATTGACCTGTAAAATCCTAGTCAAAAGAAACCAAAAGAAACCCCCCCCCTACATACCCAGACACACATACCCGCGTACCCACACATGCGCATACATGTAGGCGCACACACTCACAACGTTTGCGTCACTCAGTCATTGGGGATCAGTGGCCATATCCGTTTATCCAACTCTGACCCAATTATGTATTCTGAGTAATAGCATCAACATATTTTCAGGCTCTTTGCTCTAATGCTCACGTATTACTAGTCACCACAACTCAAGATTCAATATTACACAGAGCAGATGGATGGAGCTGTCGCTGCCTGCTGGAGACAGGCTGTAAAACTATTCACTAAACTAAAAGTAGATTTATGTTTTACATTTTGTGAAGTGTTCCAAAGGAGATCCAGTTGTTCCTGTCACTCAACTCTGGCCATTAGATTTTTAATGACTTAATTGTGATTGAGAAGACCTTGAATAAAAGCTGCTTCAAGCACTGGAGGAACTTCAGCCAAAAGTGTCAGTGTTTCTAAAAGGAAAATAACAGTGACTGTAAAAAAATAAATAAATAAATTTAGTCACATCCCAACCTTTGACCTGCTTTGACATGTTGTTGTGTGTCTGTAGAGTGCGGTGATGATGGCTCCTGGTCAGATATGAGAGACCTGATTCAGCAGCTTCCAGACGTCCACCACAGCCTCCTCCGCTACCTTTGTCACTTCCTCACCCTTGTGGAGTGCAACCACAAGGACAACCGCATGACTGCCCTCAATCTTGCTACTGTGTTTGGACCCAGTGTCTTCCAGTGAGTCTAACTTATTTTTTTATGGCTTTCACACCGTCATTCTTATTGCTTTTGATCTAGTCAGTGTTCAGTAAGCACATTTAGCATTTATGCACTGACTGCAGTTTAGAAGAAGGGAAGAGAGAAGTCTGATAGGTCAAAACAGATGACATATGAAAGACATTATACCACTGCTAACACGAACATAAAATTATATCAAAAATACATCAAATATCACCTGTGGGCACAAACTAATCTCGAAAACATTAAATATAGAGCCAGCCTTCTAAATGAGCTCATTCAATCTGTAATCAAAGCTGTACTACTTTTAAGGATAGTAGGGATTTCTGGCACAAGTTCACCTACTTCCAAGGTGCATGGAGAAGGAAAGAAGTCTGAAAAGTTAAAAAAATATACCAACACATATAGTATAAAGAACAACTTTATTGTGAGACCCTAATTAAGGCTGCAAACCGAAACTTTTTGGTCTCACAATTAAGTCGTTCTTTATACAAGTGTCGCTGGAATTTTGACCTTTTCTACCTTTAAGGATGGTCTACTGGCTAAATGAAAACCTTAATCTGAGATAGTTTTAATGATTCACACTCAAGGGCCTAGAAGGCACTTTGACCAAACAAAACCTCACTAAACGTCAGTCCTATAAACAAGTCGACTTCAGTGTGTTCATATCTTTGAAGGACATAACTGACATTCCTAAAGGTTTTGGCAGGTTTGATGTCTGTCTTTGAGACCTTTTACATAAGATGTTTGTTGCAGCCTTCTCAACAACTTAGCGTCGCCCTGAAAAAATATGCAGACAGACATTCATGATAACTGAGGCTCAGGGAACTTTCCCCTACTTCTGGTTGTTGAGTCAGATATTAAACATTGGTTTCATATATCAGAGCAGTAGGATTGCTACAGTGATTCCACTTTAAAAACATGCAGTACACAGAGTAAGATAATGAACGTCAAGTCAAGCCCACAGAGACATTTTAGCTGTTTTTGCAAATTTTTGTCTATAACTGAAAATAGAAATAATAACTTTTTGGCTTGAAACAGAGTAAATATTTGTTTTAAAATGGAAAATGAAGTGCAGCCAATATTAGGGGAAATCTAAGTAAGTGTATCAAGAAAGAAGTAGGCAATGAATCTGAAAGTATTAATATAAAGATTTAGATTAATTTATAGCTCATACCTACTCTTATTTGACTTGAAATGTTTGGCCAGCAGGTGGTGCTATAGTGTATGTAGTGAGAATAAAAGCACAGCATTAAAAACTGACTTGCTCTTGGAATCCAGAGCTTGCTCATAACTGTCCTATTAGTAAGCTTCTTTACATTTTGTTAGATACTTGTGTTTAAACAGCTCTGTCTCTGTGTGATAAAGAGCTGATTACATTCCTATATGATTCAAAAGTGAATGAAAGATGTTCATGCATTTTCTGACCTGCATTACTTGTGGTATTAGACGTGTGATTCTTCAAAGTCTGACATTATATATAAAAGTCACTCTCTATAGGTTAAGAACACTAATTGAGTCAAGTGCACAATTTTGAAGTAGATGCCATGTGACAGATAAGAAACGCTCCAACTTTATTGATGTATTTTCAAATGTTAGTATTATGTTCATAAATAAATGATGCAGTCAGTGGCTTCATGTGTCTCCTTTCAGCTGCTGAGGTCAGTACCGCTTTTTCTCGCTATTCTATTTTCACCTGGCAGCGCATTTTAAATCCCACTTGTACATTTCTCGAAGACCTTCAGCTTTACTGTTCTCCAGCTGACTGTTCACCAGACTAGTGGTCATCTCCCGTAATAAACTGTACTGGATAGTCTTTCATACTGTACAACCTGTTCTCTTCATCGGAGGCTATACTTGTGTGTTGAAGTTATATAATTAGACCTACATTTAGGCTTACAGCCCAGTGTACATCTCACACAGCTGTTCAGTAACAGCTGCATTCAGCTCTTCTTAATCAGGTTGATGAACTGATGACTAACTCTCCATTTCAGTAACAAAATTACTGTTGAACCACAAATGCCAAAATGTATTCTTTTTTTTTGTTTGTTTGTTTTTTAAGATTATTTTTTGACATTTTTGCCTTTTATTAGGTAGAGGATCGTGAAGTGGCAGACAGGAAACAAAAAGAGAGAGAGGGGTTCAACATGCAACAAAGGTCACTGGCTAGAATCGAACCAGGGACGT
Source organism: Thunnus albacares (assembly GCF_914725855.1). Lineage (NCBI taxonomy): Eukaryota > Metazoa > Chordata > Actinopteri > Scombriformes > Scombridae > Thunnus > Thunnus albacares. The sequence continues at coordinate 23,912,248 of NC_058108.1, read as the reverse complement.
TGCGTTTCCACTCGAAAAGTTGTTAGGCCCAGCGGCGGGGGGAGGGAGGGTGCTGAGCAAAATGTCTTACTGTGTGTTACTTCCCCAACTGTTGTTGCTCCTTTTTTTTTTTTTTTTTTTTTTAATATATATGATTTTTTAAATATATAAATAAAATAAAATGTAATTCATTTTCACATATCAGAGCCCATGTTCATCAAATAAGTATTAAGCGTGTTATCAATACTTAGTCGGACAACGGACAGTTATAAACTGAAAGTGTCTGCTCTGTGACTGACTACAGCAGCAGCAGAGCTGCAGCACAAACTAGTGGAGTGAGAAGTCCATCCTCCCTCCTGCTCTTTGGGGTCTTGGTGCTTGTGTTTGTCAGAAACAAGCAAGACACGGGAACTCGGCTTGGGTCTTGAGGAGCTGTAGCATTAATTCACCAACAAATACCCTAAACTGTACACACACTGCGCTCTTCAAAGCTATACTGCTAACTTCATACTCTCTGGTCGCAGCAGCCTCACCGTCACTGAAACGCTTTACTGAGCTATTCCTTAAGGGATAGTTTAGAAAACATCTTAAAATACTTTTTTTTTAAATTCCCCGATGCCTAGGCCCGACCGGGGGTTAACTTAGGCCTGGTTGGCCGCCAGCCTTGCAATACACTGGTGGAAACGCTGCATGCGCCATAACCAATCAGCTAACAGGGTGCTCCCAAAATGTCATGTTAAAAGAATTTTGATTAAAGTAATAATCTCAAAGATTTTCATTTAAATAAATCTCTGTTAAGTCACTATGTATCGCTGAATGAGGTAACACAATGGTGATTAAACCTATGGCACACTGATGAAAGCCCTTGCATTTGCAGTATTACAAACCGGGTGTCCGGTTGGTCCGCCAGAGAGGGTAGGCAGAGCTAACGCAACAGGCTCTTCAACTTGTATGTGAAGTGGCATACTGTTTATTCCGGTCTCTGCTGATTGACGTCACGTGGGGACACTGTTTGGATATCTGGGAAGGGAGGTCCAAAAACACATCTGCAAATACCGCTTATTACCATAGGTGCCGCCAAAGAGAACAAAACAGAGATCTTTGAGATTGCTACTTTACATCTGATCACTAAGCTTTTATTTCTTCTCTCTCTTCCCAGTGTGGCTCCCGGTTTTGAAGCGCTGAAGGACCAAAATATCTGTAACAAGATCATGGTCAAGCTCATCCAGAACTACAGCAACATCTTCGAGACCAACCTAAACAAAGAGGGTGGCACAAAAGAACCATCGACCCTTATCATTTTCAAGGTCTGTATTTACTTACAGAAACACCAGGTGCCAATGATTATATGAAATAGATCCGTTCTGGTGGTCAGCGCAGTGAAGTGCAACTGGTAAGACAACACTCACATGTTGTGCCAGTGTACTTTAACCAGTATGAGTTCCTCATCTCTGGTCGGTGACCTCACCCTCTGCCCATTTATTTGGAGTGATGGTTTATAAATACAGACTTATATAATGTCAAGCTGAAATTGATTCACATATTGATCTTCTATCACAGCCTTGCAGTAACGACTCCTCCACAGGTGCCTGTTTTGAGTCTCTGGTTGTTGATTTATATTTGCTGCTTGGATGTCTGATGTCTTTATTGATTAGCTGGTTTTCCTGGCAGCATCTTGTTTCTGCATCTGTAGCATCCTTAAGAAAGTGTAGCAAGAAACAAACCAAGCGCAACAGATCATCTTCCATCCATTATATAATGTCAGATTCTGTTTTATAATATAATTTTCATAAAATACATAATGAATTCTGTTAATGAACTGAGACAATAATACAGGGAAATGCAAGACGGAAACCAGGATTTTAGAAATTCCTCCTTCCCACTTTTTAAAATTTTTTATAGTTATTTAGAATTTTTTAAATGTTTTCAATTAACTGTTCTGTTAAAATATCTGTAAACTTTATTCTTCAACATGAGAGTCTCTGTCCTGTGAAAACCATGTATCTCCAGAACATCAACTTTTCATGAGCTAAGAAAAATATTGCTGTTTTCAGCTTTTGTGACAATGCATTTTTCAGATAATCCAATAGCCATTTTTACTGTAAGAAATAGAGAAATCTCTCAACTCTTAAGAGACCATTTATTTCTCAAGTTTATTCAAACATTTAAAATCACCAAATTTGAAGATACTTTGTTTTTACTGGAAAGCAACTCCACACTTCACCAAAGAATAAAGTTCTATTGTAGAAATAATGAATCCTTTATTTACATATTTATTTATTTGTTTGTTGCTCTAAAGGCAGTCAAAGTTGAATATACTGCATTATGTCTAAAAATAAAAAAATACTGGAATCAGCCTATGAAATATCTCCCCACAGGTTCCTCAATGAAATGCTAAAATCCTACATACGTAACCCAGAGCAACCTCATGTGAACATAACAAAAACACACATACTCACACAGAACGAGCAGAGACTCAAAGCCAACTGCTTTATGCTGTGACAATGCTAACAGAGAGAAGCTAACCATCTTAACTAGGATGACATATTTAACAGCTTTCAAGACCTTGGAATTATCTTTATTCAAGAATTCAATAAGAAAGTGTAGCATGAAATTACAGTAAATTGAAGTTCATTCCAGCCCACTTCAGAAACTGAAATGAGAGGAATATATACTACAACAGCTGCTGTTAGTCATATTGCAAAACCTTGTCCGAATTTCCACTTTTGGAAAGACATCCATCACCAAAGTCTATGAACAACGTCTTGATTGTTGATTGATGATGGTGTTATCGGTGTGAAACGTGACATGAGCCATCTGATGCCCTGGTGGGTGGACCAGGCAATCACCAGGTGATTTGGCTCCCTTTGCACTTGACCTCTCATCTCCTCTCTCAGGGTACCTCTCCTACCATTTTCAAACACAGTGTCCGATTCCCATGTGACACCATGCTTGCCATGCAAAAAAAATAACTAAGACATGCTGAAGATGTTTTGAGCAATTAAGCGATCACGTGCGACTTGAGCTCATAAAATCCAAAGGTTCCGATTTCTAGTAGCAGTAAAATCAAATCTGGAAACGCTAACGATATAGTGTCATGTTTGTTTTCAGTCACTAGAGTCTGTTCTGCGCTTTGAATGCCTATAAGAGAACTGCTACATGAGACCTCGCTGACCTAAAGGAAACCCCTCAGTCAGAATGAGATCATCTTACAAACAAACATGCACACTTACACAAAAACACTCACACACATGCGCATGTACACACAGTCTGAGGAGGCCCCTTGCCCTCTGACCTTCCTCTTGATGCCTTTGAACGCAGCACATACCGTCGACGGTGTTGCCTTTTCCTTTACTCATAAAATGCTGATGAGCAGGAGATGTTTATATGGGTGTATGTGTTTGAGGACGCAGATTGTCGACCTGTTTAAATCTATTCTGGACTCTGTTGTTAAGGTCCTCAGTGGAAAAGCAAAAGTAGAGCACACATACCCAGGAGGTCTTCTAAAATGACTCTAATTGTAAAAAGAGAGTTCATAGCTACTGTATATATGAGGCTACAACAATAAGAACTGGAGAACAAAGCTTCCTGAACTCAATTTAGCATGATTTGTTGCGCCCTTTGTTACACTTCTGTATGGAAGATGTGGATTACAAATGTGACCGTCTGTGTCCTCTTTCTGGTCCCAGGAGGTGCACGTGACAGATGCAGACACAAAGGAGTCACCCAGCCACCTCAACGCAAAGACACCGACACCAGTTCCCAGAACAAAGGTGCGTGCTCGGCTTTTTTAGCAGCATGCTGGCATGTGTGCATCTTTTGTTTACGCTTAATGCTCCTCAGCGTACCTGTTACGGAAGCCTTTGTCCAAGTCTGTCCGCTGTGAAATGCAGCGTTGTTGTTTATGCGTGACATTCCAGGGTCAAACTTTATGAACCCTTCAAATTCCCTTACATAGTCCTTTTAACCCCAACCATGTGATCTGTGTGACGTGATTAACATAACATGGGCATGTTTTGGAAAAGCTGTTTTCTGAAACCAAAGCCATTTCTGTGTGCGTCTGTGTGGGTTTCTGTGAGCTTTAAAGATGTTATCAGTGTCAGCTGACTTGTGTATACTGCCCGCAATGGTATTTGAGGTTACTGTGTGTGAATAGTTGACGACCAATTTAATAGTACGCCTCTGACATTACTGATAAGTTATTATTTTCTCTAAGGGTAGGAGTCTTTAAAAATAATACTCTTGAAGATGTGCATTTTCTCATACTTGCTGATATTAAAACAGCGGTTAGACACACTTAGAAACATTGCATGAACTGCAGCATTATTAAAATGTAAGTCTCGATTCATATTATTTCCACAAGAACAGACTCTGTAGCACATTTTGTCATTATATTTATATAAGACGTAGAAAATTGATCAGGATTATTCTGCTGCCTGACTTTATTTTATAGTATTCCTGGCTTGTTCAAAATGTTTATGGTTGCTCCAGTAAATACATTCCTAACATTTCAGTATACATTTACTTGTGTAATTAATGTCATACAAATATGGTTTATTTGCACTGTAAATCTTAATCTCTTCATCTTCTGTACATTTTCCCAGGCTGAACATAAAAACCCACCAGAAAATGCAGAAGGTCTGACAAAATCCTCCACTAACACTCCAAAGGCAAGGCCAAGGAAAAAGAAGGTAGAGAAAATAACAGTTTGTTACTGTCGGAGTGATTAATTGTTTTCGTTTAAGGGCTTGGTCTAATGGTTTACTACAGTCTATTTCTCACCCTTTTCAATAAATACTTTGCTGCTTTCTTATCTGCTGTATTGCCCTGGTGCTGATTAGCCTGAGGTCATCTCTCAGACAGCCTCTGATGCCTGTGGCCTCGCTGCTCAGTCACATGATGTGATTTGATAAAGGCAATCTGCTGCAGGAAACAACAGCGCGCTTATTTGCAGTGCGAGACAAACACGGGCTGTGGTATGCTCTTCCAGCTCTGTTGTGGTTTTATTACAAATGAGCTCTGCCAGAAAAACGTCATTTGCTCGTAGATTTGATTGGAATTAAAGCTTGGAAATCTCCTGTTTGTGTATATGTAGCAGAAATTGAGCTGTGAATTAATCTATATATATATATATGAGGTCATTAAGAGAGCTACATTTATTAAATTAAATTTAAATCTGGTTAAGTTATAAACTCTGCTCCTTTGATCACATAACTCACATAACTGTAAAATTAGTTTTGATTACCTTCATATTTAAATACAGTATGCAGCAGAAATACATTTTCTGATGTTGGCTTCAGTTTGCCAAGAAAAGCTGAAATGAGTGTAGAAAGAAAGATCTGATGACATAAATGTGGTTTACATATGACGTATCACTGTAGAGATAAAATAAATGCTGACTGACAGCAGGATGAGCTCAAAGGAAGGCAAGACTTCTGCTGATGAAGAATGTTTGCTTCCCACAGCAGTCAGTGAAACATATTCAGCTTGTAGCAGAGCAGCTATATAGAAGGTATTAATGTTTTTAAATGCCTGAAGTTACTTAAAGATAAAAAGGTAGCCGTCCGCAGTCAACAAATAATTAATATCAGGAGTTAAGGAGCCTTTGAAATACTAACCACAGAGCACAAAATGAGCACCAGACACCAGCCAAATGCTGGTAAAATATGCAAGTGGCTGGTAGATTTGCTTCATTCACCAGCCAAAAAAAAAAAACAATGGTAGTCTATTGAGTGGCTGGGAAAATTTTAACATTTACTAGTCATTTGGCTGGTGGACCAAAAAGTTAGTTTTGCTCCCTGCCTAACCACATCAACTGCTGATTTCTGTATATACTAATTCTGAATCACAGAGATCCTCACTTCCTATAAAAATGAAAATGGGCTTTTACAGGAAAAGGCTTTACCTCTTAATGATTTATCAGGTTATTAGTCATAACTATACATATTAACTTTCATATCTGTATTTCCCAAACAGATCTGGAAAACTCCTCCATAAAATCTGTTTGACTCACAAGGCCAAACACACTAGAGATTTGGCCTTGATGCTTCCTGCTGCTACAGACCGTTAAAACTGAAACGTTTGGATTGGTTGCTATACTGTGTGGCGTTGTAAAGCAGAAGTGTTATACGTTTATAGATTACACAGTATTTATCTACCTGAGGTTAGGCCTATTGGTGAGACACATACAAACAAACAAACATACACACAGTTAGAGCCCTAAACATATCAGTTGTATCTGTTTGATTTATGATGCACCTCTCATTAAAAAGCATGTGATCAAAGGGGAACTTGTGTTTCCTTGAACACACACACCAACGTCCATGTCCATACATTAGCTTTGGGCTCCAAAAGGCACAAAATTATTAAAGGCAGAGTTCTAATAAATCCTTGTTATTGAATGAATATTACATTGCAAGAAACCCTCAGTTGCTATGGTACAACCACAGTGAACAATCTGATTACTTTTTTGACATAGGTAAAAGTCACATGTTTCATCTGGTGAAAGTGATTCTACAAGCATGGATCAGATTGCAAGACGCATCCACAAAGCTAGACATCTGAGAGCCGAGCCGTCAGCAGTCAGTGAATAGAGATCAGTTAACATAGGTATAGTTTATTTCAGCTATAACTACTTTTTTCACTGTAGTACGTTATTTGAGAAAAAGCAAACCAAGTTAAAATTCTAAGTTCTAAACATTGTATTTGGCTTTCTTTTACAGTGTTTTGAGAAAATTATTAGTTAATCCATGATTTAGAAACCAGGTCATATTGGTCTGTCAGGCTTGTTTGCCATCTGGCCTATTTACCTCCAACTTGTTGTTGCTCTGTTTGAGCTCTTTTTTATGTGTAGACAGAAACTGAGAACCAGGAATGGAGGCAGCGTGATGGGTCAGTGGTCAACACTGTGTTTGATTTTTTTTTTAAATCTCTGTCTGTTGGGAGTTTCCATGACTTACTTACATGGCTTTACTATTCAATATATAGTCCACTATGTAATGTGTTGTTAATTTTGTAGTGTTTTCCACATAGAGAGAATTATTATACCGTGTATATACATATATATATATATATATGATATAAAATATACTGTATATATCCTATACTAAATATACCCTATACACTAAATATGAGAAAATGTAACTCAAAATGAAAGAAAGAAAGCAGTGTTAGAAATTGTTTTATTTGCCATAGTGAGTACAGAATAGGTGAACAATTTCAGTTCCCATGTTTTAAAGGCATATACAATGTATGTATTGGAGGCTCTATGGCTATGTTCAGACTGCAGGCAAAAGTGGCCCAAATCAGATTGTTTTGCTCTTATGTGAGTCAGATCTGGGGGGGGTTTTCATAACAATTTGAACAGCACAAATCATATAGAAACTGATCTTATCCTAAATCAGATACAGGTCTGATTTGTTGCAATGTGACCTCTGAACAGTCATATTGAAATTCATGCGACTTTTAGGTTGTTTCTGTGCTATTCACGTCACAATCCCACCACTCCTGACTCCGCATCCACACACACCTCCGTACAGAAGTAGCGGCCATTGCTCCACAAAAAGCCACAATTCTCCTCAGCCTTGTCCTCGTTATCATCTGCTCATGAATTCACTGGCTTACACTGTACATCAACTTATAAATGACATCGTAAACACTGACTTCAGTTGTCTCTGTGTTTACTTCCGTACAACAGCATGCTGCATGTAACGTCTTTGTTATTGTTCTTTTGTGCATGCAGGTCAGTTCAGGACTGTGACCAGTTCACACTCGAATCTGATATTGGCCATATTTAAAAAATAATATGAACAGCAAAACAAAAAAGCGGATCTGAGCAATAAATCCAAATTGAACACCAAGTCTTGCTGTGTGAATGTAGCCTAAATTGGCGCCAGGTGCCTGTACAAATGTGAGGTTTTGCTTTTTTTTTTGTTTTTCTTTGTACATATTTAAGAAGAACACAACAACAAAAGCACAACGGACAAAACACATAATCAGAAAAACCTAAAAACACAGACCAACCCAGATGACACCAACATCTCACCATCACTGTTAAAGTTCATTGTCACAACACACTTTTCTACCTGGATTTGAGGATGGTTACCTGTCTGTGTTGCCTCCGTGACAAAATAGGCTCCAACCTCCTGTAAGAAAACAAGCTAATATTCACATTAATTTTTCCTGTCCTTTCCCGTCCTCTGTGGTTTTGTGTCAATGACAAATTTAGCTAAATCAATTTCAAAGCCCCAAGGGGCAAAATCCATACCAGGTCTAGCTAAAGAAGTTTGTGGAGCTAATTACGTTCCCAAAGATTCACCCCTAAAGTGCACCAATGGCTAAATGTCTAAATGGAGGCCGCATCCATAGATTTTAGAGCAACCCATTAAGTTAAAACCCAAATGGAAATGTTCCACTGATAATTGGTTTAAAGAAAAAAAAAAGGTTAGCTTTTTAATTCAACCGACATGTTTACCGGGAGCCAAGCCTTTTTTTAGCAATGGGTGTTTTAACCATTATCAATACTTAAGCTGCTGGCGTCAGACCCATTTTATACTCTGTTTGTCAGCCAGCTATTTGCCCTCAGTGTACCTGAGCCTGCATACAACTCGTATATACCAAGAGAAAACACTTTGACACATTCTTTAACACCTCTCTCAGGTTTCCGTGGTTGAAGCTCCGTAAAAATGCAGAAGGGTACTGTTCACAATGTGGCTGTTATTAGGTTAAGGTTCTTCTCCTACACAACGGTCGGTGGTTCACGCTGTTTATACCCACTCAGGGTCGACACGGTAAGACAAACATCAGTCTAACCTTACAGTTTTACAAGCTAACCTCTTTTTTCACCTCATCTCTTTTGTGGTTCTTTTATTGCTCTCTGTCTCACCTCAGAAGATCTTCAAATGCGTGTTTTATCTGAGCAAAGGTTGAAAGCTCCAATGTGTGTGTATGTGTGTGTGTGCGGTATGAAGTTGTTTAGCTTGATCGAGCAGAAATGTTCACAGCCGTGTATCATTTACCTTGCGTGCTGTCTCTCATTTCCTGTCACGGGACTAACCTGTTGCTTGCGTCTCTCTGTAAAACAGGTGAGGAAAGGGAAGAGTGACGGCATGCCTCAAGTCATCCCTCAACCCAGCTGTTCTACTCGGTTGCCCCATGCAAGGCCTCTTTCCATACCAATAGTTTTGCCCCTGACCTCAGAGCTCAGGAGCCCCAGCCCAGAGGCCATGGAGACGGGTCCGATGCCCTTGGTTCGCAAAGACACCCCAGATACTTCCTCGCACCTCAGCCACCTCGATGTCAGCCCCTCTGATAGCATGGAGGCCCTCAGCAGGTCAGTGTGTCCAGTTTAAGTACATGCACCTGTCTCTGAGAAAAAATACAAATATATAATAATATAATGACTGAATTTTAAAAATAGAGCTTAGAGCTGAATTAATGGCAGATGTTCATGAATATGTAGATATATCAGACATTTTTAGATAGCATGTTGTGCATGTTCCGTTACTGGAAATGAATTAGTATGTACAGTATAGTCAGAGATGAATATATTACATTTATACTAGCATGAGTTAAAAGCATGAAATAAATAGTTCTTGTTCAAATAAATAAGAGGCAAATAATTAAGCATGCACCAAAAATAGTTGCATGCTTAGTCATAAAACTACAGTTACTCCTGTAGTTTTATGATTTTATATGGATCAAAATCTTATCTGTGAGCTCGATGCTTTACGACCACTGTAAAATAAAACCTAAGGTCATATAACACAAAACAAATGTTGACTGCCACATACCTCACATTAGGTGCTAAATCATTCCTGTTTTCCTTTTCCGATGTCATCGTGATTTCACTGTTTCGAGTTGGTTTTATTATGTCATCAAACAACCTACACATACGGTAATATACTTTTTTCCACATATCCAGCAGGAAACCTAACAAACAAAAGCACACAGATTAAAACTATAAATATAAAACATGGACACACAAAATAACAAAATGAACAAAATATTAAAGAAAATAATGAAAAACTGTAAACAGCACATAAAAAGTGTTATGGATAAAATTGAAGCATGAAACAAGATAATAAAAATAACTTTCCAATGTCGATATTAGAGGGGACTTTTATCTGTGGTAAATAGGTTATGAACACTGTTTGTATAGGTGATGTGCTATTAGCCGAGGCCAAGGGTGAAGAATTAGGGTGAGTGTCTGACAGTGATCAGGGATCTAAAGCCCGAGCCCCGTGGCCATGTGCCTTTGGCATGCAAACAAGCCTATTATAAGAAGCTGAAACTGGAACCACTTGGTGTCGAGTGTCCTCAGTCCTGGAATAGCAAGGCTACAGCTGTGTCTGTTGTTGGGGCTCTTTACTGCTTTGACTGGTGGCTTAGACTAGCATTAACCTTGGATGCGATCACACCTGCACTGGTTGACTTACACGCTTTGCTTGCTACTGTGCTTTTTAAAACCTCTGCTCATTTACCCAAAATCCAGTTCATCCACTGTGTATGTTTCAAGATTAGTAAAGCTCTTTACTGACGATAGGACATAAGTAAAATATGTCTCAATGGAAAAACTGAAAGTTAAAATGTGGAGCAAAGCAATAAAAGTCATACACGTAATGTTGAAACACTAAAATGAGAAATGATGATGCTGTTTTGGCTTCTACTACGGCTTGTCAGACACACCACTGACCTTTTTCACAAGAACATTAATCATGAGTTTAAAACCGTGTCAGCACCAGATACATTGAGACATTACATCTGGTGTTCTTTCACACGCACTTGTATACAGAAATATTTCAAAATAATAATAATAATATATATATATATATATATATATATATATATATATATTTTAAAAATCCTATAAACACAAATTGTTTTTTATTCCAGGGTATTGTGGAATGTATTTTTATCGTAGGATGTGTGGAGGTATATTGTAAGTAACTAGTAGTTGGTACTAGTATTAACAAGCAGTGTTATACAAATTAACAGGTATAACACACATTCATCATAAATCAAATACTTTTCTATATTCTGTATCCAAAAGGTCAACCTGATTAATTCTCAAGAGAGTGAAGAGTACCGCTCGGGTGCAACCTAATTTATTAAATCAACAAGGCAAACCATCAGCTCTTAGTGGAACAGATGTTCCTGTCTACGTGAAGTAGCAAATATAATACTTCCAAGGTGGCAAGAGCTTTCCTCGTCATGGCAGGGTACCAGTAAATCCTCTGGCGAACCCCCCCCACCCTAAAATTCTCCTTGTCAGGTCGTATTGGGTGACTGATCTTCAGACAGCGTGACGGGGGACCCCACTAAAGTGCGTCAGCAATCAGCGCTGGTATTTACCAATAGACAACCGCAGCGGCCAAAAAGACTGAGATGATTTTACCGGCTTAAAGCCATAGATACTCAAATTAAAGACAGTGGAGCTTTCAAACTTTCAAAGACAAAGCATGTTTGTGAATGTGGTCAAAAATAGTTGATATGTGTTTGTATAGAAAATAGTTTCAGGTCTGAGTAGCTGTGATTTTGACACATAAAATCCACAGCAAATATATGGTAATTTTCCATGAGTGGACATCTGTGTGTTCATGTGTGTAGCCACTCTCATGCCTACTTGTCAGCTTGCTCTCACTTTCCATAGGTACGTGTCAGACAAATCTGTGTCAGCATAGCGCAACACATACAGCGGCACAGCAAACTTGACCACAACTGAAGTATCTTGAACGACCAAATTCATTTTTTAATAAAAAAGTTTTGTTTTCATAAACTTTGTTGTATGTTGTACTATGTTTATTTTCAGGGTGTGAAATAATCAAGGAAAGTATGTTCTTGTGTGCATCTTGTTGGTTGTAAAGAAGTTCTGTTTAGTATTATTTTATTTGAAAGGGTAATTCCTTCATACCAGGAACTACCCCTGGCCTGAGTCACCCTGCTCACTCAGGTCATGTTCCACACACGCTAGAAATCAAATCGTCATACTCAGGCTTTTCTATTAGTGGCTCCACTTTTAGATCTTCCTTTGCATCCACACTCTTGACTTCCCAGTACTGTATCAGAGCAGTGCAGATCAAGCAGTATGAGTCTTACATCCACCGTGCTGTAACATCTTTAACACTTTGCCTCCTCTTTATCAAATAAATGCCACAGCGCTCTCACCTTTACCTGAAATATGACACCAGCCTCATTCACCACACGGGCCACATGAGCCAACATAGCAGCGTCATGTGAACTTATTATGCTCTTAGCATTGCGTAGTTACACGTAGGGGGATGCATACTGGCTTTTGTGTGGAGTTGCCATGGTTCACTGAGTCTTGTGATGTAACCATTGAGTTTCTTAGAAGCCCATTGGAAATAGGTGGAAGTGAGGAACGTTGCGGTGTGGTGTGAGTACAGGCAGTAACAGTATTGTTGGCCGCCTGTCAGGAAGTCTCATCCATCAGCCTGAACAGCAAGAACCTGCTGGCTGGATCAAACTGGTTTTACTACTTTTTTTTTTTTAATGTTCGTACCTTTTTTCCCCAAATCTCATATATTTGCCCTTAATCATATCAAGATTTCATCCAACTGGTTTTGCTGTTTTATTCATGAAGATGTTACACCACTAATCCAAGAGGCCTCTTTAGTCTTCTCATGCTTTACCAGTAAGGAGAACTGAAGGAGCCTCTTGGAAATGTGGGGAAAACATCTCAAAGAACAAAAACAAATACCTCATTTTTATACTTTTGACTTTGTGGTTCTAGATACTATGTTTGATGTTGAAGTTCAGTTATAGACCTAACACAGAGTCAAACACCTGCTTGACTGTGAAGGGAAAGAATGACTGCAGTTCTACTTCTGTCCTTTGTCAAAAATATTTATTTCAACTTGTAACAACAAGTCAATAAATCCATGAGTTCATGATTAGAAAATGAATCAACAACAATTCTGATAGCTGGTTAACAAATTTTGAAGCCAAAATGCCAAATAGTCTCTTTTTTAAGCCCCTCACAAGTGAGCTAAAACAGCCAGTTTCAGACAGAGGCTGAACTGAGGCTGCATTAAGTGCCAATATAAGATAAATAAGACTGTAAATTAACTGTAAATCATTCAAAGAATATAAATATAGACCTTGACATGATGCATGATGGCTTTGTGTTCCTTTAACACCATTTTCTCTAATAGAACGATATATACCAACCATAGCTTAGCCAGGCTTATCCAACAAATACTTAGGGTCTTGATCACCACACAGTTTCTGCTCAGAGGTATTCTAAGAATGTTCAGCACTCATCTAAAACCTGATGGTTTTGGGGGTCCTGAAAGCAGTGGAGGCTGGTGAGAGGGGCTTAGACACAAGGGGACTCTGGCTGTGGTCCCTACCCATCTTTGCCTCTTAGTTAATCAACAAATTGCAAAAAAGAACTTCTCTGTAGGATTGATGCATTTTGGATCTGTCTTGACTGGTCACACACTTTGTTTTACAGTTTCAGTTCAAAAAACAGTCACAACTTATTTTTGAATAAAGATAAAATAAAAAATAATAAAACAAGAACACTACTGTAATGGGCAGTGTTCAGCCAATAATGTACTGATTGCACTTCCAAATTGTTGTTGGTGAAAAATGTTGTGGAACTAGTATTTACATCTGCAATACAAAAAGATTTAATCATACTTCATAGACATCAGTGTCTCACTGCTGCTAGCTAAAAAGAGAATGTTATTGCATGTTGTAGAGGGATTTTTGGGAGCACTTCAGTAGCCGAAAGGTTACTGCACGGACCACATAATCGCAACATCCCTGATTCAGTTCCAACAAGGGACCCTTGTTGCATGTTATACCTGTGTCTGTGTCTCTCTCCCTTTGTTTCCTGTCTGCCTCTTCACTGCCCATCGTCCAATAAAGGCACAAATACCTATATATATATATATATATATATATATATATATATATATATATATATATATATATATATTGTAGAGGGATTTTGAAAAAGGTGAGGCAGGGCAGGGCGGAAGGGACCCCACCAAAAATAGCTGGAGCCAGTGGGAGGATTATTCAAGTGACCAGCATCCGTTGGTAAGCTAGACTGCCTTTGTCTACACATTTTTAAATATGTTGAAAAAGTGGAGCGTATCCAGATTGAACCAACTTGTCATTGGTAGTTTTCCATTCAGCCAGGAGGGATTTCTGAGTATCCCTATAAAGCTTCTTGTTATCCCCTCAGTAAGGTAGTGGGTAAGCAGGATTTCCGCTTTTGCAATTCACGGCAGCAATGACGGCACACATTATTTTAATACGCTTGCCAGACTGTGTAACACCAGTTGAGAACATTGGTGTGGGGGGGCTCTGAAAGAATTTGAAAGTATTTGTGGTGACCTACACCTGCACCTAAAAGGAAGTTGGAGGAATATGTGCACATTTCCTGTGCATTGTGTCATTTTACAAAACCTTTGAAGTTCAGCGAACTTTGGCCCATTTTGATTCCTGCCTGACTTGAAACCTAAATCCTTTGTTTTGAACTTATTGAGGTGCTGCCCGAATGGCCAATGTGTTTTCTCCTCCCCTCAATATGCCTGCCCCTTACTGTAAGCCACATGAAGGTACGTCAGTCACGTACCAAAACACATCAGAGTACTGAACATTCCCTGAATGGTCCAGTCAAAAACAGGTCTTTATTCTGTGTCTGGGAGTATCTGAGACTCAACATGTTTACAACCAATGATCAGACTGATTGTTTATTGGCACAGCAGGCACAGTTATCTAATGTTGGAAATGTTGGATTTTCTATGTTTTCTGTTCCTCTATAAGACAAAAACAAAAGTAGCAAAACAGAATATTATGCTGCTCTATCGACAATATTGTGTGACTGCTCTGTTTGGCGTCTGCTGAGCTCTATATAGTGTAAAGGAGAGTAAACTTGGATAACAGTATTAACTAAAACAAAAACACATGTTGCTTGAGATATTTATGATTGTCAGTCAGTCATCATGTAGAAGACTGAATATAAACCACTCAGCCATTAATGAGTAGGGCTGCAATTAACGATTATTTTCATTGTCGATTAATCTGCTGGTCATTTTTTCAGTTTGTTTGGTCCATGAAATGTCAGAAAACTGTGACAACTGGCCTTCACAATTTCCTAAACCCCAAGGTGATGTCATGACATTTTATCCTACCAACAGACTAAAATTTAAAGATATTATATTACAATAAGAACAATAAAAAAGCAATGTGCATCTGTGGTACCTGGTTTGTCAACATTTTTTTTGCACTCAAACCTTTGTATAAATCCTGCTGTTGCATATCTGTAAACTGAGAGCGCTGTTATGGTTCATGCTAGCCCAATATGTGTTCTCTTGTCACAGGTGAACATACAAATAAAGTCCCACAAGGGGTTTAAATTGATGCTTGGTCACACTGTTGTGTCTTTTAAAGAGAAAATATCTCACAGCAGACATTTTGACTCATCATAGTAGGAAAAGCACAGATGTTACTAATAACATTAACGACGGCTCTGCAATCAGGAAGTCATGACAGTGTGACAGCGAGCCAACATGCACATTATAAGGCCCCTGAAGCTGGAGCAGCTAAATGTGATTCAGCCATCATTCATTTTATTATTTACACCTGTGTGTTTCCTGTTGTAACATGTGAAAACATCTCATTAACACTGAAGACTCATGTCTAACTTGCTTAAAAGTTTACATTTAACCACGCATCTGATTTGCAGTTTTAAAATATATTTAAAGTTTAGTTGTAACATATTGTCAAGGTAGCAAGACATCACTAAATTTAACTGTGAGAGAATGTCTCAAATTGAAGGAAATAAACAAATAGAAAGACAGTTTTGAAGACAATTAATTTGTTACATTGTCTGACAGTTCAGGTTTGGTTGCTGTGTTTTTCTTCCTGCTTTGACTTTAGAGAAGATAATACAGTATTCAGCTCTGCTTAGGCAAACAAGACTGAGCGATTATGAAATTTCACCCTGTAAGTGCAAGGATATGAAAATGTGAAGCAATCTCAACATTCAGTGCCAACAAAGAGTTCCTCTTGTCGTTGCATAATTTTATCATGTGTTCCTGGGCATACATCCAGTGGCCGCAGTCAGCCTATATTCTAGAGCAGCATTTCTCTAGTGGTTCATAATAATTACCCGAGACAAGTTCCACAAAGGCATTGATCTGTTGCACTGCATGGCTATTATTCTGCAGACAAAAGCCAGCCTTATGCTCCTATTTTCAGCCCCAGTAACATGTAGTGGGGTGAGGGGAGGGATGTAATGTTTTTATGCCATAGCTCTTCATAGCCACATCCTGCAAGCTAATTAATAACGTCTGTTTGTTTTCCCATTACAGCTCCCAAGAAGAAGAGAGACCAATATCTCCTTTCTACATGAGGTAGGCTTCTTGTCTCTGTATGTTAGAAAGCTGACAAAATTGGGTGAAAGCATGTTGTTTTGGACTGGAAGTGTGGGGGGAAGTGGCTCCGTGCTGCCTCAGTGCATTATCATCGAAAACAATGGAATCACCAGTTAGAGGGAAAGCAGGGCAGCGTGCACATGCAACAGTTTGCTCACCGCTGTTTGGTTATTGTGGCCACCACAGCACATGTTTCAGACACACCCACAGTCTGTGGACACACCACACAAAACAAAAGACACGTCTGTCACACGGCATTTGTTTATCTTTATGATAATGTGTGAACAATTATTATATTATATTATAATTGTCTCCATCAAATCAGTTACTGATTTTAATATATTTTTGTTAAGTGTCAATGTGGATGTGAGTTGTTTACTCATCAGTAAACAAAACTAAGAGTCTACAGCCATGCAAGCAGCATTGTGAGGCTGTACTCAGGCAGAGCTGGGCTTTGAGCTAAATGCGACTACCTGCATGCTAACATGTTCACAAAAACAATGGTAATAAGTCAATGATAAGCGGCTATGTTTACCATGTTGACCATCTTAGTTTAGCATGGTAGCATGCTAAAATTTGCTACATTAGTCTTAGTAAGCTAAACTACTAAACACTAAATATAGCTGAGGCTGATGGGAATGTCATTACTTTTCTAGTTATTTTGTTACAAGTTGAAGTATCGGACAAATTAAAATTTTGACCTGATGATCAAAAATTATTACAATTTATTCTGAGGGCGACATGAATTTATGTATCAAATATCATGGCGATCCATCCAACAGCTGTCAAACCATTTCTCGCAAAAGTACCAAAGTCCAGCTCATGGTGGCGCTAGAGGAGGAAGAAAAGTCCAAGGATCGCCATAGTCAGTGGGATTCATCCTTCAGAGACCATGAATGTCTGTACAAAATTTCATGGCAATCCATCCAATAGTTGTTAAGATATTTCAGTCTGGACCAACCAACCAACCATCATTGCCTTACCTAGATGATTGCTTTCCCTAGAGCCACACCACTAGAATGGCTAAAATGACCTGTTACAAATAAATGCAACATATACTTAACATATACAACATACCGTAAAAGGCCGACAAAACATCATTAATAATCATCAGTTAAACATCAATAACCACTGTCATTGTTTCCCATCAATCCTTCAGTGCATGTCGACCTAAAGCCTTCAAACACAGCAGATCTTCCAGTTAATCTTACCGGCTGGTTCGTCACTGGAACATTTTGACTGGAGTGTTGTTCACTGATATGACCCTAGAGCTGATAGGGCTCTAGGGCAGCTTGTGTTTGTGTGGTCAAGTGTTTTTATTGCTTTTCCCGAAAAAGAACTGAGTCATAGATTCAGGACAAAAGCCTCACAGGATAATCGTCAGAGACAAAAGGTTAAAAAAATAGGATGCAGTGCAACTCTTATGATTTTATGCTTCATATGATATTTGGACATTCAAGCTCATAGTAAAATGTTCACTAGAGTCACAGGTAGCAATGTTCACTAAAGAATAGATGACCAAACATAGTAAGTGTGTAAGAATTGTGTTGCTTTACAAAATTATTTTGTAGCAGCAGTAACGCCAGACAGAACAAAAATATTTTGTCTTATCTTTGAATGTAATAAAACTCCAAGCTTAGTCATCCATGATGAAAGGTCAAAGGTTCCAACTAGTTCACTAATCCCAGACATGTGATCATAGAGTCAGCCATGTACGTGTAGTATATCATAAAAACAATAGACATAACCTAAAATACATAACATAATCACATGCATACATGTATATTTACTCAATAAACTGGAGCAAAACTACTCTCATTATGCAATAAAAAGAAAATCCCATCCATAACATTTCATAGGTCTATAACTCATATTGTGTGTGTGTGTATATGTATGTGTATATATGTGTGTGTGTGTATATATATATATACACATATACATATACATATACATATACATATATATATATACCTGGTTCTACCTGGTTTCCCCAGGTAGATGTATCCTGGAGAACATTGATTTCTCTGCCATGTATACACATAACCGGGTTTCTGAAAAACAAAGCAGCTGGTAGAAGTCCAAATCTGGTTAGTGATCTGCTGCATGTGTATGCATGCGGATTTACATGGACCACGATCCTACAGTGCATATAAATGTGTTCCCTGATATCCCTATATTTATATAGCACTTATCAAAACAGTCACAAAGTGCTTCATGTAGAATAGCAGATAACAACACACAACAATAAAAGAGGTAAAAGAACAACATAAAATAGCTGTCAGACAATAAATAAACATAGTAAGACCCATAAAACAGAATAACACTAGCATCAAGTAAAGTCAGGGACCAATGAAAGTACATTTTGAGCTTAGATATAAAAGAAGCCACTGACTCAGCCTGTCTTATTATACATTGTTATTGTGCTTTATTATGCATGTATAAGTACAGTAACCATATATGTATACTTATATTTATGTAAAAAAAAAATAAAAAAATTTAAAAAGCCTTTATTTTGAATTGAAGTTAATGTTGACGGGTCACGGGAACATGGAGGTTACATGGAAAACATTCGTTGCACTCACTTTCATATTCATTCATGTTTTATTAACAATCTGTCAATCTCTCGTTAAGTCCACTTCACTGCTAAAACAATTAACAATGGTCAATTAATCAACATGGCAGCTGACAGACAATTGGTTGCCAACATTGTAGGTGCTCAATTAATCGTTGAACTCATTTATCAATCAATCATGTTATGTAATTGATCTAAAATCTAATTTCTGTGGGTTTTTCAGACAAAATAACATATTTGAAGAGTCACCTTGGGCACTGGGAACTTTTTTTTACTATATTCTGACATCTTATACACTTAAAGATTAATCAATCAACTTTAATAATCTATTAAAATAAGTCTTTAGTTGCAGCCCCAGTCTATCTCACTTTGACATCTCTGAATGAATAATATCTGCTGACACATACAAATTCTCTGTGTCCGTCTCTCCTCTGCAGCTCATGTTTATCAATGACTCACTCCAAGGCCACTTGCATTTTGTCACATACACACACACACATTCCATACAGACGTTTTCTCCCTCTACTGAAGTCTACTCGCATTCCTTCACACACAGAAACTCTCAGGCAGCCACATAGGAGCTTAACCTCAGCCCAGTCAAAATGGATCATAGATCAACATAATTTTCTTCTGTGTGTTGACCAAAGACTCTGAGGGTCCTGGCTAATATCTGACTGTGGTGTAACACTGGATTACCTGAATGGATGCCCCTGGGTACACAGTGCTGGGGATTTAACTGTTATAAGCTGCTGCTGCAAAGGCTTTGGAGTTGTTTCCTCTCCACTTTTATGCCTCCAAGCAACACTTGACTTTGAGACACATAGATACATTCACTACAGACACATATTATCTTTGTCTTAGTATTATTTGCAAAGCAACTTTCTTAGTTAGAAGGTCCTGAATGAAGCAATTATATTAAGCTTTCGTAAAATAAAGACTTGCACTGCTGGCTGCTTTAAAGCACACTCAGCAGAACAAAAATAGCACAATAGAACAATTAAACCAGAGCTGTCATATAATTACAGACCTGACTTAACAGTTCAGCAAATCTTACAGACAACATTAAAACTGAAAACAAAAAACAACTGACACTGCTGGTTCGTAAATGGTCATTTGGGTCAATTAAAAAAAAAAAAGATAAGAAATGTTTCAAATATTTCTTAAACAAATAGTTCTCAAAAAGTTCAAATAGGCTCTTAGGTGAAGAGAAAAGCATAACTTGAATAAAAATGGGAAAACTCCTGCACACTGTCTCGCTCACTGCTGGAATATTTCTTAGTTTACAAAGTTTCGAAACTGTTACCAGCTTAATGCATGTTATGATTTCTATTACATAAACCTTCAGTGCACTGTTGTCCTCTCTGCATCGGCCTCAATCTAAGTTCATGTTTGCTTTCACAAGTAACTGGAGCAGACCTTGGACCAAACAACTGTTATTCTTATACAACTCCCTTTCTTTTTTAATCCATCTGTAGGGGTGAAGTGGGATCATAGTTATCATACACTTAAACAAACAAAATGTTCAGTTTACTGTCATATATGACAAAAAAAGTCTTGAATTTTCACGTTTGAGGAGCTGAAACCAAATCATTTCTGGCATTTTTGAGTAATAAAAGTGATGATTATGCAATTATCAAAATAGCTTCCAATTAATATTTTGTCGACCGATAAATTAATTAATCGATTAATCATTGCAGCTGTAGTAGCGAGTGATTCTAGAGGTATTAAGACTTTATAGCTCACATAAAGCCTTTTATAACTGAATGAAGTTACATAATCACCGATGCAAAATCACCAGCTGACGAGTTTCTGATCACGTTTGGTTATTGTTGGTGGTATAATTTTATATTTTTAGACAGTCTGTGTTTAAGAAAGGCTTATTGGCATTCTGGTGGTGATGTTCGCTGTATGTTTCTGACGCAGTGACTCACCCCTCTTGCCTTTAGGTCTATTTTGCCAGCAGTTAGTGACTCAGACTGTCACCATTGCACACCAAGCAGCAATATTGTCTCATACCAGAGTGACTGCATGCTGTGTCTTTTTTTAGTCTGTGGTGCAAAGGTCCTTCCGGGCAGTGATGTTACTTCCTTCAGGGATTTACCAAACTGCCAAACAACTTCTGTACTGTGCCAACCTGAAGACTATTTAGCACCATGATAGCAACCACAGGATATTTAATTACCAAATATCTCGCACTTGACACTACAGACAACCACGCTCAGCTGTTTATTAAATCAACAGACTAAATGTGGCACTTGGATATATTAGAGGGCTGATTTTACTAGCATGGTTACAATATCTGTAGTGTATTGCAGGATGTCATAAAAATGAATTAGAGTACTGTACCTACCTTTAAAAGGAGTTTTTTGTTTTTTTTAAAGATTTCATTCTTAGATTCTGAGAACTTTTATATACAAATTTGGTTTCCATATGGTGTCCTTAAAGTAGAAGAAATGGTCCACACACACAAAAAATATCCAAAAATTACATATTATTTTAATATTTTTTATTGAAGCAAATTTATCAACCAAGTAAAGGCTAATTTATGGTAGGTCACTCTAAAATTTTGATAAGAGTCGCTCAACAGAAGTTAATGAGTTGTACTTTGTTTTCAATTTATGCTTGGGCGAAAGGTTACAAGCTAGTTAAACTTATCAAACTAATTACACAAGGACGTTACAAGTAATCTAGAGTTAGAGACTAGGGATGTTGCGATATACCTGTATTGACAATAACCGTGATATTAAAAACATAAAATATTGATATCATATTAATAATACAGATATGATCAAATTGTGTAAATAATCCAGCGCCTCTTAAAACCCCTCAACATTCCGAATGTGAAGTACACAACTATACTACGTACTTTGTACACAACTCTTATGTTTAAGTGCATACTCATGTGACACATCTTTGGAAAGCTAAGATTCTTGTGATTCGATTGATGCAAACCATTTCAAGATACAATCATACCAGCAAGTGCAATCAATGCCTCTGTCAGACCACCAACAAACAAACAAACTATTACAAAATTCACACTACTCACCTATGAAGCCTCATATTACTGTACTGACTGATACAACTCCGACAAAAACAGTCTTGTTACATTGGCAAAGGTCCAATTGTTCCAATCCAGTAAAATATTTAGTCCAAACACATTATTACATCAATAAATATCCACAAACGGCTGTTGCATCATTTCAAATAAGCCATCAGACGTCCTAATCTCCCAACGTATTCTCCGTCATAACTCATGTTAGCATGTAAACAACAAGCCACATCTTGGTATCAAAATGGCGGCTGCACTCTGGCCTTTCAATCAACACCTCAGTTGACCCAATAGGAGCTTCCATGTCCTGTCTACAGCCTACAATAGCCAACGAGAGTCTGCGTTAAAAGGAGGGGTAAACATAACCTGTGACACTAACCCTGAGATGAGGGGTTACAGGTTGACAATACTTCTTAAAGTTCTAAAGGGTCACAGGGCCAAAACTTTTGGGAACCACTTTCTTAAACCATCACAGCATGAGTGCCATTGCAACAAGGAGCATAGTAAGCTGGATTTGTTGGTCATGGAGATGTACTATAAACATGCCCCCAGGCATCATAACCATCTTGCCCTGACGCACACGGCAGTTATATAATTGACCATCTCATCACTTTAACATCAGCAGGGGTCTGTGGCGTGGAAAGACGGGCCTCTAAAGTTGCAAACAGTTCTAAAAACTTTGGTCATATTTCAGGCATTAATGTGTCCTCTGCACTTAATGAAGTCTTGCCTCTGACATTTTCAGTCATTAAGGTCTAAGGTTAAGTCAACTCTAGTAAGCCATTAAACCGTTTTCTGTTGTTTTAACCTGTTGCAGTCTGTGCCAGGTCTATTATTAGGTAATGGGCTAATATTTTTCCTGCTGTGCCCAGAGATAATCGAGCGGTTTAGTCTGCTGCCTCTGGAGCAACTTTCACTCCTCTGTGTCACTCTTTACTTTCCAACTGTTCAAATAAATGAAACCGTACATAAGGTGAAGGATCTTTCTAATCTTCACATGATAAAAATGTTTGTTTTGGCAAATTTTTGTCATGAACACAGACATTAAAAGCACCAGACATTTACAGCCCGTGTTTATGATTTGAACTTGTTAAACTCATCAGAGTGATCATCAGGTTGTGACACGATAGGGCGTGTCACCTTTTCATCTGATTAACAATCCTTTTTTTACAACCGTGATAATGTCAGTACATGTCCGTGGCATTTCACACAGTTTCACCAGTCACCTTCACAGTGTACCATCACTCCGTTATTATCTCTTCCTTTATTAATGCCTCTGCCAAGCTGTGCTGTTACTGTAAACACCGCTGTTTATGGGAGATTCATGCAAGTCACCCCTATACATGTTGATATAGCTGTACTCCAAGAAAAGCAGACATACTGTGTATCAGTTAGAGGGTCTTTATGAGAAGATTGTAAAAGGAAGATTTCTCTTTCACTTTTGTCACCAACTCTGTCAAAATATTCTGACCTCTTTTTAGATATTTAGCTTAGTGGAAAATTAAATTAATTAAGACAAAACAAAAAATATTATGTTGGTATAGACCTGCATTTTACAGTCACTTTCATTATCATTTATTAGATGATAAAATGTACAGATTTTACTGTTCAGTAAAGTAGTAGATACATTTAACTTAAATTATGGACTGATTTAATTGGATAGATTGCTTGTTTTAATCCTTACTCAAATATTTTTATTTAGTTTTCACAACCCACCCACCTAGCAAACACACCAATGTCAACTCCAGCCTACATCCTACGCTTAAGCTTTTTTAGAAAGAATGAAAAGTTAACCTGACGATATTATTGTGTCTGTGGCCCAATGAGAAAAGCCCTTAATTGAAATAGAAGCACGGTTGCACCCTCCAATAACAAACCAAACAGTTTAGTTAACATGTCAGTACTTGTTTGAAGCTGCTGCCTGATCGTAAGTGTAATAATAATCCAATATATCTAGATGTAGATGTAGATATCAACACTCCCCTGAACATACAGTATAACCACCATTCATTACTGTTTTCCTGCAGATGTATCCTGTATTTTAACAGAAGGAGAGAGGCAGTAAGACGAAAAGAAAGCCAGAGAGAATAAGATAAATATAGGGAGTAATACCCTTGTATTTTATTGTAGGACTTACTGGTAGCCATAGAAGCCAGCCACTTTGCTCTCAGAGGACCTACTTATGCTCTGAACACAGCTGAAGTTAACATACGCTCATGCACACTAGCTGCCTTGATCACCTAGGGCCAGAAACAGAAACAGAGCCCCGGGGAGATTTTCAGCGTTGCTCAGTGACCTGTTGTGACCACCTGTTTCTGCAGCATCAATTCACCTTCTCTCTTGTTTCTTCCAGTAACCACCTCTTCCCTGTTCACTGCAGACCAGATGTGGTAAAGTAAGTGGACTTTTGTCACATGAAATGCAGCATAGTATTGCTCTTGTAATGAATCAATTTACAGTTTTTATTTAGAGACATTTTCTTAAATCTTACATATAAAATTTGGAGCATAAAGTGTTACATTTTGTCATTTTTCTTTCTTGCTCTCTACAGTTTTCTGGACAGGACAATACGTTCAACAGTGGAGCAGCACCTCTTTGATGTGAACCCTTTAGAGGATCAAAGTTCAGAGGACTGTGAGTCGACCCCATGTCCGTCATCACCAAGGGTGACGCCAACTGCACGACAGAGACGTCGACATCAGAGAGAGCAGCAGGAGGAGGGCTTAAGACACAGAGAAAACAGGTATAGTGGGTCTGGCATCAACATGATGCTGGTATTTTATGGTACCAGCATGAAATCAGTGTCCTCAGTAGCAACACTGAAGTACACTGCACAAACCTTGTTCTCATCATTTCATTTTTGTCTGGAATTATGGCCTTAAAGTCTTATATTCTAAAATGAAAGTGAAGAAATCTGCTGTTACAGTAAGAATAATTCAATTTTTCTAAAGTAAATCAAGGTTAAATTTAATTTTTCTTGATTCTATTCCAGAAAACTGCCATATTCTCTCTCAAATTTTAAGATACAGACACTAGAAAATTATTTTGTACATATTTTCATTTTCATCATTGTTTTTCTCTTTAAACACCTACTCGAAACAACAGAGCTATTTGACTCACCAGCCCACCTTGTTACTTTCTGAGCAATCGCATAAAACCCTCCAACTGGCTGACTCCTCATAAGATAAATAAATACATTAAAAAGGACATAACATGTACATTTCCAAATCTTTATTTATATTCTGGGGCTTTGCTGAAATATCTGTGCATGATTTACAGTTCAAAAAACTCCTTATTTATCTTATCTTGGCCCTAAATATATATATATTGGCTCCAGGAAGTTTCTCCTCAGCAAACTTCCACAGAAAACCAACAAGTTTCGCTTCTTTTTTCACTATTATTTACTTGAAATATAAACCTCTCAAATAAGTTTTGGAACTTCACCATGACATCTGACATTATATACAGTATATAAATGACAGAAAATCACAAAAAAAGTGTGATGTGTCCTCTTTAAGCCATATAAAAAGAAAATGACATAGATGAATATTTTTTTTGCATGTATGTTATGTATAATTTAAACTGTACTGGTAAAGTACAGTAAGAGGCCATTCATGACAAAAGCGTGACCTCAACGCTACACTGAAATGTTACTACTTCCAGTTGGTGTTTTGGTAACTGGAAGTATTCTTAATCTCACCCACTGAGACGCAGCACAGTCATAACAACCGAAGTCACAGCAGTAAGAAGCTAATCCTTGTTGATGGACACCTGGTGGTGTCTGAGAGATCATTGACACGTGGATTACGGGAGTGCATTAGTCCAAAGACAGCCAAAAATGTCAATAAAAGTGTGGACAGTAAATAGAATTAGCACCAAAGCTAAACAGCACATTAGCTGCTTGAGAAGGTATAAGTAAATGAGGCATCAGAACGACCTTGGCATTTTGTTTCCTGTAGCATTTCGCTCAATGTCCAGCTGATAAAGACAGATCAAAGTGTGTGAGAGAGGGTGAGATGGAAAGCAGATGTCTGATTTCCTCACCCATTTCTTTTCTGTCCGAGAGCAGAGCTGCATCAGTCAGAGCAGACACCAACAAGGAGAACATCCCGTCGAGCGGTGGTAGCAGCTCTGGCACCGCGGGGGAGGACACGGGCAGCAGCGTGGACTCGCAGGGAGGCCAGGGTGGTCACGGTGAGCGAACCCCGAAACCCAGGAAGTCAAAACACAGTCCTACGCTGGTGCAGCTCACTGACAACCAGGACGCCCACGCAGTGAGTCATCCTGCTTCTTCTGCTCATCTCTTTTTATCTCTGTGATTCATCACCATCTTGTTAGTATCTCTGCTACTCTTCTCTGTTTTCTACTTTCTCTTTTTCCTTTGTTGTTTTAGTTAATGCTTTCTCTCTCTGTTCACTGGGCTTGCATTAAAAACAGCAACACTACATTCACAGATCTTCTCCTCCTCTCCAATAAATTGTCAAAAAATTCAGTTCAACCCTTGTCGCTCTTATTTTAATTGCAAATAATTATCAGTTGCAGTTAACAAGAAACAGTAGATGGATACGTCAGTGAGTTTGAGGATGACAGGAAGCAGTACAGCTCCCTAATGGTTCCACAGCCATTCTCATCACACAGCAGCTTGTAATAAACAATAATTGTTAACCACTTTTTTTCAGAGGCAGTGGAAAATGTATTGCCCAGTTATAAGTGTGCAATTAGCAGCAGCTTTTATCCGCTGTAGGAGATGATGCACCAGAGAGCAGATTGTCCTTTCACTGGTTGGTACTCGAGGCCACAATGTTCCAGACGCTGCGTTTGTTTAGTGCTCTGCATTTGTATTGTGCAGCGGAGAAGTGATTCAGATACAGTCAAGTACTTCTTCTGTGTAGGATGTTACTTTTATAGTTTATTTTACCTTTTTTTCTGAAGCCTTACAGTTTTGATTGTCTTTTATTGTATTGGTTATGACAGTTTACCTACTGAAGTAGGTCCTGCAAGGGTTGGTTGATATGATGCTGTATACGGAGACAATGGAAATGTGTCAACTGGTTTCTACTGAGGTGTCTATCCCATATAACTGGTGAAATGGTTACTGGCACTGTTACATATCCGTGTTTTATGACAATATTGAATTTAAAGGCTTTTTGCATCAATGTGATGAAGTACCTTATTTTTACCTCATTTCAGTCATCAAATTAAGTAAAAACAAACGTTCTTGTCGTAATAGTTTCTTAATTGAATTTCCCCCAAAAATTCTATACAATGTTACTGTGATGTAAATCAATCACAGAATGGGATATAAAATTACTAAGGCTGTGTATCAAACCTCAATACTTTTTTGGTATCAACATTAATGTGTGGAATACTGAAAGTTACAGTAGCATGAATGTCTGGTCAGATTTGTACCCTTCTCTCATTAGTCTTTGATCAGAAAGTTTCAGATTAAAATCAAGATTTTCCCGGTTTTACATTTTCTTTTATTCAAGCTAAGTTCTTGTTTGTAGTAGTTTAGTAAACATTTAAAGTTTGAGAGGTTTCTATTATTTAATGAAATGTTTTGTAGAAAAACATGTTTATATTCCTCAAAGGAGGGTATTGGGAAAAAATATCATATTGGTGCTGAAACTTTTATATCAACAAGAGCTGAAATGATTCACTGATTAATCAGTTAGTTAATGGTCAGATAATTTATTGATAACAATTTCGATAATCAGTGAATTTAATTTTTACTTGAAAGTAATTTTTCAAGCAAAAATGCCAAATATTCTCTGATTTCAGCTCCTCCAATGTGAGGATTTGCTGCTTTTCTCTTGTTTATATAATTGTTAATTAAATATCTTTGAGTTTTGGACTGTTTGTCTGACAAAACAAACCATTTGAGGACATCTCAATTCTAGGAAGTTGAATTTAGTATTTTGCAATATTTTGTCACATTTTATAGTCAACTTCAACTCAGCTTCAGTTTATTTATAGTGCAACATTACTCAATGAGTCTTTGCACACTTTACACACACTGCACAATATTGAATTAAAACATCAGACAAATAGTGTAGGTACTCTATACACACACACACACACAGAGGTGTTGACCCAGTTAAAAAATATCAGTACAACAACGACAAAGTCAAGGATACCAGTTTTCATTTGGAGGGCAGTTGGATCTTTCCCCAACCAGTGAATCTAGGAGGGACCAAAGCACAGAGATGAAAGAGTTTTATAGTATAAATAAAGTGTCGATAAATAACTAGTAGATTAATAGTTAATGAAAATAATCATTATCTGCAGTCCTAATACAAACTAATATATAACACTTCAAACAATACCAGCTTTAATACAATACCAGCATGACACCTGTAGAGGATTTTATCCCCAGCTCATTTAGCATCTAGGTTAAGTGTCCCAGTACAACCAGATAAAAAAAAAACTTGGTCAACTACCTCTCGCCTGCCAACCAAAACGCAGTGAGTCATACAGCATGCAGTGAGACCTCTATACGAGAGCGTGAGAGAAGTCAAAGTCACGGCGAGGACAGTGATAGTGTGAGGCATGTACGGTCAGTAACATGATCCAGTCTCTACAGACTCTTCTTACACTACAGCTGCATGTAAGCGAGTTGGATTATTATCCACACTTGGCTCATAAATGATATGTGCTAATGTAAAGTTCAGCTGCATGGAGTGCCATCCCACCAACCGACTTGATGGAAATAGATTTGTCGAGTTACACCTTCTCACCTAAGGAACTGAATCCCAGACCACCAAGCTGTTTTTTTTTTTGTTTTTTTTCCCACCCATGCTGACCCCTTATGTAACAGTACAAATGACACACAACACCTTGACACACATCTGGTGCAGTGATTGGCTGGAGCGAGTGTTGCGCTGACAAGAGAGGTTCGATGTGATTGAGGGTCTGTGTCTCTGTCAGTGTGAACAGCCGTCTCTGTTATGTCAAGAGGCTTTGAAGGTAATCAGCGGCCCAGAAAGAGCTTGATCGGTATTTCTGGTGATGTTTGTTTGTTTTTTTGTTCTATTGAACCTTTTTTGATAAATCAAATGGCCTTTTTTGTGTGAAAGTTGAATTATGTATTTGAAAAGTTGATATAGTTACTGCTTAAATTGCACCATTGTTTCCCACCAGGGAGTTGTAAGATTGACAGAAAACTATTTTGATCGCCAACTATTTTGATAATTGATTATAGGCCAAACACTGTGAATATTTGCTGGTTTTCCTCGTCTTCTGTTTGGGTTTTGGTCTGTTGGTTGGACAAAATAAGATTGTTTGTCAAAGATATTTTCATTGAACAGTTTTGCTCATATACAGATGACAATTAGTCAATTGTTGCTCAATTTAACAATTATAAAGCCAAAGGATGCGTTCTACAGGCACCCACTTGACTCTCAATCAGTGCATAAGAAAAAATGACTAAATGAAAAATGTAAAAAAAAAAAAAAAGTGCAACAGTAATAACAAAATAAACTGAGAAGGAAGTAAGAGGGAAAAAGGAGAAAAGGTCTAGATAATGCAACCACATCACCATAACATACCAAAGTTCCCTTTTTTTTGAGCTGAAGTCACTATTTTCTAACATTTTATAGAAAAAAGAATATTGATAAATATATAAAGTACTATGTTTTTATATTTTATATATTTATGTATTTTGTGTACCGCATGTATTGTGTTATCAGAATCAGAATTTGTTTATTAGCCAAATACGCAGCATACAAAGAATTAGTTTGCTTCCACAAACGCAACATGGAAGAATAAAAATATAACAAGTAAGGTAATAATAATATTATGAAATAATAAAATAAACAAAGTAGGTCATTAATTCCCCGTGTTACAACGTGAGCATCACACTTACATGACTGGTATCATCAGGCCTGCTTTGTCTTCCCCTGAGCTGCAGTCACTTGTTCCTTAATAGACAGATCCTGTTTGTATACTTGCTGACATCATCCAAAGCAGATACATGTTGCTTTGTGTATTTTAGGCTGATTTGGAGCTGCTGTTAATGTGACTTGTATGTTTTGGTGGTCTGGCAGAAATCATGAGGCCCGTACTCTATTTACTGTTTAACTAATTAGCCAATGGGCAGAAAATTAATCACCAGCAGTTAGTCATTTATGAAGCAAAAAATGCCAAAACATTTGCTGTTTTCAGCTTTTCACATGTGAGAATTTGCTGTTTTTCTCATTTTTCCAACAATAATAAGACATCACCTTGTACTCCAGGATGGTGATGACATTTTTCAAAATAAACAAAGTAGTGCTAAAATTAAATGAACATTTTTAAATATAAATCCATATATATTTTGGCAACTGCTGCAAGAGACAAGTGAAGGATTTTAGTTTACATCTTTATGATTCAGCACCCCAAAACATTCATAAAAGTAATCATGCTTTCTTGTGTCATATTTTATAGAATAAGAGTCAGAACTAGAAGGGATCTTTTCATAATTGTATTCTGGCTCGTTAAGAACCTTGTAAACTTCTATTTTTGAAAAGTCCTGCACTCATCCCTCTGAGGGACTTGCTGATATTTTTCAGTGTGTTTGTGATTGTTTTAATTAGCGCGTCTGTGAGTGTGTATGATCATTGTTTTGTTATCGTGATGTGAATGAACCGTCTTAATGTGATCTTGTGTATATGTAAGCTTGATCTCAATGAGATTTCCTGAATAGGATAAATAAAGCTTAACAACAATACAAATAAAGGTTATTTAAGTTCTCGCACACTGCACACTCGCACACTTATAGTAAACTGATTATAGATAAGTTTTAAGGGGCCTGTTTCAAGCTGTGACTAGCAAATGAGATCATTTCCTCTTGCAAACAAACAAAAAACAAAATACTCGTGATCCATACATAAACATGCAAGAGGACTCGTAAATGTATCTGCAACCTGAAATGGGACTGTGGCACCATTTGTGATCTGTGTGTTAGCAGTGCTCGCAAATCCCTTTCATGAAATGGGCCCCAATACAAACATTAACTCCAAACTGTTATAGTATCAACTAACACTTGAGATCAATTATCCAAAGGATCACAGAAAATGATTAATCCAAAAAGGCTCGTTTCTGGTTTGATGTACAGTGGTTTGTTCCGTTTATTTTAAAAGTCAGATATAAACTCAGCTATTCAGGTAATTAACATTCAAACTCTGCATGTCTTTTTCCAGTTAAAGGAGAGTGTTGGTGTGTCGGTAACATATGAGAGACCTGGAACAAACCACATGGAGACATTAAAGAAAGGGTAAGCTCATCAAAAACTTAACTTGATCCCTTTGATGTGTTTTTTAAAAGGTCATTACAGATCCTGTATCGCTCTTTCTCACCTATTTCAACTTTTTGCTTAAACACCCAACTTGTACCTCCTGTTGCCTAAGTGTTTATTTTACATTGATAAGCTACTGGCTTCCATTATCTCTAGAGATCTGTTTAGCATACTGTGGTGTTTATCACGTACATGTCGTCTGATAAAGAGAGGCAGCACAGATATACAGTATGTACAGTATGTGTAAACTGACTGTAAGATAAACGTCTCTCTTGGGTAAACAATGAGGCTTCTTTTCCTGAAGTGGTGCCACTAAAGTTTCTTTGTCTGATTTTTCAGGAATGACTCTTCAAGAAAAGAAGACCCTCCTTCTCCTCCACAGGTAGGATCACCATGCTTTTATGTGTCTCTCTCTTTCTGTCTGGTGTGTTGCACTTGGTTCCAGCGCTCCTCCTCCCTTATCCAATAGAGTACATGTGCTCTGCTATGTATGTGCCACTAGAGAAAAATGGAGTCTCAGATATAAGGGAAGAGAGAATATAGGAGTAAGAAGTAGGGCTAAGATGAAATCTCACTACTTTATTTGGTACCAACCAAAATGTGTCACCAAGTGTCAAAAACAAAGACATTTAACAAGTTTGGCCTGTTTTGTAGAAATAAAAGATTATATTCCCCAAAGTAAAGTATTGAAAAAGTCTTGTTTTGGTATTGGTACTTAAAGCCAGGCAACATTTGGACACTAGCATCAAAAATATTCAAACCCAGCCATCATGAATCAAGTGTTAGAGACAGAGAGGAAGGCATGGCAAGTTAATTTGTGGTGCACCTTTCAACAAAAAGGTAATTAAAGGGCCTGAAAGAAGATACAAAAAGCAAGTAAGATAAGGCAAAATAGAATGATACATATTAATAGGTTTTTAAAAGGAACAGAAAAAAGTAGCAGATTAAAAATACACTAAACAGGAATAGAACGGAAGAAAAAGTAACAAGTGCATTGAGAGAAATTAATAAAAAACCCCAAATTTAACTCATGCAAGGACAACCACTGACATTTGTTTTGATAAGAGTGTTACTAATCTTCAAAAGACTCTTACTCATCAGTGTGTCGGGATGTTGCCACAGAGCTGCTTTCACTGAACAGAAACTTGTCTGCAGTTCCAGAGAAACATGAAATTTCACTTTTAACAAAGGGAGATTTTAGCGTTTGTAAGAAAAGGGAATTTCCTGCAGTTATTCTCGCACAAACATGCAGCACATCTTCAGTCAGCTGTATGAAACATTGTGGAAAGCCGGTTCTTTGGTTGAAGTTAGGAGCAGGAGCACCGAACACGATCATGCAACTCTGCACCAATATGGTTCAGTATTTTCAGAGCAGCCCAGATGGATTCTAGTAGCAGCTCAAGCTGCAGCTCTTGTCACCACCACATTGTGCCACTGAGCGACCATCTGGAGCCGAAGTGGCGCAGCTCCGAGTGGAGGCTGGTACAGCAGCCTCTCAGCTGGTCATTAATGCCCGGGTTACAACGCGAGCATCACACAGATATGATTGGTATCATCAGGCTTGCTTTGTCTTCCTCTGAGCTGCAGTGAGTTGGAGCTGCTGTTAATTTGACTTGTATGTTTTGGTGGTCTGGCAGAAATCATGAGGCCTGTACTCTATTCACTGTTTAACTAATTAGCCAATAGACAAAAAATTAATTGACAGTTAAATGACAGTTAGTCATTTATGAAGCCACCTTTTTTTTTTTTTTCTTTCTTAAACACCCACACCCTTCATCGTAGTGTGTCAGTATGTCATGTGGTGTGTGCCATCTGAGTAGTGTGTGTTCTAATGCATCGGTTGGAGTGTCAGTCACTGTAAATTGATAACACACATGACTCCCCCGTCAGAACATGTTGTACCTACAGCGCGAGAAAACTGAGAAGTGAGATCTGTCATATTTTCACCCGGCTCATTGCAGTGCAGTGCTTCATATGCCAACTCAAAACATTTTAGTGGAATTTTTTGCAGCAGATAAAGTCTTTTACTTGATGATGAGTCACTCTTTATGTTTCCCAGAGAGACACTGAGCTCCTCAGAAAGTCTGGGATAATGTGCACAAGTTTGTCTTTGTTTTCTACAGAAATGCCATTGCATTGACACAGCTTTTCCTGTAAAAAAAAAAAGGTGTTGGCCTTCTTGTAACATCAGGTTTGTGCACAAGCATGTGTCTGTTGTGTAGAGCTGAAACAGTAAGTCGATTAATGGATTGATAGAAAAATAATCAGTTTTGATCATTTTTCATGCAAAAATGCTGAACATTCCCCACTAGCTTTTCAAATGTGAGGACGTGCAGTTTGTTTTTGTCATATGTGACAGTAAACTGAATGTTTTTGGGCTTGAACTGCTGGTAGGACAAAACAATGAAGACATTTTCTGTACATTATGGGTATTTTTATACTACTTCCTGACATTTTATTGATTTAACAATTAATCAAATAAATAATCGACCATGGTGAGAGGAGGTTGTGTGGCTCAGGTCTCTTTTTGGCAGCATCTGGAAGTTGCTTGATGTGATCATATTCTTCATATAAGCTATCAATCTATCTATAAGTTTGTCATCCTGTCTTTATATACTATAATTTTGTTCTGTACATACAACATATATTGCATGCCTGTCTGTCCTGGAAAAGGGATCCCTCCTCTGTTGCTTTTCCATTTTCCTTCCGAGTTGTTTAGGGAGTCTTTCCTTTTTGAATCGAGGGTCTAAGGACAGTGGATGTTGTTTGCTGTACAAATTATAAAACCCCTTGAGGCAAATTTGCGATTTGTGATATTGGGCTGTACAAATGAAAATGCACATGACATTAATCTATGGTAAAAAAAATAATTGTTAGTTGAAGTTTTTGAAGTGTTTTGAAATGTGGACACAGCTCCACAAATGGTGTGAGAGAGTGGGAAAAAAGCAAAGCTATCAGAGATGAAGCTCATATCAGGCTAAATCCTCCTGGTGTGTGTGTGTGTATGTGTGTGCGTGCGTGCACGCATGTGTGGTTATATGCTCGTCTGTGCCATCTCAGCAAAATGCCCCTTAAATTTTTAATTCCACTGTGTTTGTATGTACACTGTGCTTAAGCCCCCAAACACAGTTTAATCATTGTCTAATGCATCCCCACCCCTCTCCACACACACACACACACACACACACACACACACACACACACACACAGTAGCTCTGTCTGTCTTGCTCCCCTTTTGCACCAGCTGGATGATGATCATGATGATGTAATCATGGTTTAAGTGTGTTGGTGTGAACACAGTGGCTGATGTTCCAGGAAACTGTGTGTGTGTGTGTGTGTGTGTGTGTATATGTGCGTGCACACGTACACAGCAGGACCACGGTCAGCTGTAACATCTGTGCTTATGTTAATCCACCGTCGGAGCATCTTGTACTCGTATTGCCCTACACTGATGCCTGAGAGGAGCCGTTCACCAGTGACTCTGCCGGTGATTATTGTCAGTAAACTGATTAATCAATCCACCATAACGAGCAGGATAAACTCTTCATCAGGTGAAGATGATCAGATAGCTACTGTAATCACCTTTTTAATGAGTCATTTGCATAGAAAAGAATTTGAGAACAAATGTTTTGTTTACTGACGAAACTTTTTGGCCCCATAAGAGTTACATAACAAATGTGTGCATGTATTAGATGTTGTTGTTTTTGTTGAGTCGCTCTCCTCTCGACACATCTCACCTCTGAGACTCATAAGATTACATAACACTCACTCCAAGGACCCAGTAGACTCCTCTGTTTCAAAGCCTAATGAGTCCATAATTTCAGTTGCACGATTACCTTCAACACATAACAAGAAGGTCACACAAAGTACAGCTGTTATCGAGGAAGGACTAAATTAGAAACTGGCTGCTCGTCAGCAAACAATTAACATGTTTTTCTTGGATCAAAGACGCCATCACTTCCATTTTCATATGAATTGTTCTTGATCAACTCCAAACAAGGTGATAATTGACACAAAACCAGTAATCAATCACGATAAAAAATCATTATCATTTCTTTATTCAGTTTTAACTTCGTATCTGTTATGTAATATTTGTTTTTGGACTAACAATATTTTTGATCCTGTTTTGTGAAGCACTTTGGGTTGCATCTTTGCATGAAAGGTGCTACACAAATAAAGTTATTTTTATTATCATGACAAAAAAATATATATCTTAACTTAAGGTCCTCTTGCTTTGTTCTTTTCATCTGTATCTCACAGTCACTGAGCAAGACCATAAGATGCAGCTGGAAGCTCAAAAGCAAAAACTATTAAATAGATCTTCAGTTAAGAAACTTTTTAGTCACATTAATGATACGTTTTGTTTTTACTATTCGGCATTACACCTCTATACCCACAGTTGTATAATCGACAGGCCTTTTTTATAGAAGACATTTTGACATGTCGCAGTAGGAAAAGCACAGGTGTAAATAATAAAATCAATGACATCTGAATGCATGCTGGCTCACTGTTAGTGTCGTGACGTACAGAGAACAGAACATAACCATCGTTAATCTTTATGTAACACCTGTGCTTTTCCTACTACGACAAATGAAAATGTCCGCCAGGAAAAAGACCGATTGTATGATCAATTGTGGGGTTTTTTTTAACCAGGAATATTGTGATAAAAAGTTAAAATAATGACTGAGAAGTATTGAAAAAGAAACTAATCATTACTTCCTTGTTATGTAGATATTATTTCCATGTAACCTAAAGTAAAGTAAAGCATCATCCTACCAAACTGCTTGTTTACAGGGAATGCACTGTTAGTTATTGAATGACACCACTTCTAAAAAAAAAATAATCATATTCAAAGAACATGTATTGATATTCACCTCCGTATGTCATATTATTTGCTCACACAGCCACACTAGACCCTTGTTTCTTCCTAACGTGTTCCTTACTCATATTTACATAATTTTGTTTATCTATGATAAACTAAGGTTTGTTTTGTTTGACAGGTAGTTTATATGTGTGCATGCTGGATCTGGAAGCTGGTACAACTGGATATGTCATTCCCTCTGAATGTTGCTTAGTGTGGATCTGTGATAAGGGGATTTGAATGGGATGCAGTAAGTGCTGTGCTGGTCTGGTCTGCCGGGTTGGTTCTTGACTTGAAAACAGTGGCGGTAAGCACTACTTAGGGGTATTTTCCGCTGTTACTTGGTCACAATCCGCATGTTGGGCAATAATACCACATTGTATCCCCAGTGATTCCCATCACATCAGTTATTTCCCATGCAACAGCTGAGGAGACTTGATAACCCCGGTTTTTGGCGTCGTGCCCCAGACTTCCGCACAAGAACACACACATGCGCACACACACATACACACACACACACCTGAGACTAATTATGTCGCTCCCCATAATCAGTCACAAACTTGCCAACAACAACTTAGTATCGTTAACAAAATAACAAAACAAAGAGTGTTGTAACTGGATTCAAGTGCACCACGTCCTGTAAAGCGGTCTGTGGCATTTATGAGGTCTAGTAGCAGTGTGTGTGTCTTGATCTGTTTTTCATAAAAATAGCTCGGTCCCACGCCCAGACAGAGGAAATGGGACCCCATGGGCTTACCGCTAAGTGACCCATGGACACGTTCTAAATGCATGACCAGCTGAGTATGTTGTTTACCCAAATTATTTACTTTCCACGAGAATTTGATTACACAGCTTTGATCGCAGATAAGCAGTAGCGGTGTCAAAATGGGAGAAAACAGAAGAGGTGATGGAAGAGATGGTTTGCATGGAGATCCTCTGCTCTGAGCTCAATGTTAGTCTGCAGAGAGAGACAGATAGGGAAGAGAAAAAAAAAAAAAAATCACCCAGTCAGCCTACGTGTGCTGGCTCACAATCTGTCTGCTTTTTTTTTTTTTTGTCCTCACCTCCCTCCTTCCCTCCTTCCCTCCCTCCCTCTCTCTCTCACTAACACCCCTCCTCTCCTCTCCCTCTTGCTCTCGCTGCTGTGAAACAAACAAGGCCAGGGCGGCTCTCTCGGGTGGGGAATATATGCATGTCAGGCAAGAGAGAAAGCAAGGAGGGCTACTGTAGAGAAAAGAGAGAGGGAAAAAAAAGAAAAACAAGAGAGGGGAAGGAGGGAGGGATTCCAGCGGGTGAAAGACGAGGGAGGAGCCAATCCACTCCTGCTCTCACACACACACAGCCAAAGGGAGATGGGCGGATGTTTTGGCCAGCAGAGGCAGCCAATGGCGAGCAGGGAGCAGCCCCCTCTGTTAGGGCAGGGCCAGTCTGAGGGAGTGTGTGGCTCAACTTAAAGAGTGTGTTCACTGGCTGGTCATCGTCCATTGAGCGCTCTTTTCTTTTCTCTCATGGTTGTGCAGACGCTAAGGATGAAGATCCAGGAGTCGCCCGTCACTTGTGACACGGGGAGGGTCGGCGGCGGAGGAGGAGTAGAGGTGCGAGGCTCGGACCCGGACTGCGAAAAGACGAGCTGCGAGGACGTCCCCCGGCTGGACCTGACAGCACTGACTGAGGACAACAACTGGGGAGGTGAGGGAAGAGCCGATCCTCTCGTTGTTCTCATGCTTAGATTTCTCCATACATGCATTCATGACCTAATTTTGGATTATGTCTAATAGTATGTGGATTACCCACCTTTTCACACAAACGCACACATGTCCAGACAACCCTCCACCCAGCTCTGCACATGGGTGTCTGGGTAGCAGCTGCACACCTTCTGCTGCCTCTCCTCCTCCTCCTCCTCCTCCTCTTCCTGATGCAGCTCCTTCTGCCTCTCCTGCAGGATTTAATTGTAAAAGATCCTCTTAAGTTCTCTAGCTACCTATATCTGGAAGAGAAAACACTCGCCGGAGACGTGTTTGTTTGCTCTGGTTTGCAAGATAAGACGGCACTGAAGACAGCTTGTTGTTTTGCTGCTGTTGAATTATGACACATGGGAACCTTGAATCACATTTCACAAAGAAAATATGAACATGTAGCTTCTCTCCTGTGCTGTTATTAAAGGAGGAAACTGTTGTTTTTGTTTTTACCAGGATGCATCAGCTATTTGTCAATTTATGTCAGTGAATAGTTTCCAGACATGACTGCTGCTGTAATTCCCAGTCAAAATCAATCATTAAAGGGGTCAAATTGTGATAACAGCGCACTAGTCAGCTGGCTGTAGAAACTTGGCTTGCTTTTGGAGACTTTATTAATCCCGGTTGATATTTTCAGGCGTTCATTTAAACATTAAACATTCCATTTAACGTGACGTTGTGAGCAGCTCACGTTTACACTATTAATCCAGGAATAGTGAGCGTGATGCCTGTGCATGTGCATTCAGTGGCAGCTCTGCACAAGATCAAATTCGATGCAACTAATGTACGATCGTTGGGTTAATTTATTGATGCTGGCTTATCAGATGTCATTTCTAATGCAGAGTTTGCGGAAATAGCCACGAGCATTGCGTTTGCTACAAGTCTCCTCCGCCTCCTTTTAGCTGCTTAGTTTGTTATTAATGCGTTTGTTTATGCAGCGTTGGCATTTGTGCAGAAAGGAAGTCATGCACAATCACCGTGCGCTGAGACTTTGATTGTTTTGTTAGGACGTTGTGACAGAGCGGAGGTGGGTGGAGATTTTTTTTTTCTGCGTTCAGCGGTGGAAGCCAAGCACTTTGCTGAAGCTGAACTATACACAGGAATGATCACTAACAGGTTCATTCCTACAGTTAAGTACAGTTAAAGGGCATGTTGCCACGTGTGTTGACATCTTTCTTCTGCGAAAGTTGGTCACCACTCCCACCACCACCACCGCCACTGCCGCTGCCGTCGCCATCGCCGTTTCCTGTTTGATGTGGCAGCCAGAGCACAAAAAATGTTCCATGCAACAAATTCTCTCAACTTCAACTACCTCATGTTTGGAGCAGGCGATTGTATGTTATGTGGAGCTCCCTAGTGGCCAAATATGATACATGGAAAAACAGCACAGCTCTGGGAGAGGTTTGTTTTTTGTTGGTTGTCCCCGCGGTGCAGGCGAGAAGACAAGTCAAGAAGTGAAATATTGACCGTGAGCAAACAAACTGTTCAGGGCTGTTATTTGAAGGTGTGGTGTGAGTTGTTGTGGCTCTCTCTACCCAGGCGCATGAAGTCTCCTGACTGTGTGTGTGTGTGTGTGGTTGTGTGTGTGTGTGTGCGCCTGTAATTAAAACGTAATTTATGATGAGGGAGGATGTGGCTGTTTGTTCAGGAAATTTACAAACCAGGTGGCTGTTTTTCTCTGACATCGTGAAGACATTTTGTGCAGGATCTCCCTTCTTAAATCTCCTTCCTGTACATTCTGTCCTGGATGCATAACTGAGCTCGTGGCAGCGGGGACGCCACAGGGAAGCCTGCGTGATTGGCTGTGACAGGCACTTCATACATACATACATACACTCAGTATCTCTGTTAGGTGCCTGAGATGCTGATCAAATCAGGTCCTCTGAAGCATGAGAGCCAGCGGGGCTTGCTGTAGCTCAACTTGTTTAAATGTATTGTGAGAGATTAAAGTTTTTTTTTTCTCTACGTGGCTGGCGCGTTTGTTCTTCACCAAGGAGAGCCAAAGAAGGATTTATGTTCTGGCAGAGAGAGCCAAACTGAGTCAGCGGTTCATAAAGCGCTATAATGATAGTGAGTATTGTTAGAGGACGTGTGCATACTGTACAGAAGGCGTAATACTGTACAAATGGGTATGAGAGTGGGTGAGGGACTTAGGCAGCCCTGTGAGACCTTTGTCCCAGTACACTTTGTGCCAGCGCCTGTCATGTTGACCTGATATTTACCTCTGCTGTGTCCTTGCCTGTCTGCCAGTGATGGTTGAAAGACATAAGCAGACATTTGAACAGGAAGACGAGGCTCTAAAGCTCACGTGTCAGTTCTCATTTCCCATATTTTTTTTTTTTTGATGCAACAAGAAGGGTGCATGCTGGTTTCTTTTACTTCTGTTTCTTTGTTTTCATTCTCTCATCTCGTTCTCTTCCCCCCTTCTTTTTTTGTTCCCTTTGCTCCTCTAGATTCTCCGTTCTTTAACTCCCCTTTCCTTGATTTCAAAAGCATTTTCCATCCGAGTGTTTGTGATGGTAAGTGTTACATCATTTGTCGGCACTGACTTGCTTTGCTGCATATAACATGTCAGAAAGAAAGAAAAGGCTGTCTGAATGACCTTTTCCCCACTGCATGGCAACATGCTTGAATGATCTGGAACATTGTGGCCAAGCATCTCACACACACACAACAACCTTTACTGAAATGGCAAACTGGCATGTTTTTTTTTGGGGGGTTTCATTAGTCTAGTTAATCCTGAAGCATCAGCGAGCAGTTGATTTAGAGGATTAATTTCAAATGCCATGGAGCCTCTCTGGCCGGCTGCACTGAACTGCACTCTGAGCTAGATAATAGACCTCAGAAGACATTTCGGCGTGATTGAGTGTTTCACCTGCCGCTGTGAGCAAGCACTAACATGCCAGGGAGTTCCTACTTGATAAACTGCACGTACCTGCAAGTGCAGGAGGGACCCCCGGGACTCCAGAGCTGGAATTTGAGCTAAGTCGCTTCACAAACGCTCCAACTCACCCCAGCTAAGAAAAATATGCATGTGCAGTTTTAGACTGGGCGTGCATATTTTCACGGGCGCATACTGACACCTTGAATGTTTACACTGACGGTTGGTTTCCCTCAGAGCTTGTTTTTACTCCCTCCATCTCTTCTCCCTGTGTAACGACTCCTCAGTGTATTTCTAGAGCCCTCCTGACACCTGATGTTATGGAGTCTCTCTCTTTTTTCTCCATGAAATCGACATTATTATTCCTGCAGGGTTTCATGTTTCGACACAGTTTTCTATAGAGGAGCTCTCTCAGACAATCTGCCGTTTCTCCGTCGAGCCCACGTGCTCAGACGGACACACACTAATTAATCTCTCACCATGCGGAGTGGAAACTAAAACACAAACTCATCACTGTACCTCTCAACAGGGGTCGCACCCTGACATTATCCCACGGAGAGGCAGGCATTATTAATAGCCCCGGGGATTGTCAGGGGTATCTGCATGGCTATTTTTCACCAGACATAATGATTGCCAGAGTGGAGACTGTAACCAGGGGATGAACAGAGAGAGGGAAGGGCAGGCGAGTCTTACCCAGTTACCCACAGTTTCAGAACAACATCTGTCGAGTCCCAGAGGAAGTTTTTTTTATTTTTTATTTTTTTGCCTCGCAACCATTTTAGAGAGAGCAGATTGATCATGTCCAGTAACTTCCACAACGCTAGAGAGGATCCAAGAGGATGTTACCAGGGAGAAAAATGGCCGCACAGTGTTTGTATGATGACATTTTATGCTCGTTCTTAAAAACAAGCACGCTGTCAGACTTTCCCACAACATTTTGACCTGTCTTGTATGTTGCTTACCCTGTTGAGTGTAACAAATTTCTTTTTTTTTATTAGCTAAAAGAAATGTAAATACCACTCCATTAAAAACAGGCATTTAAAAAAAGTAATCTAACTGGCAGAATTTGAGTTGTAGGTACAATACAATACATACATCTTTATTAATCCCACTGGGGGCAATTTGTTTGAAGCAGCTTGTCGTGCACACAACACAATAACATACAAACAAATAAATAATACAGTACAAAGCACACAAAAGGAATAAAAAACCTCAGGGAGCTGTATGTAGAATAAAAAATCAATCCAGTTATTTGAATGTCATCCTTAAATATTAAGTTATTTGTAAGTTTTGATAAATAATAGAACCTTAAAGGATTCTGATTCAATCAAATGCATAATAATCAGCTGATTTTGTTTATTTTTATTTAATTATTTGGTCTATGAAATGTCAAAAAATAGTAATTAAACATCTCTTAGAGCAGTGATGCCTTCAGTTTGTTTCCTCTCAACAGTCCAGAACATAAAGACATTAAACTGACTGTTTTCTATGTTGAAGAAAATCTGCAAATCTTCACATGTAAGAAGTTGGACCCAGAGAATATTTGGCAGTTTTGCTTGAAAATGGTTGTTTGTAATGTTTATAATCAAAAATTCCATCAAGCCGGAACTCATGAGGAAACTGTTTCATCATGTTTTGGCTACAGAGCTCTTGGGGATGATGCGGCAACTCTGCTGTTAGTGTACAAAGGGGAGCGATAAGTTGTCGTTGTTGGTCAGAGTGAGCCACATTTTCCCAAACTAACTTCTATTTTTATTTATCTGCATCTTCAGTTTGATAGAGATACCAAACTAACCGTAAATGTGTTTATTTGTGTTTTACACAGAACCAGTACCGGCGTACTCGTCACTGCAGAGGGAGAGTATGGACCGTGAG
The DNA here is from genome assembly GCF_914725855.1 of Thunnus albacares. Taxonomy (NCBI): domain Eukaryota; kingdom Metazoa; phylum Chordata; class Actinopteri; order Scombriformes; family Scombridae; genus Thunnus; species Thunnus albacares. The sequence continues at coordinate 23,869,609 of NC_058108.1, read as the reverse complement.
GAGGCTCGACTGTCCCCCCATGCCGGAGGACGCCTGATTCGCCAGCTAGTGGAGGAGGACAGCGACCCGATGGTGTCCCCTCGTTTTTACGCCTACGGACAGTGCCAGCAGTACCTGGACGACACTGAAGTGCCTCCCTCGCCGCCAAACGCGCACTCATTCGTCAGGTAAGCACAAATCACATGCTCTCGTATCACCAAACTGCAGTAAGTAAGTAGAGAAGAAGGAGCTGTCAGCGGTAAATTAACAACTTTGTGTGTCTCTCCAGTCGCAGGAGGAGTTCATCTCTCGGCTCCTGTGACGACGAGAAAGAGGAGCTGACATCCGCCCAGCTCACTAAGAGGATTCATGTACTGAAGAAAAAGATCCACAAGTTTGAGGAGAGGTTTGAAGAGGAGCGTAAATACAGGGTAAGAAGTAACAACCTGTCCGTTAATCATATTGAGAGACATTAAAAAAGGCTATTGGCTGTCTGAGAGGATTGTGGTGACTCATCAGGAGGGATGTGCTGCTTCACTCTGAAAGGAGAATCGGTTGTTTTATCTTTGTTCTGTTTTTATTCAGCCATCTCACAGCGATAAAGTTGCAAACCCAGAAGTGCTGAGATGGGTGAATGAACTGGCCAAGCTTCGCAAAGACCTAAAAGGTAAAACAAAAAAAAAAGAAAAATCACCCCTAAAACCAACTGATAGTTTCTCTGTAATAAGATAATCCAAAAGAAACTCAGTAAATCTCATATCATTACATTCTCTCTCCCATCAGAACACAAGCTGATGAAGTCTGAGGAGGACCTGCCACCTCTGACCCGCCAGCGCAGCAACACGCTGCCCAAAAGCTTCGGCTCTCAGCTGGAGAAGAAACCACAGCAGGAGAAGGTGCAGAAGCCACCGGTGGAGAGCACACTGGAGACAATTTTGAAGAAGCTGCAGGAGAAGAGGGAGGAGGTGAACCGCCCCGAGGATATCAAGGTAAGACCGAGACACGCTCGCTGGAAGGAATGAATAAATCATAGACAGACGTATCAAGCAAATGGAAAAACAAACAGCATGACTTTGAGAGCAGGCGGCAGGGATTTGAATTTTATTAAGGTGCTGAAATGCGTGTTTGTTTTTCACATTTCTGAAACATGTTGACTCACCTCCTGTTCTCTGCTTTGGCAGGATATGACACGGGAGCAGATCGGAGCAGAGAAAGTCGCCCTGCAGAAAGCTCTCCTCTACTACGAGAGCATACACGGTCGACCAGTAAGTCTCCCTGTCCTCCACTTCTTCAGCTAAACTAACAGAGATACATGCAGCTCCTTCAGAAGGATCTGACCTCCTGCCAGCCACATTGGTCCAAACGGAGAAAATCTTGTTTACCACATGATTGTGACCCAGATTGCAAGTCAAGGGTGAATAATGTCTCAAGCCGCAGCGTGTGTGTGTGTGTGTGTGTGTGTGTGTGTGTGCGCGTGCGTGCGGTTAGCTTTTGTGGCCATGAAAAATGAAAATGATGGGTATGTTTTTATTTCTAAGGTTTTGCAATGTTTTCCTTTATCTGGAATTTTATTAATTTGTGCTATAAGGAAACAAAACATTTGTCATCACAGGAGTTTTTGACAGAAATTAAAGGACTGGCAGACACTTTGTTTGATGTCGAGACCAAATCCAATTGCAATAATTGTGTCGTCTAATCGCTGCTAGTATTGTCGTATATGAGGAAGTGCAGCTGACCTTGCTGTCACCTCTGTCCCTCCTCACGCTGTGTGCCACGGTGCTTTGTGGTTAATGACCGTCACGCGGCCTGAAGAGTTGCAGTGAACACTGGGCCAAACTGGGTTAGCTGTCATCTTGTTTTATGTGAGACCGAGGACGGCAGGAAGTACTGTATTAACAAGGTGTCTTTGTTTACCTCTTTTTCTCTTCTTTTTTTTTGCTACTTCAGGTGACCAAGAGCGAGAGGCAGATCATGAAACCTCTGTACGACAGATACCGGCTGGTCAAGCAGATCCTGTGCAGAGCCTCCACCATCCCCGTCATTGTAAGTTATCACATCTTAACCTCCCCCGTCTTTCCTTCGTTCGTTTTTTTTTTTTTTTTTTTTTCCTCCGCAGCTGCCCGGTTGTCCTGCTGCTCTTTGACAAGAGAGCGGCAAAGATCAGCACATTGTCAAAACGTCTGCTGACACTTAATCCCAGCTCATGCTGGCTTTAGTACCCGCTGTGGGAACCGGTGGCAGCCGTGCTACAGGCGTGTTTTCCACCTGCGAGGCTTTAAGTCCAGCTTTAGCAGCTCAGTGAATCACCGGTCAAAAGGAGGTCGTAAGGTGACAGATTGAGTTCACAGCACAACATGAGCAGCTGAGTGCAGGAGAGAGTCAGTTTTCCTATGATGAAATGAAGATAAGAAACAGAAAAATCAGTTTTATTAATGCTTAATATGTAATCGGCATAAATTAATTCTGCCCATAATGTACTGTACTCTTGTATTCAACTGTTTGATAATGATTTTTTATTATGTAAGATATAATCTGCATTATGGACACTCTATATCCATTATATAATGCACTCCATCTAATCCCCATCATGCAAATTGGGGCCACTGCTGTAGATTATTCTATATACTAGAAGTGCTACAGGTCAGGGCAAACGATGCTGCATGAATCCACAACATTTTTGCAATCTGAGAACTATTTTTTTCAGCTTTTAACACCGAAACAAGAACCACTTTTTTGTGAAATAGCCATGAAAAATGATGCCTAAAATGAGACATTTTTAAATCCAGTCATGATCCTGGTCTCCTGTGGAAGGGAACTCTTTTGAGTTTATTCTCAAAAAGTCAGAATTAGTGCACTGACCCAAATTTATAGAAGCACAAAGATGGTGAAAATATGTCTTCTCGCCTATTAGACTATGAGGCTTCAAGTTGCCTTCCCAAATAAGGATAACTGACCCCCGTATGGACTCATACTCAGACCGCTGTTTGTTTAAAGGTTAAAAGATTAATAACAATCAAGTCAGGTTTTCAAAACTGTCATTTGAACCTTTCTGTGGTGCTGAGCTGGGAAAAAGAAGAGAAAAGAAAGAAAAGAGCGGACAACTCTGCTCAGCTTCTGCTCTGATAAAAGCTTAGAAACAGAATTTGTTGAAAAGAAATGCAGTTTTTCTTTCGTGGCCTTTTGCTGTAAACACCAGCGTTAGCGTCTCTGCCTGGTTAACTCCTCCTTCTTAACCGTCACCACAGGGCTCTCCCTCCAGCAAGCGCAGAGGTCCCCTCCTTCAGCCCATTATCGAGGGCGAAACCTCACTCTTCTTCGATGATATCAAGGTGAAGAGCTGCTGCTGCTGCTGCTTCAGTAATCAGTCACCAGCTCCCCGAACCCAAACCCAGCCCCACCACCTCCAACTCCCCCACCCCACTTATTTACTGCCATCCACCCCTCTAATGAACCTGATTGCTGCCTGATGATTGGGCGGTTGCCTGTTTTCCTGCCACCAGCATCTGTAGAAAAAGCCTTTGTAGAAATGTTGAATCAGTAGTTGCCTGGATCTGATGTTTGAATCGCTCTGTGATTGTTTTTTCTTAATTTAATCCAGATATATGAGTAGAACATGCCGTGTTTTTAAAGGATAATTGTCTTTTATTGCAACTTTGGTCTTATTTTTCATCGTTGTGGCCATCATAAACCCACATATTTGTGTTTATGAGGGGAAATAAACATCCACATTGGATTACAAATTGGCGTGATACTGATCTTAAGAGTATTTATTGTCACAACGACCAATTAACTACCAGCTACAACAGCCCGAATCACAGTTTGTGATACTAGTCAGCAAGCGAGTGGAGAAGTGGAAATGAGTAGCTTAAAGTGAGGAATGAATGGTTAAAATGGTAAAAATACAGATGCAAACATGACTAAACCTACAGAAAAACACGAAGGTTAAATAACAACGACTTTAAAATCAGTTCAAATGAACAAAATGTTGTCAGTGAAGCTTTGGAGGAACGTCGGACAGAAAAGTTTGGGAATCATCTGACTGTGAATGTCGTCGTGTTCCCAGATCTCAGAGTTCATTGTTATAATAACTGATAGAAATGATGGTCGCAGCTACAAGCAATAAGACCCATGATGTAATAAACACAAATGATCCTTTAAGTGTGTTTTAAGACAAAATGTGATCAAATCTCAACAGATCTTTGCCGTCTCTGTGTTTGAATGCAGTTGCTGTTTATATATTTCATAGCTGGTTCAGGACTAAGTAGCTTCCCGGTTGGATTGTGTGTCTTCTAGTCGACTGCCTTCATTAACTCCATCTACACACACTAACGAGTGCAGAATCACGAACGAGGACCATGGAAGTGCATTTTGCTGTTGCACCGTGATGATTTAACTAACTCTGCACGAGCTGCGGTGTTCGAGCCCGGAGGCCGGCTGCCCGCCTCGCTCTCCATCAACGATGCCGCTCGCTGCGTGATGTGACCCCCCCCCACCCCACCCCCACCCCCCACCCCTCTCAGCCACCATCTGACCTCTCTCTCTCACTCTCTCTTTACTTCTGCAGGAGGAAGAGGACGGCTCAGAGGACGAGGGAGACTCAAAGACCCAGTTCACCGTGACCGTACGGCCCGACCTCAGCGTGCTCAGCTTCCTGGACCACATGGACGAGGAAGCGGACGGTTTCATTTCACCGGTGGACGAACTTTCACCCTCGAAGAACACCATCGACATGAGGCTGTCCAACCTGCACTCCGCCACCACGTAAGCAAGAAAAGAGAGAACGCACAGTCTCTAGTCTCAATACCAAACTTCTGCTCAATTATTTATTCATAAATAACAAATCAGTCGTTAATAAACAGGTGATTAATGCTTTAATGAAGCTTTCAGAGAGTAGAGAGAGCGTATTCTTTAGGTTTTACATGATTTCAATGAATTTTACTGAATGTGAAGAACACAACAACATCTTTTAATGGTCATTTTTGAATAAATACAGGTCAAATTTCAAAAATGTGTGTCAGATGCACAAAAATAAGTTGAAATGTTTTCATTTTTGTGTATTCTGGGTCAAACTGGGGAATTCAGGGTGTTTTTTACTGCTCTGAAATGTAAAAAACAGGGTCAAATTTGACCTGAATGGTGTGTAAGGGTTAAATATTTTAGTTTGACGGAGATATTTCAATGTTTCTGTGTTTGTTTTTCCTCACAGGCAAGAACTTGTGGAGCAACTCCAAGAGACCAGAGAGGAGAAGAAGAGAATCCGCAAGAACCTGAAAGAGTTTGAGGACCAGTTCTTTAGACAAAATGGAAGGTAAAAAACAAAAAAAACAAGAGGAATTTGTTCAGATTATATAACAAGTGTGTGTTTTCCACTGCAGAACGACGTTTTTCATTTCTTAATGTTATTGTCCTGTTCCCATAGAAACGTGCAGAAGGAGGACCGCTCCCCGTTGGCAGTGGAGTACAATGAATACAAGCACGTCAAAGCCAAGCTGCGGCTGCTGGAAGTCCTCATCAGCAAAAGAGACTCGACTAAGTTCATCTGAGAAAGAAATAAAAACACATAAAAGACTCTGAAAGAAGAACTGCTGCTTAGTCTCTAGAGATACCAAACCTGTCACACGTCTCACCCGGTAGGAACTGATGGTTTTCTTTCTTGTTGCCACTCAACGTTTTTTGGAGCTGAAGAAGCGGCTTTTCCTGTTAGTTGGTTCTGTCGAGCACAGCGGGAGAGAGGGTTTCCCCCTCCGGAGCCGCCGACCCACGACTTGATTCAAAGCGACACAAACTCCCCTTCTTCACCTGAGAAGTTGGTTCCCAGCAGACTTCATACATAAGGACGTTTTCTCGAGACCGAGCGAGACGCACATGAATAACCTGAATTCTTTATCAGCAAAGGATCACACTTGTATCGCTAATAATTTATTTCTATCCTTTTGAACGTTTGTATCAGAGCAGAAGAGTTTTTTTTTCTTTACTGTAGAAGTCTTAAAAAAAAAAAAAAACCTTGTACGTTTAAAAAAAAAAAGAAAAAAAAAAGATGAAATTAACGCTATTTTTTAAAAGAAGGATTTTGCGATCAAGATTTCTGTGTATTTTTGTAAGGGAGATATTTGTGTAACTTCAATCAGCTTCTTAACAGTGTTCTCTGTTTCAGTTCTTACCACATAACGTCTGAAATGATCTTGTGTTACTTCTCTAGAAGTCGAATCGAGTATTTGCTCACTAAAAGAAGTGTTTTTTTTTATTTTAACACAACCCAAAGACAGCAAACTGCACACCAAAATGACACAGATGCTCATCATGTTCACAAAAAAACAGCTTTTTTTTTTTTTTGTGATGACTGGTACTTAAAAAAACATTTGACTGTATATTTGATGCATTTGATGTGCTTTTTCTTTTCCTCCCCCCCGTTTAACTTCATGTCAAATAAGCTATTTCTCGTCTTGAAATCACTGGTTATGTTTTTTTTAGTTCACACTTAGAAACATCGACAAGGTCATTTTGTGAGACGTCGCTCTGCTTCTCCTTCTTCTCCAGAGCTCGTCCGTTCTTCTTGTAAATATGGATGTATGTTTACATTTCTGTGAGCGACTACATTTCTCCTTTCTTTCTCCAAAATGGATGATTATCAGTGTGAATTTCGTTTTTACTGAATGTAAACACTGGCGAGGCTTAATGAATTTTTGAGTGTGTACATTTTAGTACATAAATTGTATTTGTATTTTGTATATATTAAGAATGAAATCATATTTTTACTGATGTTTTTGTGCCGTGTGGTTTTCCTTCATGAGCATTTTCCGGGTTGGGATGAAAATATTTAAACTGATAGTTTAGTCCATAAAATGTTAGAAAATGGCGGGAAAATGAACATCACAGTTTGTCAGAGTCCAAGGTGACTTTTCAAATGTCTTTTGTCCAACCAAGAGTCAAAAAAACCCCAAATATGTTCAGTTTACAATAATTTCAAACTGAGAAAAGCAGGAAATTCTCTCTTGTTCTTGAAAAATGATTTAAAAGATTTAGCAGTTATGAAAATTGTTAATACTGATAATTAATTTGTGGATTAATTAATTCTTTCAGCTCTATACTCTTAATACAATAGTAATAACAATAATAATAATAATAAAAGTACTTTCCAGAAAGACAATCACACACAGAATAGGATCAACAGCTAAAATGACATTTAAAAGTAAAATCATCCACAAAAAGTAACACAGTTAAAATAAGCTTAAAATCTGGCTGTAATAAACAAGTCTAGTTGTCAGACAAGAAAGAAAGTCTATAAAAATGTGTCGTACACAATATAAGAACAAGACAAAGCTACGAGGTGAAACAACGAAGCAGTTCAGTGAAAATGAGGTAAAATATCTTGTTTGCAGACATGAGAATCTCTTCTTTTGGGATGGACAACATCAAACTGTAGTCGTGTTTGCACGCTTCACTTCAGCACATTTTGTTGAACTATAAATAACTTTAAAAAGGTTGAGGAACTTGTTTCAGTGACGTCATGTGTGGGTAAACACGAACCTGCAGGCAGAGATTATGGACTGTTTGTTGTTTTATTTTAAGGATCAAAATAAATAATTAAATTAAAACATTAATCCAGACTGCAGAAAAACGTTTGTTTCATCCTGCATCCCAAAACTTCAACTAAAAAAACTTCTATATTTCATATTTTAGTGCTCTGATACCAAATGAACTATTCAGAATGAAATATAACTGAGCTATCCTGGAGCTTTTGAATTAATCACATGATCTTCCTCAGTTGACGAAGCTTGTCAGCTAAGGAAGATCATGTGATATGACTGAAAGCTGAACCTTGAGGTGATTGTTTCCAAGGTCAATAATGAATTTATAATCTCAACATATTTATACTGCAGCACTTTTTAAACCTAGTAGGACGAATCACTTTTGACACAACACACATCAGCGCAGGTTGAGCCGCCGTACAAGATGCTGGAGTTTGTTTTGCTGAAGGACACGAGGATACGTGAACAGGAGTCGTCAGGAACTGAACCATCAACCTTCAGACTGGACGACTGTGAAGTCTGTAGGATATGATGAACATAAAGTCATGAAACATACTTTTACACCGTTTTGTTTTATTTAAAAAGTTTGGCTGCAACACAGAGCTTGTGTGTAGAATTCAGACAAATATGCAAAAAAAAAAAAAAAAAGAAAAAATCATTGAATTTTTAAGTTATAGCACATTAAAAGGTGCAAAAGAGTCGAGGGCTGCACAAACTTTTGCATAGAACTAAACTCTGCAGGAGAAATCAGCTTCGTTAATCAGGACAGAAATGGACTGAACATGTAGTGTGTGTGTGTGTGTGAGTGTGAGTGTGTATGTGTGTGAGTGTGTGAACATGCAGTAAAGAGCAAACTGTCTCTTGTGTTTCAGACCTTTAGAGGAAAAACCCAGCGAGCTCTAACATTTACTGAGCGGTTATTGCTAAACGGACGCGTCAGTGTGACCCGTTAGTCAGGACACATCAAGTCACATACGCTGTCATGTACGAAATATATATATAAAAAAAATATATATATATATATATGCAAGACCGTTTCACACACTTCACGCCAATGCACGACCTAATTAAACATCATTTTGGATTAAAGGTTTGACTGTAGGAATAAATAAGAGCAGCAGGTTTTGGAACAAGTGACAGATGTTGACATCTGCCCTGAATATGCACTTATTGTGTTTTATTGGATAATTATTTATCTGCAACTTCAATATCAAACTAATTACAATTATTAATTCTAACGTTTGTATATTTAGTTTTAAATGACAATCAGGGTTTTTTTTGCTTTCACTCAACAACATGCACACAGACGACATCCAACAAAAAACAAAACAAAAAAAAAAAATCAACTATTAAAAAGTTTTCGTGTCCGTTTAGTTTGTGGGTTTTTGCTGTAGAAGGCAACACTGTTGAATGCAGGTTTGAGACAAAATCAGCTGCTCTGTGATCCACAGCTTAAATTAAAAAAAAAAAAAACAACAAAACAAAACGAGGGATTGCAAATAATATTCATCGTGTTTTCATCCTGCACCCGTCTGCTCGCTCTGATACTCCTCGTTTGTCCTTTTGTTTGTTTGTTTGTTTGTTTTCTTTAAATCAGGCAGAGAGGACGTGCTGGTGTCCAGATTTAAAAGGATCGGCGTGGCAGCTACTCCTCCTCCTCCCGACGTCGAGGGCAAAAGATTATATTCAAAGTGCTATATACATACACACATACATCTTTATTTTGTCAAAAAATAATCTATTTAATAAATTAAAAATAACAAAAAGCAGATATATCGTCTCAAGATAATAACATAATTCTTTAAAAGGTGAAAAATAGAATTTAAGGAGTTAAATATAAAATACACAGCTTTGCAAAAACAAAACAAAAAAAAAAGAACAAAAGAAAAAAAAAAAAACTACACAAAAATCAAAAAGCTAGAGTTTCTCAACCTTCTCCAGCCTTTAATTTTAGGTCCCAAAATTCTCATGATTCCAGCAATTAGACAGTTGTCATGTGTCATCGTTGATCAATAAATCAACGTTTCAAATCTCCTCCAGATGGTCCCGAAAGGTTGAGAAACCAAAGCGATAAAAACAATAATACTCTGCGTTTACATCGATAGACCTTTTTTTAAGATTCGAGATGCTGCACAATCTTGTGAGAGCGTCTTAAGAGAGATGACCTCCTCCCAAAACTCTCTGCTGACACCGACGCACGGGGGGGGGGCGGCGGAGGAGGAGAGGAGAGGAGAGGAGGGGGGGTTGTATTGCTGGGAAAGTGCGTTTCAAACTGCTGCAGATCTCCTCGGCCGCTCAGACCAGGCTGAAGCCCTCGTACTGCTCCACGGCCTGCGTGAGGCGGCGGCGCAGGGTGTCTTTGGTCTGGTAGCGTGGCATGTCCAGCAGGTTGTAGCAGGTGTGGGCCACCGGCAGGTAGTGCTCCTCCGCTGTGGTGGACTGGATGACGATACGCAGGCTCTCCATGCCGTGGATGGGGATACGATCGCTGCCGGTCAGGAACACTGCAGGAAGAGAGACACACGGAGTTCAAATCAGTGACTGGAGTGTCATGAAAATATTCGTACTTTCTATATATTTAAAGTATATTTTAAGTGTTTTTCTTATCGACTGATGTTTGTGCAGTTTGACACTGGAGAGTTTTCAGATTCATCCGCAGAAGAGGCGGGACTATGAGCACGATTTGTAACATCACAACTAGTTTGGTGCCAATTGTAGTCCAATGTGCAACGTACACGAGCGTGAGGTGGAAACTTGAAGCCTCCAGTGCACAAACACTGAAAATTGACTGTGGATGACATTTTAAAAATGGAAAAAAAAACACATCAGAGACAAATTATTATTCTAAGTATATTTATATACCCTAAAAATTAACTGGTGGGATCTTTAAAGGATAAATCTGGTGTTTTTCTGTATTTTTCCTCATTTTAGACCCATCAAGACCAGACCAAAACCCAAACACACTCAATTAGTCTAGACTAGACGAAAAAAGTTTGAAGCTTTTAGCAAATGTTACTCAAACAGGACAAAATGGTGAATTTGTTGGGGACTATTTTCTGCAGCGGATTAATACACATTTGGTGCTCTAGTGAGTATTTCAGGCCTCAGGACAGCGTGTGCGGGATTAACGGTGCTCAATGTAATATAAGAACATGTCAGCCGGTGCAACAGTGTGACTCACTCATGTGTTTTTAATAGTTTTTGGAAAACAAAGAGGAAGAAGATAAATCAGGCTCTGACTACACAGACGATACTTAACTAGTAGAGATCAATTCACTGTTGGTTTTAGTCCTTTTATGGGATTTGTTGACAGTAAGAAACATGTAGAAAATCACCAGACTGATCCTTTAAACTACATTTTATATTTAGTTCAACTAAAGCTGATAACACTTCTCAAATGGAACATTACGTAAAATGTGAAATGGATCTAACGGCTCATCTCAAATCCTCTGAGTTTCCTCTCAGAGTTTTTGTTGTAATCTGGTTATAAACATCTGAACCGCCGCCCGCATCTCAGACTTTTGCAGCTGTTCAACCAGAACAAATGAAGTGAAACAAAATGATGATTCAGTCTGATAATGAGGCCACATTTGTGGGGAAAAAAAGATGAATTACTACAATAATTAATGGTAATGAAACCAGCAGATACAACCTGAATATGAATCTGATCAGCATTAACACGTTCACATGAACCACAAAGGGCTTATGAAACAGTAAACATTAAACATACAATAATATTATGAAATAATATCAAGTTATTTCATAGTATAATGCCAGTGCTCGTCTTGTATTGTATCATATTGTGCTCTTTCATGTTTTATCTTTCATCTGTACTCATGGACTACAGATGAAAACGCATCCTTCCTGTCACATAAATGAATAAACTAAACTATTAAACTGTTCATTTTGCTAAACTTTTAATCGGTGTGCAACTTTTTACTGACTGTTAAAAGCGCACTCAAATGATTTGGTTCCTCTGAGCTTCTTGAAAGGTTAATAAAGGATTAAAGGACGGGTTCGCAATTTTTCAATTCTGTTTTGAAACAACAGACATTCAACGCAAGTGATGGTGTCCAACAGGGGTTTAACGGTTTGTGTATTCGTCTCGAACTGTTCGGTACAGGATGTTTGGTTTGTTATGCTCCCTGATCCAAACAATTGCTGATAAAATAGTTTAATGATCCACTTACTCCGACATGTGGAAGAATAATTCTAGAGCGCGACTTCCACCTGGAACGTTTTGGCAGCACACCACTAATACATCCATGTAGGACGCTCATGGGTGTATGCCCGCCAGTTCAGCCAAGTTACCATGGTAACCCATGCTCATGTAGTGTTGCTGACGTCATTATTATTAAATTATGCACCATTATCTCTGTATATTGTGTCTTCCCGTCTCCCTCCCCTCTTCTCTGTGACGGTCGCCTTTGAATGAAGCCCTTCGGATCAACTATAAACACATTTGATGTCGTAAGAACCAGTTCTGAACGACCATAAATCAACATAAAACAGCCGTCAGCAGGTGTTCTGACTCCTAACAAGAAACAGAGAGGTTGTTTTCTTTCCACTGCAGCACAACTAAACAGTTTCAGTAATAGTTTTGGCCAAAGAGCCATTGTTGGATGTTTACATTTACAAGTAATGTATTATTCTCTTCCTTTCCTTTTTTTCCTGCTGTACCGGAACGTACCGAACTGCAAACTCAAAGCTGAATTTTGAGTATGTTACACCCCAAGTATCCACACGCTCATTTTGCGCAAAAATTCATTTTAAAGTTGATGTGAAGCTTATATGAAGCTTCAGTAGTCAGAGTTAGTCATATCAAGTGGATATCTGCCACATTTACATTATTTTAGCATCAAATTCCCTCTTTGTGTTTCCCTGTTGAGCTGCGGTGGAAGTTTAGTAACAAAAAGAGGAACTTTGACACTAAAAAGACTAATGTTGACAGCTATCTACTTGATTTGACTGATTTGGAGGCTGAAGCTTCATATTAGCTTCAAATAAACTTTTAAATACATTTTTGCACAGAAGGAGGTTGTTGATTTGTCTCCCATCACTTAAGTGCATTATGAAGGATCTTTTAACGGCCAGTTTGAGCAGGAGGAATGATTACAGCAAGAAAAACCTGTTTCGATGTTTATTTGGGGACTTGACTGTTAATTTTAGACAGGTGTGTCTTCCAGGTATGAATGTGTGTAACTGTGTGAATGTTTAAAAAACCCCCACAAACAATCACACACCTGTGTTACATAAGACAGGGCAACATAACAACCATCATGATTTCAATGAATGTTGTTGAACGTGAAGAACGCAACAACCTTTTGAATTCTTTCTCCTGTTTCTAACAGCGTTCAGACCCGATCATCTAGATTGATAATCATCAGTATCCTTAGAAGATATACTTCACCTGGAAACGCTGCCTTCATATAAAAAAATGTGGTAATGTTTTATCTCGCTCATATTTCTCAGACTCTGTTTTATTTGGGTTTTAAGTTTGTTGTAAATTAATGTGTTTTATGTAACTTTGTGTATTTTAAGCAGCGATTTTGGCCACGTCTCCCTTGTAAAAGAGATCATGTATCTCCAGAGACTTCTCGGTTAAATAATAATAAGTAACAAAAATATCAAGGCTGCTTCCTTTAAATTTTTCCACAGGAACAAACTGCACATATACAGTATTTATAACATCTCTTTGGGCGATAACGTGACAATTAAACCGTCATTGCAGATCGAACACTGCGACAATTAAACGCTTACATAAGAACTGCTTCTTCTTTTCCAGAGGGAACTCGTGGAAAACCTCCCAGAACAATCGGACTGTTGGATGAGTGGCTGAATATTCCCCTTTGTAGACGGCGTTCTGCAGAGAGAGAGAGAGAGAGACATAGAGACAGAGAAACGAGGCGATGAAAAGCCTGTTTTATCGTCACTAAACCATTTCCACTCTGGCAGAAACATTTACACAACATTCATCATTAAAACTAATTCCTCACAGACGTGCGTCCAGCTGTGAGTTTTCCCCTCTGTTGCATAGTTTTCCTTTTTTATTTCCTCCTTTAGTGCCACTTTTATATACTTTGCTCTGTTTTATTGTCCGTTTTACAGTTTTATTATATTCTAATTTAACTTTTTTTTAAATATTTGTTTATACATTTCCTGTGTGTGTGTGTGTGTGTGTAGTGTGGAGTCAGCTGCAGTTCCTTCTGCAACCCTGTAATCTATAATGACAGTAAAGCTGAAGGTTTTTAACCTTTAAAAAAAAATAAAATCATTAAAAAAAATCATAAAAGTTCCTCATTTTTGCTACGATCTCTGAAAAGACTCCAGTTTTTATTCTCACTATGTTTCCCTGCTGATGCTATGTTGTAATCTGCACAACAGGAACTCACACAAGAATTAATATCACAAGTCAAACGTGAAACAACATCACACGTTTACTTACAATATAAATAGTGTTTCTAAACGATCTATTTGGTCAAAATATTAATATATATTATGATCAACAGTGTTATTATCTGTTTTATGATATTTTTAATCCATTACATTACATTTTTAAAGAGTTTTTACATACTGAGCATCAGGTTATTGCTCCTCTTATATTGATTTCATTCATTATTAGTCTATTTTAAATGTTTTGTAGCCTCATTTTTTAATATTCTATGTGGTCTTTGGTGTTTTCTTGGTTAGGACACAGCTGTAAAAGAGGAACTTGGTGAGATTTCCTGGCTGAATTATTTGCAGACAGAACAGAAACAAACAGAGACTACACACTCTTTCAGTTACTGTGCTGAGCCGCACGAACCACAGGAACTTTAACTGAAAAAAAACTGCAGCTACTGAACAAAATTTCCCAGTCAGAGTCTGCGTAAGTCTTCATGATGTCATGTGTCACTGTTCACCACTGTGTTGTAATATAATGTACTCCCTGTTTGGTCTGCTGCACTGTGAGCGTTGATGATGTAAAAGTCACACTGTCCAGTGAAACGTGCTCATCATCACCTCGGTCTGTACAAACGTGTCACTCGTCACATCAATTTCTATTTACAAGAACTGTGATCCGACCATAAGAATTAAAAAAAAAAACTGAGCTAAGAAGGACAAATCTGATTTAAAAAAAAAAAAACAGGAAGTGAGATGTTTTCTGCTGCAAGATGGTCAATATGTCCAAGTCAGAACTGTTGGGACATGTTTTTAACGCAACCAACACATTTCAGTTTTTGTTAAACCACATACTGACCTTCTCCATCTCCTCCCAGTTGTAGTTGCTGTTGCCGACCACCATGGCCATCAGCTCAGAGGGCTGGAACAGAGACAGGATCTCCCCTCCGCACACCTTCAGGAAGCCCGAGGAGAAGGCCGAGTACTGCTCGCTCGCCGAGTCTGAGAACACGTAGCGCAGGTAGGCATCCACAAACTCTTTCCTGAAACACACGCACACACACACGTACACATACACAGGTAAAGTAAACACTTAGATCATTCGTTTGTTCTGCACAGCAGCGGTTTCCTCACGAATCGGCTTATAAGGAAAAAATCTATTCAGCCTTCAAATTGTGACTGTAAACACTCGCTTCCTCCCTCATTGTGTCTCTGTGTGTGTGTGTGTGTGTGTGTGTGTGTGTGTGTGTATATGTGTTGGTTAGGTCTATGATGACTGTGTTACTGGGGGGAAAAAAAAAAACACTGTTGTTTAGAGTCTTTAAAGTTTAATGATGATGAGATCTGTCAGGCTCACAGGAGTTCATCAACGACTTCTTCATTCAGGCTGAAGTGAGATCTCACTGCAGACGTTGCTTATGTAGATTAAATTGATAATCTCTTCAGCTTTGCTGGATCCACCTGTGAGTCCGTCATTACAAATACAGGTGGCCCAGTTTCACAGTAATCAAACCCGCAAAAAGTTTGTTTTAAATTCTAATAGAGATCCCAGAGATTCTAGAGATAGAGAATATTTTAAACTAAACTACAGAAAAATGTACATAAAATGATGAAACAAACATCTAAATTATTTCTGTTTGATGAAGGGATGCAGCCATAAAAATAGTTAATATAAGCATCATATAAAACTGTTGTCGTGTGTGAAAAAATGTGTAGCTTCAAAATGTTAACATTAACTCTGACAGAAGGGCTGCATACACTTCTGCACACCCATTTTTCATGAATTTGAATTTTACGGCATAAAAATAAAATTAATTTAGTGTAAATCAATTCCAATAATGTAAATGTTTCCTGTAATTAAATCAACATCTCTTAAAGGACCAGTATGTAGGATTTAGCGCCATCTAGCGGTGAGGTTGCTGATTACAACCAACTGAATACTCCTCCCCCTCCCCCCTTCAAGCATGTTGGGGGAATCTACGGTGACCGCGAAACTCATGGAAAAATGCGAAAGGCCCTCTCTAGAGTCTGTGTTTGGTTTGTCCGTTCTGGGCTACTGTAGAAACATGGCGGTGCGACATAGCGGCCTCCGTGGAAGAGGACCCACTCCCTGTGTAGATATAAAGGGCTCATTCTAAGGTAACGAAAACACCTTAGTTTCAGGTGATTATACACTAATTAAAACATACTTATGAATATTGTATTTCTACCAAGTCCGTTCCACTAGACCGGTCCAGGCAGATGGCCGCCCACCTAGAGCTGGGTTCTGCTTGACGTTTCTTCCTGTTAAAGGGGAGTTTTAACAGGAACCGCTGCTGCCAAGTGCTTGCTCCTGGGGGAATTGTTGGGACTCTGTAAATTAAAGAGTGCGGTCTAGACCTGCTCAATGTGAAAAGTGCCCTGAGATGACTTTTGTTGTGATTTGGCGCTATATAAATAAAACTGAATTGAATTGAATTGAAAAGATGCCACTAAATTCTACAAACTGCACCTTTAATTTCTACTTTCTGGCAAACAGATATCTTACTGGAGACTCCATCATGAACTAGGAGGAGTTGATTAATTAAAAACTCCAAAGAATATCAAACAGAAACATCACAGATATTTTAACAATCCCACCTCTAAACTTCTCCCACAAAACAAAATTTTGATTTCCACACAAAAACGATGACTTTCTGTTTCTCACACCGCCACAACTTCCTATTTCAACAGGAAAAGCATTAACAAAAGGAAGAAAGATGCTTTAAAAATATTGTTTCGCAGGAAATAGAGCCACCTTCGTTGTATAACAAACCGGCACACGTACATCTGCTGTCTGGTAAACTGACCCTCCCTCAGTCTAAATCAACTCTCCTTTAGCGTGTTGTGGAAAAGCTGACGTCCTTGTTGCTCTGTTTTACACTACAACACCCGATTCCACTTTTATATCAGAGTGTTGAGGGGATTTTGCTGGCATGACTTGGGTCACTGCCAACTCGCCATCTGTTCAACACCAGCAGCCAGACACGTTGACACCGCCCGCCCCGACAACTCTCCGAGGACTCCTTCGTGCAATCAGCGGCACCGGAGCAAGGACGAGCTGAGGGAACGAGGTGGGGATGGTGGAGAAAAACACGTAGACTGACGCTAAACAAACCCGCTGATTTGTTTTTATGTTTTCAATACGTGCCGTGACCTTCAGGTGGAACAATGGGACACGAGCTGCCAGCTGTTTGGCACTGAATATTATTACGTGTTCAGAGAAAAATATATTTAAAAAACCTTCACAGTCATCTGTTTATCGCTCACAGAGAGAAAAGGAGCATTCAAAATGCGCCAAAAACAAAGTGATTTCAAACGAAGAACTGATTAATCTAACATGTCAGCTTAAATTACACACAGTACATCCTGTGTTTGATTTGTCTCACCTGTTGTTTTTGTCCACGCTGATGTGCTCTCCTCCGGGGATGAGCTCCTTGACTTCTGTCATCCCGTAGTTCTCCCTGGTGATCTGAGGTGACGACACAGTTTTACATCTGAGATTGACCTCATTCAACTCAAACACCTGAGGTTTGATTTGAGTCTACAGCTGCAACCGACAATTATTATCTAGCATTTATCTTCTTGGTTAGTCCGTTAATCATTTAGTGAATGAAATGTTATAAAAGAGTGAATTTGAAGTTTTTCAGTTTGTCTGAACAGTCCAAAACCTTCAGATATTCAATTTACTGTCATAAATGACAAAGAAAACAGCAAATCATCACATATGAGAAGCTGGAACCAGGAAATGTTTGGTAGCTTTGCATGAAAAATGACTTCAAATCAAATGAAAATAGTTGCCAAAGTTGCAAAGTAAAACTTTAAGATTTAAGCAATCCTTCATTCTAGCTGCCATCTATTATTACTAGTCATATTTCTATTATTATTATCGTCGTTATTGTTATTATGCTTCTCTGTGTCTCTCTCTTCCCTCTCCATCTCCCTCTTTCTCTCTCAACCCAACCGGTAAAGACAGATGGCCGTCCACCAAGAGCCCGGTTCTGCTCGAGGTTTCTTCCCGTTAAAGTGGAGTTTTTCCTTTCCGCTGTTGCCAAGTGCTTGCTCATGTGGGAATGTTGGGTCTCTGTAAATTAAAGAGTACGGTCTAGACCTGCTCTGTGTGAAAAATGCCCTGAGATAACTTTTGTCATGATTTGGCGCTATATAAATAAAATTGAATTACACTGAATTGAATCAGGGTTTAACAGTCGTAGCCATCTGTGCAATCTGTTACATCATTTACCAGCATCGTTCCACTGCTTTTAAATGTTTAACAGGTCTTCGTTTAGTTTTATCATATACATTTATACAAATACATATAATCTTTTAAAATGTATTTAATTTTGGTCATAAGTGCATGTGGTCATAAGTGATTTTTGCAGGAGTGAAGTGTAGAAGTTGTTGTGAGTTTACTCATAATTTAACATGTTTTCGATCTCGTTTATATTTGTTGGCTTAAATCAGGGTAAAAGCTGAAAAGTTACACTTACAGCAAAGTTGAGAAGAAATGTCTCCTCCACATCACCTCCTTCATAGTCTAGAAGTTGTTGTAGACTCCTACAGAAGAATAAACCAAAGGAATTAATGTCAAGAAGGAGAAACACTATTAACAAATCATGACAGTGAAGAAAAGCGTGGTAAAAAAACAAAACAAACAAAAGGCCAAATGTTCTATTTGAGATGAGAAACTAATACGTCGCTCTCAGTCTTCAAGTGCTGCTCTTTTTGATATTTTCGTGCATTCACTTTCCATCTCAGGTTTAAATCCCTGTTTCACTGTTATTTTGAACAAAAGCCAGGGATCAGCTGTGCCTGTCCTGAAGGATCAAATAAACAGGGAACCCCCAAAAACTGTCTGTTAGTTCAGAGGCTAAGTGTTAACAATAAGAGCTCATAACGGAAAGTGACTCACAGGGAGTGTTGTGTTATGTTTCCTGCGAATAGCATGCTGGATATTTACCAACCAGAAACACAGGAAACATGGAAAGAGGACAAGTAGAGCTGGCAGAGGAAATGCTAATTAGTGAAGTAAGTGGGTGAAATATCATTGTCTTGCAAAAATACAGACTGAAATAACTTTCCAGTAATTAAAAAAAACTAAAGAAATCAATCTTAACAATACAAATGAGATTAATCTGAATCTTTATCACAGATTAAAGCTAGTTCATCTATATTCATCTAATATTCTTCTTCTGTCAGTGCGAGGTGACCACGGTGCCGAGCTCAGCTCAAAGTTTAACAACAGTCAAAATCAAAGTGCAGCACATTAAGAGTTTTTCGGGATCGTGTCCCTCAAAGTTGAGCTTCTCTACAGGCTGAGCTGCCCGACTTGTTTAGAGGGTTAATCTTTAAAATCAATAGTGCGAACACTTCTCTGTGTTTACAACTGGAGACAATTAGACGCTGAGGAAATGCTTACCCACCCTGCTCCAAATTCAATGAAAAGGCGTTTCCCAGAGGCAATAACTTTCACAAGTATTAAAAAAAAAAAAAACCAGACTGGTTATGTAAGTGGGTGACACACTGTTGTGCCCTGATGACAAACTTGCAGAGTGAATTTTTTTTATGTGTGTTTGAGCTCTGCTGCGTTATAGCTTTTTAAAGGGGACGTATCATCCTTTTTTTGATTTTCTGTTTTTCTTTTTATAGTGTTATGATGTCAGATGTCTGTTAAAAGCCAACTCCATCTGCGCTCTTTTCCGGGATGTTCAAATGGAAACACCCACTCAGACATTAGTGAAAAGTAGTGACGTGGGTTAGAGTGCTGATGCCCACCCCCCCCCCCCCACCACCACCTTAGCCAGGACAAATAACACCCGCGAGTCACACCGGATTTTGCTCTGATCCGGAGCCGTTTACTGGCGTGAGGAGAGCTCAGAGTTTATTTTTTTTAAACTTTGAGTAGCAGCTACAGTGAGTGTGTGTCTGTTAGCACGTTTAGCAGAGTGCTCAGTCCGTCTCTGTGGCTACTGTCTAGAACGGCTAGGTGGTCTATATCAGTTTATATGTAGCAACATCATCATGCAGAAACCTGCGTCAGGTCATGTAGAACAGAGTTTTTAGAAGGGTTTCAGAAAATAACATTTTAACGCTAAAACATATGTACTTCCACCAAGATTTGAGTTTTCACATTTGAACACATATGGAACACTACTGGGAAGCTACAGAATAATATAAAAAAAATTAAAAAATAATGGACCTGCCCTTTAAACATGGTCAAAGTTCCTAAACTTGAGATGAACGTTTGTAAAAATGTTCCCTGCAAGTCAAAAGCCAGGGCTACAGGCTTGGTTTGCAACATTACATCTACTTCCTCCTAATAATAAGATTGTTCTGCAGGTTGTTCGGGTTGTCCACTCGCATGTTTCGCACAGATTCAGGCTCGAACATGTACAGATGTATTTAAGAAGTTTCCATTTCGAGTAAAGAACAAGAAAAAGACATGAAATCTTACTACTACTGTTTGTTTACATAGTCTCCTGAGCCGGATGTCCCCCAAGCTTCCTGAAACTGACCAATCCAAACAGAGTGGGCTCATTGGAAGGGGGGGCCTTAAAGAGACAGGAGCTTTTTTTTTTAACTGTAAATCATGCAAAGACATTCTAGTAGAGCCCTAAAATATAAATATGGAGCTGGAAATGTGCATGATATGTCCCCTTTAAAAGAACAAAACAAAATCCTATTAAACATGTTCCCACTTTGAACCACTAGAGTTACCAAAATCACGAACACAGTCAAGATAAACTGCTTGAAACAGGTGCAGCAAACGGTAAAACACCACAGTTACCTGGCCTCGGTGGGCGAGAGCTCCATGAAGTCCTCCAGCGTGGGCACCACACTCAGCAGCTTCTTATAGAGAGCCAGAGGGAAATGGAGATCCACCACTGTGGAGTTATAGATGGCCAGACCACAGATGATCCCGATCAGGTGAAACCAGTTGTGCTCCACAAAACACTGGAGACAAAGACAAGAAAATGATTATCTTTCTTGCCGTCTCTCCGACAAAGTGACATGTTTGAACATAACTGCTATTACTTCATACTTTTCATACTTTATTTATACTTTGGTGTTTTATTATTATTATTTGGTATTTTCCGTTATTTATTCCCATATTTTGAGTGATTTTAACGTGTGTTTTTTTATATCTTATTACACCAGGATCTGAGTAATGTGAATTTTGTTCCTTTACATCTACAATGTGTTGGAATGACAATAAAACCATGAAACCTTGAAACTGATGATCTCTCAAAACCCAGCATCTCAAAAACATTAGAGCTCTGATTAAACTAACCAGAAAAAAATCCCACATGTTTTAACATTTTTAGCCTATTAGATTAGACTCATGGTAAATATTCTACCATCTTTTAGCTGTGCTGCTATTTCTACAAAGTAAAGCAGCTGGTTAACTGAAACATTTTAATAAAACATTTAATACAAAACAAGTCGGTGTGGTGAACAAGCCCCTTCCACTAATTAAGTTTCATTATTATTACACATAAATGCACTTTTTTTTTTTATATGACCCTCATTTTGTCCTTGGCAAACTCTATTTTAAGAGGTGTAGGTATTTAAGATTCTCCTGCAATTTATTTTATTACAACTCGTGTTTATATGGGTTGAAAATAAATAGTGAGAAAAAAAAAAAAAAAGAGTGATTCGATCTTGCTTTGACTGACAAAATGGTCATTGAAAAAGGAGCTGAAATTTTTTTCTGTTTCATTGTTGGATCTCTATCAAAGTTCAAAGACACGTCTCCTGATAGAGGGTGGTGTTTTGTAAACTTGAATGTTCCCAGTGACATATCACTATGTGTAACGCCAGAAACCGCAGCTGTTCTTGGAAAACACAGCAGCAGGTCAAATAAAAGCCAAAGCAACCAGTCTGCAGATCCATTATAGGCTTACTGCTATCAAGTATAAAAAACAAAGCATGTTAAATAACTTCCAAACAAAAGGTCATCTGAGTCACTGAAATAATGACGCCAAACTCTAAACTGCCTTCTAAGTAACAGATGGTAAATCCATTTTGAGCTTTAGAAAAACCTTCCAGGCACATTTTCTCTCATGTCAAAAACAGACTGATGTCTTGTCACTGCCGAGCTTTCACAGCGTAGGAGGAGTTCACCAGACAAGCTTACCTTGGAATTTAAAAGAGTGTAACAAAGACAGTTTAGCAGAAAAATGTCTGCTTTTCTCAACAGGGAAATGCTCAGCATTTCATTTTATGCAGCTGTGAGAAGTTTTTCTCGCGACTGTTTGACTCTACTTTGTTTCAAGTTGACATTAAAATGCTTAAACTCTAATGTTATCATTTGAAAACTAACAAAAACGTGCTACAGTTGGTTTTAGATACCAAGACTCACTTAAAATACTTATTTTCACATTTTCTTATGAAATGGCAGTAATTACCTTTCTGTGGTGGCGCATTAAGGTTTAATACACTTTTGTACAATCGCTTAATCACATGACTGAACAACAACTGGGCAGACTTCATCTGATGGGACTGAAAGATCCGGAAAAGGTAGTAAAGGGACATTGAGTTGATATTTTATTTTGTCAAACTCCTGTTTCCATGGTCAAGAATTTGAAACAACTTATATGACTGCACTTCCTGTTATAAAAAGGTTTCAAAAAGCTCATCTGTTTCAAGTTTTCACTTTTTATTAAAATATTAATAAACAGCTGCAAAGCATTTTCATACCAAGCTTGACTACTGTGGAATAATTTACTACACTCAGACTACAGAGACCTTTAAATCAAGACTAAAAACCTGTTTATTTTCACTCGCCTTCAGTTAAATACTTAAAGGGGCCATATTATACCCCTTTCCCACGCAAATTTTTCACCCTTAGCTTAGCCAACTTCACCCCATGTGACATAAGAAAGGGCATCGAATCTGATTGGCTTGTTGAATCACAAGAGTACAGAGCAAGCCAGCCCACACCAAACTGACTGGGTGACCCAAACACATACATTGAAAACACATAAGCACTGAAAAAGTGAGTTTTTCATAATATGGCCCACTTTAAACTGTTTGCAAAAGCTCTACTTTCCTTAGTACTAGTTTCTGTTCTGTCTTGAATTGTTATTTTTATTTTGTTTTATGTGTTTCAATGTGTTAGAATCTATTTATCTATAATGTGAACTACCTTCTTGTAACGTGTACTGAGACTTCTGAGATTTTACACTTTAAATAAACGTATCTACTGTTAAATTGTAGGTAAGTAGGTTTAATAAGTTAAGCAAATGGAAAAACTGTCTTCTGAATCTTTTTGCTTCATCTGTGTGTCTATATCTTACTTTGTCTGAGAACCACAGCAGGTTGGACTCTTTGTAATGAGTGAACATCCCATACACAGGATCCATCAGCTCCTTTAACAGCAGCAGGAAGAACTCTTTAGTTACTCCGCCTGCATCCACAGCCTCCTCTCCGTCAAATATCACCTGGAGGCAGGGAAGAGATAAAAGATAAGAGGAGAGATGACAAGAAAGTGCAGACGTTTGTGGAAAAAATGTTACTTCTCTGTGGGAGACAAAGCTTACGCCTGGTTCTCACCTTGAGCGGTTTCTTGAGGTCCACGTCAGAGTACATGGTGAGCTCTCGTAGCGTGTCACTTACTAAATGGTTCCTGCGCACATGGAGCACCAGGTAAGGATTCCTCGCAAGGTGGGGTTCCAGTGTGAGCAGCATGAAGACATTGTGTAGGTTTGCACCGCTTACTGCCATCTAGGTTACGGTCGCATGTGGGAGAGGAGAGATGCTTTAGTCAAAGTCAAATAGAGAGTAAGATGACATTCAATGATTCATTCAATGGCATACCCAAATGAAAAAGCTTATAACAGAAGAACTGTAAGGCCAAAATGCATGTATTAGGCTTCATTTGAAAGGTGACACCTTCTAGTTTCTTGAGATGTACTTGTTAGCACATTAGCATGTAGCTAAAACACAACCAAAACTACATCAGTTCAAATAAGGCTCAAAAAAGTGTTTTTGGTCCTCGTCTATAATGAGTCATATTTGAACAACAATAACTAGGAAATGCTTTATGTCAGAACTATGCAAACCACCACATACTTTCCACATCTTGTCAACCACACCTGTATATAATTCCAGACCTCTAGGCGTAACCTTACGGAAACTTTTTAGTTTGGTGGTGTCACTGGTGTCCCCAAACCTCTCCAAAATGTCTCCAAGTGGCCAAATTGTGCCAATTGCTTTTAGTCATTACTGTGTGATGCTAAACGGCTTACAGCTGTCTAAAGCAGGTCGCCGGCGACCTGGTGGATGTTAAGAGGTTACGTCAAGTTAAACCCACATCGTACCTGCATTTGCAGTTCAGCATCTGTTTGCAGCATGGTTGTCTTGGCTTGAGCGTTCAGTATGAACGGATAGGCACATAGGTTCACTGGGGGGAAGTCACTCTGCAGGGAAAAAACAGAATAATGTTATAAAAGGGTGGAACAAATCAAATATCTAACTTTGACATGTTTGAGGTCAATTGTTAATTCAAGTACCTGTGAAGGGGATGATCCCATTTTCTAGAAAACAAAATGAGAGAGAAAGCAAAACAGGTTAACTTGTGTGACATTATTCAAAGTGTACAATAGTTAAAATTGTTTAAAAATTCTCTTCCCCTCCATGTCCAGTGAGTCATAAAGGCATGTCTGTCAACTTAGACACTCATGGGAAAACCAAGGACTAACAAACAGCGACACACCCTCCTTACAGAAGCAGCCATGAATAAAATTCCTCACCATCTCTGCAGACACTGAGAATAACATGAGCTAAAAGCAGCACAGCTAAATCCTGAATATGCTGCTCTAAGCGCGCACGCACGTGTGTGTGTGTGTGTGTGTGGTCAGAATCAGCAGACGTCAAGTAACAAGGTAATGAAAGACTTCAAACTACAGTCAGAGAATTTCAGTACTCACAATTTCAGCTTTACTCAGAAACCACTTGAGGTAGTCTTCCTGGATGTCCACCAGGCTGGTGATGTCAGGGATATAAAAGCGGTTGTACTCCACATGTTGGGCCTTTAAGTTGACCTGGTAACATGGAACAAACACCTGCCTCAACTCCAGGAACTGGCAAAGTACAGTTCATCTCAACAGCTACCAAGAACAATTTGACCAGGAACAACACAGCATTTCCTCCTCGTATTGTACTGAGGAACAATACAGAATTCATGGCTTGTTTACAGGAGCAGCAGGTGACCTTTGTAAATACCTTGTGGAGTTTCTCCAGCAGCCTTAGTGTGGCGAGAAAATAGTTCTCATAGAACACTGGTACGAGCAGGGTCTTGCCAGCCATTAGCATGAACACAACGATGCTCTTATACATGTCGACCATTCTGGTAAACACACTGCAATCCACTAAACTCCACCAGTTATCTGCAGGGACAAAGAATAGAGTAAAATTAAATGACTGGCAATATTGTAATAGAATTAGTTGTGTGAGAAGTTGTTCTACCTGCCTCCAGTTGTAAATATGTTTGTTTGTGTGCACAATAGCATCTACTTCTAGTATTCATTAGCAGGTGCTTCTACACATGGGCAATGAATGTGTAAAAGCACCGTCCATTGTGAGTGTGCAAATGTGTAAGTAACGAAGTGCTTGTTGGATTGGTGGACATCGTCGGAAACCCCTTCAGCCAAAACCTTTCTGACGTTGAAATTGGGGGGGGGGGTTGAGTATAACAATTTTTGCAATTTACCAAAACTAACAATTCACACCCACTTCACACACCAGCAGGTATGTTTCTCATTTTTTGTATGTACAGTACAAATTACCCTGCTGGTTAATGTGGACAACACAAGGACAAACTACTTAGCTTCAAGCACACCACTGGCCTTAAAGGTACCCTGTGGAGTTTCTGACCTCCAGTAGCGATATGAGGCAGTTTTTTTATGAATGGGTTCCCATTTTGTTTGCATTGTGCATGCACACGAGGATGCACATGCCTGCATGAAAGCATGCGGTTGACACATACATTTTCCTGCCCATGGCGTCAGACTGTAAGATAGTAAACATGGACACTAACTTTGCAGGGTTTAAAGTACTTTTTAAAAAAAATCAGATTTGCAAATGTTTTATAACGAAGAAAATGCATTTAATACTTCAGTTAGACCTCGAGAATACATACAATGTGTTTTGGTGATTAACACTCATTGTAAATGTAACTTTGTTTCCAAGAAAACGCCACAGGGACCCTGTTAGTCTATAAACCAGAGTTTTATTCTGTCATATCTCATGTACATATGTGACAGAGTCTGGTGAAAGAATAAGATATGTAGCCAGGCTAAATGCCGGCAGGTGTTTGGAAAAGTCATTTACAACAACTTGCAAAATACTTAAGGAAGATTTTACATTAGATCAGTCAAAGTAGAGCCCAACCGATTAATCACCTGTCCGATATTATCAATCAATATTAGCTTATCAAAGATATGAAGGAATCAGCGTATATGTTGACCTATAAGTAACAAGAAACTGCAGTACAGATGTGCCAAAGATACGTTTGAGGGCATTTAGAAACAATGTTGTCATTATGTAGTTTTTCACCAGAGACCAGTGAAAAGTTTATTTCTTAACAGTAATGTGTCGTTTTTTTAAACTCTCTAATAACCAAATTTGACAGATATTTGTTTAAAATGTAAATTTAATTACCAATAAGCTTACAGTTTCTAGAACCATTTTCTTGTCTGGTGGTGTGTTTTTATCTGGGGATAGTTGACATGGATGTGGACGAGGACACTGACATTCTGTAGATGTCGTCATTAAGACTGATGTGGTCTGTCATGGTGTCATGGTGTGTGTCATGGCGTCACCACATGGTGTGGTGTGACATGTCGTGATATGCTCCGTTATTAGCTACCAATTGTAATTTGAAAAAGAAAAAAAAAAAAAAAGAAGTGTGTGCATGCATATATGATACCCAATACTTTGCTGGGGTTGGCGTCTAGCCGAAGGATGGCCATTGCCAGGGGGATGGTGAGGCGGATGTAGTTCTTGGAGTCCTGCAGGGCCGGGTACTCAGACAAGATGAGGTAGATCCTCATGGCCTCGACATCAGGAGGAGAGCGCGGCAGCTGGGGGATCAACAGACTCTCGAAACTCTTGGTGGCCTAAATAGACGGTTGGACATAGAAAGAGCGAAGAGACGTAGGACTGAATAACAGAACAGCTCTATGAAACAATATCAGAATCAGAATCAATATACATTTTGTCATTATTGATTAACTTAATTGAAATTTACTGCACTATGATGTGTAATGGTGCAGACACACTGGATCCGTTGACTGATATCAAGTCGACGGATCTCAGAGAGCAGGAAACCCGGCCGCACAGTGCATCATGGATACGGCACGGCATCTGAATTTGCATAATCACCACTGGACCTCAACTTTGTGCAATTGAGGTCCGTCCAGCGCTACACGGTCGGCTCACGAAACTCAGATCAAACTATCAAACTTTGCAGTGCTGATCAAATATGAATCCAGATTCTGTTACTACATTGCCTATTTTAATTTAGTGTACGGCAGAGCACCGCCCAACTCGCAGCATGTTGCCCGTCGGTTGGAGCGTTCAGTGGTCCGGTGCGTCCTCGTCGGAGTCTGTGTGTCTGCACCATAAGTATACATTTATGAGATATTTTCCAATTCCAAAACAACTTAGCTCAAGTAGACAGCTGTAGAAAAATATCAGTCAAAAATATCAGGTCACTAAAATTTGGGAGAAGCTTTTAGTGGTTTGGAACGCGGCCTCAGTCAACACACAGATTATAAATCATGTTGGATTGAGCACATGAATCCTAAACCTAACATTACTGAGCTAATGTTAGAGATTATGACTCAGTCCTGCAGTTTGTGCCATGTAGCTGTGGCAGAACTTGATGTGCTTTCAAAACAAGCTGAATATTCACTTATGACATGGATGTTTTTAACCACAAGCTAGATATGTATAAAAGCCCAGATGCTTCTCCTTTAACTGCTTCATTAAGATGACAAAAACACAAACTGGGAGATGATTTGAATCTTCACTCAGTATTAAATCTGATTCATAAGTTTAGGTATTTGGAAATGTTGTCTCCTAAAATCAAATTCTATGGTTTTGATTGATACAAATGGCTCTTAAAATAACTTTGTGTTTGGAGATTTGTGATTTAGATTTGATATTAAATGTTTTCTCCATAGCAACTTGTAATACACACCTCCTTAAAGCGAGACTAAGACATTTTTGTCTCGATTTCTGAGACTATCATAAATCGGTTGCTTTAAATTCATTGGAAAGTTGTTCACAAAACATAACTGACGCACACTCATCGAGCACTTTATTAGGAACACCTGTGCAATCTAATGTAATCCAATACAACAGCTCTGCCATAAATTCTACATTTACAAAGCTTATACACTTTCAGTTTTTGTTGACATCATCAGAAAGGTGTTAATTCTACTTTATGTTCATTATATTTTGTCCATCCACTAACATACATGAGGACTCCAGTACACCACCACCACCCACTATGACCTACATAATAAACATAAAGTAGAATTATCATCTTACTGACGATGTCAACAAAAACTGAAAATGTATAAGCTTCATAAAAGTAGAATTTATGGCAGAGTTGTTGCATTGGATTTCATCAGATTGCACAGGTGTTCATAATAAAGTGCTTGGTGAGAGTGTTTTCACCTTATGAAGTTGTTATGGGGAACGTGTTGGCAAAAGTTACTTATTTACACATCCAGCAAACAGAGCAAGAAGAGGAGTTTTGTTTCTACCCATCTGGCAAATGTAAACCAAACAGTCGCTCTCGTTTTAAAAATATCTGCCTCTTCAGCAACCAAATGCTCAAATATGTTCACCAGCTAGTCGCTAACTTTGTCTGTCTGCCATTTGGTGTCGGGTAGGTAGAGTACTGGGAATTCATCAGAGCTTTTTTTTTTTGCTGAAAACAGCTGTCTGGTACGGGAGGAAAAGAACTCTGCTGAGAGCAGTGAACGTGAACCAAAACAGTAAAGCTGCAGGCTGAGAGCTGCTAAAACGCTTCGTAGAACTGCGGAGTCAGGGGATCATTTTCCATAGGATTGTCACCACAGGCGACCAGCTTTAAAGATATTATCATTAAGTTTCCTGACGGAGAGTGAGTGGAAGAGTACGTGTAGGGGACACTGAGACTACATAAGGATTCACAAATGTTATCTTTCTCTATTATCACTTGAGATCAGATTAAAAAAAAGTGAGACAACAGAGGGGAAAACACTGTTAACATCCAAAACGTACTGCATGTCCGTGTCCTTGGAATGCAGGAAGTTGAGTTTGGATGTTAACAGAGACGTTTTACTTCCTTGTACACATTAATTTATGAATACACTATTGGCCAATACCTGCTCCAGAAGTCCAGAGAAGGCTGGTTTGCTGAGCGTCTCAAATAGCATTCTGACAGAGTTGAGATCAATTCCTGGGATCTTTGGATTGGTTTTGAAGTGGGCGTCATCACTGAGAAAGCAAACAAACATATGATTGTCTAGACTACCTATAATGTTCCAGTGATCACTAACAGGATAAAAATAGACCAGAGCTCAGATTCAGGGACTTTTGTTGTGAAGCCTCGGTATAAAAGGCAGACGTTGCTTTGGATTAAACACAAATCTATTCCAACCTGTCATTTGGCACGTCAGCTGTGAGCCAGGGTGGGTGTGCTAATTCTCAACACTCCCAGCATCAACACACACCGATATGAGCAATGCTTGTTAGGTGAACACACAGGCTAAAGGTATTTAAGCCAATCCCTAAGCAGATCTCCTCTTCAGCCTCAGAGCCGGGGACAGAGAGTACTAACTGATGGACGCGCCCACGGCATCACCTCCAAAAAAGCCGACAGAATCCTCAACGTGACTGGCGGCAACTATTTACAGTGTAAGCCTTCACAGTCTCGTAGCACAGCTTTTATTTAGTCATAAAACAAACACATCAGATCTGATCTTGCGGAGACTGTTTGCCAAACAAATAACACTGATGTCAATAGCACAGCGGTTGTGCTACATTCCAGTGAACAGTGAATATGAGCCATGAGCACTCACTGAACTCTGTCAGCTTTACTTTAAATTAAGAACGATATGAGCTGTTCTGGATCCCAAATGTAACACCGGAGAGGACGACACTTGCTGTGTGTGGTGTAGCCAAGCAACTACATCACACCCCAAAGCTCATGGGCAGATACAAATCCAGTGTACATTAAATTTTAAGTTTATCTTACAGTAAAAAGGAAATGCATCTACAGGATTGGCATGATGAGGAGTGATCCTACAGGCTGTTCAATAGTGATAGTGAAGACCAGGAAAAGAGTATCGCACCAGTTCTAGCATCATTACACCGGCTACCTGTAATGTTGAGGATTGATTTTAAAATTCTTTTACTTTACTGATTGTTTATCTGAGTACGTTCCAAACTGTTCCCTTAAGTCGTTTAGTGTCGGCTTGCTCAATATACCAAAAATGAATTACAAACAGTATGGTGAAGCAGTTTTCTGTTATTATGCACCAAAGGTTTGGAACAAAGTCCCATCATAAATAAGACAAGCAACCTCTGTTGATGGTTGTAAGAAACAGCTCAAAACATATTTTTATGATCTTGCTTTTAATGAATTCCACCTTTTTTAACACCATTGTTATTATTTGATATTTATTTTATATTTCTCATACTTGTTTTCTGCTTTTTATATCTTAAGATTGTCTTTACCATTATCAACTTGTTTTTATTACTAGTATTATCCTATTTTTTTCTGTATCTTTAGGATTTTTATTTGTACATTTTGCTCCTTGTGTCTCCTGTTTTTAATACCTGTGTTACTGATTTCTATTGTATCTCTCTATCTCTAAGCAGTTTGAGCTGCATTTTATGATATGAAAGGTGCTATATAAATAAAGTTTATTATTATCATTATTTTGTTTTTGAAAAGTTACTTTTTTAGCTCTGTGGACAGAGGAAATCAGTTTAAAGGTAAGTGTGGTACTCATAATTTGACCATTATACACTGGTTTGTCATAAGTTTTAGGAAGACAGAAGCAAGCTATTAAAGGAGGTTAAGATACTACGTGATTAGACAAAGCACTGTCAAAACAGAGAAACTTTTCAAAGCCAAAAATGCATTAAAATAAAGAACTAATCCTGATATATTTATTAAGATAATAATGGCTAGATTCAAGATTCCAATTTCTATTGTATTGTGTTCGTCCAGTGTTTAACTTCAGCTGCTGTTTCTGTTCTTAAGCCTTTCCTCACAGCAGACGTTTTAACTTGTCATAGTAGAAACGCACAAGTATTACTGATTATTAATTATTATTGACACCTGTGCTTTTCTTACTGTGACATGCCCAGATGTCTTCTGCAAAAAAAAAAAAAAAGTTAATTTTTCTGTTTCTTTTTCCCGTATGCGCAGTTGTACACATGTAACTACTTAAAGTTGTGGAATAAAGTCATCTGTCATCTCTGTCACATGTAACAGTGGCTTTAGTAGCTTTGCCAACAGTCTCGATAAGTCCTTCTGAGTTTCAAGGGAGGGAGTAGAATAAAACGGTCCTTCATGGTCTCCAAAGCTCATTCCCCGAACACGATAACTATCTGCTGATGAGTCTGTCCTCAAAAACCACCCACACAGGCTGACTGTCAAAGAAATCTGGAGTCTCACAGGTCTCAGTGACCAAAAAGATAGCATCTTTCTCAGCCCTGATGATCAGCATGTTTGACGGATAAGATGACATAACACGAGTGAGAGCATGTGACAAGTAAACCAAGTAGATCCTGTGAGGTTGCTGGTGAATCGGTTCTCAAGAATTTTGCTGACATACGAGTCTGTGCATTCAGCTACATGGTTTTTAGTATCATAGTACTGTACTCTTCCTCTTCATTTTTATTTAGGTGAACATGTCTGGATAGCATGCCAGTATCTATATGATGAAAAACGAATGTAAATGACACTAGAGCTGCAACGATTAGTTGGTTAACCAATTAGTCAATATACAGAAAATCGAATAATCGTTTTAGTAATTTTTAAAGCAAAAATGCTAAAAATTTGCTGGTTGTAGCTTCTTGAATGTGAAGATTTGAAGCTTTTCTGTGTCATAAAAGATTATAAACTGAATATCTTTGGATTTTAGACTGTAGGTCAAATAAAACACAACATTTGAAGATGTCACCTTGAACTCTAAGAAATGATGATGGACATTTTTCACTATTTTCTGACATTTTTTTTGACAAAACGATTAATCAATAATGAAAATAATCATTACCTGCAGCTAGCTTTAATAAAGACACTAATAAAATACCTACTGATCCTCACCACGGTCAGATGTATTGTGTGAAATGCAAAGCGAGGAGGACAAACACTGGAAATCCAGCAGCACAGTGCAATTTGCACTTGCTGCAACCATATTCAGTGCTTTTTTTTTTGGTACTTTAATCGGTGGAGGCTCACCAACATAGACCACCTCCGAAAAGAGACTAACCTGTTTTATGTATGCTACGGTTGCTGTTGTTAATTTTGATAACAGCCTTCAATCAGTCTACACAGAAAGGCAGTTTTATTCTGGCAATGGAATTTGTCATCCACATCATTTGTCATCAACACAGCAGGTGTATGTGTAACATCTGCAGTCCTGAACTTAAGTGCCGTGCATTGTGAGAGCACAGTTATGCACACAAGATCAAGGTTACCCTGATTAAATCTTGCATGGGTGGTTAAGCATGATATCACCCTGTCTTTCGTTTGTCCATTACAGTGCTATATTCTACGACCATTTGATGCTGTAAAGACCAGTTTCCTCACAGTCATCACAGGGTTTTCTTATCTTATTCTTACGGTAGCCCTTCTTATTAAAACACGTAAACCTGCTGTGATGTGAGAAAAGGCCAAGACATCACTTCCTGTGCCATTTACAATAAGTGTTCGGATACAGAAAAAACATGAAGGGGTCGAGTACCTTTGGTCCAAGAAGCTGGCGTTCCAGCAAGCCGTAGAGGAGAGTTGTATTATGATATCACTGTGCACAAAAACAGAAAACAGAGCATTACAATGAAAAGTTTAAACTGAACAACAAGTACAGAGACCATTAAAATACAAATTGAGTTAATATCTATACATATCAAAGCAAGCAAATCCAATATCACCATTAAAACTGATGGTGTACAACAAGTTAATACTTTGAAATATACAATCAAATCCGTTTCAAACAATTATTGTTTATTACTTACTTTTTGACACTAGAATCTGTGGTGTACATCAGTTTTAACCTCCACGAATTTAATCTTTCATAATTGATTGGGGAGAGAGTTTTACTGATATTAATCACTCTGAAATCTTCTGGGGGGGCTGAACTCTGCAGAGAGGAAGACAAGCAGAAACAGAACAGCAATGTTACAAACATTTGGAAGATTGTTTGTGCTGGCACTTCCACTGCGTTTGGCACAGTAAAGCACAGAGCTGGCTTGGCTTGTGCATCTCTTTCCTCCATGAAGATAAAATAAATAGGCCACGCCTGAGGTCTAAATATTTTTGTTGTAGAGATTGAATGTGTGTTATGTCTTTATCAGTGGACATTCCTGGCAATTTGTTGCATATTTGTACCAGACAATTGCTCCATAGATCCTTCAGGGCCAATATATGAACCGGTCAAAGTTTAGCCGTTAATGCCACCCTGTGGTGAAACGCTGACAGTGATGAACCGGAGTGCAGCAACACTGGCAAAAAGAAAATACATACCACATTAGCTGCAACTTAAATTGACCGATTTATTTAGGTGTAGTTTTTAAAGTATGCATCTTATTTTGCTTTAAAAAGCATTTTTGTGTTGAAACTATTATATTACAGTCAATGTTGAGGGTTTACAGTAGGCAGCTAGTGTTGATGGTAAGGTTAGAGGATAAGGAATTAGTAGATTAAATAGAGGATCCTGATAATCCCCAGAAGATCAGCAGCTCAAGGATGTGTGTGTGGAGTAGATTTGTATAACCTTTTTCAGTCATGGTATATGTAACATTGTTGGCTTCGTCTATCTTATAATACATCTCATCTTCTTAAGACACCTGATTTTCTGTCTGCATCACACATTTATCCATGTTTTCTAACTTTAGGTGATACAGTATGCATGTGGTAAAATTAAAAATTACAGTAAAATTGTCATTAAAAAAAAATCAATTCTGTGACTGAAGAACTGCAAAAACTGAAGAGAGTGATATGAATCAATGGGACTATTGTCAGAAGATGTACAAACTACACAAATAGTGGGGACCAACTGATGAAAACATCATAAATAAGGCAACAAGCTTAAAAACGGGGATTACTCAACGCTTTATCAAGTCACATACATACCTGTTCATTAGAGTAGAATAAGAAACTATGGTCTCCTCCACAGATGATTTTGGTCACTGTATATTGTTTTGAATCTGATAAAGAAAGACAAATACAACACGTTAGCTGGCTGACATTTTATAACAGTGAATCAAATACTCACTTTGATGCCTTAATGTATCTGCTTTTCACCTGCATTTGTATGACATGGTGCTTCACAAATAAACTTGAACCTAAGTATGTGGTGTTAAAGGCTGTTCAATTATAGATCAATTGTAGATGCAATCTTAAAATATTCACATGATAGTCGTCATACTTGTACTTTGCTTATTTTCCATGTCGTAAATAATAAATATTTTAAATAATACATTTCCAAAAAATGTCACTTTTACTTGCTAGAAAATAAAGAGCGCACATCTAAATACATAAGTATTAATAAATGGAAAATGTTTTAAATAGTAGCCAGAGATTTCAAAAAAGTAATTCAAGCCACACATATCTGGTAACTACAGTATAAGTTTATACCACAGACCCTGTTTACACTTGGTTTTAAAATGCATCTTGGCTGATCGGATCACAAGTGGACAGCGTTAAATACAAGTGTAAATGACCACGAAGACGCATTGTGATCCGATCACTCAAAGCACTTGTCGAGATGGTCTGGGATGCATTTGACCACATATCTTTTGTAGTATAAACGCTGATGTATCCTGATGGATCCCCGACAAGGACTTAACAGGAAAATACATCATCAATGCAGGACGTGGTGGTTGTTTTGATGACAGCACGCTAACGCCAAATAACTTTGTCCCGCCAATCTCAACAGTTGGAATAGTTGTACATGTATATCAGATATTGAAACATTTCTGTTTTCTTAGCTAGAATGTACGAAACAACTCTGACGCTTGTCTGGTGACAGACTGACATAATAACTCTGCGCAGGGCCCTTCGACATTGTGGCGGAAGTGACGTAGGCAGTAACGAAATCTGAACACAAGTGGTCAGCTCTCACCCTGGAGACACATGATAGACACGGGTGTGAACGGCGATGTGTCTCGGCTGTCCACTTCTGTTCGGATCACCGAAACCAAGCGTAAACAGCCTCATAGAGTGAGCAAACAAAGTCTTCTGCCTTACCTGTTCTATTGGAATGTCCATGCAGGAAACTGGTCTTGACAGGAGATGGGCCTCTGGCATCTCCCAGTACTCCTGTACCCAGCTGGCCATGGCTGTTACAACCAAATGCATAAACCATACCAGAGGAAGGAACGAACGCCAACGTGTGGTGCCTGACAAAAAGAAAAAGAAAGATGCAGAAGGACACAATTTATACAATGAATTCATTAGTTATGCCTGTATAGTCTTAATTTAAGCCAATTAAATTACCCTGCAATTCATTTGTGATCTTTTAATGCTCAGTTTTTGTTTCAGAAATGTGTTCTCTACAGTAACTCTACTGCTAAGGCTGTAGTGTTTCTTATATTCTCTCCCTCTTATGTATATCAATGGAAGTGAATAAAACACTGAAAATACTATGTAAGTTAAACACCACCACTAACCTACTATTGAACTTAATCAACACCTTTCTGACTTCACAAACATATAATTTACTGCAGGATTATTGTATTCAGCTACATCAGATTGTACAGGTGTTACCTAATACTCTGTGTAGCTTTACCTGCCACAGGCGATCTGGGACACCTCTGTGCCCATGAGCTCCAGCACTCGTCTGGGTAAAAGTTCATTATTGGTGGAGGCGTGCCCCAGCTGACCCCATGAGCCATCACCGAACGTAAACAAGCCACCATCCTGCCAGAGAGAAAATACAATGTAATTTTGCTTATTAAAGCACATGTATCAGGTATTGGGTCGGGGTTATTTAGGCAGATTTAAACAGACTGGTTGGAATATGTTTTAGATTTTTCAAGGTCCTCTTGAAACAAATGCTCAGTATAACAAGAAGCAGGTCACTACAGTATAAAAAGAAAATACTCTAATTATCCAACAACTGACAATTATTATAGATTTGGTGGCATGCCATCAGAGGCAGCAAAATATGTTATATATGTAAGCACAGGTGAGGGTTCAGCTATATTGATACCTTTGTGAGGGCAGCTGTATGTTCATCTCCACAACTGATGTAAACAACTTTTTGAGATCTCAAAAATTTGATGTGGCAAGGGACAGCACGATCTGTGGAAGGGAAACATAAGGTTTTCAATTAAACATTTTATACTATTCTCTGCTTCAACATGGCCACCTATAACCATTTTATAAACCATTTTCAAAGGAATAACCCACTTCCTGTACTGCTGGTAAAACATTGCCAAACACCAATGTATTACTTCAGTTCAGTGTGTATATTTCCTCTATATAGACACACAGTACTTGGTGAAATATACACACTTCTCTATTGTCCAAACAATACTGTAAGTGCTATGTGCAACGTTAATTCTACATTATAATTAGCAACAAACACTATGCTACACTGGAATAAATAATAATACATCTTATGTCTTAGAAACACAATGCACTTTAAAAATGTAAAGAGTCCAGCATCTTTCTATCCAGCTGATTTTTTTACCTTGTTTATCATTGAGACCCAGCTGTCCAGCTCTGTTCTTTCCCCAACCAAACACAGCTCCGGACAAGGAGAGCGCAAAGCTGTGATCTCCACCAGCGGTTATCTGTGCCAAAGGAATTCCCGCCAGAGACTTCAGAGGATGAGGGAACAGCTTACTGGGCTCTCCTTTACCCAGTCCAAGCTGGCCACTGGTGTTCTGGCCCCACGTGAACAGCTGGCCATCTAAGAGTTTGGAAAGCACATAGGACACTGTTAACTGTAAGTCCTAAAAATAACCTCTAAAACCTACAGCCAACCATCACCAAACCCCGAACCATCTCCAATCTCAACATAAACATAAACAAAATAAAGAAAATAAACACAATTTGTCTCTCAAGAAGAATTTGAGATGTGTATTCTGACACCAGATGTGAACTGCAATCAGTTTGAATGTACAGTGTGTGGATATGAGATTCCAGATCTAAAGAGTGATATAATCGTGTATTATGAAGAGATTGTGCCTTTCACACCTCTAGAAAGTGCGATGCAGTGTTGATTCCCACACATTACTTGAGAGATGCGGTGGTCACACAGCCTTTTCACCAACCTGAGGAAAACACAAAAAACATTTGTTCATCAGGTCCGAAATCCTGTAAAACTAACTTGGTTTCAGGCTACTGAATGCATCTGAAAAGTCATTATAATAGTTCATTACATTTTAAAATCAATTATATTTTAATGGAAACATAAGCAGTCAGAACATTGTTACTATGGATCCCTAGTCTATGTGTTTGTTTCTCTTTTCAGACTCAAAGCATCAGTTCCTCTATAGTGCACTACACAGTCACCTTGGGATTCGAACAGTCGCCTCTGCAGTCCCCAGACCGAGCTGGCCCCCTTCACCAGCTCCCCAGGCAAACACCTGGCCCTGCTCATTCACCGCCATAGAGTGGGCCCGACCACATGACACCATTGTTATCTTCTGAGTGTCCAGAGCTCCTACTAGCTCTGCGGAGAGGAGGAAGAGCTTGTAAGACTATCACAG
The DNA here is from genome assembly GCF_914725855.1 of Thunnus albacares. Lineage (NCBI taxonomy): Eukaryota > Metazoa > Chordata > Actinopteri > Scombriformes > Scombridae > Thunnus > Thunnus albacares. The sequence goes on along the minus strand of NC_058108.1, from coordinate 23,831,750 downwards.
AAACAGCTGCATGAAAAATAAGAGATCAAGGTATGTAATGTTTTGATTCTGGTGCTGTAAATGTTCATTTTACAAATAGCTAGATATCCATTTTAATTGACAACTGGTGCTTAATCTTATTTTAGGATCTTATGACACAGAGGGCATTTATGATGTCCTCATGAACCCAACCCATGTAAGGCATTTAACATGTGCAGTCTATCTCATCAACAATCTTTCCTACAGCACCAACTTAGATATGTGTTCTTCAAATTACCTAAGCAAGAAAACATTAATGTACTGTATGTGATAACATAGTAACGCCCGAGATTCAAGATGCTAAGAACAAATAAAACCATTAATACACAGAAAAAAATCCGAGTCATCTTTGTTTTCAACTACGCTGTAAAAATGGGCTTGTCTCGAGACAATACTTGATGTCACATAATAGAAAATGGAGAAATGCAGTAGGAAGCATGTGTGAAGGGAACATGTGCAGTAAACAATTAGAAACTTTGCAGTCGGTGTGCTCATTTCCTGAGTGGTTTCCTGCTATCGTGTAGGCTCTCACATGCCTGTATAATACAAACGTCTGCTCACATGACACAAACACAAACCCACCGCTGTCTGTAATCACTTTACAAGCTACAAGAGTTTCAAATCTAGAAATGGCAATGAAGCTAGCTGTGCAATCTCATGCTACCAATAAAAAAGACCTAGAAATGGAGGCACATTGACTAAAATGTGTATTTATTTTGATAATATTGACGCTTTCTCTTTGCAGTCAATTTTGCAGCCAAAGTAATGTTGTGTTGTGTATAACACAAGTGAATAAAATACATGAATTGTTACATAAAGCTTGTGTTGTCACCATGTTTTTGCCTGGTAACTTTATCAACATCGGTTATCAGTCATGCAGGTCGTATCATATTTAGCAGCGATGAAAACAAACTAATTGGACTTGCTAAGACCTGTAGAAGACATTTAATGGCACATTGGAGAAGCTACTTCAGTTCTACATAAATGTGGAAATGTTGGAGCAACGTCATCTTGAGATATTCTCATATGAGAAGGTGACTCTACTGCAGTACGTCTGGCTGTAACTGCTACATAATAGGCCTTCCTCTTTTAGTTTAATAGCACTTTTAATCATTTAGGAAGTTTGAAATATGAATAAAAAAGGTTTAGAAATAGTCAAAACATATTATTTCACATAACACCAATGAGAGAGGGAATGAATTCTCCACTTTAATAAGGCCACCGACTCACGCACTAGCGATATAGATCATGTCATGCTCACCCGTATTCTCACACATGCTTTGTAACTTTCCACACACACCAAGCAGTGAGAGTGCAGGGTGGTGCAACAACCTACAATGTATAATGATTAACCAAAAGGAAATGAATCTGCCATTTACACTTAAAGTTTACCTGGGGAATTCCCTGGTTTGTCGTGGCCCAGCTGCCCACAGCTGTTAGAGCCACATGTGTACACACTGCCATCATGAAGCAGGAACATTGAATGTTGTCCTCCACAAGCTACCTCTATCAGTCCCCTGCCACTGAACGCCTGACAGCTCCTTGGCTCAAACATGGGGTTTTTCTCCACACCAATACCCAACTGTCCTTCTTTCGCGTTACCCCAACACAGCATGTTGGCGAAGGAGAGGGGATGAGCACCGGTCTGAAGAGGCAGAGACAGTGATGTCCAGATGGAGGAAGACAAAATTGTTCAGGCTCGAAAGCAGCCCCGTTTTCTCCTCTTCATGTGAATGCCAACCCTAAAAGAAACAAACAGAGTGATTATGTCATCTTTCTTCATTAGGAACACATACTGATCACTGTGCTCCATGTGTGAACTCTGACAATGTTTTAAGAATGAAAGAAGGATGGGTTTAGAGGTGGGAACGTGGTGGAGTGTGAGAATGATGTAAGAGGAGCTACAACAGAGGAATAGGCAGTGTGTTTAAATAAATCCTGTCAGTGTAATCCCTGCTTAAGCAGCTCCAAGCGGCCCGCCTTAATGTCAATCCACTCGCAGCATGCATGTTACTGAGTTAGCCAAAGGTAATAAACAAATGGAGATAAATAAGGAGACAGAGAGAGAAAGAGACGTGCAAGCAGCATGGATTCAACCACATGGGACCATCCCACACAGGAGTCACCTCATCATACTCATTAGAGTATCTCTAACCAGGAGTTATAAAATGACTTCATGTCAAGAACCATATCAGACCCTGATTTGACCTCTCCGTTGTCACGCTGAGCCCCATTTGAAAAGCTGTTTGCTAAAACTGATGTAATCTAATTCAACAGCCCATGAAAGAAGTTTAGAGGGAAAAATCACTATTTCGTGGAGCTGTTAACAACTCATAGACATCTGAAATGTGACCTTGACTACACCCTGCTTTTTGTAAGACATCAAAAGCCAAAAAAGTTGGAAACCACTGGTTTAATCTTTAACAATGTGGTGCATTTTAAAAGCTTGTTATACCATCCATTATGTCGAATCTTCATCTGAAAAGTCACTAAAGCTGTCAAATACATGCAGTGGAGTAGAAGTATAAATCAGCATAAAATGAAAATACTCAAGTAAAGTAGAAATACCTTAAATTAGGTACAGTACTTGAGTAAATGTACTTAGTTACTTTCCACCACAGTGACTAACACATTCATAAGTAACGTTAATATAGCTCGTAGCTTGCTATAACATCCCAAACTCGGTTTCGAGATGCTAAGAAACTATTTGAATCCAAGTTTATGATCTGTGGCAATTAAAATTAGCAATTAGCAATGAGTTTAATATGAATGCCGTTCAGTTAGTCGCTATGTTTATTAGTGAACTGTAAATGGTCCAGCCCTTTTCATCTGAAAGGACATTTACGTTAGCTTGCTGTTGGGGAGAAAGTGAAGAGGATAAACATGATAAACACAGTCAGCAGCCGTAGCGAAATATCTCCACTGACATTATTAGCTTGTAAAACAGTTTAGTGACGGAAACGGAAAACGTCTTGTCGACCCACACAATCCATCATAGGTAATAGTTAGCTACCTAACGCTAACCTTAGCGAGCTACACTAACGCTGACTTTAAGTCTTACGCAGGAAAAACATTAAATCCACTGGTTAACCGACATCATTAAGTGTGACTAAAACAGAAATGTAATGTAGGTAGTTCGTCCCAAATTCAAAGAGGATGTTACCTGGGCAGATGCATTCTGATATTGGGCGTTTGATTCCAGTTAATGAGTTAAGCTCGAAAAACAAACGAGGAAATGCCACTGCTGGCTACGTCACTAAACGTCACCTGAGAAAAAGCTACGATTGGCCCGCCGAACAGGAAGTGCAGGTGTTACAGCAAATTCTGTGACCCGTCAGATTCTGTGGTTTGTTTAGGAATCGCAGCTAGCTAATATTTACATTGCAAACGCTTTATCCCATTGTATCTTTATCTTTCATATGAGCTGTTGCCAAAAATGGGGTCTCCATATTGTTCAGAGAGGGTTGCCCATTTCGATAGCTGTAAAGAAAAAAAAGACCCCATTCATAGAAAGAATTGCAGATCCTTGCAAGCTACCATGGCGTATTGCTGCCCTCTAATGTTCCTTTTGACAGTTATTTATATTTTGTTGTGTAGTCTAATACTGTGCAAACATTCCAGAAATTTCTTCATTTTAGTCCAATTATCCAGGTTGAGTAAAGTGAGCAGAGTTTCTCCAACTGCTCCCAGTTCTTTGAACAGCTTCAGTCCTTTGATGTGAGTAATTCTTGCACTGGATGAGATGTGTCTCACTGTCTCTGAGCCTCCACACTCACATTTGCCATCCGGGTGTTTCTCAGTCATAGCCAGCCTGCTCCTAAACCCACAATGCCCAACCCTCAATCTGGTTGTGACAACCGAATCCTTTCTGTTGTAGGGAAAATTGCTCTTTGTTTTTTCCACTTTTTTCTGTAAGACCTCCCCTTCTTTTCCTTTTTCCATGTATTCTGCCACATTACTCTTAGTGACTTGGTTATGACTGAAGTGTATTCTGACAGTCCGTATTGCAGTACTCTGTCAGTAACCCCGTTTTTCCAGCATCTGCACTAGTCTGTCTGTTATCATCTGTTCCATTATTTTACATAATACAGAGGTGAGGGCAGTGTGCCTATAAGAACTAGGGTTATCTGGCTCCTTTCACAGGTTTCAAATTTGGAATTATTACATGTTTCCACTCCTTATGAAGATGACCAATCTCCCACACATTATTGATTAGAGCTAGCATTTCCTCTAGCACCAGCCCTCCAGTGTGTTTAAATAGGTGATGTCATCCCAATCCTTCTCTACCTGGAGTGATATCTTTGCCATGATTTATAGCTCTTTTCAATTCCTCTAATGTGAAAAACACATTGATAGCACCAGAATTATCCCAATTAATTTGTAATTTATCATGTTTTTGTCTAATATTTCCCCTCTCCTTCCTCTGTTTTCCTCATTTACATTGTTTGAACTCTGGTTTGTTATACAGTTGACTTATACAGTACATGATAGAGATAATTCAATTTGTCAAAATAGTGGCTTGCACTATTTCAGCTATCTCCTTTTTAAATTCTTTTGATAGTTTCAATGGACTGACAGAAGCTTTAATGATAATGATAATTAATCTGAGATATTTAAAGGTTTAAAAGCACCAAGTCTGGTGAGGAAGAGACCCACTACACATTTATTGCACTCAATATGTAGGCTAAGTATTTGCCTGATTGAATATTTTTAATCTTCTCATTAAATCTCTTTGAATTTTATTTGAAGATCCAGGAGCAACTGAATCCCCTGGTTTTGATTAACTCAGAGATCAACTGTTTACAACAAATATCTAAGGGTATTTGAATTATCACTCACCTTACTCTGGAAAAGTATCTTGTAGAATCTCCTAATTCACAGTGAGTTCACTTTTCTGCAAAACTCTTTCAGCTATATAGCATTTATAATACTTAAAGTATCCAAGACAACCTGGGTGATGCATGATGGCAGTGGATCAGACAGTTACTGCATAAACATTTTCAAAAAATGAGACATTATTGCCAATTGAGTTTTAACATAAGACACCCTCTCTTACTAATGGGAACGATGACAAATGCCCTCAGATATAGCCTAACCCTGAAACTGTTTTATAAATCAAGTTTATTCTTGAATGAATTAAAGGAAATAAATAAGCAAAACATGTTAACAACATATTAGGATGTGTTTTCACTGATGTTGTACAATGCCTGTACAATATCGGCCCTTATAAGAAGTGCTGAGAAAAACTGGCTAATTGCTGACCCCTTGTGTAAGGTCAACAGGTGCATGCAGGTTTTGGTGCACTGTGTGCAGGTTAATACAGTGACAGGAGCAGATTCTTCCATTTAATAATAATAAGGAGGAGGCCGTTTTTTAAAAAAAATCAGTTGTCAGTAACAATGTCAGGACATAGGACAGCAGCGGCAGTAAATTCTGTACCCCGAAGCCAAGGATTAGGCCTGCAGGATGATTAGGTTAAACATTCAGGCCTTCGACGAGTTATGTAATAATAATGTAAATATTACATAATATTATAGCACATGTCGTAGAGGAAGTAGGAGGTGTCTGGATCCCAGAAGGACTAAGGGAAGAGTGACTGTAGAAGTCAATATGTTGAGGAAATTCCATTCTCTGACTGGCTGCGGAGGCCAAACTTGCTGATCAATGATTGGCGTATACAGCTGTCATTCATCATCTCTTTGACCAATCATGTGCACCATACATGGGGCGTCAAAGGAGGCGTAGACGTTTCTAGCACGCTGATTGGCGCGGGGACATCAGAGGCCCTGTTTGATAACATTGAAGCACAGTCTATGCATTGGAGACGCTGAGAGGAGACGAGGGCGGTTTAAGTCAGTAAGCTACTTCTCAAGTAGCCAGAAGAGGATTAAATCAGACAAATATATCTAAAACATCAAAGGTATGAGTTTTTATTAATACACGCCGCAGAAAGGTGAGGGGGGTTGTCTCCGTGATATTGGACAAACTGCGAAATCATAGCTAATGCTAGTCACCTAGCTAGCTAAAGATCGCTAGCGTTATGTAGCTAACAAGGTAATGCTAACACATTCGAAACCAAACTAACGCTGATCTGCTGCTTTTCTTCATCAGTACAGTAACTTTATGTTACGTACGGCTATTAAAGTATTCTGACAGAAATGGGCACACCCCCGTATGGTACTTTGGTGTTTACATCACAAAATAACTGCTATATTATTGGCGTAAACAGCTAGTTTTATAACTGTCAGGAGTTACATCATTCTTGTAGCGTTGCTTTTCTAAGAAAAATATTTACCTTCGATGTAATTCAACTGCTAAGTCCTATTTTGTGAATCCTGTTGAACAGAATGGCAGTGTATACAGGTTATAAACTTGTATATATAAGTGCGTTGTCAATATTATCCGATGCTGTCAAAGTGTATATTAATTGGTAATGACTGCAAACACAACAGGCCTGAAATTTCAATCATGAATACATAACTTACAATGCTTATTTTCCATCATTATGACAAACCCTTTAATTAAATATGAAATAAGATCACAGTTACACGCAAAAGGTAAGGATTGTCACATAAAGATATTGCAATTGGTTACATTTGGATTAAATCTTGGTCAGCTTTTAAATATGTAATCATCGTGTTCAGTATTGATTAATATGCTGATTATTTTCTCGATTAATAGTTATTCTTAAATGTCAGTTTTGCAGGGCCAAAGATTATGTAAGCAAAATGCTTGTTTCATTCTTAAATGGTCCCAAACCCAAAATAATCCTTCTGATAGTATATATGTGAAAGAAAAGCATCAAATCCTCATATTGGAGAAGTTGGAACCAGTAAACGTTTAGTATGTTGATAAATGAAACATTAAAATATCATGAAGTTGCCAATTAAGTTTCTATCAATCAACTAATTGTTTCTACTTAAGACTTAACATGATTGTACAAGAGTTTCTTGGCACCTTCAATCCGTTCACATAATTTGAACACTGTTTTAAACACCTTTAGTTAACCTTGGGTAAAGGGTTTTCATCTAAACCTGTTTGTCTGTTCTGAGATAATAGGAATCCAAAACGTTCAATAATCATTTCTTGTCAATCTTTAACCTGAATAACACAGAGTCGATGGCAATCAGGGATGGAGTTTGATAGCATTTTACTCTTCTTCAACAAGGGATTCTTTTTTAAATCCCTTATTGAATGTTGTTAGGTTTACTGTTCAACATTAGCAAGTAAAAAATAAAGTAAAAAGGCTGAAATAACTACAGCTCAAAGATGTTTAATCACCTCTTGTTGGCTGAGAAGACAGAAACACTACAGAATTTAGTGGCAGCCAAACTTATGTTCTGATATTCAAAATTTGTACCTACAACCTGTAAATGACATGAGCAGCATAATATATGAAATTTTGTAATGCATAAATTGTTTGCATAAATGTATGTGACACATTCAATGAACAGCTGTAGCCTGCTGTACTTCATGAGCTACTTTCTCTGAATACTGAAAGTCCTGATTTAGAACTATGAAATTGATCAGATTAAAATGTTGACATGAATCAAAGTTAAACTGAGTGATTCTTAAAATGACGTGATAAGCTAATAGGATCAATTGTCTTGAGAAGAGTTGAGTCGCTACTCTGTCAAACAACAAAAACACATAGTTCACTTGCGGTCGTACAGTGGTGTTGCGGAGTGATGTCTCTTTTCACTCACAATCAAGCTTTGGCTCAATACAGACACCAGCTGCAAAGAGCGCATCAACCAGAGAACAGCCAAATCTTAGTCATAACAAAGTCAAGGCTAATTATAGCTGATCTAATCTGCCCTGTGATGAACAGCATTTCATATTAACCAGAGACAGCAACAGTCAGCTAAAAACTGCAACCTAAATATTTTCCATGGCTCTTTGCTTATAAAAAAAAGAGTGAGGGGAGATTAAAGGCTTGATAAGAGATTTGGTAGTGTCTGTGCATATGTTTTGAAAATTCTGTATCTAACAAACCTATTTTCCCCCAGTGTTTGGACAGCACATCCCTCTGCCTCTGCATCCAGTGCTTCTCCAGTGTTTGTGCTGTCAGGGTGATGTCAGCAGCCTGTCTCACGCGTCTGGCAAGGTGCGGTGGGCCCCATGCAGGTCGCAGTGGGCTTTTACAAATGGCCCTAGTCCCACTTTCATTCCAGCAAGACAGCCACCTCCAGTTCACTATCTTCCGAAGACATCTTTACAGCCCTTCAGGAAGACGACATAGCAACACACGCTTTGATCCCGACAGCAGCGGCCGCCCCACCACTTGGGATTCATTTGGCATCTGGGACAATCGTATCGATGAGCCCATCCTGCTGCCCTCTAGTATTCGCTACGGCAAACCCATTCCTAAGGTCAGTCTATCTAAGGTTGGCTGCGCCTCGCTCATTGGTCAACGCAAGGAGAACGAAGACCGCTTCCAGGTCTCCCAAATGACTGACAACATCCTCTACTTCGCTGTTTTTGATGGGCACGGTGGACCAGACGCAGCTGACTTCTGTGACAAATACATGGAGAAATTCATCAAGTGAGGGAATTACAATATTTTATATTCCACTCATTATCAGAGGAAAAAATTTATATGATCAACAGTTTGACTGTCCGCAAATGGGATGATATCAAGAAAAAGTCATACTTTTGTAGTTGATATTCTGATCATTGTAGTTTTTGGTTGTTGTTTCAGGGACCTTGTGACAGAGGAGGACAATCTGGAACTAGTTTTAACTAAAGCCTTCCTTGAAGTAGACAAAGCTCTTGCAAAGCACTTACACTTCTCTCCAAACGGTAGGTTCTTTCATGTTACATGTACATAGATATTCTGTGTATATATACACATATATGTATGTAATGCCACTTTTTTCTTTCCTTTCAAAACTTAACTGACTTATCTTACCTAGGCTTTGAAGCCTTGGATTTCCCAACTGACATGACCCGAGCACATTTGGTCAGAGGTCTGTCATTTAACCCAAAATTACTTAATGATTGATGAGCAATAAACCAGCCACAAGTAGCAGGACCGACACTAGTGCTTCACTGCTTCCAGTACTAAACATAAAGACGGGCAACAAATAAAGGGAAAAACCTGGATACGTGTGTGGATGAACATAATAAATGTGGCTGCTTGAACGGTTTTATGTGTATAAAAATGATGTGAATCATATACTGTGTAGTCAGCAGGCCTCAACCCAGTTGAGCACCTATGGGAGATTTTGGACAGCGATCTTCACCACCATCATCAAAATACCAAATGAGAGAATATCTTTTGGACGAATGGTGTTTATTTCTCCAGTAGAGCTCCCGAAATGTGTCGAATCTGTGTTAATATTGAAGTTCTGGAGGCTTATGGTAGCCCAACACCTTGCCAAGACACTTTATGGTGGTTTTTCCTTTTATTTGTCACCCATCGCTTGATATTTTCTCATACTGCAGACTGTAGTATTTAACACTGGCATTTAAATTAATATTAGGGTTAATCTGAGCATCACTCTGAGAATAAATGTAAAACTTCTTTCTCAACAAATCATATGATCTGCAGGTTTTCCCTTATTTATATAGAAACCTTTCAAATTAGCTTGACTTTTCTCAGCCGACATTATGTCTGATTAAGGTATCTGTTCATATGAAAGCTAGTTTACCTGTTATGTGGCCAAACATCGGCCACGCTGTGTGAAATGTCCCAATATGCTTGTGTGTGTGTGTGCATGTTATCTACGGCAGCTGCTGACCCAGCCTAGAGCTGGAGGCCCTTGGCACCAATGTGGATGACGAGAGGCTAGATATTGAAGGAGAGTCCAGCGGGTCCTAAATCCTGGACTACTGGAAGGTTCCTTATCTTTCTCTCACTCCTCACTCTCTCTCTCGCTCTCTTCCTTTTCTTTCTACTCTCACCAAGTGTATGCAAAGCTTCTTGTGAGACAGTGCTTCAGTTTTGAGAAGTCGTATGAGATGTATGTTGTCAGCGACAGATCTAGTCCATGAGAGATGCAGCATGTTAAATATGTAGAGTAGGATTAAAAAAACAAAAACATAGCTTAAAATCTCCAGTCATTTCTTCGGAGCGAGAAAGGTTGAATGCAGACCTACAAATTTCAGCAGATAAATCTACTTAGTGACATTTAATGACTCTCATAAAGTTGGCTGGAAACATGTTGCTGTGTTCTACAGTATGTGAAAGTAACATCTTACTGTTTGCCAGCATTAATGAGAATTGTTATTAAATACCTTTACCAAGTACAAAGTGATTAAATTTGATATAACTTTCCTTATAGAAGATACATAGTATATTTTTTACATTTGTAACTTTAGATAAATGCATGCAAAACATAGAAGTAAAACAAATCACCTTCTCAGGGAGTATCAAGAAAGAAGTTTTCTCTTTTTAGATGAGTTTATGTGTTACTAACATCAACAACAACACTGGACACTGATAAGTTTTGTGTCAGTTGTTAATATTTATTGTTTTTAGTTTCAGCTGTAGACTGAACTCTGCTGTAACATTTGCTCTGGACCTCAACTCTGCTGAAACAGTTCGACCTGCATGTGTGACTCCCTCCTCTGTTGTTTACTGTGTAATCTCTAGTTCACTATAAGTCCACTATATGACTTCCCACCCATGTGTTCATGTTTTAGTGTGTGTGATGGATGTGAGAGTGTGAGATACACACCATGTGATTGTTGTGAACAGTGACTTCTTTGTGTGGACCATCATGGCATGTTCCTCCTCTGATGTTTCTTTTTATGTCTCTGTAGTACCTGGGATGAACGCAGGAAGCACCGCCACTGTGGCGCTTTTGAGGGACGGCATTGAGCTGGTGGTGGGCAGTGTGGGTGACAGCCGTGCCATGCTGTGTCGCAAGGGCAAGGCCCTAAAACTCACTGTCGACCACACTCCTGAGAGGAAGGACGAGAAAGAGAGGTACATAGATGTTTGTCAGTGCCGCTGCTGTTTTGTTGCACCTATTAGGGCAACTTACATCCTTATCATCCTATTAGCACATGGATTTTGCTGACCTCATGAGATCAGGCACCAGGCAGAATAAATGAAAATATTTGTGTTGAAGTGCAAACCCTACTGATGCTTTTTTCCCTAAATGTAACTTCCAGAGAGTAATGTAACTCATATCTGTGAGAACATCAACATTTAGTGTTTAAAAGGACCATTTTTGGAACAGGTATTTAGACTATAAATCTCTAAGTAGTGCTCAAGATAGCTTGTATGTTTATTTATTGAATGTTAAATAAGCTCACTGCTGGTTTTTGGTCTTTTTCTATGGATTACAACATCTAGTGACTACCTGGCACCTAGTAGGAGCTCATAGGAGAAGGTAATGTTGGATGTAGAAAAAATTCAGGTGATGGAGAAGACCTTAAAACATCTATACAGATAACAGTTGGGTCTGACCATGGCTCTGATGACCAGAGCAGGATGAAGGAGTATAACCCAACGAATCAGGATTTTTCTGTAGCTTCAGAATCTCATTATTGATGAGTCATACAGCTTCAAAACACATTTAAAAGTTATGCTATAAGCACTGTTGGTATTTGCTGTAATGAGCTTTAGAGGGATATTGTTACTTGATTTGTAAAAATAACTCGTTCTTTGTTTACATCTCTGCCCCTTTTGCACTTGCCACAAGGATAAAGAGAAGCGGAGGTTTCATTACCTGGAATAGTCTGGGACAGCCGAACGTCAACGGCAGGTTGGCTATGACGCGCAGCATCGGAGACTTTGACTTGAAGAACATGGGTGTCATTGCTGAGCCTGAGACCAAGAGAATATCGGTAGGTTCATAAAAATCTATTCTGTCACAACTTGGTCCACTGGATGTTTAAGGTTAATTCATACAGGAATTATAGCCTAAATGATATGTGTTAAATATGTGTACGGTAGCATAACGACAACACAGACTCTCAGTATTTAACAAACACTTAATCTTCTTATTTTTGGATATGAACCAGTCCATATTTTTTACCCTTATCTGTATGTATGTGATGATGTGAATATTCTACAGTAAATATTGTTCATCTAGATATACTTTTGTATAAATATTCTCCCCTCCGTCATATTAATTCTGAATAAGCAGCAAAACACATTTTCACATCTGCTCCAAACTCTAAATATCTCTATAAAGACACTGTATAATAAGATATTAGTTCACAATTTCTTTCTTTCATAACCCCTTTCAAAGTTTTGTTGAATTTCTGATCATACCTCTTATAAATTACAGTAATATTTCAATCCCACTTGGTGGAAAATGGCTTTAAAAAGTTGTAATTGTTGTTAAATATCGCTTGCCCTTTTCTTTAGTTGACCCATGTCCATGACTCCTTCCTGGCACTGACCACAGACGGCATTAACTTCATTATGAACAGCCAGGAGATCTGTAATGTCATCAACCAGTGCCATGATCCCAAAGAGGCAGCACAGAGAATATCTGACCAGGTAGGAATTTTATACTGGCTTTTGATTCGCCCATAATGAAACCCCATAAATGTATACAGATTTATCTTCTATATGATGAACTTTTAGTATGTTTAAATATTTCAGAGAATTCGTAATCTCTCTCTCGTTTTTGGAAATTGCCTACATCAGGGTAGTATTATGCACACACTGAATATCAATGTAGTTTTTTAATTGCCTCTTCCCTGTAGCATGCAGTATGTCCCCATAATTCCTATTATTTTATCTCTTATTTGTTGCTCTACATTGGATTTTGTGAGTAAAGTTATTTTACATTGTGGATGTCTTCTCTCTCAGGCTCTTCAGTATGGAACAGAAGACAATAGCACAATTATTGTCGTGCCCTTCGGTGCTTGGGGAAAGCATAAAAGTTCAGACACAAGTTTCTCCTTCAGCCGAAGTATTGTGTCCAGCGGGCGCTGGGCGTAGATGGCAGGATGTTGGATGAAAAGGTGTGGTCGGCGGACCTTATTAATGTGTGCAATACAATCGAACAATGGTGTCCTTGTGAAAACATTATAAAGGGTGAGGTTGGCCCAAACAATAATACCAGAGGGTTACAAGATGTTATTTAGAGTAGCATGATATTTATTCGCCCCTGAAATAAGAGGCGGTGAATACATGATGTGCACTAAATGAAAAACATCCTCTTTATACAAGGTTTTATCCACTAGCAAACCAATGACCTTGTAGGTGCTAAAAGCTGAGAAATTTCTGATTGGCAGGCAGAAATTCAAAACGTGAGCTGTCACATAGCAAAACGTGTAGCCTTCTCTACATGAGCTAAGTTTTTAAGGCTAGTATTCCCAACTGTCTGCCATTCAGATATTTTCTTTTATCTATTTAGCTGTTCATAAGCACCCAATTTTGCACTTTTTTTTATTTTCAAGGTGAAATTAACTTGGTTTCATTTTTAAAAACAGTGATTTTATTAGCTGTTTTAAAGTCAGCAGTCTTTTATTTTGGACAGTTTCTCAGTGTTGTTGTTGGACCATATGCATAGAAGAAAGTGGGAAAATATGATAATTAAACCGCATTAATTGAACCCTTGAGAATACAAAATCTACTTTGATAATCATAGAACCTCATGGCTTTTGAACAACTTGAGTACAAGTGTCATGAGAAAAAATAAGTCAGTTTCCTTTTTATCTTGTATATGTTAAAGCATCCAAATTGGACCATACAGAAAACTGAACAGTTTTGAAAATTCTTAGTTTGTTTCATGGAACGATCGCTCTTCTAAACATTTCTCCATTTCTAAGAATTTCTCAAACAAGGTTCTACACTTCTTGTTTTCATCGTACTTTTAAAAAGTACTACAGCGCCACTGAAAATCATTGATGCCTAATTGCACAATCTTGAGGGTCAAAGATAAATCAACAAAACCCTGAATGTTCTTTGACCTGGTGTGCTAGCGGGCTGTGTGAGTGGAGCTGTTTAAATGAACAGCACTTCAGTGGCTGAACCTGACATTTATAATAATATGATATTCATGTTTATTGCAATATAAACATATAAGCTCAAGCTTGTGTTAAGTGTTAATATCTGTACTGTTTTGAGACAGGTCTTATTAGGGCACTAAGACGTGTTCAGGGTACAGAAATGTACAGTTTATGTAGTGTGAATAAGTCTATTTATGTACATCTGGAAAACAATAGTTCTCTGTTACATTTACTTAATTACTCGGCTGAAGAGAATCTCATATCAGAATATTTCACACACGCTGGACTTAAGCTTGTGTTGTGTAACTCTGTTAGTCAGTAATTCCTAATTTCCACCGTGTATGTCACTCAAAGAGCAAAGCACACTTAATGCAACACTAAAGAATTGTTCAGCTAAGAGCCATGTATGACAATGTGAATGTTTGCTTAAATGCCCTCCATGACTAAAAAGATAATCAAACCATGTAGGGTATAGGAGTAATTAAGCTGTGCAAGTCTTGGCTAACGTAATGTGACGTCATTTATGGAAGACTTAAAGGTGCAGTTTGTAGAATTTAGTGGCATTTAGCGGAACGGATTTTGCAGAAATGGAATATAATATTATATGTAAGTGTGGTTTAATTGGTGTATAATTGCCTGAAAATAAGTATCATTGTGTTTCCGTTAACTCAAAATGAACCCTTTTATATCTATATATAGATATATCTTCCACAGAGACGGCCATGTTGCACCACCATGTTTCTACAGTAGCCCAGAATGGACAAACCAAACACTGGCTCTAAAGAGGGCCTTTCGCGTTTTTCACGAGTTTTGGGGCCACTGTAGCTTCTCCTATAGTACATGCTTGGAATTCAGTTGGTTGCAATCTGCAGTCTCACTGCTAGAGGTCACTAAATCTTACACACTGGCCCTTTAAACCATGATCGACTGTTCAGTTTTTGTTCATTGTTGGTATGATCTTTTGTTCTGTGGTTATTGAAGCTAGACAAATGCAACACCTCATATTTATCTGCATACTTCTTCTCTATCTGTGAAACTTACAAATGTTTTTCCTCAAACACCATTTATAAATGTTTTGTAAATAAGTAAATTTTTCCCTCATTCACTTTTTGAAAAATAATCTTGATTTTATTATGAGGACTTTGTCTTTATACATAACACGTCCTGCTTACAAGCCTTCTCATCTGTTCAAGTTATCTATCACAGTGTATTCAATTTTTCTTAACTGTATTTTGTTTTACTGTCAAATATCAAATATAATCACTGTAGCAGTGGACCTGTACCTGGGACCTTAATGTGACTGTGTCAACAACACTGTTAGTACTGTATTTTTGGTCTAAATGGCTTGTGACACTTCAATTAAAAAAAACTGTACATCAAAATGTGTGCTGTTTGTTGAAATTTACTGAATGTAGTTATATTGTCTTGGAATTTGAAACAGCCATTAAAACAGTTTACTGTAGTAAATCAATTGTAGAATGTTACAGTCGTGAAACAAGATTTTAGACTACATTTATATGATGTCTACAAGTTTACTGGCTTCATATTTCCTCATATACATATAGAGATATAGTTATAGACAACCAGGGTCTGATGAATACTGTTGTTTTGTTTTGTTTGTTTTTTGAGGCCAGCACTGATCATTAATATTTAACAGTATATTGATGATATTCATTTTTATGTGACATAAATGAATACCAAATGAGCTAATATTGACTGACCATGTCTATTCAAATCAGTATGACCATGAAAGACAAGTAAATTTTTAAAAACCAAATATTTTAGCCAAGATAAGAATTTAACTGACATGTAAACATTTGATATTAGAGCACTTTCTTGTCTGTTGTTTGAAAAAGTAATCTGCTCATTCCTGGATATCTTAGTATTCAAGTGTTTCTGCAAAATCAACTATAATCCTTAACCTCTAGATTAATCAATTGCCAGGTGTCTTGACAGTAGTTTATGTGGTTAGCTTTAACAAGTTGACCTAGCTTCACTGTAACAGGCAAACTAAAGCACAAACCACTAATTATACTGTGACTGCTTGCCCAACAATATGCCATCTGTAATCAAATTAAATATCATTAGTGAATTTACTGTATTTTTAATCTCGTTCTTCAGGTTTAAATATCATGAATATAGACTGTTGCAATAGGTAACTAGCAAGCTAGTTATTGTACTTAAGAGTTCCCGCCGTTTGCGTTGCTAAGCAACATGCAACGTAAAAGGGTCATTCTGCTTGATGACGTCACCATCCCAACTCGTTTTGGCGATACGTATTTACTCCGGTTAGAGATATTTTTCCCAGGACGGCGAAGTCATGACCCGCCCTACTCTGCCTCTGATTGGCTTACCCTGATATTCTTATCTCAATCCTAACCAATCTCAATCCTCATAGCCAACTCAACGAACGAAAGCAACGTGTACTAGCCAATCACAGGCGGAGAAGGGCGGGTCATGACTTCGCCATCCTAGGAAAAAAAGGCCTCCGGCTAATGAGAGAGCTCTTTATGGTCGGGTACTATTATCCAAAACGGAGGGAATATCCAGATCTGTTGTTTTGTCACTTTATTTCCCACAGATAAGGTGCTTTACAAGGAGGAATAAGTCTCATCATTTAAATAAATTCGAGCTTTGTAACACCAAAAACCACGGAGGTCTGGAAATTCTAGATTTTACCTCCTTTAATAACAAGTTTGAGTTGAAGTGGATTATTGAATACTTAAAAAACAAGGATAGTATTTGAAATATTTTTCCCCATTATCTGTTTGATCCAGGTATCAAATTTCTACTAAAATGTGACTGTTGATAAAAATCTCTTTAAGTTGACAGTTTTTCATCAGCAAGCACTGACAGCTTGGTTATTAGCTAACAGTCTTTACTTTTTACCTAACAGGTACTTAATATGGAACAATAAAGGCATCTGATATAAAAATATGACACATGGTTTAATAATGGAATATTGACACCAATTATTTAATCAAAATGGTTATTTATTATCTTATTAAGAATTTCTTGATAAGTTCAAAATACCTATAAAACCAAAGGAGCATGCTACCAGAAAGTGTCCTTATACTCTGGAGCTGTAGACCTACCTTTTAATTTTGAAGATGGTGTGGAAAAATATTAGGATTAATATTAGGAACACAGCTGTGTCATTGTCCCATCATCTAGATGTTTTTGGTCTTCCTTATTTAACGATCTACAGTGTGAGAAAGCATGGGATATTTGTGATAAATACTGTATCAATAACAAGTTTAAGGAAATGTCTTTCATCTGGTAAAACGTGTTAGACAGATTCAGACTGGATATTGATTATAAGTGTGATTTTTTTTGGACTAGAAAAAGAGAATATTTCCCATCTATTTTTTCACTGTATATATACAACAATGTTCTGGATTGGCATAGCCAACTTTCTATAAAAGAAACTTCAGATGAATGTTGAAAAAGATATTTTGATGTAATGCTATATTTCAGTCAAGATGCGATTGAAAAGAACATGCTGTATATCATACAACTTTGATTTATTATTTTTGGAAAATTCCATATTCATGAGAAAAAATGGTGAAGAACCAAACCAACTTTCCTGCACTTTATTAATGAACTTAAACAATATAGCATCATTTTATCTAATGTTAAAAACACAAAAGCTATTAAGACCAAGTTATTAAGCAAATATAATATGCTGCATACAACACAAACTCTGGCATTGTAAAATGTAAAATGTAATCTTTTTTTGTTTGTTTGTTTGTTGTCTTTTTTTGTTTTTGTTTTTGTTTTCATATGTATCTATTTGTTCCTCTGAATATGAACATGAGTACAATAAAGAAAAAAGATAAATGAATTACTGTGGTTATCCTCACTGTAATATATATTTAAAATAAAATTAAATATAATATAAAACACAACCCTGCCGCTTCACGTTTTCTTTTTTAAAATATTACTATATATATATATATATATGTAGTGTGGAAGGTTGTTGTTGTGGACATTAATGAATGAATGAATGAGGAACAAAATTAAGACATTAGAAAATTAGACAAT
Source organism: Thunnus albacares (assembly GCF_914725855.1). Lineage (NCBI taxonomy): Eukaryota > Metazoa > Chordata > Actinopteri > Scombriformes > Scombridae > Thunnus > Thunnus albacares. The sequence goes on along the minus strand of NC_058108.1, from coordinate 23,813,768 downwards.
AAACATCAAAATGGATCAGATGCCAATTGCTGTATTCGTCTGTATGCTTTATAGAGAGGCTGAAGAGGAGGATGCTGTCAAAGAAGAGCCAGGATGAGGAGGAGGATGGAGAGGAGACATATTAGCTTTGTACGTCTAATCATTGTGCTTTTTTGTTAACCATTTATATGTAGACTTGACAGTTTACTTGCTACACTGAGATAAAAACTAATGCAGTTTAATATTGTATAAAGTCTTCATTTAATGTGTCAGAGAGATTTTTCTAATATTTAGTCTATCCTCATTCATATAAATGGGACAAACACCTCACATAAACATTACATTAAAAAAACATTAACATTATAACCTTACTGAGGTTGACATTTATTGCAGGGCTGTTGTATTAGACTGCATTTGTTTTATTATTCTCCATCTAATAATCTGACAAGTACAGGTGAGGTTTGATACTTTTGATAGTTTAATAATATTGAAATGGATTATCCTACATTCCTTATACATATTTGGTACTCAATCATCACTATACATCAATGCAAGTACCTGTACCTCATCTTTGTCATGTACATCATTAATTTATTATTGCACAGGACAGACTTAAACACAAACACAATATTTCATGTCTATGATACAGTTATCATATAGGCTACAGTAACTTTTTGACTCAGAACCTGGGAAGGTAGCTGTGCTCTTACAATATCTATCAAGCAATGAAAGAAATAGAAACCCTCTCAAGCAGAAGCAAACACCTGATCAAACAGGTCAGATGTCAGAGGGTAGACTTACAATTTGTATTTAGATATTAGATATATATATACAGTTGAATAAATATTTAATAGTAAAAACACATAAATAAGTAATAAATATACTACATAATAAATATAACAATTAATAAGCAATGTTTAAAAAAATCTAAAAATTGGTTTCTTTTTTTTAACAGGACCAAAGTCCCTTACAAAGGTATGCACAAATGAACGACTGTGTGTCTATTATTCTCGCCATTTTCTTTTCTGGAGCTGACTTGAAACCAGCCTTCAGGATATCCAGAACAGCATCAACATGCTGGTCCAGATGCTGCCCCAGCAAAAAGCCCACGGATGGAGCCATGAATCTGAGGTTTACGGTTTACCAACTTGCCTGTGGAGCCTTCTACAGGGTAAATGTAGGCGTTTTTGACGTGCCACTAGCCACAGTTTGCAGGACCATCCACAATGTTGTAGAGGAAGTGATGACCATCCTCTTCAGAGCTACTCAGTTCATTGTCTCGTTTTTTGTAACGTTTTTTCAAAAGTTCTCTTTTTCCTCCTCCAACTGTTATTTATTAGGACAATAGTATCAAACACCTTTGAAATTCAATTTGCTTGATTCTCACTGAGCAGCTATTTATCTATTTTTAAATGGTTACACAAATACCACAAGCTCTTTCTTTTACTTGATTAGAAAACCACTTGCATATTAATCAATAATGAAAATAATTGTGAGTCCTGTTGCAACCCTATTAACCTTTTCAGATTTTTTTACAATGACTATAGGCAGATAGGCCTATTGATTTCCATTCATTTTTGTCCCATACAAAAATCAATTAGCAAACTTCTTTATCTTGCTCAACTTTTGAAATCCATCACAGTAGACCATGCATTGATAGTGTAATGTAAAAAAAATAAAAATAAAAAAAATAAAAAAGAAAGTAATGCACTATTGCTAATAGATTTTCATACTGTAGAAATCAGTAGAAACCAATGATGTCACACATGTGAAAACTGTCTCAATTTGAATTATTTGTGAGTTGAGTGGTAAAGAAAGGGTTAAACCTGTGCAGATTTGTGTGAGTGTGAGGCTGAATGTTGAGGCGCCTCTCTCTGCTGTCATGAGCTGATGTTGGTCAGTTTGGCCTCTCTCTCTCTCTCTCTCTCTCTCTCTCTCTCTCTCTCTCTCTCTCTCTGTCTGCTCTGTCAGTCTGCAGCAGCGGCGCTCCTGAAGGCTGCAGCAGGACTCAGTACCAGCAGCCTTCTCACAGCTTCACAGCCTGGTAAGTCACTGCAATTAAACTTTCCGTTACTTTGCACCAACATCTTATTCAGAAGATTTCAGCAATATCTCACTCATCTTAATTTGGGTTCTGACAGTATGCTTGTGTAGGTATTCCGTTAGTCTGATTGGGGATTGGACAGGAAGAAATAGTTCAATAAAGTTTTTTTTTCTCATACTTTAAAACCAAGACCTAATTAATAGTGATAATGTGAGAGTCAGAGCTGTATTTTACTGAGGTCATGAGTCCTCTGTGAGGCTTTTATGGATAAGATGAGTTTTTATCCAGTTTGTTGAGAGAAATGACTGAAGTTCAGTTACAGCATACTATGTGTTAATTTCCAGACATGTTCCCAAAGCTTCTTTTCAGTGTTACTGAAAGTTAAAATTACTGAAAACATGCTGTTCTGAAGCAAATAAAGGAACCACCTTAAAACAAAGATTATGATGAAGTGCATACTGTATATTATGTTTTCATTTTATTTCAAATGTGCACACACATATATACAAGACCATATATGCCACAGAATCAAAAACATAATGGCACTAAGACACAAAATTTTAATATTTACTACTTACTTACTTTTTTTTTTTTTTTTAACTTTTTTTACTATTTACTTATTCAGATTAATTGCAGAACAACAGAGAGAACATTTTGATCCTCAAAATAAAAAATAATTATCCAAAGTCAAAGTTGAGTTAAATGATTTTAGTTCATAGAGCAAGACAGAGTACCTGGATGGTAGCTGACCCAGTTTTCTTCTGGATAGTAAAATGAAAATGATCGAATGGTTGATATTTAATCAATTATGTCTATGTCCTATGTCTTCAAAAGAACTGTGGACAAGAAATAACTCAGACAGTTTCTCTGAAGGGCTTAATAAATACTTTCTTGCAAGGATGCTAAATCATTTGATTCTCCCATAACATTAAAGGAATCATATGCCGCACTGAAAGATATGAACCGGGGTAAATCACCAGGTTGGAATGGTATCTCCCCTGAATTTCACAGAGATGTTAACACTGCAATTATTATGTTTTGCATAAGGTAGAGACCCCAAGCTATGCTCAAATTGGCATCTTTTATCCCTTATTAATTGATAAGTGATAAATTGTGTACAAAGGTAATGGCCCGTCATCTTGAGACAGTGCTGCCGATGTTGGGCCACCCGGGCCAAACGGGTTTTGTTAAGCACAGACTGTCTTCACACAATATGGGACATCTCCTGCATATTATACATTTAGGGCAAACTCTATCACCACCATGCGCATTGCTGTTTGTAGAGGTGGAAAAAGCCTTTGACGGAATTCCAAGAAGTGAAGGGGATACAGTATCAGTGAAGGCCACCATACATAAGACATCCTTGTACGCCGATGACTTGTTAATATATCTTGACCAGGTACTGACTCCCAAAGAATTTTGATCAATATCTGGTTGTAAGATAAATTTGAAAAAGCATTGTCTACTTCCTCTAAACTCGACAATGAATACTACTAACACAAATCTTTATTCAGGTATACCAATGGTTTCAAATTTTAGATACTTGGGACTCAACATTTATTCTTCTTTGGACAAAATTGTGACAAAAAAATTATAAAAAAAAAACAACCCTTTTTAAATCCACTACAGAAGATTCAGCAGGTTATTGGAATAGAAATTTACATGGGAAGGACAAAAACTAAGAATTAGAACTACAATACACCAGCGTGATAACAGATCAGGAGGTTTCAATGTCCTACATTTTGAAATGTATTATTTATCGTTTATGCTCCATCCATTGATAAAATGGTTTGTACAGGAGTTAAAGATACATTGGGTCCAATTAGAAAAACGTGTATCACCATATACTTTTAAAGATGTGCTTTTTTCATGTTTATCACATAAGTATTGTAACACCCATTTTGGACCAATTTTAGGCCAGTAGATTTATACATGGCAACATTTTGGAATGCTAGGCCAATGGGAAGCAAAATGGCATATGGATACACAAATATTCAATAATAACATCATACAAATAGGTGGAAAACCCATAAAATTACCACAGTGGCAAAACTGTGGTGTTCACACCTTCCCAGATATCTACAACAATGATGGACGGAGGTTATTCCAGGACCTGAGAGATAGCTATAATTTACTGGGTCAGCTTTCTTTTTTTATTTACAGTTGCGCACTGCCATATGTTGTTCCATGGACTCAGTCATTACATATTCACCCGTTTGTAGAAACAATTACAGGTTTTAGGGGCTTTGTGCTGTTCACTGGGCATTGTTACTGAATGAAAGATAGACCTTAAAAGCTATGATCAGAACATAGATTAGAGGAGAGTTTGGAATAATATTCCACTCATTTCATGTAATTATAACCATCACTTGCTAAATTATAAAGTTATTCATAGGTTTTATTTATGTCCAAAAAACCGTTACCAACTAAAAATTGACTCCAAGCCCTGCATGTTCACTATGCTCGCAAAATGAAATGAGAACACACATAAACATGTTGTGGGAAGGTCGGGGGGTTAATACCTTCTGGATACAAATAGTAAGAGCCTTTTCAGATATAATGGATGTAATTATACCTTCCCTTCCAAACATTATCTTATTGAATAATGAGTCTTCTCTTGCTTTAACAAGCCATCAAAAAAGACATTGTTCTGTGGAATAACAGCATCAAAAGAAATAGTATTAATGAGATGGAAATATCCACATGATCTGAATATACAACACTGGCTTTCATCGTTATATAATCCTCTTTCTTTAGAAGTAATAGTACGTTGTATGAAGGCTGAGGCAACAGAAGGATGGAATGAGTAAAGAGCAGGTTAAGTTATAATCAGGATCATATGAGGGCTAAATAGAGGTTTGAAAATTATTTATAATAAATTGCGATCAAATTTTATTTTAAAGTTCAGCTAGGACATAGCACACCAACGTGTTTATCTTGGGTTCTCCTGGGTACACATTCTTTATTATTCATATAATTTATTTTTGTATTTCGTTTCATCTCACTATGTGAATGTAAATGTATGTACATTTATAATGCATATGTGATTACCTTAGTGTATAGATGTAGATGTGTTATATCAACACAATATTTCAGTTAATTGATTATGAAATGTAATGTCTCCTACATAATGAAAGAAAGAAGAAAAAACAATAAAAATTTGGTCACAAAAAAACCAAAACTATTATATCCACCAAAATTGAAACTTACACATGGTGGCAGGTTGCTAAAACACCCGCATTCTCCTAAGTACTGAGGACATGACCTCAGTGTCTTTAATGGTCAAATTCCTCCAAATTACACTGAGGCAGCAAAGACAGAGATGAAAATCATGAAAGCTGCATGAAAATTATTACTAACAAGGAGAAGAAAAATACGAGGCCACAGCATTGTACTGAAGCTCTGGAGGTTTGTCTTGTTTTAAATTAAGATCATAATTCTTTACTTGCAAGAAGAACAAAAACATTTTATTTATTGTGTTTATTTATTTATTTATATATACTGACACATAAGAAAGAGGTCTTTGGAAGTCAAAACCACCGAGTTCCTCACAGAAAATATTTTTCCCTAAGCCGAACACAGAAGTTATTATTTAAAATTTCTGTTAGTAATAGTTCAGTTTATCCATATTTTTTTTCTTGTTTTTTAATTACAGTGTTTGTAAATGTCATGACCTTATGTACAGGAATTATTATATTTGTTTATAATATAAAGAATTTATAGCATATTAAAGAAATACTGTAGGAGCTGTTGAATTATCAGGACACAAATATAAAAAAAATTCTCAGGATATAACATGTAAAGATGCTAGCCGATCTTTTTCTGGCATCGATGATAACATTTTGGTTGTTACATAATATTTGAATAAGATAAGTTGCAGGTTATTCTGTCTGGATTTCACTCTACAGCATGTTTAAAATAAGTAATACGTATGTAGGTTTCAGAGCTATTTTTGTAAAAATAGATTGGAGCACAACTATCAGCTTCATACATTTTGCAATATGTTTAAAATAATAAATATTTCCATAATAATCATTGATTGATTTGTGTCATTTTACAGTACAGATTTTACAGCTTTTCAAGTGTTGCAGATATGATTATTTTCACACTTGTTCTTCTTTAGTTGATGTACAAACATTTGTCAGTTGTACTTGTCCAGCATCAAAACACTTTTATGAGGCTTTAATGTCCCATGAAAATACCTGGATAAGGATTAGTGTGGTGTCAAAACGTAATTTGTCATTGGAGCTGTGTGTGTGTGTGTGTGTGTATACTTTGTGTGGTTTCCTCCCTTCATCCTTCACATTTATTCAGGATTTTCCTCAAGAAGTTATTCAGTAGAAGTGTAGATCCTAACACAGCTTGTCTCATGGTTGATTTAGTTCATAGATGACAGCATAAATAACAGCCACAATCATGAAATTAACTACCTCTGCTCTTTTTTGCCTTCAGTGTATTGTTTTAATCTAAGAAATTTCATCCTGACAGGGTGCTCGCTGCAGAGGATGATGGAGCGAGCCAATCACGTCAACATTGCAATGATAGAAGACACTGGCACCAACGGGACGGCCGGGTCAAAGGCCGTCACATCCATGGAGCAGGTCAAGCAGCCGTGTGGATCCACCGTGAGCTTCCACAACATCCAGTACAAAGTGCAGCTAAAGAGCGGCTTCCTCTGCAAACGAAAAACCAGTCCCAGAGAAATACTGGTGGACCTCAAGTCAGTTTTAAAGCTTATTTTGTCTGTTTATGTACTCCTCCATCTGTATTTCCTTCCTCACTCACACACAAAAAGGCAGACACATACAGAAATCCACTAGTGAATTGTTATTGATAAGTATATTTAAGATTGTTGCTTATTTATTCTAATTTAACCGAAGACACACACTGCTTCAGATTAACAACCTTTTGGTAGAGTATGAGACAAAAAATATTATGAACCTGGTGATTTTTTTGTTTCTTGACTTCCAGAATCACATTGCAAATTGTTAATATGTAAATATGAATACTTTACTGTTGATCGAGTCCCTAACTTTGGTGAAACCATGTTAAAAATGTAGTGGTTCTTCATGTTCATGTTTGGCTATTCATTGTATCAAAGCAGTAATGGACAATAGTGAATAGACCCCTTACATTGGTTTCTTTTTGATGGTATTAAACACACCGGACATTTCCCATGGAAGAATGAATCATTTCACACAAGTTTTTTGGGCCTTTTCCCGCCTCAGTGTTAATTATATGATATTAAGCATGGTTTCTTGCATATAATCTCTCTGATGCACTAAAGAGCAGTCTGCCAGGGAAACGAATTAAACACTGTCACGTGATCCACTGCCGGGCTTTTATTCAATCTTTTAATTCCGTTTTATTCTTGTGCTTTTGTGTTCTCTCTGAAGTCAAAGGATCTCTTGGCTTCTTTTAGATTCTTTTTGTATGTATGTGCAGCTATAAAGAAAAGTTCATAATATCGGTAACAAGAGCAAAACAATTTCTTGAACATTTTTTCATTTTGGATGTGTGAAGAAAACGAATTTAGAAATGTGCTTTGGAGAGAATTTCTAAGCTTCATTCAGCTTTTCTGTCCAAGAACCACCCTAATCCACATTGTTTCACACTCTTCATATTTCCTGTTATTAATCTGATTCTATGCAGCGAAAACCTTAAAAATAATTCAAACTGAATGCAAACCATTTCAATGTGTTGCAATCTCTGGCTTTGACTGTATTATCAATGTTAAATTGCTTACACAGAGTTGTGTGTTTTGATCTTGCAGTGGGATTATGAGACCTGGCCTGAACGCAATTCTTGGACCAACTGGAAGTGGGAAATCTTCGTGAGTACAACACCAGCCTCTTGGGGGAAGAAAAAAAAATTCCAAAATATCTACCTGCAGCTGTTATATAGCTGTTGATATTTATATATTTTGTTTCTCAAAGATTCTTGGATATTCTGGCTGCAAGGAAGGATCCTTCAGGTCTCTCAGGAGAAGTTCTCATCGACGGAGCACCACAGCCTCCGAACTTCAAGTGCCTCTCTGGTTATGTGGTTCAGGTGCATTTGAATAGTTTTGCTACTTTTCCTCAAAACACTTATAAAGACTGCGGAAAGGCAGATTTTCAGAAAACATGATCCTGACTGTCTCTGACCTTTGACCTCGAGCCCTTGTCTCCCTCCCAGGAAGATGTGGTCATGGGCACCCTGACTGTGAGGGAGAATCTGCGTTTCTCTGCAGCGCTGCGTCTGCCCGGCTCTGTGCCACAGAGTGAGAAAGAGGCTCGAGTCAATCACCTCATCAGAGAACTGGGACTCACCAAGGTGGCTGACTCCAAGGTAAATAATCACACATGTCCCAGTTACTTATCTGTCCTCTTAACTGGAGGTCTGCCTCAAGCTTCAAGACATCAGGTGAGAGTCAGAACAATTCAAAATGTTTTTTATACTGACTGATCCGTGTTGGGTCGGTGTTTTCCCAGGTGGGCACACAGATGACCCGGGGAATCTCTGGGGGAGAGAGGAAGAGGACTAACATCGGTATGGAGCTGATTATTGATCCTTCAGTTCTCTTCCTGGATGAACCGACCACAGGACTGGATGCTAGCACAGCAAACTCTGTCCTGCTGCTGCTGAAAAGGTAATAAAGAACCTTCTCTGTCATTCCTCTGATTTTATCAAGTCTTCAGCCTTCCTTTAGGCTTTCCTTTAAAATAAATTCAACATTAAATCCACTTTTTTCAATTAGTAAATTATATGTAGAAAAGTATAATCTGATTTTAGCCCAAGGGCTCATTGCAACAACAGCTCTTATTTTGGTTTAGATTTTTTAAAAGTTGCTTTTAGAAAGAAAAGCCTTTTGCCATTTTAATTAAGCTTGCATTTAGTACCAACTTTAATGATAATATTTATCGATCTTATTCAATATCGATATTATATTGATATTATTTTATTAGCATAATTTATATTTTATTAAATAAAGAGCTGCATCTTTGGACTAGCAAAAAGCTTTATATTTAAAGCATTCCACAGTATTTACTGTTTGCCTGTTTAATTCATTATATATTCTACATTATTCCCACCGAACTTTGATTTTTTTCTAAATAAGAAATATTGTTACCTGCCTGCAGTGTACAGAGCCTGGAGTGCACCACTAAATATAAATGTACTTTAATTGTAATCAGCGATACATATTAAAAAGCTGTTAAAAATTTAATATTTAAATTTTGATTTAAATGGTGCATTAATAAAAGGTTATAAGGATTATTCAATTATTTCTTTACATTTTGAATTAATAATTGAATTATGTGGAATTCTGAAAATAATTATGGCCATGTTCAATTAAAAATGTGTAAGCATCATGACACCTAAAAATTAAATTAAGTCCAACCCACAAAGCTGCAACATGAGCTAATTTATAGTCAAAAAGCAAAAGTCTGACACTCACACTTCATAGCAGAGAGCGGCATTACACAAAAATGTCACAATCCTCAGGCAGGCAGGTGTGAAAAAAAGAGGGATTACAACTAAGAAAACCTTTTTCTCATGTAGATTGTATCTTTACTGAAGCGTGTTGATGTGTCTGTACAACACAAAAAATCTCCAAATATTTTTTTACGCTTTGAAACTTGAAATTGAGATTTTTGATAGTGTTTGATTCAATACAATTAAAAAGCAGCTTTATTGTATTCATCATTATTATTTTATTTTTACTGTTTTTATGTCTTTTTTTCAGAATGGCCAGTCATGGAAGAACCATAATCATGTCCATCCACCAACCACGATACTCCATCTACAGACTGTTTGACACTCTCACCTTGTTGGTTAGTGGCAAGATGGTGTACCATGGACCAGCACCGAATGCTCTGGACTACTTCACCAACATTGGTGAATATCCATCATCATCACCACAAGATACAACTTATAGATCTTTATATTTTGATATTTTAAATTTTTCACTGGTAAATAAATGTAGGTTGTGCAGCTGTATATATACTATATAAACAGTTAATAAAAGCAATGTTACTATAGAACACTGGACAAGTATTGATATTAAACATTGATCATTGTGATCTGTGTTACAGGATACCCCTGTGAGCCCCACAACAACCCAGCTGACTTCTTTCTGGATGTTATTAATGGAGACTTCACTGCTACAACCATGACTAAAGTGCACAGCTCTGAAGGTAACAGCATGTGTAAATCATGCCATGAACACTACTGTCAAGCTTTAATAATGGCTTTAAGAAACACATTTCAGCCTTTATAATAGTAGGAGCATTTTTTTGTTTAACTATAAAGCCTTTAACACCATCTCCGCCCCCCCAAATCCTGCCTAAACACTTAATTTAAGATTTTGTTTGTTTGTTTTTGACCCTCTTTTAGGATGTGTAGATGCTTGCCTAATGTTCATGAACTTATTGTGAACAGAAATACCAACAATGTGTCGGTCCAGCTCTCTCTCATACTTTCTGACTTCGCTACCTTGTCTGTGGCACTCAGCCCAAAGCCCATTTGTTCCCACTGAGGATGTAAATCAAACTCAAATTGCTTGCTGCACACCAAAAACTCAGATCTGGACCCACACACAACTTCTTGGTGTTTATTTAAACATTTTAAACAAGTGGAAGATCACATTCTTCATCAAATGTCATATTTATATGGTACAGATTGTCCTGTTTCATATTGAAAATCTACATCCTGAATTTAAAAATTAAATCCAGTGCTTTATGGAGTTATTGGCATCCATTGTAATAATCTATTTCTAATAGTCAAATATATAATTTATCTCCTGTGTGCATGGCCAGATTTGGACTTTGAGGAGCTCAGCAGCTCCAGGCAGAGCATCGAGGAGCGTCTGATAGAGGAGTACAAGAACAGCAGCTACTCCAGTGACACGCGGGCCGAGCTGGAACGCATCGTTCAAGATAAGGAGTGTATCTCGCGTCCCAAATCCCGCACTATCACCTACAACAGCTCCTTCTTCCACCAGCTGCATTGGGTGCTTAAGAGAACCTTTCAGAACCTGATGTTGAACCCACAAACATCCGTGGCCCAGGTATAAACCCTCTTTACCTAAAATACAAAATTTACCATAAATGGTAAAAAACATGACTGTCATGAACTTAAAGCCGTATCTTTTAAAGACATCTATTGACTTAATCACAATGGTTGACTGGACACATTAATAACAAGTACACAAAGTGCCTCTTTAAGTGAGAAATTTTCAGTTTTCCAACTTGTTGTGTTGTTATGGATCAGTTCCAGCTTGCAGTTTCCAGCTTTTGTGGCCACAATTGAGCTGTATTTAAGTCTTTCGGGTCATATCTAAGTCAAGTCTCAAGTTTTTGAGACTTAAGTAGGACAAAATATACATAAATACACATAAATTAGGTCTCTGCATGAGAGGCATTTGGCTTCAGGGAGGAAAACAGGCCATGTGCTGGATATGAAGACAGGAAAGTAAAAGGAATAAAATGAAGAGAAAAAGAAAATAAAGATATAACCTGACAATTATCTCAGATTATCTAAGGAACAGCTATCAGGAAATTACTGTAAAATAAGACACTAATGTCGCTGATCTTGAAAATGAGGCTGAACCTGTACTCAAAAAATCTGAGGTATTTTGCTACCCTTGCATCAGCAGATCGACTTATGTGCACAAATTTGGCACCAAGTTTTTATATGAGATTGTCATGAAAGCACATCAGACACAGAGTTTTTCACTGTATTTTCAGTATTAACTCTTTAACCAGAAGCTACATGTTGGATGTTCAGTAAACCACAGAACACACAAAGTAGACAGAGCAGTAAGGACCACATGGCAAGTTTCAGAATTACCACTCGTGTGTGAGTTTTGACCAACAACACACTGATAACGTGGTCACTTAGTAGCAGCACAGTTTAGTGATAAATCGACAACAGACACAGTTTTCAAAAGACACAAGACTGAATGAAACGCGTATAATCTTCCAGCCAGTTAAACTAAAAAACATCTGCCCAGATGTAATTAAAAAGAGCAGCAACACTAAAACTATGTTTTACCTGTTTAGACATGTGAGTGATCATCAACAGCAGAGTAAACAGAACAGACCACAAACTTTGGCATTCACTTGAAAGCAGTGCACACAGCTGTTATGTTCACTGTTGCTGGTTGATGTACACCAACATGAAGCAGCAGTGGTTCAGTGAACACTACACATCCAGTGCCTTTTGGATTCGGTTAAACCCTGAATATTAAAGATTTCTTTCAGCTTTTGGAAGATTTGATGGTTTACAAATATTGGGAGGGATATATTTGCATATTCCATAGACTGGGGGCGTGATCTTAAGTCTTTTTGGCTTTGTACCTTCCAGTATGAAGTCAAGTCTTCCGATAGTCAATTCTTGAGGAAGTCTCAAATCAAGTCGCTGGTCTACAGCTCTGACAGATGAATACATTAAGTTCTCAGTTTTCTGTTTTTTAGGTCAAAGGTTCAAACATGATGTAGTGTAACTTTTACTCTGTTTAAACACTCCAAAGAATGAAAAGAGTGGAAAATCATCAGCGTCACTGCTCTTATCATCCTGAACAGGATACACAGACAGCACTTCAAGGGGTCAAGACTTAATGCTCTCATTAGTCACCCAATGGCGGCAAAATGCCATCAGAAGTCTCCTCACTTTAAGAATTATTAACAGCTAATTGGCCCTAAATAAGTCACAATAATCCTACAAGAGGGGCTCTAGGTGGCGTGGGCGCCGTAATCGGCTTTGGTGACTGTTGTGACCCGACTCTTGCCTCTTTGGGCCAGGATCTGAACTGATATCATATCTGGCCAAAGCCCCCTGGCCCTGGTCCGGGACTCATCACATGATGGCGTCATGACCTATCACTCCACTGCCCCGCTTTCACATGAGGGGCCGGGGGGAATGAGGTGAAAAAGGCTCAACCTTATTAGATTATCCCCTCACCCTGGGAACCGCTTAGTCCTGTCATAATCTGTAAATTGTTAGGATTAAAACTTGTGTCGCTTTCACTTTTCTCACTCTCCTCTGTCACCCCACAACCCCCTCCTCCACCCCCCTACCATCAGTTCTGGTTGTTTTCCCGGATAGGCCGGTTGTGGGGAGGAGCAGGGTGTCCACCTAACCCCTGATCCCCCAAAACACGGGCCTTTTTGTCAATGAGGACACATTCATTTCTATTCTTCAAAAAGAGTTGATGACAAGCTACAATCAGCAGAACTGTGCTACTGAATTACTAACATTTGCCTTTTCCTTCCAAACATCCTCAGACTTGTGTTAAATGGAAACTTTTATCAACTCAGTTCCTTCCTGAATCTCTAAGCAGTTCTCCAGAATTTCGTCACACACTGTGAGTGTTTTATCTCAACTAAAGTGGGAGTTTTCAGTGCAACTTCACCTACTTGCAAGATGCATGATGGAGGAAAAAGGTCAAAACTCCAATTTTGTTCTACTACAGGTTCTACTTGAGTTTTTACTTTGTATACGACTAACTGGCATGATATATGGCTACTAATTAGAAGAGTTCTCCTCTGTTGTCTAAGTCTGTCATGTTTTTGTCTGTGCAGCTGGGAGTCAACATCTTCCTCGCTCTGATTGTAGGAGCCATTTTCTTCGGGGTCAAAGATGATCAAAGTGGCATCCAGAACAGGTAGGAGAATTGTTTAAATACATATGTTATTTTATTTCATGTTTATTTGTGTAGGGAAAAGTATATACAGTAGCATGAACCAATACCAAATACCACAACATTTACAGCCAAAGCTAATTTTGAGCCCTTGATGGGCTTTTAAAATACATAAAACTAAACAATAAGACACATACAAAACAGAAGAAAACACAAACACTTTAGTACCAATGATACAATAAAAGTACCATTCTAATAGTAGCAGTAATTGTTGTCTGGCACATAAAGGTGATAAACCCACATGGACGTGGCTGCAGTGGTAACAGAGCATTTGTCAGAAAAGGTTACATATAAATTACATTTAAAACAAAGAACTTTGTCTCCTCTCCCAAACTCTACAAATAAAATCAGCTACAAAAAAGGTTCCTCTCCTAAAACACTTTTTAAGTCTTTTTATAATCATCCAATAAGAAGATGTCATCGGAAATGGACATTTTATTAAAAATATCACTTTTAAATCATCATAAAGACACTCCATCTTCAGTCTCACCTAAATCACATACCATATACAGCCTTTCCTCTTCATGGAGACCGTTAAGAATAAATATTTTTATAACTAATATGTACCTGAATGTCACAGAGATCTCTGACTTTTAGTTCAGTCCTTCTTCGAATAAGGCTCTACACTATAGTTGTGAGACAGTATGTCTGTAATTTATGTACCAAAACCTCGACAAACCACCTTTCTTTAAATGTAGGAAACAATTTGTAAATTTGTAAATTATAGTGTAATTACAGTGAAAATGTATTTTATAAAAAACAAATATTTCACCTTACTAGTCTAGTGATACATAATGTCCCAGTTAAAGATGTTTCTGAGCCACTATTCAGACTGTTTACAAGTCTGTTCTAAAGTCAGATCATCTCACATTAATGTTGATTTATAATGCACTGTATAAAGTCATAGCTATCTATAATAATTTATAATTTGTATGATATTTACAATTTTAATTCAATTCATCTGGAGTTTTATGCAGATAAATAGTCAAGGCAACATGTTTCCTATTAAATGTTTAAGTATTTCACTTAATGACTGCTTTTGCTAAAGAAGTGTGAAAAGTAGAGCAATTCCTGCATGACTAATCCTCTTACCATGTTTTATAGGGCACAACCTGGTACTCACAAGCCCAGTGAAGCACATCAGAAACCTCAGTGGTCTCTCTCTTTGTTTCTGTGCATGGTTCAGTGGAATATAATGTTGTTACGTTCATGGTCAATGCATAGGCAGTATGGCACACACCCCTCTCTCCTTTTCACTGGGTGCAGGGTCAGATTTAGGGCCACATTTCATATGTTGTACCAGAGATAAACCCTTTCTTGTTTTCCCCAAGACAGACTTAATGACTGGATTTTGCTCTGTTGTTCTTGTAGGATGGGAGCCCTTTTCTTCATCACCACCAACCAGTGTTTCAGCACTGTGTCTGCAGCTGAGCTCTTCATCATTGAGAGGAAACTGTTTGTGTATGTGATCTATTAGGAAGTCATGCAGGATTCAACAAGCTTGAGGACATACCTTTGACATTTTGAGAGCTTGTATTTAATTTCTGCTTGTGTTTTCTTGTGACAGGCACGAGTACATCAGTGGCTACTACAGAGTGTCTGTCTACTTCCTCTCTAAGATCTTGTCTGACATCACTCTGCGCACCGTCACCTCTGTTATCTTCAGCTGTATTGTCTACTTCATGATCGGTAAGGTTAACAGACCTATAAACTGACTGATTTGATAATATAACAAGCTTTTAAAATACAACTCATTGTTAAAGATGACACCAGTGGTTTCCAACCTTTTTGACTTTTGACGTCTTACATAAAGCAGTGTCTAGTCGGAGTCACATTTCAGATGACTATGGGTCGTTAACAGCTCCAACAAATAGTGATTTTTCCCTCAAAACTTCTCACATGGTTTCCTTTCAATAAATGTTCAAATGATCCAATATTTCGTCAAAAATCAAAGATGAGAAAAAAAGTCCAAAAGCTGAAAACAGATTTGTGTATCAGAACTTTGTTTTTTCTTCTTTCCTCTCCCATTAATCATCTCACGACCCCTCAGATTTATCTGGTGATCCTTTGTTGGGGCCCGACCCCTAGGTTGGGAACCACTGAACTAAACTAGCTAACTGTATATAAAATAGTTGAAACTAGCTCCACCTCCAGCAGCTACAACAGTAATATGCTGCGTACACACTGATGCTTCAGTATGAATAATCTAATGATGTCATATATAATAATATATCAGTCAGAGGGACCAAACCACTACTTTTGCTGCAATACTTAAGTACTTTTACTTAAATAGGATTTTTTTTCATGCAGGACTTTTACTTGTAGTGGAGTATTTTTACATTGCTGTATTAGTACTTACTTAAGTAAAGGATCTGAATACTTCTTCCACCACTGGGTCATGGTTAGTCTCCAGGAGGTGAATGTAAGTCTATGTAACGTCCTCATGACATGACTGTGTGTTTATGTGATCACTCAGGCTTGAAATCCACAGTTGCAGCCTTTTTCATCTTCACGCTGACAGTAACTCTTGTGGCCTACACAGCCACAGCCATGACCATGGCCATCTCAGCTGACCAGACCGTTGTGGCTCTCGCCAACATCTTCATGACCATCACCTTTGTCTTCATGATGGTGAGTGATGCAGCAGCACAGAAAAACAGGGAGAAGAAAGTACAGTTCTATATAGTTTCCCCTTTTGTTCGGTCCAAGCGGCAACCTCAGAGGTTGAAATATGAAGCCAATGCAGAAGTGCCAAAAACTGCAGTTCCTTGAATGGCCACTTGAGCCTGGCTCCAAAAGCAAGTCAATCCCCCTAGACCCTCATGTTAAAATGCCCAACTTTACAGCAGATAAAAACATGTTTACAGCCTGGTACAAAAAACGGTCTCTGTAGCTAATTTCCCCTTTCATGACAACTGTACGGGGGGGTGAATATTTTTAAAACTCACCCGTTTAAATTTTATTAAGCCATAAAGTTATGCATAAATAAGGAGGTGGCTGCTTTGAGTGACAGGTCGCTAGCTGCTAGGTGGCTTGTTTCAGCAACCAGGCTTCATTTGGCCCGCCTCAGCTCCACCTCTTTGCCCATTTTGGATTAGCCGGGATTTAGGTGGAGTCAGAAACTGCTAAAATGGCGAAGGCCAGAGCCGCCCACTTTGAGCTTAAAAATCACTCTTCAGAAACCAATGAGTGATGTCTCGGTGGCTATGTCCATATTTTTTTACAGTCTATGGTTCAGCCTTAAGTAGCTTTAAAGTTGTTATCATCATCATAATTCACACTGTCTGACACTGCAACTGTTAAACAGCTTGTTTCAGCTCCTAATTGAAGCTATATGATGTTAACTGAGTGAAATATATATTCAAACCCAACAAAACATGTTTTTATGGCTGCACTATTCCATCAAATTGAAATATACTAGTCCTGTGCATAATTTTACACACTTTTCCCCCAACTTTATTTATCCCTCTAAGGGCAACTGTATGCCGCAGCTCGCCAACCAGATCAACCCATACACAGAAGATATCAAAGAAATAAAATACTGTTGATTACAAAGCTAAACAATATTCAGAGGCTCTAAGCTATTTAGAAACTTCTGTCGATTTGAACAGTGCATGAGTTTGTAATAACTGTAATGAAAAGAAACACATCATCAAAACACTTTAGTGAAGCACTGGGAGACATTCAAATTACAAGACAGTGTTTTATGTGAATAAAAGCACAGGTGTGACTAATAACATTGATTAAGGCTCTGTTGCATTTAGATACTGTATGCTAACGAGCCATGTCAGTGCAGCCCTAATATATGTTATTAGTTAAACCTATGCTTTTCCTGCTGTGATATCAAAGTTTGTGGTGTGTTTTTAGATTTTCTCAGGTCTCTTGGTGAACCTACCCAGCATCATGGACTGGCTGGCTTGGCTGAAGTACTTCAGTATTCCTCGCTATGGCCTAGCAGTAAGTGACAATAAAGTTCTGACAAATAAAAACACTTCACTGACAGTATTTACAGTATCTTCTCTGTTCAGCATTCACTGACTGTGCTGTCCGTGTTCAGGCCTTGAAGATCAATGAGTTTGTGGGCTTAAAGTTCTGCGAAGAGGCCGTTATCCGAAACACCAACACGTCTGCGATAATGACCAACTGCAGTATGAGCACAGTCGGTTTGACGTGAGTAAATCTGCATATATGATCCAGGTTTTATCTTACTGGTTTACAAAATATCATCTTCCTCTGTGATCTGCTACTCTGAAGCAACTTATTATGACATTTCCAGTTCGGCTAGTCCACGAAGCTCCATATAACTCATGATAAAGGTTGACATTTTACTTTTAAAAACTTTTACAAACTTAAAGTCCAGATGAAATGGCATTTCTAGATTATCTAACTTCCGTGTTGTGACATATTTCCGAGGAAAACAGGGTAGACAGGGAGGGACATAACGTTGGGAGGAATTTGATTTGAACATTGAAAAGTGGGCGTGTTATAATGAATCTTAGCTAGGTGCCGCCAAAAGTTGAAGAGTGATTGATGGGTGGATGCCATGATATTATTGGTTGAACCTGATTGGTTCAAGCCCATGTAAGCACACATCATATTTTAAGAAAGAACAAAGAAACTAATTTTTTGGGTTTTTTTGGCATATATTATTAAATAAGTGCACAATATGACCGGGATGTGATTTTAAAAGGGTTGAAAAGGCATTTTTCATTTCATCTGCACTTTAAATGCTACTATTTCATGTGTAAGTGACTAACCAGTTGTGTTATTTCAGATGTACAGGAGAACAGTACCTGGACTACCTGGGAATACAGTACACCGCCTGGGGACTGTGGGAGAATCATGTGGCCTTGACTATTATGACAATCATATTTCTTATCATCGCCTATCTGAAGCTACGCTACATTAAGAAGTTCACTTAAAAGGATGAATCTGCATTTTTCTTTTTTTCTTTTCTTTGTCCTCAAAGAACCAGGCCAGTAAATGTTCACCTAATATTTCAGCATAAATGGAATAGTTTCACATTTTGGGTAAGGTGATTTGGTTGGCTTTCTTGCAGAGATGAGAAAATTGATACCACTCTCATGTCTGTACCTTAGGAGCTCCTGCTGGGAGGTGATTAGCTTAGCTTAGCTTGGCTTGGTATAAAGACTAGAAGCAGGTGGAAACAGCTAGCCATGTTCTCTCCAAAGTTAAAACTATAATAAACACCTCTAAAGCTCATGACTTAACACATTATTTCTAATTTTTAAATCTTTATACAAACAGAAATGTAAAAAACAAAGGCGTGGTTTTGAAGGCAGTTATGTGCTATAACTGTGTTTGTAGTTTGTCTGTTGATAAATTGTTGTTTTTCAAGAAATAGTTGGACCACAGAATTCCCCATAAAATCGCAAGTGGTGATTTTTACATTTCATTTGATTAGTGAGCTTTGTAAGTGCTGGAAGGCTTTTTTTTTTTTTACTTTTCACTTTGAACTGACCCTGTCTCCCCCTGCCTCTAGCCTTTATGCTAAGCTAAGTTAACAACCTCCTGGCTCGGCTTGATCTCCAGAATGGTCACTTGGGGGGTAACAGTTACTAGCTGTAAACACAACATTGACATATTCACCTCATAAAGTTGATATGGCTACCATGCTAGTATACAGCTTCACATTGAGCAGACACAGGCAGTGCTGCATTAGCATTGATTTGGAGTCATGTTTGTACAAATGTAAGTCTATTCAGTCTCTGTTAGCTCTGTTTTGGTGTCCACAAACTCTTAAGGGATTTATCTTGCTCTTTAGCTGCTAAATGCTCCACTATTTTCATCAGCTAGTGGCTAACTTTATCTGTGTGTGGTTTGGTGCTGGCGATAGTAGCATACACTGAGTTTATCAGAGCTTTTTCACCGAAAACAGCTGCAAACTGCCAGTCAGAGTGATGACAGTAAATACAATCAGGAGATGAGAGTGGTATCAATCTTCTCGGAAAGAAAGCAGACAAGCATATTTCCCAAGATGTCAACCCATTCCTCCAAATGTGCCTCTAGTTTGCATATAATTGGTTTCAGTTTGGGTAAAATACAAACCTGAATGTAAGCATTGACTCCAAAATGTTAAATTTACAACTAATGACACAATATACATTATCTGAGTGGACTTTTAAAACCACCAAGAGAATTTTCTGAAGTGAAAACATGAAATGCACCAAAATAGAAGTTTCGAAATTTTCACAGTAATATGGATCAACTGTATGTGTGCTTCTTACAGGTTTATATTTCAAACATAACTGTGGTTATTTATGAATATTTACATTTGGTGTATTATTTTAAAATCAGACTACTATTCTACTATTTTTTCTATATTTTCCTGTAGTCTTGATTTTTTCCCCGCTTTTGGACAATTTCCAAATTACACTGAATTGAATCATTCTTGATTTTACCTCAACAGTGATTAGCTACTTGTAATTGTAGATATTGTAGAATTAAATCAGGTAGATGGTATTTATACGTTTACTTTTTCTATTGTTCCAGAGAAAACTTGTATACATACATATATATTCTGATGCAAGTACATGTATAAACATTTTCATGTAACCTTGGTCTTAGTAGTGTTTTTTCATTGCAGTCACCCAGTTTACACAGTTTGGTGTTGATCTACAGTAACTCTGTTGTAAAGCTTTATTTTATGAGTCTGTAATTTCCTTTTAGTTTCCAAGGAAGTTTTCTGTAAAAAAAAAACAACAACAATGTAATTTAGTAGTTTTGCAATATTAATTGATGCACTTAAAATCAGTTGGTACAAATTAATTGCGAGTGTAACCTGCAGCAGGTAAGCTGAACAGCTGATGTGCAAGAGTGAAATAAGTTTACAGGCAAGCATACAATTCAACATATATGAAGAATAATGTGCAATAATACACAAATAATGAATAAATATTTACTTGTATTTAAAATCCATTTTTCTTTCAAAGAAACTCTGGACATGAACAACTTATTATAAACTTAATACAGCTAAATAGTGACTGAAATATCAGAATTTGTCTGTTTTTTCATATAACTAGTGTGAGATTATAAAGTTCTTTTCATTAAACTTTTTAGAGAATGTTTAGGATATTACAGACCTTTGCTGAATACATAAATAGTGCAGCATTTACACATCAGCCGACATATTTTTGGACAGATTCCTCTGGTTTAAATCTGCAGCCATAAAGAAATACTGCATAACTGAAATTGGTAAAATAAATCTTGGAAAAAAGATATCTTGGTATCTTAAACACTAACTTGTATTTTCAACATTTATTATTTCACTAGGCTTCATATCTACCCATATAGATTCACAGCATCACCATGGAAATACATTCAATAAACTGCTACTTTTAGTCTCTATATGTACTTTTAACTATTATCTGATGTTATCTATCAATAACTCATTCTAAATATACAGTATATGGTATGTAGTATATACTATATATTTTCAATATAGATAATCTTCCAGATCTTGATGTGGTTTGCTTCATATTTATTTTTGTTTTCATGTAACTTAAAATGAATCAGAATTCGAACCTGAAGAAGCAAAATAAATAAAAACAAACTTATATTTTAATAACACTTTATTTGGCATAACAGACATAAAAAAAGAAATAGATTATAAAAAAGTAAGGCACAGGAAAAAATATAAATGCATGGGTTTCCCATGAACACTAGATGCACTCCAAATCGAAGTTTGTTTCAAGTTACAATATGTATCATAAAATGATAATAAGCTATTTAATTTGAAGCTTAATTGATGTATGGCAGAGTGTGCCACACTCGTACCTACTGTATATTAAAATGATTTTAAAAAATCAGCAAAATTAACATTCAAAGAAATGCCTTTTTGGTATTTGTTGAAATGCTAAGATGTATGGATACAGTGATCAGAAGCAAGTGAGCATATTTCTTGTGTAGTATTAAAATCATATGCTGTGTATTGTGTATACAAACAAACAGAATATGCTTGCAGGCTGTTTTAATACTGTGTCTAATACTGCGATGGATGAGCTTTTATAAATCCTTCATTATTCTTTAACCTCTTCTGCACATTTTTATGTTTTCTTTCATCCTAGTAAAGTAATACTTGATATTAGCTTTCGACAGATTAAAGAATACTTTTAGATGTCTTTCGGGAGAACCTCACTCACACTTTCAGTGCATTTAAGTATTGGAGGTGAGTATTTGTTCTCCTTTGTGGTATGTCAGGGATTAAACAAAAACAACAGGGTGTGTGTCTCATTTTGTTTTGCAAAAATTGCCCCTTCAGGAAAATTTCCAATAGTTTCTTGCCAGAGTGGAATGTTCCTCACTGAGCCAACTCTTCACACGTGTCCGCTCCCGTTTGTGCTTGTGTCAAGGCCGTCAGTGGACAGGGAAGAGGGGGGCCGGGGCCGGGGACCGACAGGAGTGGCTGGCTGTGGGTGGCTGACCTGTGAGACCATATCATCAGACTCCCAGCGCTCCAGCTCCTCCCTAACGAGCCTCTCCATCTGCTCCCTGTGGGCGTCTGTGTCCCGTCCCAGCCGCTCATCCTGACATACAGAAACAGATGAAATCACAGAGTGGGGTTGACATTTTTTTTATCTGTTTTCTGTCATACTGTATCTTAGCGTGGTTATAATGATATATAATGCATCTCACCTCTATGACTCCGTCCAGCAGCCGACCCAGCACGTCTCTCCTCTTAAGTTTAGCTCGCTCCATGGCTTCCAGCTTCACAATCACAGCGTCTATCTTGGACACAATGCTGCCGATAGAGTGCTCCATCCTGTCCACACGTCTCACCAGCCTGAGAAAACAAAAGGTTGTCACTTCTGTTATTATATTACATGTCAACAAGTGTTAGGAATCAAAAGTTTTAACCTTTTGACCCTCATAGAAATGACAAACCAGTATTTATCTATTTGAGTGTAAAGAAAAGAAGGATTCCACTATTTTTATCTACCAACCCACAGAGGATGGACATCAACTTGATTGTGGTTGAAACTGAGGTGTGTCTATAATTATGGCTGTGCCTCTTGTTCCAGACATGACATTATATTTATTATAGATCCAATCAGAGTCAGAATTTATAACAAATATCAATAAATGTGACTGGAGTCAGATTCCTTATGTGTTTAAACATACTTGGCCA
This sequence comes from Thunnus albacares, assembly GCF_914725855.1. Lineage (NCBI taxonomy): Eukaryota > Metazoa > Chordata > Actinopteri > Scombriformes > Scombridae > Thunnus > Thunnus albacares. Next base: position 23,790,914 of record NC_058108.1, on the reverse strand, counting down.
ATAAAGCTGATTGTGATTCTCTGATTATAAATCTAATAAGTCCAAGTGAAACACCGGCATTCTGTCCACTGCTAAACTTGACATGCAATGTATCATAAATCAACAGTCACAGCCCCTATGAGCAAAATGAGTTGTTATACCTGTTTGTAACCTGACTTTCTGTGTTGTTCTGGCCATCAAGGCAACATTCATGGTTGTGCCTCCTTTAAAATGTTCTCTGTTGATAATGTAGTTTGTGTTATTTATTGTTTATGATGCTTCTGTAAATAATTGGCTGTTGATCCTTACAGTGTGAAGTCAGAACAATCAGTGATGAAGTTTGACTGGAGTAAAAGTTGCTTTGAGGTTTGTTGTTGCACTGAATTTTTGCTTATGTTATTTATGGGATATGATGATGTTATAACCCTGTGGTTGGTGTCAGTTACACCAAAAACCTCCCAGATTTAAATTATTATTTGGGTTTCTGTTCTGCAATGAGCCATTATATTAGACACATTCAGAATTATACTTTTTGTAATTCTCTTTTTCTAGGCAAACCAAAATTCACAATATACAATCCATCTTAGGTATTAAATGCAATTATTCAAGTCAAATGTTTCTGCCTTTTCAAAAAGTCCTTCTTATTCAGAAAAAGAAAATGTAAAAGGTCATGTAGGTCATGAGTCATGTAGACAGGTGCACTAGATCAAACCTCTGACTGTTAAAGAAGCAAACTCACTTCATTTCAGGTAAAATTCATACCTGATGAAACATTATAAATAAAGTGAGTACAAGTGATTAACAGCGTGCATGTTTTTCTGTTTTTTTCACTGCAAAACAATCCATATTTGATGCTAATAAGATACTTTGAGAGGCAGATAAATAGAAATACAATTAGTTTCATTCACTGGTAAACATCCATGTAAGTTACAGTGTAATAAGAATAACAGCATCATACACTTGAAACTCCTCATAGGAGACGCCTCCTGAGCTGCTGCCGCGGCGACGAGAGCTGTGGCCGCTATCTTCATCGTCGTCCTCCTCCGAGTCATCCTGGGTGCGAGGGAAGCTCCGCCCACTGCTGGGTCTTGTCAGCGAATTGCGTTCCAGATCCAAGTCCTCCTAGCGTACGAGCAGAAACACACTGAGCACCTGCAGGTGTTGTGACTGCGTATACGCTAACACATACATTCAAGGTGTTTTTCCATGTATTTCTTATTCAGAATCAGTTACTAAAACCAGACTTTCGTCTACACCATGGAACAAGCTTCATCACTCACTCTCTCTTTCTCCAGGTCATCTCTCATTTGTTGGTGTTCATGCTCCGTCAGCTCCTGATCGCCATCGTGATCGTACTTTGCAAAAATGGCCTGAATCTCTGCATCTGTGTGGCCCTTCCTGAGCAAAGAAAAATCAAAACACTCTCAGGATGGACAGCAGGTGATATATAACTTAACATTGCCGTCATAATACTTTATAGCTTTTTTTTGCATGATTTGAGATTTAGTCACCCTTTTAGGTCCTGGCGGAGTTCGTCAAAGTTCAATTTGCCCCCAGCCTGACGCAAACTGTCAGAGATGTCGTCTACTGCCGTCTTTTTGAGTCTCAACTTCATCAAGGCTTTGTTACAACCCTGAGGGAGGGTCAGAGGAGTGCTTACAATTAATTTACTTAAACTTACATAAAAACACAGTTTTAGGATAATAATATCAACTTATGTCAGACAGAGTACAATACCTTCTTAATGAAGTCAGTCATCTCCATCTCAGACCTCTGCTGGGACATATCGGCCTTCACCTCTGAGTATGTGTCATTGATGATGGCCAAGAACATGTTCTATATAGAAAGAAATTAGTATTCTGTGTTAGCGAGGAGCATAGAGTGAATGACATATGTGAACAACACAAATAAACATGCTTACATGACTGCCCTACTCACCATGAGAATGAAGAAAATGAAGAAGACAAATGTGGTGAAGTAGATCGGTCCGAGCACTGGGTTTGCCTCCTCAATCTCTGAGAACTCAAAGTCTCCCAGAATGATACGGAACTGGGTAAAACTACACAAACAGCAAAACATTTTGACATTTTTTAACAACAGGAAATTAATAAAAGTAAGAGTAATATTTGTACGTTTGTGGACTATACTTGTATAATGTTCTTACATGCTGGCTTGGAAAGTGCTGAAATCATTGACTTGGGTTCCAAATACTAAGTAGGCCAGCTGAGCATACGCCAAGAAGATGATGAAGAACATGATGGCAAAACCCACGAGGTCCTTGGCACAGCGAGACATGGTGCTGGACAGCTGACTCATGGTCTTATTGAAGTTGATGAACTTAAAAAGCTGAGAGGATGTGAAAGGTCATTAATCATAAGTATGTTTGTTATTACATTTAATTTTGGCAGTTTTTGAGTGATTATGAACCAAGGGAAAAGATGTCTACCTTGACCCAGGAAAAAAAGACGATGACTGCGGCCACGTTGTTGAACTGGACCTGCAAGTTGGCCAAAGACTCAAAGCTCGGGTGAGCAGTGTGGTTCTCCAGTAAACCTTTGAGAAGGTTGCCTACCATAGCTGTTCTGGTTATGTTCATGATGATAGCAACAACACTCAGCTGAAAAAGGAGCAGAAACAGTCAAATTAACATTCTAGCATAACAGTGATTACCTGCTACGACAAAAACATTAGTTACATCTAGCTAAAATGACTCGACTATTGCATAACATACGCACCGCAACGATGAGAACGTCGAGACAGTTCCACAGGCTCTTGAAGTAATGCAGCCGGTGGATGCGGATCTCCAGCACCTCCTCCACCACATAATAGAGGATGAATAGGCAGAATGCCACCTCACACAAACCCACAAAGTAGTCCCAGCTGGACACGTATCGTATCAGACGCACTGTTTGGAACTGCCAGGATGTCACCACCCCACCAGTAGCAGGGAACTCCACCAACAACCTAACAAATGCATCAAATTGATTGAAATTCAAATGATGGTATTAATATGCTGGCACTGCTATATTGGATTGACAACTTAAAATAAAGTATGTTTATGTAAATCAAGAATTTAGATAATAATTAGCAAGAATGAAGTATTAATTTTCCCCTTTTTGACTGTGGCAAAAAAGGGAAACAAATTATCAGCAGTCCATTGACTAATTAGTCAATGGACAGAAAATTAATCAGCAACAATTTTGATAAATGATAAATCTTTTAAGTCATTTATCAAGCCAAAATCACAAATATCCACTGCTTTCAGCTTTTCTCTGTTTTATACCATATAAATTGAACACATTTTATTTTTCGACTTTTTGTCAGGCAAAACAAGCAATGTGAAGATCTCAAGCTCTGGGAAATTGTGATGAGCATTTTTCACTGTTTTCTCACTCTAAAAAATTAGGAAAAAGAGAATGACACATAATTAATGGGACACTATGTGTTCCAGTTAAAAAAATATATATACTGCATCACATAGGGGGTTGAGGCAGCTTCTGAGGGAGGCAGCTCGAAAGTAAAGAAGCTAAACTCAGTCGGATTATGTGTAACTATTTGATTTGTATATCCAAGTGTGTATGTGTCCCTGTAGATTTTAGAAACCCCAAGGTCCTTGGAAGATATGAAGGCTTGGACAGGAATTAGAGGGTCTGTAACCTTCATAATCACAAGAATCACATTTTATTTGAATGTAAAAATAAAATTATAATGGTAATAATAGGAAAAAGAATATGCCCAAGTTTTATTTAATCATTTATGTTTAAGTTCATTTTGTTATTATAGTCAGATAAGACAAAAGTTTTATGTACATCAGGTGCCTTCTTGAAGAACATTTAGCTTCTGTTTTAATAATTTTTGTTGCACTTCATTCCTGCCGGGTGCCATTGTTCTGTCATTACTGTACCATGTATGTTGTATGAATGATGTTGTGCATGTAGTCTTAGTAGGTCAATAATCGTAAAATCAGTAAATACTCTGTATTTGGAGCCCTAGATTGCTTTGTAAATGCATTTGCTGTGACTGATGATTCTCACCTGGCGATGCAGAAGAGGTTGATGTTACCATTGTAGACAGAGAAGTCGAGGAAGACCGCTCTGGTGCCTCGGTCCAGCCACAGGTGGTCTTTGAGAAACTGCAGTTGGATTGCTGACTCCTCTTTCGTACGAGACAGATCTTGGTAGTATCCTCCACCTGCATATTTGGATACCTGACCCCAGTAACTGCTCCCATTCATATCACTCTCTGTTGTATATACCCACCTGATGGACAACAAAAATGTTAGGATGAAGAATTTAATGTATTATTTACAGATGATACAGTTCAATCTTGTACTCTAAAACGAAATCTGCACTGATGTCAAAATTTAAGTGTGTTGACATACGCGGTTCCATTCTTGGGGCCAAAGGAGGTGGTGTCCTCATTGGTCGGGGTGTACATGTTGAAGCAATCCTGAACCTCATCCCTCAGATCTTCATGGATGGAACAGGACTCATTGCGGACTTTGACCTGCCGCAGGCGTGGCACCCCAAGTAGGAGGTTCTCATAGTAGATGAGACTCTGATTCTCTGGCAGGCTCTTGTTGTTGTACCACACCTCCCAGTACATGCCATTGAGGAAAGGTCCCTCTGTGAACTACGAGTTTAGGACAGTCAGGATTATGACACAGGAGAGGCAAGACAGAGGCATTCAGACATGAGTAACACCCTGATGTCTGCGGTGAACTAATGTGATTTTGAATTTGATCTATGAACTAATGGCTTTTGTGTATAGCTCAGCTTCTGACAATGAGTGATTTTATGACCGATACTACTATCATTTCTATATGCTAAATGTGAAGTTATAGCCAGAAGATCGTTTAGCTTGGCATAAAGACAGAAAACACAGGGAAACAGCTAGGCTGGCTCTGTCCAAAGGTAACAAAGTCCAAAGAGCAGGACATCTGAATCTCACTAATTAGGTGGTCCAAGCTAGCTGCTTCCAGTCTTTATGCTAAGCTGACTGACTGTAACCTTATATTTACAGTAAAGACATGAAAGTGGTTTTAATACTCCCATCTAAGTCTTGGCAAATATGTCCTAAAAAAGTGTTTCTTTAAATTATTGCATTCAACATAGCTTTCCTTTCTCAAGATGTGACATAATGAGTAAAAAATTACAGATGAAATTAAAAACATTTTATTTTGCCTGACAAAAGATTTTTACCACAAACTCAGATCGATGTTGCATGTTTACCTTCCAGAAATCCTCCATTGTTGAGAGGCTCCTAAAAGTAGATGGGTCTCCAGCAGACAGCGGCGTGTCCACGAAAAGCTGAGACATGACTTTGGTATAGTAGTACATATTGGCACTCACCATCCCATAGGTCACTGTAAAGCATTTAACAATATAAGATACCATTACTGAGAGTATGTAGAAAGTAATATTATTATTATTATTATTATTATTATTATTATTATTATTATTATTATTATTATTATTATTATTATCATTAGCAGCACCTTGTTAAGATGAATACTGACATACAGGACTGTGTGAAGACTTTGTGTTTACATAAATGTGTTCTTTACATCCAGTATGACCCTGCAAAGACTTGATCAACACAAAAAAACCCTCAAAATTACATTAAACTTAATGTTGTTTCACTTATGCATTACTATCCTCTGTAGCATACAGTATTAAACAGAGAGTAGCTCTTGAAACTGCTTTTACTAGTCAAGCTCTGGCAAAATATGCCTCAATCCTGTCTGCCAGGAAATCATTTCCTGATCCACCCTAAACCACAATTTGGCATTTTTCATTGCAGCAAAAAGACAGTCCAGAAACTTAGCTATTAGTTTTCTCATCACACACATTTTAAATGTGGGATTTCCATAGATTCTTTTTGCCATCTCAAAATGTGGTCCTCAAATTTGTGCTGTTGGTGGAATTTAAGCCTCCTGACAAATGTTGGAGATTTGATTTTCAGCTGCAAAAACCATTAAGCATACACTTCGAGTTTGGAAAATGACTTTTCAGCTACAGGAAAGGTGCCCAGACATACAGTATTTGGTACCACATTTTGAAAAGCTTTCTATGAGTCACTTGGATCAACTGACAATTCAGTTCAGTCCAAGACTGGCTTTTGAAGCACAAGCATTTACTTTACGGATATGTCACTACAAATTACGTAAATTCTTTATTTTGGGGACATTTCTTAAACCATCTAACCACTCTCAAGCTAAAGTTATAATTACAGAAAAGGTCTTGGCATCCAGTTCAGATTTTTTTCCAATACTGAATTTGTGTGCCCTCTGTGTGCATCTACCTTAAAGAGAGACTGATGTTTAAATGTTGGGTCCATAGTATACAACAACCCACGTATTTATGCACAAATTTCAGATATAACTGTAATATAAAAGGAAAGCAAACGGCCATCCGTAATGGACACAAACAAGACAGAAATAGTTTGACAAAAGAATCTTGCTCAGCAGATGGAGTTTAATCATTTCATGTATGAGTTATCAGATATAAAAGTACAGATCTATGCACACAGAGAGAGCTCAGATATCTCCATGACAACTGAGCAAACTCCATCTGAGGAAGGCTTTAAGATGCTTTTGAAAGCTACCAAAAAAAAAAGCTAACAAGTGAACCTCGAATTAAAATTGGTCAAGACAGAAACAGTTCAAGATGGAGATGGAGCAAAGTCTAGCAAGCGCTGTGTCACAGTTGTTATACTACTTGCTAATAGCATACAGTATGTACCATATATTAATTGTCATAGGATGCTATTGTACAAGAAATTACGGTACTTTACTCCTGTGTAATAAAAGGAAGTTATACAATATCTGCCTGACCTTATGTCAATAAAACTGCAATTTTGGAGCACTGCAGCAAATTACAATTACAATTTGAATCTAGTATGGAGTTGAAGACAGGTTACGTTTGGTATTTGGTGCTGTGTTTATTTCCAAACTTTTTTCTGTAAGAGGAAGTCATCAGTGTGTCTTCAATAATTGGCCCTGATTTAGATGAAAATATGCCAGAAACCTGATTTCTCAACAGTGAAGCTTAGAACTCTACACTACTCTACCAACTGCAGTTCCTCAAACTCTGTGTATATATCTGGTGTCTGGTGTTCAGTGTTTACTTACAGATACAAATAGTGATGAGGAATGCGACATATGTGAGCATCTCTCTCAGTACGTTCCTGAGGTACCTTTCTCGACTGTTGTCACTGTCCTCCATCAGCTCTGTGCCCCACAGAACTGCAAAGGAAATAAGTCAAGAGTGCATCAGCGTTTGTATGAGACTTGCTTAAACAAATATTGTAGTAAAACTTACAGTATTTTCTTCCTAATTGGTCCAATTCAGATAATATGTCAGGGCTATGAAGATTTAAATAGGAGATTTGTTAAATCTCCTCTTAAAATATTTTATATTTTCTATGTGGAGCATATCCTAATTTTACTTTTTCTTGATTGAATTGTCTCTTTATTTCTGTAATCCTTTATTACTGGATTTTTTTTAACTCATTTTATTCTAATCCAGTCTTTCGTTACCAATAAGTTCACCATTTGATTTGATTTTATATTTGTTTATATATGTTTATTTTAATTTACTGCCTTGTGTGTAGCAGTTTGTAACCTGGACGCTCAATAAAAAAGGTATCTTGAACTTTGGTAGCTGTCTAAACTAGTCATCTTCATGTTTGATGGCTAATTTCAACATATAGAAAAAAACTATAATAGCATACATAAATACAAATCTGCTGGTTCACTGTGCAGCGAATTTAACAACCTGGCAACCTTAAATTTCTTGTTTTTTATGGCATTATCCTGATTGTTACTGATCTGTAAAGAACGTAAACAATGCCATCATGCTTACAAGTCTACAAGGCATAAAGAGAGTGACTCAGGCTTATGACTAGACAAATTTTTACCTGAGTGTGTGTGGCTGGACATCGGTTTTTCAACTTTAGCTCGTTTTTATTTCCTCTATTATTATTATTATTATTAATATTATTATTATCATTGTTAAAGATTGTTGACTGTGTTTTTTTCTGCTGTCCAGGTAGATGTTGGTTTCCACTGATTTTATTAAAGCTTTAAAATCAACCTGTGGAAACTTGGTAGATTTGGGTAATCTATAAATACACTGTATTTTGCTGTATTTATGTTAGTGTTACATTATCAGTTCATGGTAACACATTACTATACAGCTGTGTGTATTTTTGAGCTTAACATCATTCAAGTTCAATATAATTCTCTACATAGTGTTTTACTGTAACTCATAGGTAAGTGTGTGTGTGTGTGTGTGTGTGTGTGTGTGTGTGTGTGTGTTTTGATGTTAAGCACCTTGAACTGCCACTGTGTATGAAAAGTGCTACACAAATAAAACCTACTTGATTTGACTTACTTCTGATTTTCTGGAGGATCTGCTTCAAACAGCCGGGATAGTCATGCCTGTCTTGCTGCTGGGCATCCACAGTCGGGGTCGGGTAGAGCCCTCCTCCCCGAGGGATGTGGGTGCTGCTGCCGCCTGCGGTGTAGCTCCCCAGGCCGCTGCTGCAGCTGCTGCTGGAGGCCGTGGACACCGACCTCCTCCCGGGACTCGCTGGAGGCCAGTCTGCTTCCATAATCTCATCCTCGGGCTCAAAACCCGGGTTATCCCGGCTCCAGGCTTGTCTCGACGGAGGGGACGGGGTACCTATGACTCCTCCGAGCCCCAGGTCTTGATGCTGGATGTTCTCCATCTCTATCCCTTCGCTGGTGTCCAGTCTGTGCGGCAACCTGCCAGCCTGGCCCTGCGGTGGCTGCTGGGGTCCGACTCGGGATGAACTCATGGTCCAGTTAGCTAACTTTTTTTTTATCTGGTGCGGAGCATCTGCAAAACTTATCCAAAAACGCTTAAACCCCTGATAAAGCCGTTTATAACGGCTAAAGCATTTCGCGTTAGAGATACTGAGCTGTTACACGCATATAAACCAAAACACACAAATTAGGAAAGTTAGTCAAAAAGCTGATTAGCTTAATTAGATATAACCGTACACTGTACTGTTATGTAAAAAACACAAAACAGACAATTAAATAACGATTTTCTGCGCATAGCCGACGTTAGTGTTTTTCACGCTTTCCTAACGGTAAAAAAAACTTTCCTTAATGAAAACTTCAACCGTTCTTCCAAGTTTGTCTCTAAAAAGTTTCCGTTATTCTAGAAAAACGATGCCTTTAAAGCGTTTAAAGTTGTTCGCTAACAAGCTATTTACGTATAAATTGACAACTACGTCAAAAAATGCCGTGTTTAAGTGAAAGAAGACGGATACTTTTCTCGTCCCAGGACAGCCATCTTGTTCCTGAACTGTTCCCCCAAAAAACACACATTCACTCTCATTTGCTCGGGACTCGGATTACATTAGAAGTGATGGCGTCGCATTTAAAGGGTGGAAATATTCAGTGAAAATCACCTTTCTGTATTGAAATATCAATTCACGTATTATTATTAAACGTTTTCTTAATTTAACGGCTTGAATTCAAGGACTGAACTGGTTTGAGATTGTTTTTGTTTATTCCTAAAAAAAAAAGAAAATCACAATTTTGTCCCCATACAAAATATTTTTCTTAAAATCTGTTTTGACTCAATATTTTGAGATTATATGTGTTTAGTGACGATCTATAAGCCTTGCATTAGCTTTAAAATGTTTAATTTAGCTAATATTTAGATGAACATAAAAGTTACATAACCTCTGTATGTTTGGCTCAGCCGTTGCTATGACAACAAGGCACTTCAGTAAGGAACTCATCAACATGAGGCCAGTCTGTTAAATCTGTGCTCCACATGCAAATACCAAATGAAATCTAAAGAGAAATACATAAGAAATAATTATAGATTAGTCATAGACCAATTATAGGCAGTTTGGATCTTTCCAGTAAAGAGTTTTGCATCTTGAAACGGTTGTAAAAAGTGACTAAAAGCAGTAAAATGTGCAAACAAAACCACAACTGCATGAGGTTAGCTTGGTGTATGAAATGTACCGTTTTTCAGTTATGTAAACCTAAAAATAAATGTTAAAGTGGACCTGTTATCTTGTTTTTCCATCAAACTGTTACCATTTATATAGAGAGGAAATTTGAAATAGCAATTCTAATACTAATAAAGTCACTCGGAAACACAGAATCTGATATATTACACTGATGATCATATAATACCCTAAATGTAAATGTCCATTAGGCCTAATTGATTTGTTAAATAAAAAAGGTTGTTAAAGACAACTTTGTTAATAGAAAACACAGTCATATCACTTCCACTTTCATTATTAGATGAGGCCTATATTGTTCTTTCTCATATTCAACCCTTAATTTTCATCAAAGGGACACACTATATAAACTGACTTATTCTATGTTTCTGTTATGGTTTTCAAATTTAAGAGTTTTTATTACATTTGATGTTATAATACCTTTTTTTCTGTGACGAAAATGATAATGCATCATTTGTATGCTGTATCCAAAGTGAAAGACACAAAGCTTTTTTGACCACTTGGTGGTGCTCAATATCCGGATTCGTTAAAATCCAGTCAAGCCAATGCGCCTGCAACAAATACTCAGTGGGGCAGCAGGTGTTATTCTACAGATGACCCCTCACTGTGACTTCCTTATGGGACTGAGTGACCTTTCACATTACATTATGTTGTAGGAATTTGCCTGCTTTCTATACTGCATAAGACTACATAAGTCACGTGACCTAGTTTAATAAATTTGGTACAGCTTGACATTCTTTTACCAGTGTTTCTATATTTCAGTCTTGCGTGTCTTCATCACGTAATAACTCAAAATGCATAACAATAGCAAGACATAACACCAATAATTGGAGCAATTTGATATGAATCGGCTTGGTAGCATTAAAACTGTAGGAGATCAAAAGGTTAAAGGACGGGTTCACAATTTTTCAAATCTGAAATAGTGACAACAGTTCACGGAATTAACATTGAAGCAGGTTTTCGTGCTGTAATCATTCCTCCTGTTCATATTGACCAATAGATCATTTCATAATACTATCCCACATAACTATCCCGCTATTTCTCCCAAATCATAAGGATGTTTTTAAAGCAGCAATAGCGTCGTGTTTTGATGGCAACCCTGATTTGCGAAACCCCCGCGAGATCTGTACACGTTGTTTGTAATTACAAGCATCAGAATAGACTGTTCAAGTGGTTTTCAAACTTTCTCACGCCAAGGACTCCAAAACTGACACAAATTAGACCACGGACCCCAATCTTTTGCCTTTCAGTATTTTATTACAGAAAGTGTATGAAACCCATGACCAAAACAGTCGTACATTCTGTCATTGTGTTACTATGGATGGAATAATAGTGAAAATAAATGATTCCCCTTTTTACTGAGGACACCCTGGGGTCCCCGGACCTCAGTGGGAACCACTAGACTATCCGGTAGTGTAGATTTAAGATTTCAGTGCATTGCAACAAACATCCAAGTAGCCTATAAGAGCATGATTTGTCACTTTCGGACTTACCTGCGAAGGTCTACAACGATGGGTTTCTTAATATTTATCTGACATCTTGGCCAAGGAGCAAGGATGAGGAAGCATTTCTAGTGCACTGATTTCTGTTATTATAACTTAAAATGTACTCTTTTTTTAAAAAAATTTTCTAGCCGTATAGCCTACTATTGCTTACGTTTGTCTTTGTGTATAGACTAAGCGGACTTAAAACTAAGTCAGACACAGACATTATTACAATACAGCAACAATATTTAAAAAGTTATTTGATAATTTGATATTTAATATCTCCCCCACATCGTTAACATAACATTAATACAAATGTGACAAAGTTTGTACAAAATGAGAACAGCAATGAGGTAATTAAACAAGTCCACAAAAAATACTGTGAAACATCTTACATATGGCCACAGGCTTTTGACAGGCTAATGTTACAACATGTAACATTATTGTTATTATAGATTAATTGATTTATGCATCTTTCTAGCCATCTCTGCACGACGCCCAACTCTGCCAGGTAATCGCAGTTTTTGCCGGTTCTTTTTCAGAGGCCTTTGGTGCTCTGCAGCCTCAGAGCAACCTCTCTTAACTGGGGGTGTATATGACAGGGCAAAGGGGCCATGATGCGGAGTATGTTGTCTGACATCCTCCAGAAGGTCCTCTAATTTCTCTATCACCCTGTCCATGTAGCTTCCGTCTTGGAGGTGGTAGACCTTGTCTGCCAATTCTTTTAACAGACTGTCACACCTCTGCCGCTTCTGTGCTTTTGTTCTGGGGTTGGTGAGGACTGTGGAGCTGGAGGATGATTCTGGAGAGTGGAAACCTGCATGGGTTTGTTGCTCAGAGTTGGAGGGTTTGGTCACTGTGGAGTGGCAGCCTGCATATGATGGTACAGAGGTATCTGAGCCGTCAACAGAGTGCCCCAGGCACACCTCATCGAGCATAAACAGAGGATTCTCTCTGTAGGCGAGGCACAGACTATCCCAACTCCAGCCCGGTACCAGGTTGAACACTGCACAAAAGTGCTTACATGGGAGCAGGTTTTCCTGCCAGTCTTTACATGTACATGATGGCATCCGACTCTCTGATCCAAAGGACACACTGTACTGTTGTGGTGTTGTCTGACTGTTGACTTTAAAGCTGGCCTCCCCTGCAGATGTCACTTGGCCCTCTGTGAATATCAGTGACTCCTGGTGCCTTGTCATGATGTGCTCAGCCACAATTCTTGGTTTGTCTCTGAGGTACGGCGGCACATTTTGGCTGTACACCCGGTAGTCACTTGAACATTTGGCGTTAAATTCAATGTATCTGTGAACAGATAAAGATTGAATTACTTCATACCACATTATATTTGGTTAGGTCCATATGTTTTTGGACAATGACAAAATTGTTATTTTGTGTCATTGTTCGAGATGCAAGAAACATGCATAAGATGCAATAACAGGAGCCTAACACTACATTTATGTTTTAAAATTTATTTTGGTTTTCGGTCTTTGGTTTGTTGGCCCTTTTTTGTATCTTACCTTTGATAAGATCTTGGCAGGAAATCCTGCACAATGACAGTGATGGTGTCACTGAGACTGCAGTTCTTGTAGCCCTTCAGGTACAAGTGATTGAGTGTTTCATTTTGTCTCTCAATTCCATTGTTTGTATAGAGAGCCACTCTCAGGTCTTCATTCTTGAATGCATTAACCCATCTCTAGTTCAGGACATACAATGTCACAAAATCATATTACAATCATATTCATAAGGAATTGTAGTTGAATATGTGTACTACAGTGCTGGTGAAACACAAACAAGGTTTTATCTTCAACATTTAAAAAGGTGCACTAGACTAAAATGTTGTTTAAAGCTTTTTAGGATTTTGCTGCACAGGAATAAAAAGGACAGCTTTGAACTGGAAGTGCACACAAACCTCTGCTTGGCTAAGCCATTTGGTGGAGAACCATCTTCTCAGCCTCTCATTTGTCTGCCAGGCAGAGTGTTGTCTGAGGAAGAGCGCGCTGTTTTCAAATTCTTCAACTGTCCCAGAGTCTGCGACGGCCCGAAGCATTTTCAAAACTTCCTCCTCACATGTCACTCCATGATCCTTTTTTCTTGTCCACTCCACCCACGCTTTCTCCCGGTGAAAATCGCAGAGGAACACTTTGGAATCTAAGAAAAGTAAAGGTTCATAGTTCAATGGTTGTTCATAGTAAAATGTTGGTTTCAATTACAGAGTTATATTTCCCACTATATTTCACAATACCTTAGTTTGGTTAAATATAATCATTGACTGTACCTTATACAACTTAATTGTGAATGGGAAATTCAAGAAAATGTGTTGCATGTATCAAATGGTTTGTAATAAACAGGGTGGTGTGGGTAGACCCTGCATAATGGATATAACAAGTGAGGGCAATACAGTTATTTTATGTGTTATCCTCTGATTTGCTATGCAAAAGTTCATCTTTCTTAAAAAATGGAATTAAGAAATCAAATGATTTAAATACTTGCCCATGAACACCTCTTCGAGAGCCCCAATTTCTGCCTCACAGAAATCGACCATGAAGTGGGACGGTTTCCAGTCTGCATTCCACTTTTTGAACACCTCCAATGCCTCTCTGATGTCCTCCTTCTTTTCAGACTGTGTGACGAAGACTCCAACCACAATGTAATTTACATTAGTCCTCACACAGAGGAAGAAGAGGGGTACTGAATACCTAGGAGGCAAATTAAGTAGATTGGTATTATTACTCTCCAGTGCACCACTAACATCGTGAGGATGGATTGAATGATCACAAATAAACAATACATTATAATTTCAGCAGAATAGTCATGTAGATTTGAAGAAACATGATAAATACAAAACAGCCTGCGTAGGTATGAATGACCTAATGAAGATATAATCATTACATTACTTGCTTGTACGATACGTTGCATCGAGCAAGCACATTTGTTGCCCATACAACACCAAAAGCCTCTTCTGCCATGGGGTCTGCAAACAGAGGAGCAACTTCTCAACGGTGCCATCATCCCTCTCCTGAGAGGGTCGGTACTCAATTGCACATCCGTCTTGCTTCCATGACTCCACCAGGTCCTGGAACATGTGAAGGCCAAACATAACTTTAATATATGTGCTTGTTTTAATAAGTTTCTGTCCTGTACTACATGTATGTAGTATGTACATCCATATCTACATCCTTCTTACACATACAACAATTTTATTATGTAGAATTTCAGCAACCATACACCATCTTGTCAAGCAGCTTAAAACTGACTTTTCTTTGGTGGTCAGACACTTTCACTCTGTTCATGATCTTCACATGACTACATGTTGTTTGTCTGGAAGAACAGCACCCACAACACAATCTTCACCTATAAATTCAGCTGGTCTACAAAGCTCTTCCTTGAGGTTGTGTCTAGATGGTAACCCTAGATTTGTGAAACTCTTGCAAGATTTATAACTACTTTGCAAAAAGTGGACTTCGTTGACTTAGCAGGAGACCGCTTTTCACTTCCAACCATGACTGTCATGTTTCCAACCGTGAGTCAGGGCAGTTTTTTAAAAAACCTATCTACAATTGCCGTGGTGTTTACTGTTGCCATGACAATGAAGGCTGCCTAACTTTAAGGAAGTAGTAACTTTAACCCACACCACGTTTCAAGTGATCATTTTAACCCAAACCATGATCTTTTCCTAACCCTAACCAAGTGGTTTTTGTGCATAAACCTAACCACACCTTAACCACGGTGCTTTCACATCATTCTCCTCATATCATATGAATGTAGATGTGCTTCAAACTCGGCAAGACAAGAATATTTTGAAGCAGCTCCTGGTATATCTGCCATTGATGGCGTGTGCAGAGTCAAGTGCTACTGTGCTGAATCAAGTTACCATCCAGACATGACCCTTCCTGGACTATGTCTTTACTTTTTGCATGATGATGTTGCGGATGTCCTTATCTAGAGGATAGAATCTTCTCTGAGTAGGGGAAGGGGGATTAGACCCTCGGAAAAACTCCTGGACATAGCTGTTGAGATGCTGCCGGCACCTCCCTTGACCCTGCCAGTGTCAGCCTCTCTATGTGCTTTTTAATACTAGCATCAATGAATCCACGCACTTCTGCTGCCTACAAGTTCAAGCAAATCAAATTGACATCACCAGCAATATCTTCAACAAACAAACAGGTAGTTGACTGATAAGCATAGCTTGTACTGCTTGGCATGAGAGTCAGCAGAGCCAAACAACTGCATATACAGTATTTACAAAGAAATCCTATGGGAACTGAAACCAGAATTTGTAAGGTCAAACCCAGCATAAGGCACAAACCTTTCCAAAAATGGGGTGGTTTTTATGCTCCGTCACATGTGGGAAATAAGCAGTGAACATCTGCTCTGTTCCCACATGTGACGGGTCTCCTTTTAGCGCTTTTCTCACAGCTGCCGATTTTTCTCGCCTCTGATATGGGGTGTCCTCGTTTATCTAGAAACACAAAACTCAGAACTAGCACTCAATTCTATTCAACCTTTTGTCATTGTTTGGTATGAAAGAACATTACAAATATGGTCTACTAAGATAGGAATGGAAAAATGACAGTGATACAGTGAACAAAGGAACTTGGAAAACCAAGGCCGGATGTACAGAATGCACAGGAATATTGGAAACACTGGCTTTCCCAAGACAAAATAACAATCTACATAATATAGTATCTCACCTTATAATCAGGAAATCTACATATATGCACTGCATATATGGCTGCAGGACAACCAGTTTTTTTTGTTGTCTGCATTCTGGTCTCCGCAAACACATGGTCTTCTTTGTGATGCTTTGCCTGAAAGAAATCATTGTTAGATAGCATTTATACAGTCAGTGATATCCAAAGACAGAGTCCACCACCAAAACCATAACATTCCTGTTGTCCTGAAAGAAACTTAACATGTGTAGGCTACACTTTTAGTGTGCAGGATAGTATTTGACCCGGTGCATCAGAAAGATGCAGGAAATGCCAATAATCCTCAATAATGTCAAAACGGTGCATTTAAACACAATATAAGTAGCCTACATATTCAAATGTGGTTTCTTGGAAACGTAAGGTTTTGTACTTTTTAGATGTGACTGTAAGTTTATCATTACACATGATAACCCCACCACACACACACATATATAGTTGATGAGAAATGTAGCATCTTGTACTATGGTTAACTAGCATTACAGTGAATGAGAAGGAGAGTGAGAGTGAGAGTGAGAGTGACCTACCAATTTCTCTTCTCGCTTCCTTTTATCTGCGGCATGTTTATCTCGCCCCTGGTGGCATATAAACGTTTTTGTGCCAAGCACAACAAAGGGCGTGCCATCAAATGCAACTGTCTTCAGCTGCCAATGGACAGCCTTCCCCGTTACACTCAATTCTGTGAAGAGAAATTACCTCAGATTTGTCTGTAGATTGAACGAGCAATTCCCAAGTACAGAGTGACATTAGTAGCGAGTACCAACTAACTTCGTTAGCTAGTTAGCCAACTTTAATTTTAGCTGACAGCTACAGTAACGTTATTATACTGCAACAGAGTAATTTGTCAACTCGTCATGACTGGTTCAAAGACTACAGCAGCTCGCTAAACTAGCTAGCTAGCTAATAACGTTGATTATTAGCTAATAACGTTATTGTTTGGATGAAATTACCAGTTTTTCCAAACAATTTGTCGCTCTTTAAAACAACAAATTTAGTCTTGGTTTTCTCCTCGTAAGAATGCAGATGCGCTTCAAACTCGGCGAGACAAGAATATTTTGAAGCAGCTCCCGGTATATCTGCCATGCTAACAAACAGTATACATCCATGGTACAGACTCAAGCGCTACTCTGCTGAATTAAGTGCGCATGTGCGAGACTCGCAAATCTAGGGTTACCATGAGATGTATAGGGTTACCCAGACCTTCTTCTTCTTCCCTTTGTTTCATGTCGGTTGGCATCCATACATTCACATTACTGCCACCTTCTGGAATGTAACACATTCACAGTACAAACTTTTATTTTTATTGAACAATTTCAAATTCTCATTAATTCAATTCAGTCTCAAGAAGGATACAAAAGCATGCATACAAACAGTAAATATAGAAAATATACATATATATGTACATATACATACTGTATACTCTAAGTGTAATTAGTGTATACATACATATGCACATATGCTTTTTATAACATAATTACGAGAAAGAAAAAGAGACAAAAAACATTTTAAATACTTGGGGGGTTGAGGATATGACAAATGTAAGCTATAGATATTTGAGCACAAGGACTATAACTCAAAATGCAAGAGACTTAAACATGACTTCATGTAATCCATTAACAGACTGGTTATTCTCGTATAACATCTTCTTTATGGATATTCACAGTACAAACTATTTATATTGTCCACCCGAAGTCATCCCATTCATGACATTTTCCATTCTATAACGCAGACCCAATTCAACTCAACTCTGTTTTGCTCCTGAAATAACTTTGTTTACGGTGAATTTGCATATCTTTATAGGCCGCTCCATTGCATTTTTAAAATTTCAACAACTTTGCACACTTGTCTAATGTATACAGTATGTTATCCTATGCTTATATTTTATTTTTTATTATATTTATAGTCTATGCTAAGTTTTTTTCCCTTACATTCTTGTACTGAGCTATTTTAATTTATTATTTGTTGTGTTTATTTTTCTCTCTCTTCTAGTGTTGATATGTGAATTTACTATCTATCTATCTATCTATCTATCTATCTATCTATCTATCTATCTATCTATCTATCTATCTATCTATCTATCTATCTGTACATGACCCAGCATTAGTAGAAAGTTGCGGAGGGGAGGGAGGGGGGAGATTTGTCTGACGTCATATTCATGTTGCCCAGTGTAAACAGCTCATTGGCTGAGCCGCGGTGATGGGGGTTCCCTGCCCCAGATTGCAGGGGTAAAACAATAAATCGACCCTATCACTTTAAATCTTCAATCTCTGGTACAGCAGAGATCATATACTGTCAGATAGTGGAGCGTGGGAAATATCACATTATACACCTGGGATACTCTGTATTTCAGAACAGTTTACAGACGGTTACTCGTAGTTTATTTATTACAAAAACCATTCTGTCTACATAGATAGGTCCTTTCATAAGGTAAGTTTAGCCATCCTCCAACCAAAAAAAGTCTATGCTATGTCACGGCTGACAAGCTAACCGCCGCACCAGCTAAATGTTAACGTTAGCTGCATTGTCTTGTCAAAACCACGACTGCTCGTTACGAAAGCAAGCAATAATTCAAAGTTGCCAACTGCGTGTGTAGCTGCTGTACGAACAGCCTACATTACCTGTCTAGTTAAGAAATACGAATATCAACCTAATTTAAATCTGCCTTCCTTTGTTTTCCTTGAGCTAGCATAGCGCTCAACTTCAACGGTTCGACAGTCAACTTAACGCAAGTTGGGGGTAATTTATACTTTAGTTAGAAAAATGCGTATTGTACAATTAATTATAACTAAAGAGTTGCTATTCTTCATTTCGGGTCGAGTAGACATTTTATTGGTGCACTACAGCGGCTATTGCAGGGCTTAACATTGTGTCAGCTTGATGTTTTTTTTTTCTCCTCGTTTGCAACCAGCGTGCAAGTTACTTGTGCGAAAGTACAGCAAAAAAATAACATGTTATTATTTTCTGCGTGTTGGCGGCCGTCACAAATGTTTTCCGTAAGATTTGTGTGTAAAAAGTGACCGCCGGCTGAAGGGAAAAACGACGACGCCACAAGTTAGCTTACCTAGAGCTAATGTTGGCTAAGCTAACTAGCAATGTCGCAAGCTTGGCGTTGCTTTTCCGTTTTGCTGTTAAAGATGAGATAAGCATTAATATTAATTTTGCTGTGCTTATATGATTGACAGTATAGGCGCACGGTGATCCTTAAATAGCTATAACATGCACGCATGATTTAAATTATGCATCTGTCACCGCATATCGCTAGTAATGAACATGCGACACATGTAAGATAAAATGTTGTTAGCCTAAATATTGGGAGGCCTCTCTTAAATAGTAGGCCACTGATCTACAGACAGATGTATGTAACACATATATGTGACGTACAGGGTTTTTTTTAAAGTAGGATTTAGTTAATTGTAGTAAAGTGCTTTTTCTCTGCTGCTTGACTCGAACGCCCGCATCGTCGCTTCCTATTTTATCTCCAGCCGGTTTCCCCCCTTTGTCTCATTGGATGAACGTGATGGCGCAGTTGAATGTTAGCTGGTAGGTTAGCCAGCGAGCTGTCTTTTCCTGTCAGGTTGATGTGGGTCAGATCAAACATGGGCCTAGTGAGACAAAGAAAGTAAAACATTGTTCCGTTGAAAGGAACACGTTTTTGTTCCTTTTTTTGTCCTGTTCAGACACATCTATGTTGTTGACATGAGGTACAATAAACATAAATGCGTACTAATATATAGGCTTCCTTAAAATGACCTGACCTCAAACAATCCATATAATTGACTCTAATCTTGATTTTATTATTTTTTTTATTTTTAAAAGAAATTTTCTCCTGCACTTGGTTGTTACAGGTTTCGTGGTTAAAACTAATGCAGAATATTACAACAGCCCTGCAAAAACCCCACCTTTTTAAAAGCTTACAATGTTCACTTTTTGTTGACTTGGGGATTCAACTTTACCCTTTCAGTTTTGTGGCTGCTGTTAGTTTCTGGTGCTGTTGAACTGGATTGCGTTATGACAGTAGAAACACCACCCGAGTATAATGCAATAAAACTCACCAGCACCACAAAGTACAGTCTCTTAAATGACTGTAAATGTGTAATCAGCACCTCTCTAAAAAATTTGAACAAGAACTAAACATTATGATCTTCATGGATGGAGATGTACTACAGGGCTGTAATAATGGACTGCATTAGTTTTAGTTAAATGTACCTCATTAACTGCCAACCGAGTGTGCGTTTATATACAATATGTGTCAACTCGTATTTCAAGACAATATAACTAAATACTGGTTTGTCTTCTGTTCCAGCACTTAATATTGTTTACCAAAGAAATGGTGATGGAGAAGCCAAGTCCCCTGCTTGTAGGGCGGGAGTTTGTGAGGCAGTATTACACACTCTTAAACAAGGCACCAGATTTCCTGCACAGGTAATTATCGAAATGTGATGTGGTAGCAAATACATATGTGGATTTTTGGGAATACTTAAATGTCATGTTGTTGTGCCATTTAGGTTTTATGGGAGAAATTCATCCTATGTTCATGGGGGACTTGACCCAAGTGGAAAGCTGGCGGAAGCAGTGTACGGGCAAGCGGTAGGTAAAAACTAAAGGAGAATTCTCTTTGAAAATACAATTTAGTGGGTGTCTGATACCAGGTTATTCATTTGTTTTCTACTGCCCCCTCCTGCATTGCAGTTATACTCAATTTTTACAATTACTTGAGCTCTGCTCAAATGCTTTAGTGGACTGGAGCTGTGTCCCGTTTCACCTCTTCCTACTTTCATATTTATTGTTATTGGCTTTTTGAGAACAGTCAAACAACAATAGAGAAAGAAAACAATGACAAAAAAAGAAATCCCTTCCTACAAATTTTAATCAGATTTTGAGTTTGTAGTGTGTTCAAACTGAGATAAATTTATTTTTTTCAACTTGGTCCGTGCGTATACTAAATTCACATGATTTTTAAAAGTTGTGCAGATGGACACTGTAGCTTCCTCCTAATTCTATTGTACATACTATTTTTACACAGTATGTATATGCTGTTCTTTATAGCATACTGTTTTTGTAGTAAGCACACAAGAAACGAACATACATCAGCATAACATAGTAACAGGAAACGGTTCTATATGTGCGGCAAAAACTGCCGATAATCTTAACAGACAAAAAGCAAAACGTTTCCCACTATGACACTTGATTTGTTTTTCTAGATATTTCTGTCGCTGTTTTTGTAGCCATGAGTATCTCCTCACTCCCTTTGTGCATTGAATTGTGGGTCATTAGTGTCAATCAAAAGTGCCATTAAAATATCAAGTGTTTTTTAGTATGCATGCTGACTTTTTTGATTGTACGTAATTTTATCACTTGAACACACTACACCATTTTAGAATTACAGGATGATGTTTGTTGATTTCAACCAATTTGTCCCTTATGGGGTTTTTTTTTTTGGTTCTCTATTTCACTCTGTATCTCTTAGGAAATCCACAAGAAGGTCATGTCTCTGCAGTTTAGTGAATGCCACACAAAGATCAGGCATGTGGATGCCCATGCCACACTAAGTGATGGAGTGGTGGTGCAAGTCCTCGGAGAATTGTCCAACAATGGTCAGCCCATGAGGAAGTTTATGCAAACGTTTGTGCTTGCTCCAGAGGTGAGTACATCTACCTTTCAGTCTCATCGATTTTTAGTTGTAAATTAGAATTTTTGATCTTCTGATTGGCTCAAACAGAGCTGGTAAAACAAAATGAGTTGCTATTGCTAAAATGAAATTACTCTGAAAAAAGAGGACTATTTGAAAGAATACCAATAAATGAATAATAGAATAAATGTCAAGGTCATTCAGTTTAATATGTGGTTAGCTTTGTGATTTTTCAAATCGATGCTCTTGAACACAACAAAATGTTTTGTTGTTATTTTTTCTCTTCACATGACAAATTTGATTTTCTTTAGGGTTCAGTGGCAAACAAGTTCTACGTCCACAATGACATCTTCCGTTACGAGGACGAGGTTTTTGGAGACTCTGAAGCTGAGCTTGATGAAGGTAAGATGTTCACAAATATCCCATAAAGACCTTGTTTGTTTTTTGTGAGTTTTTAGCTCATGTGTTCATGGTTGAATGCGAGGGTGCTCATGCAAATAAGTTCTCAATTTGTTTTTTGCTTTTTCCTCATTTAGAGTCAGAAGAGGAAGTTGAAGAGGAGCAAGAAGACAGGCAGCAGTCCCCCGAGCCGCTTCAAGAAAGCCCTAACAGCACCACCTACTATGAACCTCATCCCGTCACGTATGCTAAAATTTATCATAACTTCGATATCATATTTAAATGTTTCCCTTTGTTTTGTTTTTTAATGTAGCATGGATTATTTTGCCTATTAGAGTTGATTTATCTGTGGAAGTGTAATCATGCTGATTTGTGCTCTGCAGTAATGGAGTAGAGGAGCCAATGGAGGAGCCAGCTCCAGAACCCGAGCCGGAGCCTGAACCAGAGCCCAAAGTTGAGGAGATAAAGCCTGAAGTAGATGAGAAGGTTCTGGAAGAGATGGAGGAGAAAGCCCCTTCACCCGTCCCTGTGGAGTCCCCACCAAATACCCAGGAGCCTCCCAAGGTGAGGCCGATGTTTCTCATGTAGTTTACATCTCAGTAGTTTTCTTGAATAAGATTACTAAAGCTAGTCTGAGTTCACTGAATCTTTGATGTCTTATAACTGAGGTGCTGTAATCTGTGTGTTTTACATGCACTTGAGTAACTGGGTTAGAGCCGGGTTTCTCCAGTAAGTTGATTTTGAGATACCTGGTTTCTGTTATCAGGACAGAGGATAAGAAAAACGTGATTTGTCCAGCTAGATTTCTCCTAAAGAACACAGATTTCTTGTGTACTGGTAACCGGGTTTCTATTTTATTATCCAGCCAAATAAGCTGAACAATAATTCAGGCTATTTTTGTGGTAATGACCTTTAACTTGGCACAGTCTGTGCTGCTTTTTCCCTCATTACTCTGTGTCTTGTCATTCCCCCAACAACAGACTGATTTGTTAAGTAAAGTAGGTCATAGGCAAGCAGGTAACTAGTCCATCACACCACCTTTTTAGATTTCAGCAAAACATGAAGTCAGTGTGAGGTCACGATCTGAGTGTTGCAGAGAGTCTGTCTGTATTGGTTTCTATTTTTCGCCCACTCTCTCGTGTGCTCGATTTATCTCTGTACCAAGGCGTATTAGCCTGAGATGGGAGGATAAATGGAGAGACTACACCTGAACAGTCTTTATAGTATGGAGAACCCCTGGTTCACACAGGGAAAGTAACGGTGGGGCGGCTAGATCCAAGAAGAGGTAATTACGCGAATGGATGCATTCTTGTATTTAAATGAATTCCATCCAAAGTCTGAGTGAAACACAAAGTATCCTCTAGAAGTCTAAATAAGTCGATAACCACTATCAGATACATTCAGGCTGTGATGAAAAACTGTGCTCACTCTGACTGCCTGTCCTCTCACTGCACCATCAGTCTGCTCTGGCACAGATGCGCTAAAAAAAAATCCAACTGCAGCGTCCTCTGTCACTAATAGTTAAATTAAGAAAGCTATGCTTCAAAAATAAAGATGGGATAGGGGAGAAATCTGATTACTGACTTGCTGCATGCGTAACCAGATTTACAGTATCCAGGGTACTACAGTGCATGTAAATGTCAGTTTATTCAAAAAAAGGCTGTTTGTTGTGGATGTCAGACAACCAGAGATCTGTTCCCACACAGGAACACAGTTATTTCTATTCAATAATTTTCCATCAAGCTTACAAAAATGTATTCATGTATTTTATTCTCAAGTTTGTCTAAGTTATTTTGCCATGCACAAACCAGTAGCACATCACTCAGCCACCAGACATTTCTGTGGTGGCAGTTACATGCTCTGCCCAATTATATACCCACTAATATTTTTAGTGTGTTGTTGCAGCCCTAACGATTCAATTACTGCATCACTCACAGACTTTCTCCTGGGCCTCAGTGACCAGTAAAAACCTGCCTCCTTCTGGTTCAGTCACCTCCTCTGGAATCTGTCCCCATGTTGTTAAAGCTCCAAGCTCACAGGTAAATAAATACCACTGGACGTGAAATTTGTGGGATATCATTTAAGAAATATATTCTAATAAAACGAACTGTGAGGGAACATTACACACGGGTCACTATGAAATCTATACTACACTACGCAGGAGTCTACCACAATGTTTTCATCAGCTTGTTATCCATTGCATTGAAGATTAGATGGTGACTGTAGATTTAAGTGATTGAAGACAGTAGATTTTAATGTGTGTATGTGAGGAGTACCACTGTTAGAGCTAGGTTCTCATCCATTTTCAATCAAGGTAAATTCCCCTTTAAAGCTTTAAGTACTTACAGATGAGAATACAAAAATGTGGAAATATTTTCGTGCTCCCTTTTTGCATCTGACCTTATTCATATTTGTGTGCTAGTACTACTGTCCACCACTGTAGTTGATTGATAGAAGAATAAAACTGATTCTTTACAGTTTTATTCTAGAAGGGGAAAAACAAAACTTATCTGAAAACAACTGAAGTTGAAGCCTGAAGTTTTATAAATTGTTAGGATGAACTCAGATACTACTACTGCATCAACAACAGCAAAAACTCTCAAAAGTAGACGAGTGAAAGTTGGAGTGGCTGAGGAGCGTCCTTAAATTTTGATCTAACCTGAAAGCAAAATTGTAGCACACAAAATACCAATATAACAAAAAATGGATTGACGGGACAAGCAATCACTTCAGAAAATGTAATTTTCCTGTGTCAATGCCCAAATCAGTGAGCATTGCAACAAAGTACCATGTAAAGCCACGATAAAAGCGTAGTCTTTTTTTGTTTGTTTGTTTAATGTGACACTTCCTTCATACAGCCCAGAGTTGAAGCAAAGCCGGAGGCACAGACAGCACCCCTCCGACCCCGAGACCAGCGCACGCGGGACAGACCAGCCTTCACTCCACGGGGTCCCCGGCCTGGTACTGCCAAAACCACTTTCCCCAAATCACTGTTTAAGAGTGTTTATTTGGTTTATTCTTAAACTCTGCATGTCTTTGTCACTAATAGATGGTGTTGCATCTTCGGAGTCACAAACGGGAAAACCACACTTAAGTTTTGTTAACAAAGGTAAATATTTAAGTCACATTTGAGTTAATTAATCATCCTGTTTCATGATTATTCTTCCTCAGTGAGAGTATTATTCAGTCATTGGCTTCTTACACTTGAATTTCACTTGATGCCGGGACTTCTAAGTTCTTTAAAGCTGATCTGATGTTTTTCTGCTTGCTTTTTCGTTGTGACCTGCAGGTGGCAGGGGAGACGCTGAATCTGGTGACATGGACAGCAGGCGGATCGTCCGATACCCAGACAGCCATCAGCTTTTTGTCGGCAACCTCCCACATGACATCGATGAGAGCGAGCTCAAAGACTTCTTCATGAGTATGTTTCCTCAAAAAGCAATAACATTGTCAATGCACTCTTTATTTATGTAATTACTCAGTTTAAAATACTTCATGCCTGTTTTTGACTGTAAATAAATGTAAGTTTAATATCTTTTTTTTTTTCATATCGCAGCATATGGAAATGTTGTTGAGCTGCGGATCAACACCAAGGGTGTCGGTGGGAAGCTTCCCAACTTTGGATTTGTGGTCTTTGATGACTCTGATCCTGTGCAGAGAATCCTGGGGGCCAAGGTAGAAGGGGCATGTATTGACATTTCATTACCCACTTTCATTCATTTGGTGGTGGTTTGGTGACACGCATTTTTACAATTAGCTTGACACTGGATTTCACAGTTGGGTTAAACACCCATAGGACATGAAATGCTTAAAGATGTTGTCTGTTATAATACTTACATAATGTTAGTTTCCCAGTGTGATTTCAGTAACAAATTTCACTTGTTAACAGAGAATCCAAGACCGCGATCAGACCAACTATAGCATTGCGTCAAAAAATAAAATAAGCAGTAAAAGAAGTGCAGTTTGAAGGCTTTGAGGCAGAATTTGACAGCTCTGGGAAGCTTTCACTGCAGCCATATTTTTCTGCAAAAGCTAAAATTGGCTCAATGCTTCTGTAAACCCTATAAGTGCTCAACCTACAACGTTAGCTCGCAGTTATTTAATTGACCATCATAGTGTTTTCCTGGATGACACTGGACTTCAAAAGTTAAGCCAGGATCAAGTTTTATGCTTTTTTTTTTTTTTTTTTTTTAAATCCCTCTATGGTGGAACAGACTCTGAAACACTTTATAGCAGGTTATGATACTCTGAGACAGGATAGTACAACTTTGGAAAATTGTCATGTTGCAACAATAACAAGATAAAGAAATTCGATGTTCAGGTTACAAACCCCGCGTTCTTTTTACAGAACCTTTCACTCGCTGGAGTTGTCATTCAAATGAATGAGGCAGCTGAGTGTTTTTTGTTTTTGTTTTTTTTTCCTCCATGCGTTGCTGTTGTCTGTCTGAACGTGGCCTTTGAGGTTGGTTTATTTTACTGGCAAGGACACACTGGATGAATTTATCAGATCAAACCAGTGTGATGCATAAGATTACTCTCATAGATAAAACAAACCTGTGTGCAAACCAGTGAATGATGTGGGTCGTGAAATTGACGGGGAAATATTAAGTCCTGGTTTCTTCCGTAGTGACCTTTTTGCTCTTCTTCCTGCAGCCCATCATGTTCCGAGGTGAAGTGCGTCTGAATGTGGAGGAGAAGAAGACGAGGGCGGTGCGTGAACGAGAGACCCGCGGTGGAGGAGACGAACGTCGGGACATGAGGCGCAACGACCGGGGTCCTGGAGGTTCTCGAGGCATCGTGGGAAGCGGAATGATGCGTGAGCGTGACGGGAGGGGACCACCACCCCGAGGCAGCATGGCCCCCAAGCCCGGCATGGGCTCTGGAAGGGGCTCCGGTGGCCAGGGAGAAGGTCGCTTCACAACCCAGCGCCGCTGAGAAGAGCACCACCTGCAGTGTGGAAGTAGTACCGTGTTCTTCATCTTCAACCGTTCTCGTTAACGAAAAGAAAATCTTCATGTATAAACGTATATATTTGTTTTTGTTTTTTTTGTTTTGTTTTTTATTTTTTGTTCCCTCTTTGCTTTGGAATGTGACACAGCCTGTCAACCATTTGTTTGTGAAATAGACAAAACAAAATAAGCAAACAAAAAATTCGCTTATTAGTTGTGAGCTGAGCATCCTTTTTGGGTATCTCAAGAATTCACAAACTTTAATTTGTAAATTCGTGAAAAAAGGCAAACCAACCAGGAGTAATCTGCCACATTAGGAGGGACTGATAAAGACTTGTAACTACGATAATACAGCCCATCATTTGGAAAAGAGATTATATGCCTTGACTTAACTGGGGCGCTGCTTCACGAAATCCCTCTATTGCACATTTTATATGGTAGTTTTCTGCCCGTTACTGTTGGAAAAGAGTGAGATGCAAAATTTGTGCAGTTCCAGGGGAAAAGCTTGCCTTTTACTTTTTTCCTTTTTGAGAGACCACTGCTTCAAAATTGCATAATGCACTCATCAATATGCACTAATGGGTACTTTTGTCGTGTTACATTGACAACCATGCTCGGAACGCAGCTGGAGAGACCTGTTTGTCTCAAAGCGATACGACTTACGGGGCAGGCCTCGCTCACAGCCTGTTCGCTGTGACCAATGTACTTTTCACACTTTTGACCCAAAACTACGCTTCAATTACTGCTGGATGGACAAGATGACAAGCAAATCTACATTATATTTTTCCTCATTTATAAATAATAAAAAAAAAAAGCTCAAATCCTTGACTTTTCACCAAACGAGTGGGGGGACAAAGGATAAACAAGAAACAAAGCTGAATAGAAGAGTGGTGGTAATGATGGCGGCTCGCTCCGTTTTTCTTTTGATTCCAAGTTTGTTTGTTTTGGTTTTTTTTGTTTGTTTGTTTTTTTTTTTTCTTCATGTTTTTCCCTGCCAGCTAGACCGCAAAACTGGGACGGACGACACCTCCCTCCCTCTTCCCTCCCTTTTCTGTCTTAAGTGCGGAGTAACAGAATAAATGTACAGCAAAAATCACAGTTTACTGTATGTTTTGTTTTTTTCTGCGTATATTTTCATTTTCTCTTTCGACTTGATAAAAGCATGATGGTGCCTTCTCTATTTCACCTTTTCCAGTCTTACTAAAAAGCGTTGCGGTTCGAGGCTCGCTGCCTCCTAATGTGGAGCTGCTCATTTTGAACTATTGTCTACTGGGAGCAGATTTAAAAAAAAAAAAAAAAAAACTTGCAGTATTCACAAGATTAAAGTTTTTTTTTTTTCTGGTGCATATTTGATTTTTTCCATACTGTTTTACTACCTAAGATGATCTGCTGTGAGTTTTGTACATTTGTTTTGTATTGTGTCTGTTCTGGGTTTTGTAGAGACAATAGGTGCCTCGAGTTCTGTTTGATGTTAAATGGTTAAAGAGGTGCACATGAAGAACTTCTCCCAAAAAAAAAAAAAAGGTACATTAAAGACGGTGAGAGTTGACATGCTTTGTCCTTGGTTTTAACAAGTCATAGCTCAACACGAGGATGATTTTCAGTGAACTGAGGTTTGCATTTTGGAAAGAGAAAATTGTCTCAATGTTTCAGACACTGTTGATCCTTACTTTCAGTCTGACCATAGTTTTTTGCAACTCATGGCAGCACTCGGGTTAATTCCTGGACTCACAAGTTGTCAGACTGTTCTTTTTTCAGCAACAATTTTGTAATCTGTGTGGGTGGGCTGGCCGTAGTTCCAGCCCACAGACTAGCAAATAATTGTGCTCACTTTTTCTAGCCGTTTATGCATTTGTATTTTCATATGCTGATTATTCATTGTGCTTATTATATTCATTTATTTTTTACAGTCAGTGTGAATGCCATACTGGTAGGCTTTTTCTTGTCCACTACCGTAATTTTTCTTTTCTTTTCTTTTTTTTTTTTTTTTTTTTTTTACCACTCGATAGGGAGGGAAGATCTTGGTTTCAGCTGGGAAGGAAAAAACATGACAAACATGAGATGTTATCTGTTATTTTTGTTGTTATCTTGCACTGAAATGGGAAGTGAAATTTGATGTAGCATTTTTCTGGACAAACATGCTAATGAGGTCTTCCTTGTCTGGTGGTATTGCACTATTTCCAACATTTCTGGGACAATCTGTCAGTTTGAACACAGCCTCTCTCCAAATTTCTCATCTGGCATAAAAAAAAAAAAAAAAAAAAAAAAGTCAGCCTGAAATGTTTGCTCACTTGCAGTTGAAATGAGATTTGATGTACAGACATGGCACATTTAATGTAGTTTTCCCTCAGTAATGCTCAGCTACACTCTTGTAGCTGAGATTAAAAAAAAAATATTTTCACATGTGAGGAATAATATCAGTTTGACCTTTATATTACAGAAACTTTCCAGGTCCTTGAGTGTTTATTTTTAACACTTCTCATGGGTGACTGTACCCCGAATGTTTATTTGTCAGGTAAATTGCATAACACGGGCACTTGACTGCAATCATACTTTTACAGCAGAGGTCAATGAAGAGAGTGGTGAAGAAGAGCCATCATGCTTTCAGACCAATCTGTGCTTTTACATCTCAGTGGTGGTAAAATGTTTGAACGTATCAAATTTATGGTTGGATCTTTTTCACCGAGGTCTTCGAGGACCACAACCTTCTCCAAACTTTCAAGGATCCTCAAAAGCTGTAAATGTAAAAAAAAAAAAAAAAAAGAAAAAAAAAAAAAAATTTTTTCCTGTGGTTGAAAATGCAGTAGAGTGGATCCGCATTGTGAATCATTCCAGTCCTCTTGAATGGAAATAGAAGTACCTTCTTGGCTTTAGCAGGTGTGGTAAACAGTTGGCTGCCATCTTAATTTACTGTGTTTACCCTTAACTTGTTGCTAGTACAAAACCGTTGCAGGTGGAGAATCTTTTTTTTTTGTTTTGTTTTAATTTTATTTTATTTTTTGTTCTTTTTTTTTTCCTTTCCATTTTGAATGTGTTGGACTTAACATACAATAAACTACTGATATCAGCACCACTCATACCGTTTGTCATGTTTACAGGTTACTACATGAGAGATAGTGTGTACATTGATACGGTTGCCAAAGCAGACAACACGGGTAGCGATTAGATCTGCCGCAGGTGTTTGGAGATGTGCTATCTGTCTCAGTTTCTAACAAACTGAAGTTGAAGTTGTTGGTGCAAGTCGAATGGCAAACAGTGAATAATTAAAAGACCGTTATTTGTTTTTATCTCAAATATTTTGCACTTGACAAGACAAGTTGTGGTTTTTATTTTGGGTTATACTCTTGGTATTCATATTTAAGACTGACGTTTAAAAGAACCCTTAAGCATTTGTGTGAGTCTCCAATTTACACAGTTACACATTTATAATTGTTATCCGTGTAGAAAAGAGTTTAATCAGTCTTGTGATTTGTGGCACCTTCAGTATGTTGTCTTCAGTCACCATCTTCTACAGATGACGTTTCAGATAACATTTGATCCAGGAGGGGACCTCTTCAGTTCCCGGTTTCATTGCAGAAAATGCCGCTGCTTTGCTGAAACCGGCCCACTGAGTGGTGTTTATCTCTCTGATTATCCAGGAACCACTGTAGAGCCTGAAGTAAGCCAGATGGACTGTGTCAAACAACCTGCCCCCCCTCTTTGTGCTTCATCAGCACCTCATCCATACACATGAAGGTCTCCACTGACTGGATTATGTGGGAGAGGGTAACAGGGCCTGACAGGTAGGTACAATACATGAGGCGGATATGTATCATGTCCTGGTTTATTGACGAGATTGGAGGTGGAGTGGTTTTGCTTCCCATCAAAGGATCATCTGCCATGAAGGGTTCTCACTTCTTAACAGCAGCTGTCTGCAGCCCCTAAAAAAGATGAATGAATGAATCTCTGGATGTGTTCCTGAGACATCAGTCTTATGTGACGCCACGTTTGTCGTTTCCTGAGGATTCTTGTTGGTGGTTGACAGCGATACGTCCATCAGGAGAAAGAAGAAAAGATCCAGCACCATTATTTATGCCTGAGATTTTTATTATAGGACTGCTAAATGCAGAGCCGTAGCCAGGATATTAGAAATACTAAAGTCATGAGTACAAACAAAATGTTGACCAGGCACCAAAAATAAAATGTGAATGCAAATGAATACATTTAAATTATTTCGACTTTAAGACGTTATGTTAATTGTCCAATAACAGTATGTTGTCTGTGGATTTTATTCCCCTACATTAAAGTCTAAATGCTGTTTCAAAGCATTATCCACCGTTGCATTTGCAGTTTGTAGGCAAAAAAAACAACTAAATAAAATAAAAACAAATAGATTTATTAAAATATTAATAACCCTTCATCAGAGTGATATGGAATTACATTCCTGAGTGCGTTTAAACAGCTTGTAGATCAACTTTTTGTATCAGCCAAGTCACATATTTGTGGACAGAGTTGGGGTTTCTTGGCTCATCAGTATGATTAAATCAGAATTATAAAGTGAACTGTGGAGACTTGTCTTAAACCAGATTCCTCCTTAAATGATTGATGATTGTATTTCTTGTTGTGGATGGTTGATTTCTTTTCTGCAGATTTTATTTCCAAACATGAAAGTCTGAACATGTTTGGAAAATCTTCTCAGAAAATGTTTCCTGAAGACCCTCCGTGGAGCTTTTTAAAACAAAATGTGGTGGATCTGAAATTGTTGTATATAAATATTTATATTATCATAGTGGATTGCTTCACTAATCGCTTACTCAACATCACTTTATCAACAAAATCTTAATTACTTTAATTGCAGCATGTACACGAATCAGCTTGTGGCTCAGTATTGAGAGATAAGAGATGAGCAGAAGGGTGACGGATGGACGACACGCTAAAGAGCACAAGGAGAGTGTTTACATGCTGAGATGTTGAGGAATCAAGACATGACTGGACTGGATACTGTTAGGAGGATATGAATAACCATATTCCTCATGTTCCTGAACACGATCAAAACCAGGATACTTGTGTACATGTAAAAACACTCAATGAATAACCACAATGAACCCAGATATTAGAGCAGTCACATGGAAAATGAGGTCAGAGCTCCGGCTATCAGAGAGGACACTGAGGTCATGAGGGACTTTAACGTTTTAGCAACCTTGAGGGAACAACACCTTTTTTGTAGACTTAATCCAGTATTTTTCAGCAGGATACATGTACAGTATTTCTCCACCAATGTTTTTATTCCTCACTGACCTTCATTTTGGGAGAAAAGAGACACACTGAACAGATGTAATTCAATTTATTAAATACAATTAGGACATTTTGACATTAAGAATTCATTGGGTAATATTCATCATGTGACTTTTTCCTTCCTTCTTTTTTAAATACTTTATTGAGGCATTATTTGAGTTCATTGATGATGTTCATACTGGGTTTACTGCCCCAATTCACTCATGTTTCAAGTGATTTTTATGTGCAATAATGAACAAATCATCAAACATATTGCACAATTGTGAGTCACAAAGGAAATAATAATAATAATAGAAGGTTGCCTACACACCTGATATGATGTGACTTCAGCTGTAACCTACAGCATTAAAATGCTTCTTTCATCTTTATGACCTTGTGATGTTTCAAAGTAACCTCAGTTTTATGTCTGTTGAATATCAGTGAATCTCCTGGTTACATGTTTACTACTACTAATAATAATACAATACATAATAATATAGCTCTACCAGCTGCCACTCTGCTGCATAATGAGTACTTCTCCTTTCTCTTTGACAATTTGACATTCTATTACTACTCTTACTTATGTAAATGATCTGAACACTTCTTCCACTACTGCTCAAGTGTTATTTTTCACACACAGTAATGAACTGAATTAAGTTCTCTTTGTATTTGTGTGTTATCTTTTCACACACAATAATTAATAGAACTGAAATGTGCATTTCCTGAGGAAAATCTATGTGTGAGAGCTGGCAGCTGCCAGATATCTGCTGCCACTACAAGCTGCTGCTCCAGCAGTAATGTTGTAAATCTTGTAGCGCCACCTACAGGTCAAATTGTATCAAGTGCTTAAGAATTGTTCAGCGTACCCATCTGTACAACATAGCTGAGTTTGGCTGCCAAGGATTACATTTACATTTAAGAGATATAGCAGTTAATAAGTAGTATGGTGGTGTTTTACTAATGGTCCCCTACAGATGAACATGGAGACAAACTCTGCACATACATCATTCTGCTCAGTGAAAAGAGCAAAATTCA
The DNA here is from genome assembly GCF_914725855.1 of Thunnus albacares. Classification (NCBI taxonomy): domain Eukaryota; kingdom Metazoa; phylum Chordata; class Actinopteri; order Scombriformes; family Scombridae; genus Thunnus; species Thunnus albacares. The sequence continues at coordinate 23,757,466 of NC_058108.1, read as the reverse complement.
ACTGAAGAAACAAGACAAACACATTTTTAAATGTAGGGGGACTTTAAAGAAACTAAAGCCTTACTGCTGAAAGCATCAACGCTTTGTCCTCGACCCACATAAGGTACATTTTTCCAGGACATACGCAGGTGTTTATTTGTGCCCAAGAACAAGCATTAGTGAGAGTGTGTCTTTCTGTATTTATATATGCAGGTATATTGTTCATGTCTGCCTTTGTGTGTAGTCACATGCAGCGCAGGTGGGGATTCTTTGAGAAAACACGAGGCTGCTCCTCGTAATGGTTCTACAGCATAGACACACACACACACACACACACACACACACACACACATACAGATTTGATGAATAAATCTCAGGTCCATCTCTCTTAATTATAGTCAATTAGAGGAGGGAAAGCAAAGAAGACAATACAAGCAATAAAAGAGTGAAGGAAGGAACAGTGCGAGGACAAGGGAGGAAAAAATGAATGAAGAAGAAAAAACAACAAACAAAAAAAAGGACAAGAAAAAGCCAACATGTTTAATTCATAAATTGCATCAATGCCCAATGCTGCAAATACAAGTTATTGTTTCTCAATGAAATGATGCTGGAGACACAGAACATATGAGGATGCAGTGTGACACCTGTTGCTAACAGCATATGGACGAGAGCAGGTGTTCTGGCTGTTCCTGATGGTGATGAGCAGATAATTGCAGGTCACCCAAATGAGACATTTCTTTTTCCTTGGGCTGAGAAACCCAAACAAAATAATCAGTACTAACACCTCACTAACCTTTATCACACCGTTTTTCGCAGGACTACTGAAGGAAACTGAAGGCTTTAAACATTTGCTATCAGGACAGCATGCCTCTGGTACGTGATGTTTGAGGAGAATATTTTGGCTGAAATGATGTGACTATAAAAAAAACACGGACAGATCTGTGACAACATCCATAGAGACATTACAAAACTGTGTTTCCACTTGCTGTCATCATTATCAGTTATTACCAGCCAAAGGAAACTGAGGGTGGAGCTGCGGCAAACACAGCTGACTGATAGACTGAGACGGTTCTGTTGATCAGGTCAATATGGTCACAGCAATTAAAAAAAAAAAGTCTAAACATTATTTCACTTAACAATATTTTTCTGAAATGGATCATATTTTACGCATATAATCAGCTCAGTTGTCATGATTAGTAGCACTACACAGTAGCCTGTTGTATAATGTCTTCTGTGGCTCTGGAGAAGCGTTGTTGTCTGAGAAAATAACGCTGATGATGTCACTGTAATGTCATCAGGGTTATCTCAGTTTGGCATGGAGACGACAAATGTTAAACAGAAAGCTGGTGTCACAAACTGGAGCTGTGGAGTCTGAAAGTTGTGGCCGGGTAACATGCAGGAAGGGTCTAATAAAGAGGTTGCATTATGGGAAGTGTAGGACAGGACATTTTAGCTGCTTCAATTCTCATCATTCATTTAAAAAAATCTCTCTTCTGAGTCCCAACTTCTTAGAGGTGCAGTAGTAACTGGAGAACTCCTTTAAAATCACCACCATACAGGACATTGTGGGTTAAAGGGGAACTCCGACAATATTTCACCTGAAACTGAGGTGGTGGAGATTTTATACTGCATGTGAAAAAAAAGTAGTATAAAGCCTTTTATGTCACCAGAAGGTGCTGTGTGAAATCTGATAAACGTCCTCAGGTGATGTCACTTGAGTCAGCATCAGTTGAAGCTGAAGACTACAAGTTTGAAAATGAAATCAATCTGAAACCAGTGAGGTTACCAGACCTCGGTAGCCCGCTCCTCATCTCTGCTTGAGGCTAGCAGCTCCAGGCTACATTAGCCACTATTAGCATAACACACCTGAACTTCAGATCAAACTGTCAGCTGCGGAGTTGCATTGTGGGCAATGTAGTGCAACGCTAAATCAGTGGCGTACTCTTAAGGGATTTCATTCTTGTCTCTGAGTGTCCACCACACATAACTGTCAACAGTGGGCTTTGAAAATAAGGGGTATCAGTCCTTGCTGAAGTGTTCAGACTGTTTTCCTATAATTAACACATTCTTGCATGCTCACTGTAGTGTGTCATACACACTGTGTACACTGTATACATATATACACTGTATGTGTCGTACACATATTTGCAGTCCCTGTTCTGCAGTCTTTTAGTAAAAATGTATGCTTGGCTATTTTTTTACACCTTGTATTTGTGCCCATTAATAACACATTAAACCAAATTAATAAATTAAGACCTAAAATGTCCCACCTCACGTTCACTTTTTTTTTTACTTTATTGCTGAAATTGATAAATCATAATACTTTTTTTTTTTAACCTATTTATAATTGTAGCTTAAAGGACAGCATATCTGATGCATAGCTTAATGCGTTTACCAATAATCTTTTCATGAGTGGTGGCTGTGAAGTGATGTGTGATGTTTGTGACATTTCTAGGACTGTGTTGTATGACCTTTAATATCACAGGGCCTTTGAAGTGGCCCCAACAGTGAATAAAAAGGGGGTATGGGTCTAAAAGGGGGAGTCAGGAGTCTCTCTGACTAGACTGTCTTGCACAACCTGTGCCGACTCTCTGGATCAAGCACAATACTGCTCTAAGTTCTTTTATTGTTGCTCCTTTTGGTTTTGAAGAAGGATATTGAATCAACATCAGGGTCTTATACTACAGCCCATGTCAGGAAAGATGTGCAGCAGTAACAGCGTTGTTCAGGCACAAAAACTGGTGGAACAACTTCGAGTGGAGGCAAGCATGGAGAGAATTAAGGTATGTAAGAATCTGAATAACTACATGCTTTCTAGCTGCACATATCAATATCTCAACTGTCCCACTTAAGATGTTTGAAGATTTGCATGGTTCATAATGTACAGAGTGTACCAGCATGCTCCATGTCTGTTATTTAACACAGGATGTCCACTATTTGTTATTATTACATTGTCTTATATCCTGTAAAATGTTATCCTGTCCACCTTTGTCCCAAAAGATCTCCCTCACAGCAGCAGACTTGGTCCAGTACTGTCAGGACCACAGACGCAGTGACCCTCTGCTCACCGGCATCGCTGCCTCATCCAACCCATTCAAAGATAAGAAGACCTGTGTGCTGCTTTAACAGTCCTGAGTACAGACGACCAGTGCTACTGATGACTAACACACAACAGACAGCCACATGGGCAGCTTCTGTATGAGAGTGAAACCACAGATTTTCTACTGTCAAAGGACTACAAGATAAACCTTTTACTTCACCATATATAGTACAGCTCATAGTTCTTACACATTGCCCTTTAAACCTAAATTAAAGTCAGCGCTAAGCATAGATGAGGAGCAGATTATAGCTGACTGAGAAAGGAAAGAGTTCAACATACAAAAACTGCACAAATTAAGTAGACAATATGATATTTTAACAACTGTTTTGTCCAGTCCAAACAATCTTTATGCTTCACCATAATTCATCACAGGGCTGTGAACAAAGACCTTCAGCCATTTAATGACATTGTTTGTGGAAATAGTTGCTTAATGTGTTTTATTGTTTACATCTGTCAAGTATTGTGCAAATTACTTATAGTTAGATTTACCCAAGCAGTTAAATAATTGTTAAAACTAACACACCAATAAATTCCAATAAATAGCTTTACAAATACAATCGTGTGTCACAGAGGGCTTTATGTCAATGTACATGACAAGTAACTGTAATGCTTTTGGTAAAATGTCAGTTACTGTAATGGATTCAGTCGGTTTGCAAGCATGTAAATACTGTGAAGCCTTTAAATGTCTGTTGTTTCCACACCGTTTGAATGAGCTAGACAGGCGCTTCTGCAAACATAGTGTCTATGAGACCTTTGAGTACTGGCACAAAATGGCCAATATCACACAAGGGCCACCCTGTTGGCCTACTGATGAAGACGTAAACATAACCACATACCCGCCGTTGTTAGACCCCGGCCACAGACGCACACTTTCAACTGTCAGATAAAGGAATTACAAAAAGTTAAAGGGCTTTTGGTTGAAGTTCATGTAAACTGAACTTTCCTACCCTCACCTCCGTCATAATAACAATATCAACACTTCGTAGATTCAGCCTTTTCTTTGACAAAAAATGAGTTAGCATTAAACAACTGCGGCAGATATTTCTAAAAAGCTGTTTGGCAGCGCAGCAAAATAAATCAATTTATTCTGTTAATTTCCAGTCTACCTCCTAGTGTTTATTTAAATTACTACTTACATCTCTCTTGATATAGCAGCCAGCCAGCAAGACAAGAAAGACATTTCTTTTTTTTTCCTCCTTGTTTTCCAAATTCCAAAATTCTGAAAGACCACTATGGTGTTGACAGTCATCAGGCTTTATCCCCACTTGCCTTCAAGTCTTGCCATGAAGTTTGCTGGTCTTGCTCTTTCATTTTCTGGGCCTCCAGACTTCCACACACACATACACACATACACACACACACACACACACATATCCCCTGAGGCTGCAGCAAAGATTCCAGCCTCCGCACTCAGCTGACAGTTGAAAACAGGCGGCGTATGGTTGAGAAGATGAAGACGCAGGAAGAAAAACATTTCAGAAATGAGGATGAGCCTGAATTAGTCAACTACGAATATTTAAAAACACAGAAAAACCACAAATCTTCACAGACACTTGATACTTCTTAACTTCTTAACTCTTAACGTTTTTAAAAAAATATAAACTCATCTTTATATAATCTAATCAATAATATAATCTTCAAAAGGAAAACGATTTGACGTTTTAAATGTCCATGAGATGTCGTACGAAGCACTAATCCCACTGACTCCAGCTTCAGCTCATGGACTATACTTAGAGCTAAGCACATATCATGGAGTTGGGTTTTAGGATCGTATATGAACATTTTATACATTAAATGCTGTCATGGCTCAATATAAGAACAATAATGTTAATATCTGAAGTAAAGTTGTTCAACTGAATGAATTTCAAGACCCGAACCCCCTTTCCCAAAAGCATCTGTGGGCTTTTTTGAGAGGGGTGTTTCTCAAAAGCATCATAATTAAGATGCTCTTAGAAATGATCATTGATTAACGAGTGCCTCCTTACCAGAGTGTGTGTGTGTGTGTGACTGTAGGAACACAGGTGCATGCATGTGTATTTGACAACCTTACTGTCCTCGAGCAGAGCAGATGTCAGGGCCAGAGGAAAAAAAAAACACATTAATCTTATTTTTTTACCGAAAGCACACGGTGGAAAGAAAGAATGAGAAAGGGGCTCTACATACCACACAGCCAGTGGACATTCACAGTGAAATGCATTGGATTCAGCTGACTATAATTACTGTATGTCTAAGGCTCAGAGAGAGAAGCTGGTCACAAAACTAAATTCTCCAGGAATTACCCCAAGCCTAAAGGCCAGAAACCTCAGTGTCATCTGTGACTCAGAACCAAACTTTAAGGCTCATGTGGGGTTTGTCACCAAAGCTGCTTTTTATCATCTCAAACATAAACCAAATTGTAACCATTTTGCTCTCTGAGTGACAAAAAGAGATTAATGCATGCTTTAATATCCAGCAGGCGGGACTACTGTAATGCTCTCTTATCTGGTGCATCCAAAAAAGTTAGAAATCAGTCACAATTAAGTCAGAACTCTGCTGCCGAGTGCTGACTGGGACCAGAAGTAGAGAGAACATTACATCTGTTTTAAAGTCCTTACACTGGTTGTCAGTTTCTGTGTTGATTTAATTATTTTACTTGTTTTTAAAGCTCTTCATGGTCTTACACAAACCTACTTGTCTGACATACTCACAATGTATGAAGCAGTGCGGTCCCTCGTGTCCTGTGGCACAAGTCTCGTTTGACTTGTTTTACTTTTCTACTTTACTTTAGTGAATCTGCTTTAAGGTTTTATGCTCAGAGCTGTTGCCTGACGATCTGAAAGCAGCTGAAAGTGTTGATGTCTTAAAACTTAAAACCAACTTTTTTATTACCATTATTTATTGTATTTGATCATTTTATTTTATTGTATTTGTTGTGTTTAATCCGTCTTATTTATGTTAATTGTAATTGTCTTTTTATCATTTCAGTCTAATTATGATTTAATTTCTTTTTAGATCTATTTTATTGTTATTATTATTATTTTTATGTCCACACGTGCATTAGTCTCAATATTAGTCTTATATATTAGTCCTAATTGTTTGTTTGACTTGTCATCTGTAAAGCACTTAGAATTTTACTAACCCGTACAAATAAATAAAGTTTGATTGACTAAGTTTGAATGACTTAGCTGGGTAATGTGTTAGTAATTATTTACTCTGACACTATAACTACTTTTTGAAACAAAATAATAATCAACTGTCAACTGTCACAATCGTCAACTGTCTAAAACACTGAAACCAATGGATCCACAGAGGATCTATTTCAATACATTTCAATTCAATTTCCAGATGTGATGTGAAGTATGAGCTGAAGTTAACTGGTAAAATAACATGAGACAAGACAACATGACAAATTCAAGGGCATCTGATGACAGCACAGACACTAGACTTTTTTTTTTTTTTTTTTTTAAAGTCCTAAAAACCTTTCTATCCATTAAGGCTTTTGCATTTGAACTCTTATCTTCTTTATGTTGTGTGTTGAAGGTCTTTAATGCTGTAGCACTTTGAGATTCACTATGAATTAAAAGTGTGGTACAAATTAAATGTATTATTATTATTTATTATTATTATTATTAAAGACAGGAGATGAGGAAGGGTGAAGTAGAAGAAATATTCTTTTCTATGTGACAATATAGCAGAAAAATACAAAGAAAATGTAATTAGTGTATTCATTTGCCAGCTCTCACACTAATTACTTTTTCTTTGTACTTTTGTGTTATATTGTCACAAAGTCATTACGAGTTTTCTTTCCCTTTAAATAACTGGCTGCACCTCTTGTTTACAACTTGAGTCTACAATCACAAACACACCAGGGGTCTAAAGGTTGTAATAAAAAAATAAAATGAAATAAATGAATAAATATCTTGCAGACCTTACAGTGGTTATACGTTTGAACAGCTTTTTTGTTTGTACATTCAGATATTGGAGAAATGTATTGTTTGATATGGACAGTCAGATCTGAAAAGTTAAGAATTTGGATTTGTGAATATAAAATATGGTCAAAATAGAAAGCAAATTAATAGATTAATAAAACTATGAACAGAGATTCCCCTCATATTCAGTGAATCCAAACAATATATATTTTTCCAGAGTGATAATAAAAAGTGAGGGTAGAGAGATATCATAGACTTTATAAACAGTCTCTGGTAGATTTGATCAGGTGGCTGCACTTCCTGTGCTGATCAGCCACGTATCGCCACGTCTGCGCGCATGCTCAGTGTCGCCCTCACATTGGTGGAGTTGTTCCGGGGTTGGTAGAAAAAATCATCACTGTGTTTCTTTATTTTCTCCTTTCTTTTCACATTATTTATCACACTAATCACGTAGAGGGGAGTCTGAGGGTTTCTGCGGACGTCTGTAGAGATGAACTTCTTCAGAGGAGTGATGGGAGGGCAGGCAGCCGGGCCACAGCCGTCCGGAGCGGAGACGGTAGGAAACCAGTCCGGCTAGCTGAGGCTAGCTGAGGCTAGCTGCGGCTTTCCACCTCTGTGTATCTGATAAAATGAGACCACACACACGTCATCATATCACATGTGGGGTTTCTATACTGAAAGATGATGTGTTATCTCTCCTAAAAATCACCCAGAATAATTTGTTAAGATACAGGGGCCTTCCTTTAATGAATGACAACATCTAGCTAGTCAGGCTAATTAGCTAACTTGGCAAATCTGTCACTCCGCAGTCTATTAGGACTGATTGACTTACCTGCTGTCTTCGCTACGTGTAGCTAATCAATAGAAGAATGAATGAATAAAACAGACAGAATTGTCTATTAGGAGTGTCAGCTGTCAGCTGGCTAATCAACACCATCCGACAATATCTTTTTTATTCAAATAACCTTCAACAATAAAGAAAGAAATATCCAATGTGATGAATGGTATCAAAGGCAGATAAATTATTCTGCAACATAAAAATCAGGCCTTCATCTTGATATACTATTCACTGTCATGTAGTGCTGTAACTAACAGTTAGTTCATCGTATGATCGTTTTCTTGATTAAAGATCCCCGCTAGACATGCTTTAAGACATGTAAAAATACACTGCTTTGAATAATAATATGTGTCTTGATATTGGATTCCCACAAAAAAAGCTTAACTAGTTAAAAATTCCTAAAATTGACATCTAGTCCTTCCTCATTAAAAAACCCAGAATGTATAAATATGCAAATATTGTTCATTTCAAGAGTTTAACTGTTGGACAAAGATGTTTCCTGTTTCACTGAAAAGTCAGTTCTCAGTGTTTGTGAATTGGAGGCTTCATGTTTCCACATCACACTTGTGTAAGTTGAATATTGGACCAGGATTGGGTCCAAACTAGTTATGATGTCCAAAATCATGCTCATCAGTAGACTTTCCACTTTCAGCAGATTAATTTGAAAACAGCTTTCTTGTGTCAAACTCTGCACATTCATCATTCTGCACAGTAAAGTTCAAACATCACAGTCACGCAGCAGTAAGAAAAACACATTTTTAACTGGAAGGGGACTATTAACATCTAGTCCAACATTGAAAGTAAACACTGAAAATAAAAGAGCTCGCTGCTCTATATGCTTGTTTCATCCAAAGCCCAGAGATATTCAGTTTACAGTAATATCAAACAGACGAGCAGCAAATCCTCACAGGGTATAATTATTATAAACAATCGTCATCTTAATGCACAGTAGCAAATGAATACCATGCGGAGTATTGAATGCAGGGCTCCCTTGACATGTTGTCTTGCTGGCATTGCAGAAGGATAATAACCACATAAACAGATCTTTGTCTCTAAACATTCTTGTTCTGACAGCTCAGCTTACCCGCTTGTCCATTCATCCAGAAACTGAGTATGTGAGTGTGTTAAAGATCCCCCCCCCCCCCCGGATTGTTTTAAGACATAAAAAAACTCAGCTTTAAAAATAAGTTAGTCTGTTTAAAAAAAAAGTTCAATTATCTTGTTAAATATTCTGAAAATTACATCTACTCCTTTTCCCTCATTGAATAATCCCAAATCTACTAGTGTGCAAATATTGGTCATTTCAAAAAGTAAACTACTGGCCACAAAATGTCTCCTACTACTACAAAGTCCAAATTTCAGTGTTTACCTGCTGGAGGCTTCAAGTTTCCACCATCACACTTTTGTCTTAAATCACAGTTGGCTCCAAACTAGTTGTGATGTCCCAAAATAATGCTCGTATGCACGATTTAAAGTGAGCACAGGGAAACTTTCTTGCACATGAAGGTGAAAACAGTCTTCCAGGGTCAAACTCTGCACAGTGAAGCTCAAACATCCAACTGAAGGAATAATAACCAAAACAAAAAACAAGTTTCAGTGCAGAGGGGTCACTCCTGTCTTCACTATCACTAGTAGTATTTAAAAGACGAGGCAGGTAATATTTGATATTTTCTCTTATTGTCAACACATTTAATTAAAAGACCTAAACAGCCAATGACTTGATTCCACTTCATTAGTATTGCCTGCGTAGCCAAAGCCTGATATATCACATTCCTCAGTGCCATAAACCTCCATTGTTGTCTGAATCTTTTAAAAAAAACATCATCAGTGAGCCACACAGTTGATACGGATGACATGTTCCTTTATTACAATGAACATGGGCACTGTAGTTTATTTTGATTCAATCTCACATACACCATAATGATAAATACTCATTTATGTGTGTTAATCTGTGTCTGAAAATTGTCCCCAACCAATGGACTATTTATTCCTGTTTGAGTAAGGTTTTCTAAAAACTACAGGGTTTGCTGTTTTAGGAAATTACTGAGCCTTTAAAAAAAATGAAACTATAGATTTCTGACCAGATTTGAAAGATTTATGTCTCAAGAGGGAAGGGAGAAGGAGTGCCACAGACAGAGCAGAGAAGTCGGAAAAGTATTGAGAGATGTTGTATATGAGGCAGAAAATGCAAGCAAAATAAATAATGATTCCTCCGTTGACAGATCCAGAAATTGTGTGACCGGGTTGCCTCCTCAACTCTCCTAGAAGACCGCAGAGATGCTGTCCGGGCACTTAAGTCCCTCTCCAAGGTAATTAATGAGGAGAAAATCATAATAATAATATATGAACGATTGGTAGAGATTTATGTCAAGCAACATTTACTGATGATTCTGTACTTTTTATGCAGTCGTGTTAAGTGTATTAACCTTTTTTAATATACAGGAGTAGCTGTCAACAAAGAGAAAACAGCACTGGAATTTAATCAGTGTTGTCCTGTATTGATGTAAATGGATGGCGGACATTTGTGAATGTTTTCTCCTCTGTCGCGCTGTCATACATGTACAATCAATCAATATCGGGGTCATGAATAAAGCTGATGAACATGAACTAGTCACTGACACGGGCCTCAAACAAGTCACCTCTCAGTTCTGCTCATGGACAGTTTTGTTACTGGCTGCTTCACCAACCATGAATAATGAGTTTGTCAGGCATGAAAAAGGGGTTTAGGAGGCACAGGGTGGCCTGTTAACATGTAGGGGGGTCAGCACTAGTCTGAAACACAGAGAGAGGTGTGTAGACTTCCTGTGTTTTTATAAGAAATACAATATAAAGCACATCAGTGTTATTTTTGTTTGTGTATTAAAATACCTTTTATTTCTCAGTTTTTCTTGTAAGTGCTAACCGAAGCGTGTCATCGATCTTATGAGTATTATTCTCTTTTGTAGAAATATCGCATGGAAGTTGGCACACAGGCGATGGATCACTTGATTAACATACTGCAAACTGACAGGTATGTTGATGCAGGTGTAAATATTAAAATGAAGAATGCTTCAGTTCCATTTAGCTGCTTCAGTTTCAGGTCCTGTTACTGTGCATGCTGGCTCGCTGTCATGGCTATCTGGGACACTTGAATTGATCGGACCTTATTAGTAACACCTGTGCTTTTCTTGCAAAATGTCTGCTGTGAAAATTATTATATTTGTGTTTTTTAGGTCTAGTATATGTTGTCTTGTAAAGAGCTTTCTGCTCATTCTGTTTCCCCCAAGGTTCTTATAAAGTAACATGTAGCAGCCATGTTTAGACTTTTTATCAAGTATTTCATTTGACTCAAGTTTTGTAAACAATAAATCCTGTGTTTTGTTAACATTCTGCTCCTTTTTTTAAAAAAAAACAAACAAAAAAATTCAACAGGTCTGACTCCGAAATCCTCGGCTATGCTTTGGACACGCTTTACAACATCATCTGCAATGATGAGGAGGAAGAACAAGGTATTGCAATCTGAGAATTATTAGAAATGACAAAATTCACCCTGAAGTGTCCGTTATTAGAAAAGAAAAGAACATTATTCATGCATTCATTCATTCATTCATTCAGTAATTTTTTAAAACCCTTTTGAAGATAATTCTTCCTAATTGTATGGCTACTGTAAATGGTCTTGACTGACTGAACCATTGTTCTGTTTGCATGTATAAATGAGTTCAATTCATGTTAATTGGACTTCAGTCAATTTGCATTCCCCTCCTCTATACACTGATTATGTCTGTTTTATATAAAGATTCTCGTCTCTCTCTTCTCTTCCATGTTTTAACCCCACAGATGAATCAGAAGGTAAAACTCTTTGACTGTGCATGATGCAGCTCCCCTCCCCCCCCTTAACCACCAGCAGCACGCACAAATCATAGGTTCTTCTTGGTTGAGCTGTTGAAAAGGAGAGCATTAATAGTCTTTTTACAGTGTTCAGATTGTAAAAAGCTGCTAAAGTACAAGGCTGGTTGATTGTTTTCATGGCATGTCTTCATGAGAATCAAATGCTAGCTTTTGGGTGAAGCTTTAAACTTCCTCTTCCTCCCCCTGCCCTCGCAGACGCAGTAACCTCTATCCCTGTCTCAGGGAAGCATAAGAATGTGTCCATACCTGGTCAGTACTGAAATCAAGCTATCTGTGCGGTAGTTAGGCTGCTACATAACTAACTTCACTAAAATCAGTGGGCACCGGAAAAGTGACTTGAAGGTGTTTTGGGTGGTAACAAGAACGCTTCACTAATACCACCTCATGCCCGAACCTGTCTGTTAATATGTCATTTCTTATTGCTCCTTTGTTTCCTCACATTTTAATACCTTTAATACCTTTTTGCACACTTGTGGTGAAATTATGCAGTTGGATTGTTGATGTTGGACTTGTTGATGATGGATTTGTTGACATCTTAAGTGTTTTTAAATGTCAGTTCACCCAAATTACAAAAAAAAAATATATTTACTTACTTTCTTTTAGTGGTATATAAGCATGAAGATAGTTTTGGTTTCATTTCCCAAAGTGTTTAGATCTGTTGATAACTCACTGTGGCAGGGATGCAGTTTTTTGAAAGATGATGTCGCTGTTATATTTTTAAAAATCTTTGTCCTTGTGGACCAGCAGAACAAGTTGTAAACAAAACATTGACATATTATCACCTTTATATACCGTAGCTGATATGGTGAACGTATTGGCAAACAGTCGTTTATTAACAACAGACACGTAGCAACATTAGCATTCATTTGAAGTCGTATTTGTTGATCTCCACCAACTCCAGAGGGAAATATTTAGCTCTTTAGCCACTAAGTGCCCCACTGTGTTCACCAGCTAGTCGCTAACTTTGTCTGTTGGCTGATTGGTGCTTAGCAGGTAGTCCAACATGGGTTTATCAGAAACAAAACAATAAATGTGCAGGCTGTAGAAACCGAAACAAGGGGCTGAAAGACACTAAAATGCTCCATAGAGCTGAGGGGAACTGAGGAGTCGGGTGATAGTTCTCTGTGAGGTCGTCACTATGAGCTACACCTGTCCATTACACACAGTCATTTGATCAGTTGTTAATATAAAAATATTGATAAGTGCAGCTTTAAATTTATTCAGCACCATAATATGAAATTCCAATCATCTTTATTTTAATGGTGTGGAAGCTGAAATCTCAGAGTTGAATAACTCAAAACATGGGCAATTAAAACTATCTGCATTACTAAATACCGTCACAAGTAAGTGAGGTATTTTTTTTAATTGGGGTGACAGACCTGAAGTTTTGGACAGATAAATAGGAAGTTTCTGCTTCCCAAGGACTCGCAGTACTGTAGAATAATCCCTTAATTAGTTGTTTATTTAATAACATTTAGAAAGTTCAGAAACTTTGTGCTTACTTACTTTACTTATCAAGTAAAACAAATTAAAGGGAGGATTCTACAGAGTTGCGAGTCCTTGAAAAGCAGGAATCAACACACAGTCTTGGGATCTGTGTGTGTGCATGTGCATGTTTCGGACATAACCTACTTTCAGAGAGAAATTTCAGACTAAAGACCAGTTGGCTTGTCTAACTGGAGACAAAAGCTGTGTCCCCAATTGGGGAAAAAGCTGATTATGGTTAGGTCAAGTCTCCAGGAAATGAATGTAAGTCAATGTAATGTCCTCAAAGTGACTAAAGTAAACGTGTGTGTTCTTTTTTTCTTTTTACACTGATTGCCCAGATTTGTAGGTTGGGAATATGCCTATTTTTGAGTGCAGTACTGTTCCTAACCAGCTCGTCACACTGAAAGCTCATCCCTTATTTAATGTTTATTCCTGTGTATAAACAGTAGATTCCCTCACAGTAACCCTACTGAGCTCCGTTCACCCTCCCATCCAGCTGCCTCCTCATCTGTTTATATCTCTCTATGTTTCCAGAAGGCGTGTTCACAATATCACCCTGAGCATGTGCACAATTATTGGACGGATATGAATATTCACGATAAGTGTCATTAGTCGAAATCACCACTCTGGTTTAGGTTTTTGAGAATTTGCAGATCCAGTAATTATCGCTGTCTAACTCAGGCTGATTGCTATGAACAAACCAACTGGTTCCCTCACTAGACTGATGACTCGCGCTGTGGTGTTTCTTGCAGAAGTTTCTAATTTCATCTTTCTATCTTCCTTCACAGATGAGAATGCCCAGAAGCAGGCAGATGACCTGGGTGCCCAGTTTACAGACACGTTCATCCAGGACCCTGAACACGTGACCCTGCTTCTCACTCTGTTGGAGGTACTGATTTTGGTCCAGCAGCAAGACGTCTTTCTTATTTGTCTGGAACACTGCGTCATATTCATACGTTCATTTTTAGGAGTTTGACTTCCATGTACGTTGGCCTGGGGTGAAGCTGTTGACTGCTCTGCTGAAGAACCAGGGAGTCCAGCTGCAGGGTATCATTCTGGTCAGTCCCATGGGTGAGTTTCTCCTCCACAGCAACAAGTGCAGCAACACGGTCAACGAAATGTCAGATCAAACTTTCACACTCAGTTTTATATCAACAAATTGTCTCAAACTATCTTCTTCAACCAGTATTTAATCAGCTTTTGTTTGTCTGTTTCCATCTGCAGGTGTTTCCAGACTGATGGACCTGTTGGCAGACTCTCGAGAAGTAATTCGCAATGATGTGAGTACTTTTCTGTTTTAAGCTACTATTTTACAGTAAACAACATGAAGTTTTTTGAAAGTGTTGAATACAGATATATGACAGTAAAATATAAATGTAATACTACAACAACCAAATAGTTAGGTGATGACTGACAACCTGTTTTTCATCTTCCAACAGGGCCTGTTGTTGCTTCAACAGCTGACTAAAAGCAATGCGGCCATTCAGAAAATTGTTGCATTTGAAAACGCATTTGAGCGTCTTCTCGATATCATCACAGAAGAGGGCAGCAGTGATGGAGGTAAAAAAAAAAAAAAGATTTTGAGCTTTTATTGTGTCAAATCTCCAGTGCAGAATTGCCTTTAATTTAAATACAGTTTTGCCTTTAGTCATTTCTATAATTTAAGATTATTGTCTGTCTTGTGATATTTAACATCCATCCTGTGTCCTGTGTGCAGGTATTGTGGTGGAGGACTGTTTGCTGCTGTTGCTCAACCTGCTAAAGAATAACAGCTCCAACCAGAACTTCTTCAAGGAGGGCTCTTACATCCAGAGAATGAAGCCCTGGTTCGAGGTCGGTGATGATAACTCCGGCTGGTCGGCACAAAAAGTCACCAACCTCCACCTCATGCTGCAGGTAACGTGTCATGTTCAGTTATTGCTCAAATTTTCCAATAACCAATTCATCATACTGAACATTAGGATGTTGTGTTAATAAAATCTTGCAATATTCTGGGCTTAATCCCAGCTGGTGCGAGTCATGGTGTCTCCAGTGAACTCTCCAGGAGCTACAGCCAGCTGTCAGAAGTCCATGTACCAGTGTGGCCTGCTGCAGCAGCTGTGTACCATCCTCATGGCCACCGGTGTGCCTGCCGACATCCTCACTGAGGTAATCACAATAACACTTAAAGTAAAAACCCACTACAGAGAATAGTTGCTCACCCCAGGCTCAATAACTGTGAGACAAACTGTGTTCTGGCTGCTTGTTTTCAGACCATCAACACTGTATCAGAGGTCATCAGGGGCTCACAGGTCAACCAGGACTACTTCGCTTCCGTCAATGCTCCTTCAAACCCACCAAGGTGAGACACAACCAATGCACACCGAGATGTTAAATCTCTTCTATCCATCTGAAAGTAAACTCCGTTACGTCATCGCTGATCTCTTCTTCTCTTCTTCTTCATCGATCCATAGACCAGCCATTGTGGTCCTGCTCATGTCCATGGTCAATGAGAGACAACCATTTGTGCTTCGCTGCGCAGTCCTCTACTGCTTCCAGTGTTTCCTCTACAAAAACCAGAAAGGACAGGGAGAGATAGTGGCTACACTGCTGCCCTCCACCATTGATGGTCAGTCACACCAAGCTGCGAACTTTATAAGTGACGTTATCAATTGTTTTTGTTTTTCTTATCAGACTTTGTACCAGAGGCGTCAAATGCAGAATCTCAGAATCAACATAAGTCTCTTTTTTAAGCTTCCTACTTCCACCTCAACAATTAATAGAAGTTCCCCTTGAAGAGTGAACGACATCACTGCTTGTAGATTTTCTTAGTGGCTTTTGATTCTACATATTTAAAACACTGGCAGGCTAATCTACATAATGTGAAGCAGGAAAAAGGAAATAGCATAATTTGTGAGCATATGAGAATCATGTTACACACATATAAAGGCCACAAAATCAATTTTCCACAAGTGATTGAAGTGTAAAATAATATTTAAATTGGCATAGACACAATTTACAGCTCATCTGTGTTTTTAAATGGCTTATATCTATAGATTTGATCATATAGACAAAATGTCATAAAATGAATTGGCAACTATTTAGATAATTGATTAATATTTTATATAATTTTGTTCTGGCAAAAATGCCAAACATTTACTGGCTACAGCTTCTCAATTCTGCTTTTCTCTGTTTTATATCATTGTAAACTAAATATCTTTGTGTTTTTCACTGTTAGTCAGACAAAACAAGACGTGTTTTTTTTTTTTTTTTTTCTTTTTACTATTTTCTGACATTTTTTAGAGAAAATAATCGTCTGACTAATCAATTAAAATAATTGTTAGTTGCAGCTCTAGCCACAATATTCACAATCATATTAACAATCTGTTCATGTTTTCCCCACAGCCAACTCCATCTCAGCCGGCCAGCTGCTGTGCGGAGGCCTATTCTCAGCAGACTCTCTGTCCAACTGGTGTGCCGCTGTGGCCTTGGCTCACGCCCTGCAAGACAACCTCACCCAGAAGGAGCAACTGTTGAGGGTTCAACTCGCCACCAGCCTGGGGAAGCCCCCTGTCTCCTTGCTACAGCAGTGCACCAACATCCTGTCCCAGGTAGGCCAATAACAGTGCTGCTGAGATGGAGGAGATGTTAATAGGCTACAGTATGTGTGTCTGGGCAGTGAGGATTGTTTAAGAACGGGACTGTTTTTTTTGACAAATGGACAAAGGTTAAGTGTCAACATCAGTGAAAAGAACAGTGTCACATTATTGTGGTTTTGCAGGGTGATAAGATCAACCGACGGGTGAGTAAAGTGTGTGTTTTTGTGTTTGGGCGGCACCTGTCCTGTGTTTTTTGGCTTGGCATCTGTAGTAGGGGTTTTGTTGGCCCACGTGTTGGGGGATCTTGCTTCCTTGTAACTCTTTGACCCCCACCCAAACCCCAACCCCACCCCTTCCTAACCTACGGCTAGTTCTTCCTCATTAGGGTGCTACACGGGTGAACTCCTCCCCACAGATTTGGAGGCTTGTGATCCAGGTGCTCACACTGCGTCCACTACTGGAATGTGGGGAAGTACACAAGTGATCACCCGAGAGAGGTTCAGCTGTTTGTTTTTTTTTTTTGTGGTTTAATCTCTGCTGATATCATCCTAACACCCGCTTTTTTAACTGTGACCTTGGACTATTCGCTGTGCTGCAAGCCCTTATCTATCTGTTCAGGAAGTGTGCGCTGCAGCAACTTTTGGGCCTTTTCCTGTCCAAGTGAGACATCTACACTCTTGTCTTGTTCTCTTGTTTACGTGCACCTGCGTACAAATGCACAACGCAGGTGCCAGAAGATTTTTTATAATTTTTACTTATGAGGAATATTAAATTTCCACTTTGTGCTCAGATGCTTCAAATTCAGTCATAATGAAACCCTCATGGTTTTCCTGGGGAAACCAGTTTGCACTGCCCTCTTTAAACGTCCTCTGGAGTTGCAAATTCTTCCTTTTTCAGCCATCATAGACTCTGCTCTGGGAGGTTGTTGCAATCTGCTAAAATGCATGAACTTACATGCGCTCTGCTGGTGAAACTCCTCGCTATCAGTTGACAAATGTGTCACATGGGTTTCTATATCCTCTGCAAGATAACAGTGGGAGCAATGATTCAGTCTTTACAATATATACAAGGAAGTGTCTTTGAGGCACGTTTTATCAAGGCTACTTGAGGGTTTTCATAAACCAGACCTGTTTGTTTGTCTGTGACATGATGAGAATTACTTTCAGTCCATGTTGACATTAGGAGAGAGGAAACTGTCAAACAGAGCTCAAAGACCTTAACACATATTCGCATTTCTACACTTTCCCTTTGGAATAACTTCCAAGAACTGCCATATTTGTTGTGGTGTAGAGATTTTTATGCTCCTATGTCCCTAGGAGCTGTGTTGTCAGGGGCAAAGACTCCTGGTTGGGTCTTTCAAGGCAAATAATCAGTTTAGGTGCCAGACTATGAGCCATTCTTTGTGGTGGCATTTTGGGGGTTGATCTTACCTGGATCTGGTTACCAACAGGTGTTAGTCTGGCAGTAGCCTCGCTGGCTATGGAAACGGGCTCTTGAGATGTGGGTTTCACTTCTTGTTGGGGATTGCACTCTGCTGGAAAACAGTGAATTGCCCCTGTCAGGTTTGGAGCAAGTTGTTGCCCCAACTATCTCAGGTTCATGAGAGAGGGGAACATGGAGCAGGAGGTTGACAGGTGGATTGCTGTGGAATCAGCAAAGTGCAGATGTTCAACTGGATTGTTGTAGTGAGGAGGGAGCTGAGCCTGAAGGTGAAGAAGCTCGTGATTTTGCTTCTTGCTTGGAATAGAAGTGCTGCTCATTCATGGTGAAAGGAGTAAAATCTCACTGACTTTTAGAAGCAAATATTGTACTTTTCACTCCACCACATTTATCTGACAGCTTTAGTTACTTTGCAGATTCAAATTATTGTTACACAATATAATAAACTAATAAATTCTGATGTTATATCATAGACCAAGCTATAATATACCTATAAAGTAGTTACAATCAGCCACCTTAACCAGCTACAACATTAAGGCCCCTTTACACTGTGCGATTTTGGACAGTCTGAGACAAAAGTTGACTATCGTGAGAGAAACGTGGTGAAATCTTTGTTTGTCAGTTCAAAACGGTGCTCATGTCCACCGACGACCCATTTGGAGCTGTGGCGACCAAAGACAGCCTGAGGAATGACGATAAAATTCTCACAACGAGACTGCCGCTACAACAAACGTCTACAAACAAACCAATCAGAATATGACATGAAATGATACAGACTATACTGGCTGACATGATATTTCCTAAGCGCAGTTTTTTGAATAATGTGTAAGGGGGAAAACACTCGTTCCCCTTAATATGTCCATGGCACACAAAAACACAAAATGATGAATGTGAAACAAAAAAGAAGTTTGTGTGACTTTGCTGCATTTTCACAACATCAGAGTCGCACGGATGGATGCTGGGAGCTGATGACGTGACTCTGCTTTCATATACTGTTTTCTATTTACATCACAGCGCTACGGTTCACCACATATTCTGACTGATTGTGACTACGATCTTATCTTAGGTAGTCTCGCACAACGTGACACGCAATGCATGATCATTGTTGTCACACAGTCTAAAAGCGCCTTTTTAAAATGATACTTACTCATTAATGCATCCATAGTTATTATCTAGTAATACACTGTATATGATTCTGAAATTGGCAACTCTGCATAATGAGCACTATTGGTACTCTGAGTATATTTTGATGCTTATATTTGCTAGAAACAATAAGTATCTATGAGTAATTATAAGTACAATTTTGAATTCAGTACTTTTACTTGTAACAGACTATTTCTACACTGTGATATTGTTACTTTTACTTAAGTAAAAATCTAAATACTTCTCCCACCACTGTTCATATTAAAAGCTTCAGCAACTAGTGACAATTCAGTAATAAATCTTTTCATCTAATAACTGTTAGACTGTAGTTTTAACCACATTCATCCACCCAAACACACACAAACAGAAATACAGTATAATTTTCTTTGCTGAGGCCAATGTTTGTTCAATTAATACTTGTGGTCATTTTCCTTTCTTTTGTTTTCTTCTTCATTTTTGCATTACGTCACATTTGGAGACTAAATCTGAAAAGGTGATTTTGTAAGTCTTTGTAATGCTGATATGCTGAAAAGTTTTTGCCCACTCCTTCATCGCTCAGATCTCCCATATTTGCTCAGTTTTGGCATTTCTTTATTTTACTTCAGGAGTAGAGATCTGCTCTTCGTAAAGCATGTTGTGCATTAAACGTCAATGCACCAGCTTATTAGCAGCCTTCAACTACAGTGTAGAGTTTCTAGCTTCTACTCGCCTCTGCACTGTGTCCCAATTTGTATTTATTTTCATTAACTCACATCCCGACTCCATGAAAACCATCTTTTTTTTTTTTTTCTACAATTGACTGAGATAAATAATGTTGACAATGAATGTATGACCGTTAAAGTTTTTCCTGTTTCGTAAAGAGGAAAGAAAGTCCAAGTTGTTGTAGATCTTAAATTTTACTTAACCTGTTCCTCAATTTGTTTTCATGGAAATGCATGATCATATTTTTATTTATTACAGTTCTTTTTGTCATTTCTAAAAAGCACATTTAGTGGGTTTTGCTTTGCATGTGCTGATAGCCGGAAACGATTTTCAATTACAGTTTCAGTTTCTTTGATCAAAAGTCATCAGTTACTTGCAGAATGAGCAAACTACAAAAAATTGAAAATTGTGAACTTGTGGTTTACCTGAAGGCTGAACGTAACTATTTTTGATGCTTTAAGAACTTTGGTTTCTTATTACAGGACTGCATGCTCTGGTCAACCTAACCTCGTTTGAATATCTGAATGTTTTCATTTGAACTGTGTCCCAGTTTTTTTGTTTGTGATAAACTAATTAACTACTAATTATTAATGTGATTGAAGTGAAGGTTTTACTTAATCAGTTTGTTACTTTTGTTAATCTGGAAGTCAAATTCAAGATTTTACCCCTTAAAATGTCGGAATAACATAGTTTAGTCATAGTCATATATTTCTTTTTGCTATTTTATCAGCCTCCCTTTTTCACTTTCTATGGCAATAATTTTGTTGGATTTGTTCTTTTGTGTCACGTTCTGCAAATGCAGAACATTTTTGATTATGAAATGTCACAAACTAGACGTCATCAAATTTTCCATGACCAGGATTATAAATCTAATTATGATCACATGCCGTGACTTACATAACCTCACATATGTAACATCTGGTTCTTCTAAACTCAACTTTTTCATTTATTTAAAATATCAGACTCTAAAATATTATCTGTTCAGCTTACATGAGGCCATTGTAAGCAGATTTTACTGTCATTCAAGAAGTATTTGTAGACATCTCTTGTGTTTTCTGTTGTGTTCAACAGGGCAGCAAAGTGCAGACCAGGGTCGGCCTCCTCATGCTGCTGTGCACGTGGATCAACAACTGTCCGATAGCTGTCACACACTTTCTACACAATCAGGAAAACGTTCCCTTCGTATCCTTGAAGCACCTCACAAGCCATCGGCCATTTTCATTACTGCAAATGTCTGTGTTGTAACCAGTGTTGCCAACCATTTTATACTGGAAAGTAGCTAAAGCCTGCTTATAAAGTCACTAGATGACATAAACTGACATAAACTTAATTGACTCTAACTAGCTATATAGTTATCATTTTTCAAGCTGCTATACCTTCAACATGCATCTAAATCTAAAACTGACATTAACAAAGGAGCCTGTTTTATCAAAATGTAACTTTTCAGGAATTCAGGTGAATCTTGTCATTCAGATTAAGATCTGTGTGATTCATAACCTGTGTCAACAATTTGAACTAACAGACAGCACACAACAGCAATGATGTTGAAGTGTCATTATTCAGGTCAGTCCTATCCATCCATTTCTACACTGATGTCCTCACATGCCTGATAGTTATTCATACTGAGATGTTCTGTATTTGGATGCCTGTGGATGATTTTCTCATTACAGAGAACAGGAACATCATATTCCAGTTTCTGGCTAAAAGTGGTTTATGATTCTGAAGCCCATCTGTGTTTAATAAATCCTTGACTCAGTGACTCCTGCAGCTGACGGCACAGATCTCAGAGAACCTGGGAGAGGATGAAAGGCTGGTTCAGGGTCTGTGTGCGCTGCTTCTCGGCATCTGCATTTATTACAATGACAACTCACTGGAGAACTACACCAAGTAAGTGATAATAATAACTAAATAACAAAAACATCATGCAAGAACTATTGCCACTCCTATTTTTCCTGCAGTTCTTACAGTTTAGAGCCTGGAATGATCAAATGTTTTGCTTTTTTGCTTGAAAAACCTCAAAATATTAAAATTCACTGTCATTGAAAAATGACTGAAACGATTATTCGCTTTTTAAAATAGTTGCCAGTTAGTTTTCTGTCAATCAGTTAATCGTTGCAGTTCTGCTACTTATGCACTTCTTCTCCTTGTGTTGCACATTTGAGTTAAGCAAAGAGTTAACTGCTCTGCTTTTGCTTATTCAGTCTTTGATTTGCCAGTTTATAACAGATCAATACAGTTTTGTGACAGTGAGTTTGGATTGAATTATTTCTGACACAACACACAGACACTCTGCTGCTGTAGTGATACATTCTGTGTAGTAATGCACACGTACTTTGTTTATCTGTACAAGCATATACATTGAAAAGTAACCAGAGCTCTTTGAATCCATTAACCTGATAAAGCAAACAAGGTTTCTTTTTTTTTTACCTGCCATTTCAGAAATCAGGTTACGTCCAGAAGTGTGGAAAGATAAGTTGCTTAAACCATGTGAACACAAACGGTGCCCTGTTTAAAGTCTTCCCTGTCCTCTCTGTCCTCCTTTAGAGAGAAGTTAAAGCAGCTGATTGAGAAGCGGATTGGAAAAGAAAACTTTGTAGAGAAGCTCGGTTTCATCACAAAGCATGAGCTGTACTCCCGGGCAGCCCAGAAGCCACAACCTGTCTTCCCGTCGCCAGAGCAGATGCTGTTTGACCACGAGTTCACCAAGCTGGTGAAAGAACTGGAGGGTCAGTCAGCGACTTTTTCCTTGACATCCAGTCAGGGATGTTTAAATTTATCATGATAGTTACAGTTTCTCGGGGGTTTAATGAATGATTTCAACCTCTACTCCTAAACAGGTGTGATAACCAAAGCAGTTCACAAGTCCAGTGAAGAGGAGAAGAAGGAGGAGGAGGTGAAGAAGACGTTGGAGCAACATGACAACATTGTAACTCAATACAAAGAGCTGATCAGAGAGCAGGTAAACAGACCGAATACAGATACCATCAAGTGATGCGTGGCTCTTTTTCAATGTTCTCTCCTGTTTGATGGTTTTGTTTTGATTGTTTGATGCTCAGGATGCTCAGATCCAGGAGCTGAAAGAGCAGGTAGATTCAATGTCATCTCAGAAGGAACAGATGCAGACTACAATCACCCAGCAGCTGTCTCAGATCCAGCAGCACAAAGACCAGTACAACATCCTCAAGCTGAAATTAGGTAAGTCCATCTCATCATCGGTCAACTGATATCGTGTTTGGTTTCGTCAAGGAGGAACAGAAATCATTACACACGGTGGAACCAGTGTTCATTAACAATACATTACTTAACAGGGTCTGTTCATAGTTTTAGTTAGATAACATTTTACTGCTTTATTACTGAGATATGGGGTGACGGTAACATGCAGCGACATCGTTAGATACAGTTTTATAACACAGCAAGGACAGTTTAAAGGAAGAGTTCAACATTTAGTGAAATAAACTTTCTTTCTCTCTTTCACAAACATTATTATGAAAAAGACAATTTTTAGGGGTTTTAGGGGTCTGCGTGTTGTAAATATTTCTTGTCAAACATCAGTCGGATGCAGTGACTTCATGTAACTCATATCTGGCAACCGGCACTGTAGCCACAGACACTGCTTAAGAGTACTAGCCTGGGCTGACAGATAAACTGTTGTTTACCATAAAATATTTCCAGCATGTACTGTAACGTCCCCTAAAACAACAAATTGTCACGTTTACATAATAGTTTGTGTAAAGATTAAACAAATAAACTTTAAAGGTGTTGGCAGGCTTATTTTTTAAGCTTGGAGAGAGCAAAGCTAGCTGTTTGTTTCCAGTCTTATGCTAAGCTAGGCTAACCATAACCCGACTCTGACTCTGTACTTGATGTACAGACATGAGAATGATATCAATCTTCTCATCTATCTCATCTAGAAGACATAGTATGTGTATTATCCAAAATGTTCAATAATTCCTTTAAACAAGGCCACATTTTAACTTTATTAGGTAAACCATTTTTTTAGAAGTGAAAATAAAGCTGAACGCAAAAGATCATCAGTGTTATCAGTAATCATCTGTGTGTTCTTACTTTGTATTTATGCAACATCACAGTAAATAAAGTTGCTCAGACTTGAACTATGAAGGAGGAAAATGTAATGCATGTTTATAATATACCATTTGAGTAGTCAAGACAATGTGGTTGAACTGGAAACCTGTCAGATTGCTCGTGTAGTTTCCTCGTTTCTCTCTGTGAGCAGCAGAGCTCTCACAATGACATATCTAATTTGGATAACAGGTCAAATGTTATCAGAACTACATGGCATGATGGCTAAAACTCTAAATGCTGTGAAGAGACTAACTGAAACAAATTATCTAAACTGTCTTAATATGATTATTTGCAGCACAGTACCTTACAGTCCTCAAAATAGTTCCTTTAACGTACCTTAAATTATATTACAATCATTTGTAAGATGCTTTTGTCCAAAGCAACATTTACAAATTGCATTAAAACTCTATAGTAAGAAAAACAGTAACTTGTTTTGTATTGTGTATGTCAGTACATACCTTATGATCCTCAATAGAGGAGTAACATCAACATTTATATCTCATTTCCTGTTGAATCTGCCATTTTTAATCCTGCATGTGCTCATGAATCCAGGTAAGGACAACCAGAGTCAGTCCAACAGCCAGGGAGACGGCTCCCAGGTCAACGGGCTGCAGACAGAAGAGCTCACACAGCTTCGAGAAGAGGTGGAGGAGCTCCGCAAGCAACACTCACTCCTTCAGACACAACTCGGTGACAAAGACGCAATCATCAACACCCTGGTTAGTACTGTAGACATCCATGTGAGTGTCATACAGAACAAAAAGCCTAAAGAAATGATGTTTTTGGTGCCCAAAGCAGATTATGGAACAGACCGTGGTTATGATATTTATTGTTTAAAGCTGTTTTCAGGGGGCCCAGAAGTTCTTGTCGTACCTGTATGTGTGTCTGTTTATTTAAACTCAAACAGCAGCAGGGGTCATTGTTCAACCACCAGAGTATAAACTAATGTGTGCAAACTGCCTCCCAAGTCGTCTCTGTTTTCTGTTATTATTATTATTGTTGTTGTTGTTATTACAGGAATTATGTGTAATTTTCTTCAGGCCGATCAGACACAGAGAACACTTATACACCACAGGTAGACTTTGAATAATAGATGCCATAACACCCTCCAACCACACCTTCAGAGCTGTGAAACAACATCACAGTTACAGTATTACAGAAGTGGTTGCCTATGGCAACAAACCAACCAAATTCCTAACAAGAACAGCAACAACAAATAAACTTCCAGCTGTATTTTGTTAACGACACATGTACTGAAAGCAGAGCTGTAAGAGTTAATAAATTAGTCAAGTGACAGAAAATGAAACGGCAGCTATTTTAATAATCAATCAATCGTTTAAGTCACATTTTCCAAACGTTCACTGCTTCCAACTTTTCAGTTAAGTCTTTTCTCTGTTTTATGTCTGTAAACTGAATATCTTTGGGTTTTGGACATTTGAAGACGTCACGCTGTGCTTTTGGAAACTGGCGGCATGTTTCACAACCTTTCTGACAGTTTATAGATAAAATGATTCATCACTTCATTGCGAAATTAATTGTTAGTTGCAGCTCTAATTGAGAGCATGTGTTGGTTCTGAAGACAGTCTTACAGTTAGAACTGTTTCTGAAGTTTTAATTTCATCTTGTCACAAATGCTGTCTTTTTGATTGTGTTTAACTGTAGAGGTCGGAGGCGGCACAGACAGCAGAAGGAACAGCAGGGTCAGGATCAGACAACACAGAACTACTCAAGGTGGGATTCATCGATATACACTCTCTCTCTAAAGAGCATAAAACTGACCTGTTTTTTTTTCTCTAATGCATGTATGTGTTAAAGGTTAAGGTTGGCATTGTTCTATGTTTTTCTGATTGTCAACAAAATCCCATGAAAAGACCAAAGCTCAACAATGAGTCTTTCAATACTTCTCTGACCTTTTTGGCTCCCAGTCCCAAACCTTAATGGTTACCTTGCGAGGCAGCTGGATTTGCAAGATCACACATCAGGCCTCCTTTCGAACCACCAGTGGCTCAGCCCAATCAGCGTCCTAGAACTACTGGCAGCTACGGCATGGTTTAGGTGTGACGACAGCGAGAAGCAATAACCCGTGATAGACGGTGATAGACAGTGATAGACAGGTGGTTCATCCAATCACCTGCCAAATATTTTTTGAATACTGCCCTTTTCCAAACAGTTTCCAAGGACGACTTCTCAGATGGTTCTGTGAAACGAACCATCTGGTGTGTCAGGTTACCTTATTGGTTCCTTCTGAAGATGTAAACCTTTAGAAATGGGTCACAAACATTGACTACATAAATATGGATGTCATGACAGCTCTCCAAAAGTGAATCCAAAACATCTTGATCGCCCCCTGTTGGCTGTCTACAGTAGATTGGACATGAGCCAAACTAAAATATCAAAGTACATGTCAAATAAATTTTTCCCAAACATGGTTTCAGTCATTTTTAGGTCGTTCTTATCACGCTGATGTTTGTCCAAGTGCTCATTTTTCTGATAAGTTTGTTTTTAATTAGTTATTTTACAATGTAAAAATTGGGTGTGACATCATAATTGACAGCTTTGACAGTCGCTCTCGCAGGCCATCATCCTGCCGCCTGACTCTACTGTGCAGACTCTGCCTCCAAATGATGTCAGACAAGCAAGATAGCCGCTCCCAGAAAGGAGACATTTTTCTACTTTTGCATAGCGGCAGGAAATGGAGACGCGTTGTCCATATTTATATACAGTCAACTGGTTGGGACAAAACATTTTAGGTTGCATCTTGGGCTGGACAGACAGTGATCAACGTGATTTTTATAGATCAAACGACTAATCAATTAATCAAGAAAATAATCGTTGGTTTAATTGATAATGAAAATAATAGTTTGTTTTAGTCCTAGGTGTGTCTTTAATAGTTTTTGGGACACAATGATGCTCTATGACAGAGTAGTAAGATATATCAGATACTGGATATACAGATGATACTTGATAGTAGAATCAAATGATTCTTGGTTTGTTTTGGAGTCTCTGACAAAAAGAGAAATACAGAATATTGCCAACATTATTCTTAACACTGTAACTGAAAAACATATTTCTTATTTTCAGTTGATGAATTGATGTAAGTGTTTGTGTTGAATTTGTTGTTTGTTCCAGGAGTTGGAGGCTCTGAGGACTCAGGTCCAGTCCCAGTCAGCAGAGATCAGCCAGCTGAAGACAGAGAGACAAGACCTGCTCAGAAGAGCTGAAGCAGGGGTAACAAAAAACATATAAACATGACACCAATGCGGAATAATAATATCACGCTAAACAGATTCTCGATTAATGAACTTCTCTATGGTTTCTCTCAGCCTTCGGATGCAGTTGACAGCAGCGACGGCTCATTAGACGCCGCCAAGATGGCAGACCTAGAGAGCAGACTCGCAGCACAGACGTCTGAGACAGAAAGACTCAAGGTGTGTAGAAGATCTGTCTCAATATTGTCCTGCATCTTTTGTACTTGTGGCTCTTTCTAATCAGCACCTGCTACTGTCTCCTCCTCCTCCTCCTCTTTCTTCTCCGCTCTCCTCTCTGTCTCAGGAGGAGGCGAGCAGTCTGTCGAAGGGCCGGTCGGAGCTGGAGCAGCAGCTGGCTTCAGCCACCAGCACGGTTGCTATCCTGCAGACAGAGAAATCAAAGCTGCAAACAGAGGTGCAGGAGTCCAAGAAGGAGCAGGACGACCTGCTGATGCTGCTGGCAGACCAGGACCAGAAGATCCACAGCCTCAAACAGAGACTCAAGGACCTGGGAGAGACGGTAGACAAACCATCAATACTGTGTTTTAAATCTATCAGGACAAATTCCAGTTTTAACTCCAGCCATTATGTTAGGATTGCTGAAAGGGTTTACTTCTTGACTTGATCAACCCTGCTGAGAAGGTCTTGACATAAGTGACGGGAATGTTACAGCAGGCTGATTAAATGACAGTAAAATACAGGGGTAGAGAAGCTAACCCAACTCAAAAAACATAAAAAACAAAACAAAACAGAAATGTAACTAAAAATTGGACTTAAACTATCAATCAATTGTCTAAATTGTGATTTAAACACCAAAAATCAAAACCATGTGCCAAAATTAAGAGGGATTGCAAGGTGTTTAATCATTTTAATTGTTTCCTTTTGACCTTTTCAAGTCGCTGTCTTACGACTGTTATTAAGCTTGTTGACAACAGGACGTGTGTGACCATCAGAAAGTACATTAACAAAGAAAACTGACTGAAAATGGTAAAGAAACTGAAAAAGTGCAGCATCCTGTTACTGATAAGAACTGAAGTTTACTTCACTTTGAAGTTCACTCATCTCCATCTCTCATCCAAATTTTAGTGTTTTCCTCAGTTTCTTTACCTTTTCTGTGTAGATTGCATCATAAATTAGCAAGGTCAGCTGTTTTTGCAGGACGTCGTTTCTGCTCGGATACAGTCACGCACGAGAATTCACGTCATGTCGTGATTTCCGGGGTTACGTGGCAAAATGTTTTTTATCTGAAAACATTCAAAAAAGGTGGAAGTACTGTTTTCAGCCCTGAATAGTTCCTGCAGTCTTGCTCTCAGGCAACATATGCTGTATGTAGCCTGAGAGGCACCACTCACTGCTGCTCATAAAGCCGATTGCTGTGAGTTCACAGTCGTAATTAATCAACAGTTTTATCAACCCAAAGTGTTTCTCATCTGGACAGTAGAAGGACACTGAAAATGGAACTAAAACTGCAAAAGTGGAAAAAGGAAACTACACACCTGCAGTCATTCATTTTGTGTTCCTCTCTGACTGTAAATACAAGAACACTTGTGTGGTGGTGTAAATAGTTGTTCTTTAGTTTTAATAATCTTCAGGTCTGTTTCCAGTTTATCTGAGCTGTAAACCTGTCGTGAGTAGTGAGCTTCGTGCAGAATAGCTACAAAACCTGGATTTGTGTGCAGACCACTCAGCTGTGTTCTGTGTGTTTTTGCTTTAGTTAGACTGTGACACTTTCCTTACAGGTGGAAGATGAAGACGACCTCGACGCCAGGGACCAAACGGACGAGGACGAGGACGAGGAGGACGAAGAAGAAGACGAGGACTAAGAAAAACACTGAAGGAACGAAACGGGAGAGAGATGGAAATGTGTCTGACAGCAGGCAAGAAAAGACTTTGCAGAAACACAGATGAGAAACTGAAAAGATAGGACTAATATTTGAAGCGGTTTCTCTTTCTCAGCTGCCACGCTATCTTCATTTTTTTTTTTTTTTCCTTCTTCTTCACCTCACGTTCACATCACATGTACATGTTTGTTTGTTTGTTTGTTGGAGTTTTTTGTTGTCCAAGATTTCTTTCCAGTGATTCAGCTTTCAGTGAAAAGATTTAAACTCATCAGTGCGTTCATCTCCGCGACTTTTACCTTCAGTTTGGGATGGATTTTACCAGTCTTGTGTTTATTGTAATGTATTGTCATATAGTTTATAATTAAGAAAAAAAAAAAAAACGCTACTGTAGGTTAATTTTAACACTCAAGTCATCTGGAAAATTTAGAGCAGAGGATTTAAAATGTAGCAAAATATGCACCTATAAACAGATTTGATATTATTGTCATGTTATGGTAAACATGCTGGTGAACCCGTCAGGTTTGCTTTCTCTGTCCTGCTCCACTGCTCTCGACGCGCCCGAGTCCTCTCACGCTAAAATCACCCCGGCAACGTGTCAACTGTGCCATCACACCCTGCGCTCTGAATTCATCAACACCCTCCCCGAGTCAGTTCGAGTTCAGCGTGTTACAGTATTTCAACACTCACAGTTGTTCCATTTCATTCTGACGACACCTAACTGCTCTACAATATGCTGCAAAAACAAGACAGAAAACATGTAAAGACAAAAAGGATATTTTTGCAACTTTTTGTCCAGTACTGGCATCCAGCTTCTGTATGATATTGTGTAACTTATCAATTTATGAGCCACATTGAAATGAATAAAGAATTTATCGGTCTGTATGCCTGTATGGAGGAATAATTGTAGATAAATTAAATTTTACTAAATCAACGTTGAGACTTTTTTTGTTTTTGTCTGTTCAGAATTATTTATGTCTGAATGTAGGGTTGGATGTCTTCCACACAGCGTAGATAAATATGATTACTACATTTTAGCACTTTTTCGACACATTTGCTGTTTATAAGCAGGTTTTCTACAAAAAAACTTTTATTGATCACTCAGAAAAATAAGCTTAACCTTTCAAATGTATAATTTTTTTAATGTTTTGTCAACACAAACTGATAAAAGAACATCATCCAAACAAAATATTGTATAAAACTGATAAAATTATGTGTTAAGTGTAAAAATATAACCAAGCATTTTCTGCCAACTTCAGCTGACTTTTTTCACAACTTACAATTTATATTTTAAGACATAAAAACCACACACACTGTTGATCACTTTTTTAAAACACTGTTTTAGCCCTCAGACCTCCATCAGGTAAAATATCTGACTGGTTTTTTGTTTTTGTTTCTTCTACAGTCAGTTATTTGCAGATCCTGAAAGGAAAAAAAACTAATTCTTGCTCTTGAATTAATAATTTGTGTGCACTGATTACTTAATTAGTGCTCTCAATTTAACTATTCTGCCTGTTCCCGTCTTCTAGAGACACCCAAACACATTCATTCAGCTGGACGTTTGAAGAAAGAAGGCATTTCTTCTGTAATCTCAGTTATAGTTACAGTAATGACAGTAACTCGCTGTGTTAAGCAGCACGTTGTAGAATTTTGTGGTTTTTCCATGTTACTCATTTGGTTGTTTTCTGCCGAGGAGGAACATTCAGATCTTCCCTCTCTGTGAACCTCCATAAGACACAACAAACTTACTGTGCCGACAGATGACTGAATGCATTAGATGCCCTTTACAAGAGGAGAACAGGCTGAATAGATCAATGGAGAGCAATTATTAAGTAATCTGTGCGAACAAATTATTAAATCAAGAGCACAAATTGTTTTGGTTTTTTTCCCCCTCCGTGGCTGCTCCCAGGCTCCGTTTGTTATTGATTCAACATACTTGATAATAATGCTTTCTGGTGTTAAAGAAATTTGTAGTAATTGTTCCCTATTTTGAAATATAACAGGGACATTAATAAATATAAATAAGGAATAAGTGAACACAGAAATGAGTGACTTTCATCCAGAAGAGGAGACGCTCCGGGTGTCTTAAAGTTTCATCTGCTGTGTGTTTCCAGTCCTTCAATAATTGTGAAAAACTCTAAAGTCTCCTAAAATATGAAGTTTTGGACAGAATACAAAATTCAATCTTGTGACTTCCTCAATAACACACTGAATCTTCACCAGAATTATTGGATTTTGTCCACAGGGCATTAGCAGCACACTGTTATCTCCCATCACATCTCCAGCCACAGAATCTTCTTACGATCTGTTTTCTATTATTATTATTTGGGGGGAATTTTATGCTTTTTTTTTATTAGATAGTTGAAAGTAGTGAGATGACAGGAAATGAGGGGACAGACAGAGAGTGGGGGGAGGGTAGGATATGCAATAAAGGTCTAAAACCTGGACGTGAGTCATGGACGATCCACCACACAGAGCCTTACTTTCAGAAGTATTTTTATTAATTTCAACCAAGAGACGTTGGGCCATTTAAATGTTCTCACAGGGACAGGTCATGTTCTTCAACTTAATGCAGGAACAAATCTTAAACTTCCGCTCCCACTTGCCCCAACTGGCCATTAAACCAATAAACTCTTTAACTAAGTGATTCACAGAGTCCTTAACATAAATCTATGTAACATAATGAGGCAGTTGTAACAAATAATAAATACTCTAATATTAAATTAGAATAGAAGAAACAAAATATTTCATCCAAATCTATTTTTATTATTAATTAGCAAAAAGATAAACCAACAATAAAAGCTCTTACATAACTGCCTGCAGCATTATGTGCAGGTGTTTTTAAATCTGTTGGACTTAGTCCAACTTTGCTTTGTAGACTAAATCATTGCAATATCACCTCTTCTAGATTCTCAGGGCTTTGATTAAAAAATGTTTTATTTCCCAGTTGAACGATGAAAATGCCAAAAATGGATCTTTTCCAGGCTACTGTTGTGTTTTGTTGGCATATTTTCAGTTTTTCTGGCTGACACAAACTTTCTGATGATCTTCTGTGAAAACTTGTCGGAGGCTGCACGAGCAAAAACCCCACGACTGTGTTTATGAATACGCTTGTGTTTGTTTTACACTGGAGGGAGAACGTCGGAGCCAGACAACTTGTCCGAGCAGTTCAAGTATTCCACCGCTGAGCCTCTGGGGGATGAGGAGACTGATAACACGGTTCACGCTTGGTTTTGGTAAACCACGCCTAAAAAAAAAATCTGGAAGCAGTTTGAAGATTTGTTGTGGTAGAAAAACATCTTCTGTTCCATGTTTCCACACGGTGCTGCTCTGCTGATGAAGCAGATTTCCCAGATGTCCTCCTAGATACATTTATTATTCAAAGGGTTCATATCTGAAGCAGAGTCCCAATCTTGCAAGGAATTCATTGTGTACAGTTTCTATGTTTGTTACAATCTTACAAGGAGGTAAACTACCATATAGTCAGCGTTTTCTGAGGTTCATTCATAAAGTCTTGTGCTCTACTTGACAAACTTGTCGCAAAGGACGGCGTGTTTTAGTCCCCTAAAAATGACCTCAGACATCTCAGTGTGATTTCCATAAACTCCCCTCATGGTAGATTGTTTATTTGAGGTGATTTAAGATGCTGGTTTTTATATTTTACTTTATGTTTAAAGACGTCTCCACTCAAAAATGTGTTTTTCTTCTTGTTCCTACAGTTGGATGTTTGAGCTTCATTGTGCAATACATTTTTAACTAGTTACTTTTTTGTAAAGAAACCATATTAGAATTATTCAAACTAGACTATTTTATACATCTTAAAAGATGTCTGGATGGTCTGAATGCAGAATTATACAGCGGAGGTGAAAACAGGAAAAGCTCCACTTATGTAGCTGAAAGCGTCTTTCCTGAATTATCTCAAACGCGTCCCAAAAATATGAAGTTTACTTGTTTGTACACTTTTCATGCAGTGGTTGTAACTCAAGGTACTCAAGGGCCAGTTAACTCACTTGCTCTGGAGCTTTTTGACGCTATCAAATGGTGCTCATCAGCATCAGTCACCATGGATGAGAAGTCCTGCAGCTGCCACATCTGCATTTCAGCTGAGTGAGCTCAACCTGCTGATAAGGACCGTGCGATAGGGTCGAAAGTTACAGAACAAACGAGTAAGTGGACCTTGAGTTGAGTTTGTTTTGTGAACTGCTTTTTTTCCCCCCAAGGACAAGAATGAACTCAATGTTTAGTGTTCATTTGAT
Source organism: Thunnus albacares (assembly GCF_914725855.1). Lineage (NCBI taxonomy): Eukaryota > Metazoa > Chordata > Actinopteri > Scombriformes > Scombridae > Thunnus > Thunnus albacares. Next base: position 23,723,977 of record NC_058108.1, on the reverse strand, counting down.
CTCCAAACTGCAGGTCACACTGACATTATCAAAGAGGGAAACACATTTGTTTGACACATGCCAGGATGATCAGTGCTGTCTTGTTTACAGATTATTGCCAGTTTTTCCTTTATAAATAAGTGAAATGATTGAATCTAGGTGTTGAGACAGACGTAGCAGATGTACTTGAGGCTTTCATTAATCATCTTGTAATATCTATAGTTGAACACTGGAGGGCAACAAACACCCTCAAATGAAGAAATGCAGCAACCCTCAAAACACAACATGACACACTTACTGTATGTTCTTTAAATATATTAAAGCAATAAGTTTTAAAGGTTTGTTACCACTGTTGAAAATATAAAATGATCTGACATGAGTCACTTCAGGCAGACAACACAGTTGAACATCTACTTTTTGTCACTTCAGAGCTAAGAATCAACATATTTTCTAAATATTACCCCTCTATGTCTCTCACATTAGATTGAATGTTGTGTATTTCTTCAGTTTACATCCTGAGTAAAGGCTGCATTCAGTCACACTGTGATGTTACTACCCACAGCCTGATTAGATTTATGGTTAGATTGTGCTTGTACAGGTAAATTAGAAATATATGCACACAAACACACCTGAAACTATATGTAATCTATGCAAATACAATGATATGCATCAGTTATACTCGCTTCAGGGACCCGGGGGCAAAACTGATCTGAGGGCCTCTCTACTGACGCCTCCTCCTACGTCTTTCTGTGCTGCTTTGTGTGCTTTGTGCCTTAAGTAGAGTTCACACAGCGCGCTACACACGGCGGCTTCATCATCATCGTCTGCCTGCAGCCTCAGAAACCGACACATTCTCAAGTGATGCAGGTTTGTTTTGTGTCATTCAGATTAAACACACATTTATTAAAGAATATGCAGCATGTACGCGGAATATCTGTTGTAATAATTAAGTCTAATCTTCATCTTCCCAAACATCTTACTAACATGTTTCATCCAGAGACATTATAGAGGTCCTAACATAACGTAACATATGGGATAATCTTTCTCATTTAGTTAAAATGACATCTTTAATCTCCCTGAGAGAATACAGTATTTAAGAAAGACTTTCATCTGTTTTCTATGTCATAACATGTATATATTGCTAACAGAGTGTAATAGTTTTATAATATTTAGGTAAAAGTAGAGCTTTTTTTTCTCTCCCTGAACATTTATTTATTTATTTATTTTATTTTACTTTATTGACTCAAGACACAACAGAACAAGTCACAAACACAGAGGAGATGATCTCGTCAACAAGAGGAAATAAATAATCCTGAACAATTGTTTCCATTGTTATTTTTTATGTCAGTGGTTGGATTTTAACTCGATTAACTCAATCACTCATTAAACTCAAACATTATTGTGTTTTAGGGATACATGTTGCCACACAAATGAGCTGTTTTATTTTGGTTTTATTCTGCTATAAAAAAACAACAACAACAAACCAAACAATTCTGTAACTTTGTTGCAAAGGAACAAAATTTCAAAAATCCAAAACAAATAATGCAGATTTTAAAATAATTAATTATACATAATAATAGGTCAGTAAACTGTATTAAACACAGGAAAATCAAATGTGACATAAAGAACAACAAACCTGGAGTGAACAAAGGCTTTTTATTTGCATCTAGATGACATCACTACACACTTGTGGACGTTTATGAGCATCATGTTATGTGTCAGCTCATATAGATATATTTGTTCTAATGGTAAAAATGACCAACATTTGCTCTGCAGGTGTCAAGAAAGTCTGCTTGGAAGATATAAGAAACCCTGTTTGACCTTAAAATGACTTTAGAATAAAATACAAATAGAAACCAACACAGACATAGTTAAAACTATCAAAATGGGGGAAATCCAATATGATATGACACTTTACACTGTTTCAAAATGTAAATATAGACATCAGTTTACATGAAATTACATGTGGTGTGTCTGACGCTCTGCAGTCTGGACTTTATAGAGACTCTGGCTGCATTTAATCTCCTTTTAAAGTCCCCGCCCACTCAAAAATATGTTTTTTCTTCTTGTTCCTACAGTTGAATGTTTGAGCTTCACCGTGCAGAATGATGTATGTGCAGAGTTTGACACTAGAAGACTGTTTTCACATTCATCTGCTGAAAATGGAAAGTTTCTCTGAGCTGATTGAAAATCAGATTTTAAGCAGTGGGCCTATAATCATGATTTGTGACATGGCGACTAGTTTGGAGCCAATTCTGGTCCAATATTTATTTTATACGAGTGTGATGTGGAAACTTGAAGCCTCCAGTGCACAAACACTGAGAAGTGAGTTTACAGTTAAGTAGGAGACATCTAATGTCCAACAGTTAAACTTCTGAAATGAAATATATTTGCTTAGTCATAGATTCTGGATTTTTTTTTTAATGAGGCAGAAGGACTAGATGTCATTTTAAGGATTTTATGAGATAATTCAACTTTTATTTGTGGAAAAAAACATATCAGACACACATTATTATCCAAAGCAGGGTATTTTATATACATCTTAAAAACATGTCTGGAGGGGACCTTTAAGTTTGCTTGAAATCAACCTGACTTGTTCGGGACATGCCTCGCCCTTCCCTCCTCTCCCTCCTCCCTCCTCTTCCTCCTCCCTACTCGTCGCATCCTGTGTTCGCATCTCTCCTCATCCTACGCCTTCCTCCTCCTCCTCCTCCTCCTCCTCCTCCTCTGACTCCAGTTTTTCTCTTTTTTTCACGGTGACTGCGGTGTGTGTGTGTGTGTGTGTTCGCAGTAGGGAAATGCTCTGTCTGTGAGCTTTTTGCTTTCTATTTTTTGGGAAGGTCTCAAGGTGGAGCCGGACATCATGACTTTTAAATGACCACCATGCAACAACCAGCGGTGTTATAACACGGCCCGTCCACCTCCACCTCCTCACCGACTCCTCTTCAGGGGGAAAAAACTGCCACCACCTGCCGACGCATCTGACGCCATATGACCGTCTCAAAGGTGAGTTCACTTCAGTTTACTCTCCTGCAGCCCTTTTTTTTACTGTCCTCTTGTCATTTTACAGGCGTGTTTCCAGCGCTGGCTGCAACATAAACGGATTGCAATGGGGAGAGATTTATTTCAGGCTGTGCACTTGCAGCGTGGCTCCGGGCTGCAGCTCTGCCATGCGGCTCCACAGCCCAAAAAACACAACTTCAGCTTTCCAGGGTAGACTATGTGACGGTGTAACATTGTATGGCAGCAGGGAGGATTTTGCATTTTGCATACTGTAAAATGAATGTTTTTTTAATGGTTTCCTCATGCACGGAGCTTCTTCTGTGGTGTTTTTAACTTGCAGACAGACTCAGGACGTGTTCTGTATGTAGTGTGATCTGATACAGACGTAAACGTTTCTGCTGAAGTTGATCACAATTTTAAAATCTAGATCATATTTTTCCCTCATTGACATGACTTCAAATGAATGTGATCATTGTAAAAAAGTAAAATAATTTCTTTTGGAGGACACCTTAAATGTCTCCACCATTGAATATAAATAGAGCTGCAACAATCGATTAGTTGATCGACAGAAAACGAATCAGCAACTATTTTGATCACTGATTAGTCGTTTCAGTCATTCGTCAAGCAAAAATGCCAAATGTTGTCTGGTTTCAGGTTCTCAAATGTGTTGATCTGCTGCGTTTCTTTGTCATATATGACAGTAACTTGGATTTAGCTGCAACAATTATTTGATTAATCAATTAATTACCAGCTATTGAGTTAATCGTCAACTATTTGATAATCGTTTAATCATTTGTAGTCATTTTTAAGAAAAAATGTCCAAATTCTCTGATTACATCCTCTCAAATGTGAATATTTTCATCTTTATTTAGTCATTTACACAGTAAACTGAACATCTTTGGGTTGTTGACTGTTGATCGGGACAAAATACAACATTTTATGATGTCATCTTGGATTGTAGGGATCAGTGATCAAGATTTTTCACCATTTTCTGACATTTCATGGACCAAACAACTAATCAATCAGTCGAGAAAATAATCAACAGGTTAATCAATAATGAAAATAATCATTAGTTGCAGCTCTGTATCTGATACAGACAGCTGTTTCTACTGAAGTTGACATAACTTAAAATGATTGTCATAAATGTAAAAAAATAATAATTTCTTTTGGACAACGCCTGAATATAAATAGAGCTGCAACAATGAGTTGATTCTTTGGATCGACAGAAAATGAAACAGCTGTTACTGTTTTGATAATCAATTGTTTCAGTCATTTTTCAAGCAGAAATGCCTTCAGGTTCTTAAATGAGAGGATTTGCTGCTTTTCTTTGTCATATATGACAGTAAATTGAATATATTTAGGTTTTGGACAAAACAAGCATATTGCAGATGTCACTGTGGAGTTAGAGAAATCGTAAATGGCATTTTCCCCAGTTTTTCTTTTCTTTATTTTATAGACTAAAAGATCAATTGAGAAAATAATCAGCAGATTAATCGGGAATTATAATAATCTTTAGTTGCAACCCCTAAATATAAATCATTTCTAGAGGTAGATAACAAAAATCTGTAAAAATGTTCAGTAGAAAAACATCTATCATTCACTGGAAACTACTAAAAATACCCAAAAACTCGTATCTTGTGCTGAAACAATGAGTCGATTAATCATTTAGCTGATTGAAAGAAAACAAATCCCCAAGAATACTGATAACCAATTAATCGTTTAAGTCATTTATCAAGCAAAAATGATCAAATGTGAGGATTTTCTCCATCTTTATGTTTGTGTTTGGATAATTATTTGGACAAAACTAGTTGAGGCTGCATCTAAAAACTATTCTCATTATAGTTTCATCCAGCAGCTTGGTGTTTTACCTTTGCTAAATGTTGCTAAACAATAAAATGATAAGCAATTTGAAGACATCTCACGAGGCTCTATTTCACATTTAATAGACTCAACAATAAAAACAAAGTACAGATTAATTGATGATGAAAACAATCGTTAGTTGCAGCCTCATTAATGTGTCCCATTAGCAGCAGCATCCTCATACAAACCCAGAATGTTGTATCCTTTCACTTAATGCCATCTTAACGTCTGCAGACATTATTAGTTTTAAGTGAAATCTATTATTTTAGCTCTGTGGGTGGCTGTATTCTGTCAGGTCGCCGGGTCAACAGATGGTTTGGATCTATTGTTTTTCATCACTCTTGTCTGGATGGACGTAAACAAACTCAAGACAAAAGAAAAAGCAGTTTGAGAGCTCGGTGTTTAATGACCCGAGTCTAATGCTTACCACATGTAGAGCAGTGGGAGAAGTCGAGGAGTTTGTGCCAACTGGCTCCTCGTGTGGCTGAGGAGAGCGGGGTGGCACGTCGCTTCCACACGGGCAATGTGTAGAGTTCAGCATCGGGTCAGTAAAGATATCATATCATAATGTGATGATATGACAATGTTGTGTTATGGTTTTACAAAATTCTGCTGTTCAAAAGAATCATTCTTAATATGTTGTGTTTAAAAAAAATGAGTTATTGAAGGTTTTGTTTTACACATTTGATGAGCTGAACAGTGCAGCGAAATTTACTTACTTAATAGATCAGCAGAAAATATTGTCATTATTATTGTGATATTTATGTCAACCATATTGCAGCTGAACATCCAGGATCCAGAGATAAAACTTTGTTTTATCTTAACATTTTACTCATTCCTAATTATAACGATATGATATGAGCTCTTTTATCAGTGTAGTCGATACACAGAGTCAGTTACTACATTTTGTCTCTGTAGGACGGTGCAGACATCTTTGATAAGGTAACTCAAACAAAAACTTATCAAGGTCTGTTTGGTCTGATGCAAATAAGCCTTAAACAAGGAAATATGTGCATATGGCCAACCTGCTGTATGTTGTAATGTTAGCATGTTAGCTCACCAGCTCGTCCTCACAAGAAAAACCACATTATAGGTCTAAAATTCAGGCCGGCAAAAACAACCTATAGTTACGTTTACATCATCTAGCGGTGTAGTAATGATGACCCGGGGAAGTGATGCAGTTCAGATGCCGTCAATATAAAGTGGCGTGATAAGATGATTTTGCCTCATTAGGAGGAGGAGGAGGGTTGGGTGGATGTTGATATTAACTGTTGCCATGATGACAAATGTTGCGTAACTTTAAGGAAGTCTCAACCAAGTTTCAAGTGATCATTTCACCATAAAACAGAAGTATTTCTAAACAGTGATTTGTAATGGTTTTGGAAAGCGGCATATTACGCTCCTATGGGAGAGCATTATGTAACTATAAGTTGTTTTTTGCCTCCAGAATTTTAGACCTATGCTGTCTTTTAATTATGAGGATGTGTTGGACAGTAACGTGTTGAGTTTAAGGACAAGTGTGACAGTACGAGTCATGACTCTTGGAGTTGTGTGGAGAGTAGAGGTGTCATGACAGCACTAGATTAGTCTAAGTCGGGCTTGGCAACTACCTAATGGCAAACACTTGCCAAAATAAGCATTAGACTAATGACACTACGGGAAAGAGAAAACCCTCATCCAAAAATAAACTTCACCTCTTGTAACTGGCTTTGAACTGTGCTGGAAAAAAACACACACACACCCTGATGATCCCAGACAGTTTTTTAATGAGGAGTTTCTGGTGTGTGAACTCTCTTCTATTTAATTCTATTTTGTCTGTAGTGAAATCTGTGGTGCACCTTCATGTTAGCCCATAAAACGCTCGCCTGTATCTATGGCATGTTATCACACAGACTGTTAACATATACCTGAGATTCTCCCACTTGGTCCAACCTGTGACTCGTGCAGTTTGCTATGTTGAGTCACAGAGACAGAGACTCTACTGTTTTTCTACTGAGCTCTCTCCTGTGAAAAGACAAATACATCCTTGTCTTGTTTATCTTGTACTTCATGGCATTGTCACTATCGTCAAAACAGTAACTAGAGCTGAGTGCAGGTTTCCGAGCTGGCACACAAGCTCGCTGCTGGTTGTTGCAGGTATCAAAGTCCTACCTGCTATAATTGCTGTGAATTGAAGGTGTGCTTTTGAGGAAACCTGCCCCTGTATCTGTGCAATAAAATGATCGCTAAGTAACAAGAGACAAACAGTGATGATTAACTCAGAAGCTTGATGTTTACTCATAAGATTGGATTGTGTAATTTATTGTTGATGTTGGATGGAATCATAAAATGAGGAAGACGTACTGTACTAGAGAGAAATGATTGACAGGAAATTAACCTGCAGACAGTTTGATCCATCGTTTTAGGTAAAAATGCCCCAAAATTCACTGGTTCAAGCTTCTTAAATGTGAATATATGCTGGTTTTTGAAATCTTGAACGATTGTAAACTGAATGCATTTTGCTAAAACAATTAGTCAGTTAATCAACAGAAAGTTAATCCACAACAACATCATTCACTTAATTTCCTAGAAATGCCAAACATTCACTGCTTCATGTAGGGCTGCAACTAATGATTATTGTCTTTTACACATTAATCTATCGATTATTTTCTCAATCGATCCATAAAATATCAGAATATAGTGCAAAACTCCCATTATGATCTCTCAGAGCCCAAGTTGACATATTTTAATAGTTTGTTTTATTCAATCAAGAGTCCAAAACCCAAAGATATTTAGTATATGGCATAGAAGACTAATATGAGAAGTTGAAATCTGAGAATTATTGGCATTTATGCTTAAAAAATGACTTAGAATTGTTCCCAATTAATTTTATTGTTTATCAACTAATCAATAAATCAAGTAATTGATTAAGATCAAGCTTCAAGCTCCTCAAATGTGAGGATGTTTTACTCTGTTTTATTGTAAGTTGAACACCATTTGGTACTGGACCATTTCTTGGACAAAATAATAATGATTTGTCATATGATCTGCATTTTTCACTAATACAGTCCAAACGAGGAATCTAAAATATTAACAGCATATTAATCCATAATCAGTCAGTTGAAGCCCTGTGTGTGTGTGTGTGTTTCTTAGCTGAAGTCCTCAGCAGTGTTTGGTTTGCAGAATGTGTCAGGTTTGTGGTGTTTTGATGGACCATTAGGTGTTATTCCACACAGAGGTGATGAAACCCATTAAAGGGTGGTATGTCATTATGTAACCAGGTCAGACTATTGAGATCTGTGTGTGTATGTGTCTACATAAAACAGTAAATACACCATATAAATTAATCAAATATTTTGTCTATAAAAGGTAGAAGAATTGTGAAAAACAACTGAACATTAGCCCCCAGTAGAGCCAAAGATGACACCTTTTAAATTTGTTTCTCTTCCACTAACCAGTCCAAAATCTAAAGATATTCAGTTAGCAATGATATGAAATTGAGAAAAGCAGAAAATTCTCACATTTTAGAAGCGCAAAGCAGCACTGTGGTTCACAGGCATACCTGTCAGTCCACCACTTCAGTCCAGACTGAAATATCTGAACAACTATTAGATTAATTGCTGTGCAATTTTATACAGATGTTCATGATTCCTCTAGTGTCAGTACTTTGGTTTACAACTATATACTTGCAAAACTAATGACATTCCATTACCCTCAGCTGTACTTTGTGTTCAGTGCTAATTAGTAGATGTTAGCATGTTTACACTATAAACTAAGATGATGAACTTAAAGCAGGGAAACATTATACCTGCTAAACATTAGCATGTTAGCATTATCACTATCAGCATGTTTGTCTTTAGCAATTAATATAATTAATATTTTAGTCTATAAAAGATTTTTAAAAAGTAAAAATGATCATCACAACTTCGCAGAGCATTTTTAAACAAGTCACTGGTCTAATATTTTTTTCTCGATCCACTACTCAATTAATTGACGGATTGTTTCGTTATAAAGGTGTGCACTTTTCTCCTCGCAGCTGAAACTATGTGTGTGTGTGTGTTCATGCTGGATTATATCACTGATTTTATAACAAGTTAGAAACAGCCCAAAGGTGAATGAGATCATCCTGCTTGTCCTCTGTTGCTACACTATCAAACCAGACATTGTGCCTCCTGGAGCTGGTGGGGAACCTGATGTCGCCACTAAACGATGCCTCATACAGGACTTTACCTCCAGAACAAAGCCCCCAGGGGCCTTAAGTCTCTGACTCCACCACCACCACCCTCCCCCCTGTGGTTCACTCCTCACTAAACCTAATGAAGGCCTGCCTCTCTGCCCAACAGGACCAAGGTGATCTCACCGTGCTTGTGCCCTGTTACATCTAAACCCACTGTTGTCTGTCAATGAACCAGCTGATACAGAGCAAATCTCTCTCTATTCTTAAACAGGTTCATGTGTTCATAAACTTGTTGACAAATGTGTCTTTTACCTTTCATATTTTATGATTTTGTCTTCAGACATCCTGCAAAAAAAGGCTCTTATGTAACAGGAGCGTCTGCACGTGACCTCAAAACCTCTCGCTGTTATTGTCACACACAGACCGCCTAAAGACCACCAGCTTCCCCTAACAAAGCAGCTCCTGCTGTTTCTTGTCACTGCAGGGCAGGACCATTTACACAGCAGGGCATAATGACTTTTTAAAGAGACCTGTTTGTATTTCCTGTCTGTGTCTCTTCTCTTCACTGTTACATCACTGTCAGTCAGATCACTCGTGGCAGGTTTTCCTGCACGTTTCTGACATGACAGCTGTCCGACTGTTTTCGGATTATCTAGTGCTGCTCCCACGTGGGGCACACAGGGAGGGGATTACTTTAAAAAAAAAAACGGAGAGAGAGTCTGTGGATTTGTGCAATGTCGAGTGCTCGTGTACAAGTTTTTCAAGCTGTACAAGAGGTGACACCATGAATGCCACAGGGCTATTAGGACATTGTGTGACCTACACTGCAGTACACTCAGTAATAATAAATTATAGAGTTTATTAATTATTCAGTACGGTCAGTTAAATTTTATTTGTATAGCTATGAATCACAACAGACATTATCTCAAGGCTACTGACTGATAAACTCTTAAAATTACGTAATAAAGGCCTGGTACCTTCTGCAGTTGAGGTAATAAAGGCTATGGCCATTATTTGGGTGTTTATGGTCGTTAATTGTCGACATGTCAACTGAGTTAATGCAGTCTCACCGAAAATACCAGAGCTTATTAACAGAGTTTTGGGAACCAAATTCGGCCACATTGTTCATACAAGCTAAAATATAGTCATATAACATTAAATTCAGACGTGTCGACTAACGTTAAAGCAGTCTCGCTGAAATGACTGGAGTTTATCACCAGAGTTTTGAGTTGTGTAATATTAAATTAACTTCAATTTCTGGTAAATATCTACTAATAAAACATTTTTGCTAACGAGATAAACAAAATGGTCTGGTCAATGAATTCAGAAATCTTTAGTCTTCAGTAGCAAGAGCCGTTAAAATATTCCGTTAGCGAACGATAAATTTGGAATGAGCTGCAGTCAGCGAGTTGAAGCTCTGTAAATGCCCTCTGAGGATGTAGAGCAATGACAAGTGGGGAAATTCCAACACTTGTCAGCTGACCAATGGCGTAATTTACCTCAGTCACTCACTCACTCAGTCAGGGACAGACACATTTATAATAATTATGATAATAAACTTTATTTTTTATAGCATCTTCCTTAACAATGTTACAAAGTGCTTCACAAAAAGATAGCCCTTAGTCACCAGGTGGGCTCTGGGAACGACCAGCAAGCCACTATCAGCCAATCTAAGATAGTGCCCAGACACATACAGGGTTAGTAGATCTTTGATATAATTAGGGTCATGGTAAAGCCTTGAAGGTCAACAATAAAATTATAAAATCAATGCAAAAATGACTGGGAAGCCAATGCAGGGAGGCCAGAATATGAGTTATATGATCTTGTTTTCTTGAACCAGTGATAATCCTAGCAGCAACATTTTGAACCAGTTGAAGGCGATAGAGGGAAACCTGTGTAGAGGGCATTACAGAAATCTGAACAAGAAAACATAAAAGCATGGACAATCCTGTGTAAATCCTCAAAGGATAAGAAGGGTCAAACTTTTAAAATTAACTTAAGTTGAAAGAAACATGATTGAACATACTTCTAAACATCAAAACAAAGGCCGGGATCAAATAAAACCCAAATTTCTTGCAGTTGGCTTAATATTATGTGATGAGACTCCAAGATTTGGGTGTGGCAAACAAGATAATTTTCGTTTTGTCATTGTTAAATTTGAGGATATTTTGAGAAGTCCAGCAGTTGATATCAGAAAGGCAGGCAGTAAGTTGGGTTATGCTGCTATGATTAGTAGATAGTAACGGGACATATAACAGGGTGTCATCAGCATAACAATAATAATCTACATTATGCTTATTAATGACCTGACCCAGGGGTAGTGTATAAATGGAGAACAGTAACAGCCCCAAGATTGAACCTTGAGGAACGCTATGAGTGAATTGGGAAACATAAGGTGGAGAATTTCCAACAACAACAGAAAACGTTCTATTGGACAGATAGAAGCGTAATAAGTTGAGAGCAGACCTTTTTAGATCAAACCAAGTTTCAAGAAGCTGTAGAAGGATGGAGTGGTCTACTGTATCAAAGGCCACACTCAGTTCTAGCAGTACCAGAATGGAGCTTTCACCTTTATCTGCTGCAAGGAGTAAGTTATTTGTCACTTTAATTAAGGCCGTCTCAGTACAATGTAAAGCTCTAAAACCAGACTGATAGTTATCGAGAATGCTGTTAACATTCATATAAGCAATCAGTTGAGAGGCAATAACTTTCTCCAACACCTTAGATAAGAAAGATATTTTAGAATTAGGTTGGTATGTTTAAAATAAGAAGGAAAAATACCAATGTCCAAGGAGCAATTAATAATTGATAAAATGCAGGAACTGACAGTGGGCAATACGTCTTTTATAAGTTTAGAGAGAATAATATCGAGTTGGGAAAAGGATTTAATATGAGAGACAATGGTTTCTAGGACTGAGAGGGAAATTGGCTGAAATTGAATCAACACTGAACAGTTTGATGGGGGGGGGGGGGGGGGGGGGACAGATTGGACACAAGTGTCTGAAACAATCTGAGTCCTAATATTCTCCACCTTTTTAACAAAAGTCAGAATTTCCTCTGCTAATTCAGGGTTAAGTTCAGTATTAGAGGTGGAGGAACCGCTCACAGCAGAATCAATAACCTTAAGTGAAACTTTGGAGTTATGGGAATTACTGGAAATCAAACTGGAGAAATAGGCTGATCTCGCCTCTTTAACAGCAGTCTGACAGTTGAACATATGACTTCTTAGGATGTCAAGGGAGGCTTGGAACCCATTAGCCTTCCATATACGTTCAGCTTTTCTGTGTTGTCTCTTGAGGGCCCGAGTGTGCTCACTGAGCCATGGCAAAGGATTATGCCTTTTCTTTCTGATTTTAAGAGGAGCGATATGATCAAGGATAGACAGACAGATGGTGTTGAAAGAATTAGCCAGGGCATCCGGGCACTGTTGCTGCATAAAAGAGCTCGAGGTTAAGGTATTGGAGAAAGCTTCACAGAATTTACTGGCAGAATCAGCATTAAGAACACGTGACAGGACAGTGGCACAAGGCTTACTAGTGGGAGGAGACGCATTAAAAACAATGGCTTTATGATCTGAGACATAAACGTCAACAAGGGTTACATTTTATGGGGAGAAAACCACTAGTGAGGACCTGATCTGAGGTATGGCCTTTAGAATATGTGGCACCTTTTTAATAATTTGGTTTAAATTAAAAGACTCAATAAGATCCTGGAAATCATGGGAAAGAGGGTTAGAAGGACAACATACATGGACATTGAAGTCATCAATTTGAGTGTAACAAGAGAGATGAGGTCTGTTTTAAAAAGTATATAAAGCAGACTAGCTGCACCAGAAATTAAAAAAGTTAACCTTCAAAAGAGTTAAAAGAATCAAAAGACAGAAAAGAGCACTTAAAACGATTTCTGTGCATGACAGCAGTGCCACCACCCGACCCAAATGCCAGGGGAGATTAAAATGGGAAGTTGGCAGGGGTAGCCATCGTTAACGGGATAGGTCTCAGTAGCCAGGTCTTGGTAGCCATAAAAAGGTCCAGGCAATTAGCAGTTATAAAATCATTGCAAATAAAGGATTTTCTGGCCGTAGTTTTTCTAAAATTACCATTGGACAGTTTGTGCACTTACTGTTTGTAGTTGTTTTGAAAAACAGAAAATTATACAGAAACTATTTGTTTATCAATGCTAGAAAAAGGAGAGTGACTCAAGTTGAACGCATCTGTGCCAAGTGGCAACTAACATGTCTCGAGGCTGAGGCCAATGTAGAGGTAACTTAAAGGGCAATGTCACCAACAGCTGGCTTCAAAATATCCCTGGCTCCAAGAGACTCCCATTTAAAAAGCGCCAGCTCCTCTCTAGAAATAGTGTCAATAATTTTTTTCACTGAGTCATTATGGTCTCAATTGCTAAATTTTGGTTCTTTAATAAGTGTTCTTGTGGTCATTTTGGAAATTATTGCTCCATTAATAAGATTTAATTATTAAAGACATCCATCTATATATGATCTACACTCAAGTTTGCTAAAAATGTAATTGAGGTTGATGTGTTAAAATGAAGCGATCTCATAAACTGTCTACAACAATATAATTAAAGCCTAAAAAGAATGATGTTTAAATGTGTCCAGTTATAGTTAAGAAGTTATGTGAAGTTACAGCCCTCTGTTACCTTTCCTAAGAATGATACCAATGGGTTTCATGTACAGAGGTAATATTTAAAATTTAGGGGAAAAAAGTGCACCGTATTAGATCGATACTCAATATTGATAAAATTTTAAAAATATCTGTGAGTGTTGGGTCAAAGTTAACTTGCCGCTCCTTGTCGTTAAGCATTTGTTTAAGCTATGAGCAAATAGGGATTTTTACCATCTCACATTGTCAATTTAACTTTTATAAGCTTGAAGAGGTAAAACTGTCTAGTATTTCACAAAAAATACAGAAATATCTGTAATAAATAAACACATTTTATGCAGCAGACTTAATGAACTTTCAACCATTTCTTTTGACGCCATTGGGATCTTGACTGCCAGGTTGAGAATCACTGTCTAAGTGATTCTCAACGCTTTTATTTTAGGAACAGAAATAGATTTTTAGGTGCCCGGTTAAAGTGTATTAGTGGCAACAGGATGTTATTTGTTAGACCTGCTCAGACAGTGTGCTCCTGTTGTTTCTGGAGTCCTAGGGTCTTAATCGTGAGGCAGATGGGTCAGCAGAGTCTGATTCATTATTCATGAAGAGAAGTAGATGGCCGTCTCCACTGGTGTGTGTGTGTGTGTGTGTTCACCATATTGATTCCCAAGGCCTTAAGTAGCCCTAATGGTTGTACCTCATGAAAAATGCTGTCAGAGCAAATGTAGACTTGCTCCCTGACAAGACAAGTGGCAAATGTGTACATTGTTTATTAGACCCAACACATGTTTACTCTCAAACACTCCTATTTATGTATTATGCGGAAAAAAGCTCTGTGTGATCACCAAGTCCCAAAACACAATGAAACCCCAATTACTAAAATACATCCCCTGAAATATGCTAATAATTGTAGAAATTGTTTTTTTTTGTTTGTTGTTTTTTACTTTGCTAATAAGAGAGGTTGTGTTCTATATATGGAAATGCATCCATGTGCACAATAATACACTATACTGCAAATATTGTTGAGATGTAGCATTTAAGCAGCAAAATAGAAAAAAAATCACTTTCCAGAGGAAACGTAGTTCACAGTTTTACTTACATTAAGATAAAAATGGACAGCTCTGATGGAGCTCAGGATTCAATCTGAGGACGTCTGCTTTGTAACAAATGATTTGACTGTAAAATATAAACTTTGAATCAGTGAGTTTACCTGTCGGATGTATAGAAAAGATCCTGACAGACCCTGCCGCCGTGTCAGGACAATGAATAACTGCCACATGTGTAAAAGCACAAAGCGCCTCTCAATTTGGAGACAAACATATCGTTCCTGATGCTGTGTGATACAGCTGTTTATTAAACTTTAATGAAAGAATCACACATACAATCATCTGTAAATAAGAAACAGAACTTTAGCAAAATCCTGGATTCAGTCAGTGGTGTGAGGAGACATTATGTGAGACTTAATTGCATTAAAACTTGTATTTTCATGAACATTTCAGTAATAGATGTGAAATTGTAAAGAAAGGTGAGAGAGGCAAAACTCAACAGACATGAAATGTGTTTTTGACTTCGGAGTCACATGTCCATCAATTAAAGCCATGCAAATTGTGGCTTTTGAGTTCTCTGTAGCTAATGTTTATGGACCGGTATTTCTGCTGAAATGTGTCCTGCGTGTGGTGGAAGCCTATTTAACTTATATAGCTATATTATCCATAAACAAGTGGCTTTGTGGCCTTCTTTCCTTTGGTGTGAGATTTATTTTGGTGGCTTGAGAGTGCAAGCCTTAAAAGCAGATGTCTCATTTCAAAAGAGTGAGAGTTGGCAACCTTTCAATAAGCATGTTAGCATTGTCATTGAGAGCATGCTAGCATGCTGACATTGGCATTCACAGCTCTGCTGTGCCTAATGCTGCAATCCATTGCAAGACGGAAGCCGATAGTTCCGATTCGTTATTCCTGAATTCCAAACTAAATGTGTCCCAGTGCATCTGCTCAGCAAAACATGGACGCCTGTAGCAAACTGGTGTTTGGAGGGCCATGTACATGCAGGGTTTCATTCCAGCCCAACACTGCAGCAGCTGATTAGATTAGAACACTTTAAAAAAGAGACAGGAGGAGTAGCCGAGTACCACATGCTCACAAAGACCTCTATCAAGCACAAATCAACTGAATGGAAATATCAACAACACAATCACAACATAAAGTAAAAATTGATGAAAAGGTAATTCTGCTTGCTGTTCACTGTGTGTGCTGCCATATTGCTGTTTCATCGGGTCTGTTTCTGTCAGCAAACTCAGGCCAGATGAATCTTGATCAAGTTTCTGACTTGGAATTCCGACTTGAATGACCGTTCCATTGCATTTTTCTATGTCAGAGTCTGTTCAGAGTACAGTGGATTGCAACATGTGTACAGCCTCACAGAGATGCTAGCATGGCTGTACTATTGTCAGTCATAATAGTTGAATGACAATCAGCCGTAACTGAAAATAGTCATTTTTAGGCATGTTCTCTGTTTTGAAGTGTTTTCCTCTGTACGATTCGTCAGACAAAGATTGGGGCATTAGGTCGTCAGTGAGCTGCACATTCTGCGTGTCGAGTATCACAACACGCTAATGCAGTTTAGCTAATGTGGGTGATCTGCTTAGCAGCAGCCTCCCTCAGCCTGATAACAGGGTGTGCGCTGCAGCAGTACGGTGTCTGTGTATTGTTTATAAGGAGAAGCTGAGCCTATATAAAGACAAGCTAATCCCCTTGAGTCACAGAAAGTGAAACTCACCTTGACTACAGTTACTATGGTTAGGATGGATGGGTGACCTTCAGCTGGTGAGGATCACTGACACTGTATTAATTTAAGAGATAAGGATCCCTGTGACTTGTTTGGTCTGAGGGCCAAGCTCATTGCATTTGATAAATAATTGATCATCCCTCAGCCATTTTGTCATTTAATATTTATCAACAAATAGATTCTGCAAGAAAATGCATCACTTTACCATTTTAATTCCTCAGGCAGCACTGCTTGGACTAATTTTAGAACGAACATCAAACCTCGTTTTGTGTTTTTGCATGTTTTTTCCCCTCTGCTTTCTTCTTTTTTATGCTGATTATTTTTAACTGTCTGGAGATTTTGCTGCAAATGCCACTGGCTGTCTGCAGAGCAGCTTCACTTTGTCATAATTAATATAAGATAAAACCTCTGGAGGCTACGACCTGAGGCAGACTCTTGCCTCTATGTGACAGGATCCATAATTGTAATTACCTCATATCATGTGGGTGATAGCCTTTGTTTTAAGGGTCTCATAATTTCTTCATAAGACATATCTTCATACATTTAAGTCCTGGGCAATATGTCAACTGCTTCCTCTCGCTTGACCTTTGATGTTTTGTCTTACTGTTTTGTTACAAAGGATTTATATAGTTTCTGCTGATGGGTATATACATATCCATCAGCATGTGTGTGTGTGTTCACACACACACATGTTTTTTTTTTTTTTTTCCCTGTATTCTTATTTCAAATATTTTTTTAAACAATCTCCTCCATGTTACTGAACATAGAAATTCAGGACTCTCCTGGCTAATGTAACAAAACTATAGGATTATATTACGACCACCAGTTTCAATTATTTCAACTTTATTTCTGACAAATCACATTTTGTCCCTGATTTTGGTGGACAGCTAAGGATACTACAATACCCATGAGCCTCGGCCATCATTGCTATAGAGAAGAAGCTACAGGCACAAATCAGACTGTAATGAATTCAAAATGCTTCATCGCTGAAGTTGTACATACCGTCCTAAAAAATATATATATATATATATATATATATATATAGTAACACAGTTGTTCATCTTTTGTACTGGTGATTTAACCAGGAAAGTTTGGTGCTGATCCAAGCCATAAAAGTGCTCAAACTGTGAGTAACGTAATGTTGTCTATGGGAAAAATTAATGGAATTTTTACTTCTGGAACTGGACATAGTGTTATAGAAATCTTGGGCTCGTCAATTCAGAAACTCCAGGAGATATGGATGTCTTCTGCAAAATTTTTTAAAGACAAACACAAACTTGATCGACCAAAGAGATAGCAGTTACACTTCAAAGTTCCAGTGTAGACCCCGTGACATGCAACAGCAAATCTGAAGGAAAAGAGTTGAACCATTCTCAGTTATTCAGGCAGCACCCAGGCGACCTCGTCCTTAGTCACAACATCGCTATAAGATTGTTTACTTGAGCGCTGTCTCTATGGCAACAACCATAAAGCCAGGTCGGCTTGACCTGGAAGAAGACAGCTCACTGTCTGCTTGTCTAGGGAGCATTTCATATATGACACATGTATGAAAATTCCTTCACACATAGCAACGGTAACTAAGGTGGGAGGGGCGTTTTGTCCATGATTTTGATGGACAGCTAAGGACACTACAGTACCTATGGGCCTCCGCTGTCTTTGCTATAGAGAAGAAGCTATGTGCGCAAATCAGAGCGTAATGAATTCAAAACATTTCGGCGCTGAAGTTGTAAACAACAGACATACTGTATTTCCTCTAAAAGTGGCCAGTAGTCAGTTAAAAGCTGATCACGGCCGGGGGCGTAATCGGCATGAACAAATAAAGGCTGGCCCCAAAAACTGAGGAAAAACAAGGTTGTGGCTCAGTTAGTATCAAATTACACAGTCCTTTCCAAGGAAACTATAAAAGAAGGAAGTTCATTATATCATAATACCAACTTTCTGAGATCTGCTTGGTGCCAGTTCTATTGAAGGCTTTGGGAGAAGCATAGAGAAGCACACTAAAACCCAACATATCTATGTCGTATGACTTTACGATGATTGAAGGATAATAATAGCGCAAAATAGCGCATCGTAATTATGAATGAAACAATCTCTGCCATGATAAAATCAACACCTTGGCTGTAATCCCACTTGTCTGGTGCCCTGCTGTGGCTAATCTACCTAACACCTGGTCACCGTATCAAAAATGATAGATTACGTTACATAACGTTAGCTAACAGGCTCAGAGTTAATTTAATTTTGGTATTATCACGGTTTAGCTAATTTACCAACGTTAGTCTGTTACTAACCTCAATCACATATGCATAAGAAGCCCCAGTCCGTTATCAATCAAGCATAACATGAATGTAACTTGCATACAAATAGATGATTGAATTAATATACAAATCATCCAAAATGTACCTTGAAAACACATGAAACATTAGCTAAATAACAACACACCAAAATATGTGAGCCCTCATCACCCAGATTAATAATTTATGAAAGCGCCGAGAGCTTTCAGGTGTGGCACCAGTGTGCGTTCACATGCTACACAATGACGTAATGTCCCTTCCTTTGTTTATAGTTTCCTTGGTCCTTTCCAGGTCCTTCCAAAGAAATACTCTTACATATATATCAGTTACCCTACTAGGAAATTATCAAGAAGTTACAGCACATGCAAAATGAAGTGTTACCAACATGTTTGTGAAGCTTTGTCTCAACTCTGTTACAAATTAGCAGCACTTGAAATACTGCAAAGCGTCTGACTTGTAACTGTATATGTAGCTGCTGTCTCTCTCGCTCTCTCTCTGTGATGTGATCATCATATGTTGTGCACAATACAACATCCATAACGTCTTGAGGCCGGACCCTCTTACTGTAAGTCAATAAAGGAATCGATTTGGTTTCCAGCTCATCAAACGCAGCCGACGTTTGTTGTTTTACTCTTGAATGCCAGACATATGTGTGTATATGTCTGGAGGATTACATTCTTTATGTATATAATTATCAAAGGTGTATGTGTGCAAAACTAATAACCATAAATTATTAGATTTATAACAGATTTTGATCTCTAAGGAAAGTAAAATATATTTTTCTACGATCTTTTCTGATGTGAATCCAGTGATTTATTGGCTGTATAAAGCACCACTCGCTGCCAAAGTTGATGTAAGCAGGTAAGCAGGGCTGTGATATCATGAATGGGAATTGTTTCAAACAGCTGTGTTAATGCAGATATTGGTGTGAATCAGACATGAAACAGTGGGGTGCACTGCACAGGCATGCTAACATCTGACTCACGCTAACTGGAGGTGAGATCATCCTCACACGATATACTTTAGCTATCCACATGATGAATTGTGCCTCCTTCTTTGAAACCGCAGACATCAGCAACAAGACTTATGGAAATCTTTATCAACTTCTTTGTTCCCCAAGTGTCTCCTTGTCTGTTGATTGCCATCACTGTTCTGTCTTTGATCTACTTGAATGGATCACAACTACATCTGTTGTTTCTAAATTACCTCTGGACTGGCTGACTGCTTCCTGAAATTTAAAGATGGATGTTTGCAAGACGGAACATGGAAGTGAATAAATCTAGGTCAAGAGTCATATTTATGTACAAATTTACGAAACAGACTATAAAAAAACGTGCATTTGCTTGTGTTTCTCAGGTTCATGTTAGTGCAGGCAAAGATATAACGCAGTGATTGTGTCAGTGTACTCAGTCACACCTTTACCTGTTGAGACACATGACTAGATTCTGATCTGAAGCTTGATTATTGCTCATACTGATCATTTCATTGTTGTTGCAGCTGTGTAATCAGTGTGAGAAAGGGGCAGGTGACAGGGATAAAATATATTGTGGTGTGTGTAATTTTATTATGATATTGATATTGATGGTGCAAAAGCTTCTGCAAATCCAACATTTCCAATACTTTTTTCTGTCACCTTGTGTAGCCACCTAAAAAATGTATTGGCCCTCACTACCATCTCCCTCCCTCTAAACTGATAGAATTTATCAATGAGTAACAATATTGGGGAATTAGTAACAGAACAAGCTACATTGAATTTTTGTTGAAATAACTTTATCAAGAACATGAATAGAGCTGCAAAGATTAGTCGATTAATCGAGAAAATTAATCGTTAGCTATTTTGATAATCGGTGAATCGCTTAGAGTCATTTCAGGACAAATGAAAGATTGTCTGGTTCCAGGTTTTTAAATATTAATATTTTCTGGTTTCAAACTGAATATCTTTGGGTTGTGGACTGTCAATCGGGGCTAAAAGAGTTACATCTTGGGCTTTGGCAAATGGTGATCGACGTTTTTCGCAATTTTCTTACATTTTAAAGACAAAACGATTAATCGAGACAATAGTCGACAGATGACTTGATAATGGAAAAAAATCATTAGTTGCAGCCCTAAAAGTGAACTGCGTCTTTCAGGCATGTTTCACAATAGTTTCTGCTTTGCAAATAAAACTTTGCCCAAACTACCAGAATTTGTAGACACTGATGTACTGGCAATGATTTTGAGAACAAGATGTCTTCATATTTTAAATTTGATTGACATCAAACTTAGCATTAAGATTGATCTTAAAAAACAAAACAAATGAAAAATAAGGTATTTGTCTTTCCATGAACATGAAAATGATTTAGAAGCTTTTCCTACTGTATGTAAAATTCCACTTCCCACAACTGTTGACGTTGGACATTGACATCTCAATTATGATAGTAGAATTTTGTTTGAAACGAGACTAGGTCAAAACCTAGTATATGGCTGAAATTGTGGCCAATTTGTTACAGGGATAGTCAGTGATAGTGTCTATAATGTGAATTACTGGATATTAACTGTTCATCTGCAATTTTATTTAGTGAGCCCAGTAATAATTGTTGTTAAAGTGTACTGAAGTAGCATCACATGACATGGTTAAGCTACGTTTGAGTCAAAAAAAAGGGTATAAATGCAGTTGAAAGAACAATACTTCCCACTCATATCTAGGGATGTTTTTGAAAGAGAACTTATTTTAATTTTAATACAACTATTCTAATTATCCTAATAACTCCCCCCGCTCATCTGTTTCTATGTCTATAAACATATCCGTGCTGTGACGGCCTTCAGAGCACACAAACACCGTAATCATGTCAGTGCCAGAGCTTCCGTGTGAGACACTTCAGTTGGTAAATGTGTGTTTTTAAAACTTATTTCAGGACTGAGCTCAGGGCTCCGCTGTAAACTCCTCCTGAGGACGTAATAGAAACTGTTCATGCTGATTCATTTTGAAAGACTAAACAGTCAACGGGGAAACTCCAACACTGGGCCGACCAACCAATCGTGTAACTTCATCACTCAGTGAGTGAGTGACGGATATAGAGCTGGTCCATGGCTGTCCAACCAAAGCACCTGCATTTATAAATAATGAATACATCATATTTATCCATAATAGTAATACTTTTCCCATTGTAAAAATTGTCATGTAAATATTAAGCCAGATTTTATGTTGCTATAATGGAATGTGTCCATCTACAATGTCATCCCAAAACTGTTTAACCATATGACTTGCAGACTGTATATGAAGATTTTGAGATGTTTTCACAGATTGCTGCATCATGTTTTTGAGGTCAACATATCCATGTGGATATCCTTGCAGAATCAGTTGGGATCAGCTTTCCAGTGAGTTGGAGCAGGCGCAGCTCCTCATTTGCACAAAACCAGAGCATAAAACAACATGCAAATTTATGACAGGAACTTGACGCTGCTTTTCTCATGTAAGTGCTGCTCAGGACTCAGGACATGTAAAAAAAAAAAAAAAAAAAGAATAACGTTTGGATTTTTTCCCCCATAAAGCTGTTGCTCTAACCAGTCTAATTTATTTGCTCTTGGGAGAACTCGTGTAAATTAATCTGTCTTTAATGGAGGTTTCTGTGTACACTGGATTTCAGTAGCCCCAGATGACTTATTCAGTTATTGACTGCACCTGTTTGGTTATGTGTACGCTTGAATAGAACTGCACTATTTGCTCAGTTGGTGAGCACTTGACCATTTAAAGCCCACAGTGAAAACACTCAGCTCAAGTATAGAAAAACCAAAAACTTACTACAGGCACCAAACTGGAACACAGGATAGCATTAGGCGCTTAAACCAGGTGTTTTACAGTCAAAACACAGTCAGACGGTTAATCAGGAATGACAAAGTGAGGAAGGGAAGGTCACTGTGCCTCTGTAGTGTCAAAGGCTCTGGCCTCTTTTCTCACAGCAGCTAGCTATTAGTCTGCAACTGTGTGATGTGTGATTAGAGAGCAATCCTCTGGTTTGAGCTCTTTAGAAAGAGACACAAGCTTTTAGGACTCATGCCCTGTCCTTATTGATAATTAGCTGCAAGTAAGACACACACTCAAAAGACGCCAAGGTTTAATCAAGAGCTAAGAGCTGAATGAAAGGAAGTGCAGTGTTTAACAAGTGGAGCCTCGACGTCCAACAAGTGTCATAAATCGAAGCCTGACTGTCTGCTTTGATAAGCAGAATAGACACATAGAGACACTGGCTGATCACCGTACAGTCTTTACATGATATCTTTGACACAATGATACACACCTTTGGCAAAATGATACTGGCTCATACATTAAATTGAAAATCTGTGTGTGTTTTGTCAGATTACCTCAAACCTTTTTAAGCATTTCACAGTAATTTCTGAGTCTGTTCTTATCAAACTGGTTAGGTTCAGTAAAGGTAGAATACTAAATGTCCATTTTGTGTCAACGTGAGGTCTGTATTGAATGTTTTCACAGCAGATTGTTATGTTGGACTCCTGGCTTTGATGAGCCAACCAGCTTGCCATATCTTTACCAATTCATGTGTCCTGTTCCTTATCTCACAGACAGCGTGCGACCGTTGGACTTTGTTGTGTATTTGGGGCTGATGTATTGGTGGCCAGCTTTATCACTAGTGTATACGTGTGTGTGGGTGGGTGTGTTCCTCTGTGAGTATGTGTGTCTCCCATACTTGTATCCAGTATATTTTGTTTTACTCAAGCACCAAGTACAATTGTAAACTTAAGCGTACTTTACTTTTTACATTTTTATGCTACTTTATACTTATGCTATGTTACATTAGAGGATGATATTGTACTTTTTACTCCACTACAGTACATTTATCCAAAAGGTACTGTTACTAGTCACTTTGCAGATTAAGGTTTTACAAAGAAAACATTGGATCATCTTATAAAATATGATGCACTGCTCAAAACAGAAGTATCCAACAGTGTGTAATGTAGTTAAAATTAGCTCCACTTCAATCAGCTACAACATTAAGCTGCTGCTTACACATGAATGCGTCAGTATCAATAATCCAATAATGTATACAACACTCTATAAGAGGCCATTCTCCTTAATAATAAGGATTTTTCTGATTGTATTTCCTTATTTAAAGACCCTGAGACATATTTTTATGATCAACTTCAAATCAAACCTCACACATACTGTCCTGATAAAGCAGATGTGAGTCATCAGCTCTGCCTAGAACTTTTTTCTTTTTAATGTTCAGTTTCAAGGAGAAATATGATATGAAATTAAGTTTTAAGGTTTGAGCTTTAGGTAAAATTTAGAAGGCAGGACTTTTATTTCTAGTGCAGTGTTTTTAAAATCGTGCTATTGCTTTTTTAAATTAGATTATCTGAATAGTTCTCTCCTTTACAAACTGGCGTGCAGGCATGTATGTTTGTGCAATAACAGCAATTGATCAGCCCCCCTGCTCCATTCCTGTTTGACTGTGTGAAGGCCAGCTGTCAGTGGTCAGTTTTTTTCCCCCCCTGACCGACCGTCCTCGTATCGACCTGTCAGCTCAGCCTCTCCTAGCCTCTGGTGCTAATGTGCCATTATGTAATGTTTCACTTTGACTTAGAGTGATTGCCACCACTCTCCAGCTGAAAGTAAGTGAATGGGTTTTGTAGCAACAAGGCGTTCTGCCAAACAGTTGAGACAATCTCTATCAATTTTGTGTGCAGGTTGTACTTTTTTTGCTTTTACTTGAAGGTTCCTAGTTTGAGGAGTTCACAAACTACAAAAGGTCTGAGAGGGAGTTCCAGGCTTTGTGACATTAAAGGTCCAGTGTGTAGGATTTAATGGCATCTAGCAGTGAGGTTGCAGACTGCAATTGACTGAATACCTCTCGTTCTCACCCCTCCCCTTTCAAGCATGTAGGAGAACCTACGGTGGGCGCAAAACTCGCCAAAAATGTGAAGGGCCCTCTCTAGAACCAGTGTTTGGTTTGTCCGTTCTGGGCTACTGTAGAAGCATTGCAGGCTCCGTGGAATGGGACTTGCTCCTTATGTAAGATCTAAAGGGCTCATTCTAAGGTAACAAAAACATGATTCTTATTTTCAGGTGATTATACACTAATGAAAACATAGTTATGAATATTACATTCCATTTCTGCCATTAGAGCCCCCTAAATCCTACACACTGGTCATTTAAGTGGAAATATTAGTCTGGTGTCTGTGTAGTAGGGAACATCTGGCCTGCACATCAGTGCAACTTATGGATGAAATAATGGAATAAGTCAAAAGATCCTTTACAGACATGTTGTAAGATATAAAAAATACTCTGCTTGGAATAATTATCTAAGTTATGTAAGTTGCATACTGGACCGTGATTAGCCTCCAAACTAGTCATGGTCATAATTAGTCATGGTCATAGGCCCACACCTTAAACTCAAATCCAAGGTGCACACACATCGTTCTGCACAGTGAAGCTCAAACATCATAGTGAAGAAACACAAACACCTTTTTTAGTGGAGGGGACTTTAAATCTATAAAAACAGCAAATAGTCTGGAAAGGAAAGCTGCCTTTTCAGTTCAGTGTGTGCCATCTTTAGTTGCTTTCAAATCTACATTCATACATACATACATAAATCTCTTGTGCCATTTTTTAAAGTATTTTTGGGGCATTTTTGCATTTTTATTAGAGAGAAGACAGTATAGAGGTGGCAGGAAATGAGAAGGGAGAGAGATGAGGATGACATGCAAACTCCAACACTGAATGTTACGATTATGTGGTTGGCATGTTAAACCACTAGGTCGCCTGCTTTCCTGGTTTCCTTCACTTTTCCTTCTTTTAATTTGGTCCGACTTGTTACTGCTCTGCACTGCACTAAGACAGTATTTGTGTTTTTATTTCCATGAATTCTATTTTTTTCTATTTTATTTTCCTCTATTATGTTCCTCTACACTGTTTTGATGCATTTCTTCACCTAGTAGCGGGCACTTTAAATTGCCTCTATGTTTGTAAGATGCCATACAGATAAACTTGCCTCATCTTGAAAATACTCATAATCACTGTTGTACACTCACAAAAGAGCAACTTTCTAGGAATAAGCATATGTAGCTAAAGAGAATCAGAATGTGTGTTTATAAGCTACACGCTACTGTAAATCATATCTTATACAGTCATATCTGTAAGTCATATCAAGTAAGTCATTTCTTATTGAGTAACAAGGGAGAAGAATGTTTCCCTCTTCCTGTCCTGTCCTCATCTCATAGATTGAGTTAGAAATCCTGATTGAGCAAACACTGTGGAGGAGTGACGAGAGGGAGCGGCGCTCAGAAAGAGGGAGTGTGATTACCTGCTGCTCGCTCCCTCCCTCTCTCGCTCTCTCTCTCCCTCCCCCTCCCTCTCTCTCTCTCTCTCTCTCTCTCTCTCTCTCTCTCTCTCTCTCTCTCTCTCGCTCTCTCGCTCTCTCTCTCTCTCTCTCTCTGTCTCTCTCCCTCTCTCTCCTTGTAGTCACCTCCCCTCTCAGGGAGTGTACACGCTCCTGCACTCTCCCCTTGCTTGTTCACACACGCACTCGCCTTCATGCTGCACACACACCCACCGTTTCCTCTGACTGACTGACTGACTGACTGTCTGTCTATGTGGACTGTGCACATCAAAGAAGAGGAGCTCGGTTAGGTCTCTGCTTGGACGGGACTGTAAGATTTTGGACTGGCTGTCTGCTTGTGTGTGTGTGTTGGTATGCATGTTTCTGTGTGTGTGCCAAGAAGCAGTGTTGACCCATGTGCTTGAGATAAAGCAAGACAATTGATTTTTTTTTTTTTTTTTTTTTGGTGGGGATTTTTTTCTTTGGCTTGCCACAGAGAAGTTAACTTTTTCTCACCCAAGGACCCGCAGCTGATTCTTGTGTCCAGTGACGACTCACTCGTCAGGGTGAGTGCTGCTGAACTCTCAGATTGCCTTTCACACATTTCCTCTTGCTCAACTGCACACACACTCTGTATCTTTCTCTTTCTCTTCCATGTTGTGTCTCTGTCTGTGTCTTGATTTAATATCATGTGCTGGTGTCTCTGATCTGTCTCTACAATTTGACATTCTGTTATTGATCTTTTACTCTTAATCTCTGGAGACCTCCTGTCCACCTGTGTGTGTGTGTGTGTGTGTGTGTGTGTGTGTGTGTGTGTATGTGTGTGTGTGCTCACTTTTTCTCTTGGGGATTCATGCTTAGGAGTGTGTGTGCGTGTGCGTGAGACAGGCTTGAACAAGATGAAACAGAAATGTATCTTCAAACCAGCTCATTGCCTGAAACTATGCATGTTTGGAAAAAGTCCTTTTTTAAAAAGCGATGCCTGCACTGCACGAGATTTATGTGACCGTTGACTTCACATACATTCATTTTGATAACTGTCTTTTGCTCAAACTTGGAGCAGTACCCACTCATTCCCTGCCATAAGCGTGGAAGTATTTTCTATTTTTTTCGCTGACGACAGAAAAATGTTAATATGAAACCAAGGCTGTTCCACACCAGTGAAAATGACATCATCCACCATCCCAAGAAAGTCATCTTTACCCGCAGGTGGCTATTTATGGTGGCGTCCACCCTTCAAAACACTACTATCCACTGAAACACGTGCCTTGTGGTTTGAATTGCAGTCTTTTTGAGGTCTTTTCATTAAGCTTGGTATCCTGTGTCTCATGTCAAGGTTTATGAACCTAAAATATGAGCATGCAGTGCTTTTTGTCCTAACTGTGGAAGTGTAGGATCGGGCTGAGTATCAAACCTCGGTACTTATTGAGTCCTGAATGAAATGTGTGTGACTTTAGCGGAGTATCAAATCAAATCAGGCATCGAGTGTGATTGATGATTCTCAGGTTTCTTAACCTTCTTTGATCAGATATTTCTTGATCTAAATCAGGAAACCTTTCTACCTTTTTAGACTTAGAAGTTCTTTAAAACTGATGCATGTGTAGTTTGGTGCATTTTGTTAAATAAAAAAAGATTTAAATGTTTGAATTCCCCACACTAAGTAAAAAATATTGTTTTGGTATTTACAAGGACATTTTTTTATCGTTTTGGCATCACTGTATCAACTGTATCATTTGGCAACTTTTTCGTGTCAGTTAATAGTAACGCTCTCTGTGTGTAAGTGCATCCAGGACTTGTATCTTATTGTTTTGCATATTATATACAGTATGGATGTTCCTAAGTAGCTAATGGATGCAGCACAGGAATTGTGTATTATCCTCAGTGAGAAATAATGGAAAACGTCATTGGGAATAATGGAAACGTTATGAGTTATTGGGATACCTGCTCACTAAAAAGCCTCAGTAGAGGCTGAGTTTGTTTTGATTTCTGATTCTGATCTTTACTCCTACAGCAACAGACAATTCCAGTTTATCACAACCTATCTCTTATTTGCACAGTTTTGGCAGTAATAACAGCAGACTCAACTCAGAGTGTGGCAATTTTGTTAAAAAGCAATCACTTTGCAAGAAACACTAGCAGTTGGACTCATACAGGTTTTAAACAATCTCTGCACAATCCCTGTATGATGCACTCTGACAGTTGTATACATCCTTCCAATGTATACACTGTGTGTGCAGATTTACAACATCTTTTTCACAGTATTGTATATTTAAATGATTCTTGTCTTGTTTTGTTCCTTGAAATAAGCTGAAAGAAATAAAAGTTTGTAGTAGTATCAAAACAATCATACAGACCAACAAATGCTGCCACACAGTTCAAAAATATCACAGAGAAGGGACAGAAAAAGTCAGTGTCAACCTAAAAACTCATTGGTACTCCAAAACAACCCAAGTACAGCACAGTACAGTACACTTGCCATGGAAGAAATTTTTCCATCCAGGAGTTGATCGGTTTCAGTCGTATTATCTGCACCCTGCCCACCAGACTCCTGTATATGTTAATCATTAATTCACTTTTGCCTGTTTATGGATTCATACACCTGTAAAACAGCCTGCATAGAATAAAGGACTATTGTGAGCTAATCTGAAGATCTGAATGTACAAACGTGGAAGTCAGTGTCCTATTAACCTTAACTAACAGATTTATTACACTGAAGAGAGAAGCTTCAGAAGAAGTATGTGGATATGTTGGACTTCAGCTTATGCCATAATGATGGCATAGTTTTGATAAAACAGAAACCAAGATCTGTTTTTACGTTTGCGTGGGTTTGTGCATGACAGCGTGGATATCCGCACATGCACAACTCCTTTTAGATGTGTTATCTATATCATCTTGTCATAACTGGATACATTTTGCTTGCAGTACCATAGAAAGTAACACAAGTAATACATGCACAAAGCTAAAATCTCCAGGTAAAGAGAGCAGAGCAGACACACGGCCGCATCCTGTCTTATCCTTTCATACTCATTCACATGTGTGCTGTAAAGCAATGAACCAGCTCTTGGATTATCTGTCTTGGTTATCCTATTACAAGACAGAGGTTGTGAGCTGTCATCTGTGTATGATATCAGACAGCCTAAACCAAGGGAAGGGTGTCCCACTCACTCACACACATGCATACACATACACACAATGCATGTGTGTACACTGTTAACATACTGCCTCAACATATGTTAACACCTGTAAATTCCTTGTCTTGAATTTCACTTTGAGCGTTTACAAAACATTACAGCTATCCTGTCTACAGATTGTGTAGGCGGGACTGGTGCATGATGGGTTTTATAGGTAGTCAGGTTTTTGGATTAGGTTCGGGGTTGCAAAGTCACTATTGTTAAGTCCTTGCAGACACTTTGGATGGAGGTATTGATAGAAGATTGGTGGGTACTTTGGGATTTTGAGCATGAAGTTTCTCACTGCTCATACCTTCAGGGCCGACACTGCTTAAGTAACCGATATCTTGACATCACAAGTAAACTTTGAACTCCACCCCTCCTCCAGCACCGAGCCTTGGCAAGCCAATGTGAGGAGTGGCTGCTAGTGGACGTGTTTGAGTTATGAGGTGCTTAAAAGACAGCCTGTAGGTGAGGAATAGGTGAACACGTATACTGTGCACATCCATGTACAAGCATAAAACCCACACAAGAACTCTGGTCGAGCAAACCAGATGTACAGTATATCTTTTTTTAAAGTTATATCTGTGTTTTCAGTTTAGTTTTATGACTGTTTTTACAGCCCCCTTATTGCAGTTGCCGCTGTGACTCACTGGTTACGGACTAAAATAAATTTCCCTCTGACATAAATGACTGCATCTCCTTTTTTTATTTTGCCAGACGTACTGTAAAGCAGGGTCGAAAAAAATCCTTGGGAATAAAACCGTTTTTTCCGCTGTCAGTGAACATGCCTGACTGTCTTTTGATCAGCAAGAAGCCAGAGTAAAAATAGCCAGAATAGTGTTTTCGTCATCAGTTCTTCATGGAGCCTAGACAGGCCGCCCACCATGCAGCCTGCTGTGTACCTGCTGCAACACACAGCTGAGAGGAAGCTGCCACTGGCCTGATTACAACCTGCTTTAGATGTGACAAGACGTCTTAGCTTTCTGTCCTGGAAGCTTCTCTCTTTGCTGTTGTAAGCCTCAGCAATACATGAATGCTGATGATATCAAAACAGATGTACTTCAGTCGGTAATTGAATGTAGCTCACTGAGCATTGCATTCAGTCCTTACACAGATGAGCACAACCACTGGTTGATGGATTCATAAAATAGGTCAAATGTAGAAATCTGGAGTAGGTAAAGTTCATATCTCTCATTGAGGTCAACAGTGAATTCCTCTCATGCTTTTATGGGTGTCAGCTTTATTTTCTGTTTGGCATATTCAAGTTCCTGTTTGGACCTTTAAATATTGGTGTCATTATTGTAAAGCAGAGCAAATGGAATTTCTTTTTACAAGCACAAAAGGGTGATAATGATCAAGAATACGTTTTGGGTGGCTCTGCATTGCAACACAGATATGTTATCAGAGGAGTTTAAAGAATGGGAATAACTTACATAACTTATTGACAGTGAGCCACCATGAAGGAATGCAAGGCAGTAAGTTCAAGGTATATGTGAAGAGGCGGGAGGGAGGTGGTAGACCGAAAAATGATTAGTTGATTAGATTCATACTTCAAGTTGATTGACACAAAATTAAAAGACAATTGTTTTGATGATCAATTAATTGTTTGAGTACGTTTTCAAGCAAAGATTGCAAAAATGTGATGATAAACTAAATATCTTTGGCTTTTGGACTGTCGGTCGGACAAAGCAAGATATTTTCAGACTTTAGGATTTTAGGTGTTCTTGAAGGGCGGAGTGATATCTCAAAAGTAATTCGATTAATTTGAATTTTTGTGTGCATTAAAAGGTTATTTTTAGTCAAAAAGTAACGTAGATGGTAGCTGGCTGTGACGGGTCTGTCTGGACTTCAGGTGGCTAGTTGTCTGTGGCTGTAGTGAATTTAACGGTCACATCTACGAGAAGGAGACTAAAAATGACTCTCCGCACTTATCTGTGCTCTTGGTTTGTGTTAGTTGACGGGCTATCATCTCTGGCTATGAGAGTTGAAATGATGAGAGGAATGTCGCTACCTGCCAGGTAGCTAACGCTAGCTAGCAGCGGTCTGCAGATATCAATCTGATGTCTCGTAAAGAAACACAAACAACAACAGATCAATTAGTGAGCGGACTTTTCTGCTCTATCCATGCTGAAAGTGCTTATTAAACTGGATGTGCTCTACGCAGTTGAAGCATCTGGTACTGACAATCAGTTGTGTGGGATAACCTGTATTTTATAAGTAAGTATATACTTACTTATTATAAGTAATAATGACAGCCTTGCAGGTGGTGCAGCTCTTTTATTATTCTTGCTCAACTGTCTTTTTAAAAAAATTATGTTTCAAGCATGTGCATTTTGCAGGTAAACAAAAATCAAATCAAATCAAATCGTTGCAGTCTGTGAAGTTGTGGTTGTCATTTTCTATTATTTTTTAACATTTTACAGACAAAAACATGAACTAATTGAGAAAACAATCCATATATGAATAGATGATTAAAATGATTGTTAGTTGCAGGTCTTTTCCTGGATGATCCTGTGGGAAAACCTTTAAGGTTTTGAGGTCCCTACCTTCAGGGCACAAGAGAAGAGAGCAAACAATATTTTCAGATTTAATACATTGCTTTTGTCACTGTTTGATTTATTTAGGCAATGCAAGATGCTTTTGTTGACCTAGCAACAGGTTCAGCTGCAGAGATGTTGCACAAATGTGACTGATGGTGTGTTTGGTGGTCAGAGACTTACACACCTCAGTAGGTTAATGAGACGCCTTGTCAGGTAGGGAAACATTCCAGTTTGACGGCACCAGGCTCTCTGATGGCCCGGGGGTAGAAGGTGAGAGGTGGGAGAGTAAACCGAGACATGGAGAGTCACGATCTCTGCCCATCTATTTCTGTTGCTCTGAGATTGTCCTCCTCTTTTTTTTTTTTTCTTTTTTTTTTGACCAGACTGCTGCACCTCCCTCCAGCCCGCACTGCTGCAGCCACACCTGCATCATGTTAACCAAACGCTGTTATTTTTACTGCACTCACTGTGATGTCACTGTGTTTGCATTTTGGTTGTATATATTTAGCCATCATCTGAAAGGCCAGCGGGCAGTCCACATAAATCAAGAAAATGATGTCATTGTTGTTAGGTGACGTGATGAGTATGTTGTGATGATACCGTCTATGGTTGTGATGGGTTTCTGCCTCCTGTTTTTGTTTTTCCCTTTATCCATTACCCCTGTAGTTCTTGTCTCTCTCTCTCTCTCTCTCTCTCTCTCTGTGAGTAGTTGTTTCGGACCATTTTTACGTTAACATTTTGTCCATCAACCTCCTCCACCCCTAATTCATAAGTAATGACCATGCAGCAGGCAGGCAGAGAGCCAGTGAGAGTAGCGGAGCAGACATGCTGGCTAGCCAGGCTTGGTCCCAGTGGACCAGAGCCACTTATCTCTCATAGTAATGACATATGCATCGACTAGCTAAAGGAAAGTAGCTAAAAAGAGATTCAGGATTTAGAAAATATCAAAGGTTTTCCCTCTCCTTATTGATATGCTGCGTTATGATTGACTGAGTGATTGATTTTATTCGGAGAATACCCTTAAAACAACTCAAGAAATAAATGAAATATTAATCAAGTAAAACATGGCAAAGTCTTATTAATTCTAACATTATGCAACAAGCCAGCTGTTTGTAACTCAAACATTACAGTCATGACCACGGATATTTTCATTTACAACATAAAAACAAATGATCTAATACGAAACAAGAAGGAACTGTTACCGAGCTGATCTTATACATCCTATTCTTTAACATAAACAGAGTTTTCACACATAACTGTTGTCAGCGTTTTGATGCAAACTGGAAGTTTTCCCAACCAGAAAAGTGAATCACTGTGCTTTAGATTTGTCACACTTGACTAGTGTTACAGATGTCTAATTAAATGAAACATTTCTAAACTAGGCAGGATTAAAGCATTCAAGGTTTTGTAGAAAAAATGGCCTTAATGTGGTCAAAGAAACTATTTTCTCTAAGATGACGCAATACATACATTAAAAATGACTAATCAGTGTGAATTTGAGAATGTATTATAGGCAATAATGCATCTAAAGTATGCAGACATAAAGAAAACATTGATGAAACTGGATAATGAAGCTGTTGCTGGTGTCGCTAATTAGAATTTCACCATATACAAGTCAACCTAAAATAAAAACCTTATAATTAAGAAATGTCTTTGCTTGAATGTTTGTTCCATTACATCAAATATTTAAACACATTGCACTATAGTTTTGCTCTGGACTCAAACTTTTTTCCCCAAATGAAATATGTTAACATGCACCAGCTGTCAACATCGAACTGAAACATGCACTTTCTCTCTAAATGCATTTTAATGCATGAACACTGTTTGTTCTTTTTTTGTTTTTTGTTTTTGTCCTCTTGGGATTTATATGTTTTAATCATTTTTTTAAGGGAATTTTTAAATATATATCTTCATCCTTTCTTTTGTTGCACTGCTGTGGGCTGGCAGGAACAACATTTCGTTTTTTAAGTATGCAAGTACACAAGAAAATGACAAACTAAATCTTGAATCTGCCCAGCTTTCATAAGCTTTTCCCTAATAATGGTTTTATCACGTCCTTGTTCTACAGGACACAGGCACAGGACATTAATGAACAGGCAAAAGTCACATCATTAACAAATAATGGAAATAAAAGTGGCACTAAAATACCACCCTGTGGAACACCACAAGTGGTCTGAGACAGACATCTTGAGTCATGAACATTATTATTATATACAACGTTCAATATTAACTGTCCTCATCACAAGGGTTGGGTATGGTTTGAATTTTATCAATTCCAGCTCTTATCGATTCCCAGTTTCAATTCCAATATGGTAAAAAATGAGCCCAAATGTTTAGGTAACAAAATATCTTTATTCTTTTAAGTGTTTACTTGTGGTAGCGTGAGTGCTAGCGAGGTGCTAGCACTGACTGATGACACATTCAGACTAGGAGACCGCAAGACATCAAACACAACATTCATGTTTACATTTAATGAATATAGTGACATTTGTCATTTATAATATAGTAACAAACAAGAAATATGTTTCAGTAAATACCATTCAAAACGAGAGATCTACTTTGATCTGAAAAGGATGTAACACATAGCAGGTGCTCCTAATGCAGGGGTAGACTGCTTAGTTAATGCACAAAAGTACATTGTGGCTTTTTATCATAGTCTTGGTTTTAATAATAATGGTGCCACAATAAGTTGTCCAGAGGGATTGTTGTAGATATTTTGATCACATCTACCATCAACTTGCTCTCTTTTCTTGTGAGAAAGGAGCAGGAATTATTAACACCTATAAAATGCCCCGTCAACATAACTGTGAGAGATGGATGACTCTCCTTGACTCACCTCCACTTTCCTCCCTTCCTCTCTCCCTCTCAGATGACATGGCGTCCTCAGTACCGCAGCTCCAAGTTCCGACACGTGTTTGGTAAGGCCGCCACCAAGGAGAGCTGCTATGATGGCGTGCCAATCACACGCAGCGTCCAGGACAACAACTTCTGTGCTGTCAACCCACGTTTCCTGGCAGTCATCACCGAGTGTGCCGGGGGAGGGGCCTTCCTAGTCCTATCTGTCCATCATGTGAGTATCTGCACATCATGGCAAGCTTTACAGACTAATATCAGTCATTTAATGTGGCATATACAATATTTCATTCAAAATGCAGATAACAGATCCAGACATGCACTCTGATGCTAGGCAGTTTCTCTTGCTATAAGGAGGGAATGGAGAGAAGAAGTCCAGATGTCTGAATCTCTACTTTTTAGTGATTCAATTTGGTCTGATGTTGTTTTCATTAAGGACTGTTTCTCCAATTGGAAAACATCTGAGTCAGTCAGAGCTTTGTAAGCAGGATTAAGAAAAGGCTTGAGCCAGAGAGGTTAGTTATGTTATTTATTGTGTCATAAGTGTCCAACCCACATGGACTTAAGACACCAAAGATATGGTTGCAGTGGTGAAATGTTTATCAGACAAGAACATAACATCTTACGTATAATATTACTTAAGCTCAAACTAAAGAAATAATATCTACCACAAAAAATGTTCCCATACAAAGATGCAATCAACTAAAAGCACTCATTAGAAATTAAGGGTGTTTTACTTAAAAGTGTAGCCCTTAAATCATATATCATCATCATCATATAGCTATTGCTATACCCATGGGAAATGGCAACAAAAATGGCAACAGGTGTGTACAGGTCATTGTATGGACTTTGCAGTAATAACAAACTGCTAGATCAGCATATTCTAGGAGCCGTTACCACTTCCATGCTACCACAGCTTCCATGTCGATTGAAAAAGACATTTGTGAGACGGATCTGTCTCTCGCTACTGATTGTGTTGGCCAAAACAAAATCCATCCACGCTAATGTAAAATCCATAACAGTATCTTGGTAAACTTAATCTTCCAGCACAATATAATCACATGTGTTGTGTATTTTTCACTTGGTGTTGATCTCTCACAACAACTTTTATCAAGACAGTTTTCATGACATCCTTATGTTTTTTCTATGACTTTATGGAGATCTGATACTAAATTTTGAGGAGAACCTTGGATTGTATGTCCCATATGTATTATAAGATAGACTGAGATAAAACAATCCTGTATTGACAATGTAACCCAAAATGAGAAAACTTTAAAACAGAGTTGTCTGCTTTTATGGTGGTAGCTTAGCTAAAGTGACCAAGGAGAGGAGAAAAAAAAATCCCCTTAAATAGTTAAACATTTTTTGAAATACACTTGAAGAAATTGGCTTTCTTGCCAAGAGTTAGAAGATTGTGAAAGATAGAGAATACCCAGACCATGTCTGTAGGCTAAATGTGAAGCTAGCTAGCAGCCAGTTAGCATTAGCTTAGCACAAAGACTGGAAACGTGAAACGGCTGACCTTAAAAGATGTACAATAGGTTTGGGTTTTTTTAAACTGTGTATTTAGAGATATGACGGTATCAACTCATTTAACTCTCAACAAGAAAGCAATATGTATTTCTCAAAATGTCTGTTTCATTAAATACTAAGATTTAATGAAATACTAAGATTTAATGAAAGAGCCCTGATTTTTTGTTATCATAGAGTATATGTAATTTTTTGTCTGTGTTGGACAATA
Source organism: Thunnus albacares (assembly GCF_914725855.1). Classification (NCBI taxonomy): domain Eukaryota; kingdom Metazoa; phylum Chordata; class Actinopteri; order Scombriformes; family Scombridae; genus Thunnus; species Thunnus albacares. Next base: position 23,687,662 of record NC_058108.1, on the reverse strand, counting down.
GTAATTGTTTGGACAGAATCTTGTTTGACTCATTTTCTATGCTGATTGTTGAACATCTATCATGGTTTTGCTCCTGCACACACAGCACACCTGGAAAAGACAGCTCTGCTTTCAGAGTATAAATAGTGCAGCAGCAGTGGAGCCAAAAGAAATCTCTAAATACCAGGAAACCCCCGACAGCTCATTCGCTACAAATTAAACATTGAATATGGTCTTTTCTCCCCTCATTATTCTGTCTTATCTCCCTCAACAACTTCAGCTTAAATGTGATTAATCAAGCACTCTTCCAGACATTATTTATACATATCATCACATCCACTGGTGTTATCAATAACAATAATGATCCCTCAAATAAACTCAGCCAGACCTCCTCACTCGAGAGCTGGTTAAATTTACAGTTCTGCGGTATCTCTAGTGCAGAGCGATTCATTACACTGAACACCTCTCCCTCCTTTCTCCCTCTCTCTCCGTTTGTTTCCATCTTTTAAATCTTCTTGGAGAGTTATCACCACCCTCCTGGCATGACAGGAATTGCATATGAGCTTAGGAATGATATAAGTCATCTTTTAACCCTGTTCTCCCCCTGATCCTGTCTCAAAGAGGTGAAACTTCCAACACTCCCTCCAACCCCCGCCTTCACATCCCACCTGTGTGTGTGTATGTGTGTGTGTGTGTGTGTGTGCGCGTGTGTGTGCGTGCACTGACAGACAAGCTATTGTTCTATGGAGAAAGTAGTTAACACACATAAATATAAGAAGACACACATAGAAATTATGTGTCCTACTAACATGTGCATTTATTAGCCTTGCCGGAAGGACAGATAATGGTTACATCATTCATTGCTCCAAACATACCTTTCCTGCACAGTAATCTAGCCTGCAGGTGTGTGTGTCATTTAAAGGAAGGTTCTGTTGGCACAAACAACATAATTAGCAGTCTTGTTGAGGCATAAAATCTTAAGTAAGACTTCTTTATAACAGGATCATGGAATACCAGGACATGTGTCACTAACAATTTGTGTAATTTCACCACCAGTGTTAGTAGTTCATGTTAATGTTAGGGAGGGTTTGACTGCTTGCAGGCCTGTCCTGACCTGCACAGATAAAACTAATTGGCCGGGCTCTTTACATCTGGCTGGCTGTCTTTAAAGCTGCGCTAATTAATATTTTTTTAATAACAATGGATCAAATTACATGAAAGCTGTTGCTTGCAGTGACGAACCAACAGAGAATTATCACCCGACTCTGCATTTCCTCTCATCTCTATTGAGTGTTTTAGCATCTCTCAGCTCATTGTTTTAGTTTTACACCCTGAAGCTATTTTGGTTCACTCTCACCACTTTCATCAGCTTCATTTTTGCCCATTTTTTTTAAAGCAAAAAAGGTCTGATAAACCTATTTTGTGCTACGTGCCCAGCACCAAACAACAAACAATGTTAGTGAGTGGTTAGCTGGTGAACACGGTGGAGCATTTAGCCCCGATAGAGCCAAACATTTCCCTCCTGAGTTGGTGGAGACCAAAAACAGAGCTAAAAGGAGGGTGAATATTTGACTTAAACACTAATGAAATTGATAATAATAATGCAAACAAGTGTCTGCTTAGATGAGTAAATAGAGAACTGTTTGCTAACACCAGCTTTATTAGGTGATAATACGTCACGGTTGTGTTTACAACTTGATCCGCTGCCCCCAAGTGGCCCACAGATCAGCTAATGCTGCTTGAAGTTCAAAGACTTGTGGTACTATGTCAAACCACAGCCTGTACTCTCGGGACACTCTGCTCTTGTCTATGGGAAGGCTACAGAGTTCAGTAAAAGACCTTTCACACGGGCAGCTCCGTCTACTTGGATTGAACAAAGAAAAAGCTCTGCAACTACAGATATTGTTTTAATTCTTTGAGATCCTGCTGGGATCCTCCTGATCCTGGTTTGATAAAAGTAAAAAATAAATCTCTTGATCAGAAATGAAAGTCTTATAGTCAATGAAACAACAACCGCTCAAAAACCCTGCAGCAAATGAGGAGGTTAAGCAGATAAATTCAATAAAAAGAAATGACCAATAACTAGAATAAAATGGATAATAACTGAGAATAAAGATTGAACAAAAACTAGGACCTCACTCCTTAACCCTAATATGTACTTTATATATAGACTTTATAATGATATTGCCAAGTAATATAATGTGCATTAGTAGCAGATAATGATATGATTGTGCTTGCATATATTAAAATTGAATGATTATCATATAGTTTTATGAGGTAATAAATACTTCAGTGACACATAGAAACTTATCTACAGGGTCTGAAAGGTGCAAGAGAACAGCAGATGGTATTGGAAAGATTAACTCAATAAATATACATTAATTAGTTTATACATTCAGCATTGTAATTCTTTTTTTGTCTGTCAGACAGGTAAAGTGGACCCTCACCAGCCTCGAGTATCGGGCCACAAAGGCAACGTGTTAGACGTCAAATGGAATCCGTTCAACGACTACTGCATCGCCTCCTGCTCCGAGGATACCACGGTCTGTACACACACACGCACACTAAGTACATTTTCAAAGTGGTTCACTGACGCGTTATCATTTTCCCTGGAACATGAACATGTAGCAGCAAGGAGATCATTTTATTGCCCTGCAGTTTAGCCTTCAAGAAGAACTACTAGTCATTCCTCACATTCCTCAGCTCTGACCTGGCAGAGCGACTCAGAACAAATCCCTGAAGACAGAAAGAGAAAGGAAGAGTCAACAGGTTTTGCCTCCTCTCGAGACTATTTCTACAAAGTGTGTCTCGGGGCGATGTCATTTATTTTCCATACTCAGTCGACCGTGCAGAGATTATATCTGTATTGGCTTTTTTTCATAGCTTCAGAGGTGTGAAGTACAGAGATTTTCCTTTTTTTTGTTTTGTGTGTGTTTGTTAATTTGGGTTTGTGTGTATGTGTCTACAGGTGAAAGTGTGGGAAATCCCTCCTCATGGTGTGCTGAAGAACATTACAGTACCCTGGAAGGAGCTTCAGGGTCACAGCCGCAGAGTGGGCCTTATTGAGTGGCACCCGACTGCTAACAACATCCTCTTCAGTACTGCCTATGACTACAAGGTGACACAAACATTCACACTTGCACACACTAACTCTAACCCAGCCAAACAAACAAAAAAAAGCCTGCTAGATAACAAGAAAGTAACTCACAGTACATACTGTGACATATGGTGTAAGCAATAATGTATCACAATGCAGCCAAACAGGTCACAGCTGTTTATAATAGCCGAGTTCTTATTAACAAATCACAGTAAAGTTCACGGCTACACTACAACCCTCTGATTGTTGCTGCACTGCCCTGTCAAGAATTTGTGCTGGAGTCTTATACACATTACCACGACTTCAGATCATTTTCACGCTGAGCCGCTGCCTGTGCTGTCGGCAACAAGAAGTCCAAACTTGTAGAACACAAGTCCTTAAGGCCAACTGAAATCACATTTAATCGTTCCTCTTTGCAATCAAAATAATGTTTTTTTTAAATGTATTGTTAATAGTTTTGTTTTATTAGAATGAAGAAAAAGCAGATGCTGTCAGACTCAGTGTGACCGTCTGCTCTGCTTATGATCAAACACCACGTTATTTCTTTATTCAAGATTTGATTTGCTGTAGCAAAATAAGGACCCCAGCTATGTAAGCAGATGATGGGACAGTATTTAATCAAAATCATGTAAAAGTAGGGGGCACAATCATGAAATAAATTTTTTTCCCAACAGATCATTTTCTCAAAGGACACAGGACAAGTGATTACAGAGCAGATATGTATGCTGTAGTAGACCCAAAAAAAGGCAATTTAATAGTAGTTGGACTTTGATACTCGAGTCTGTGTGTAGAATACAAAGTCAGAGTCGAGTATATGTCATTAGTATCCACTTTCAAGTCTGAAGGCATTACTATGCTTCAAATGAAATGCTTGTTTGACTGTCGAACTGCATGTGAAACCTCCTCCGCCCGCAACCTTTCTGACATCAAAATCAAGAGAGCTGCATTCCACGTTTTTTTATATATTTCCGAAACTGTCCGATACAAACATCCATTTAACACAGTGATTGGCCAGGTGTGCAGAGGTGAGAAAATAAGAACGGCTTGATTTTCTCTCTCAAACTCTGTTTTTTTGGGGGGGTTTTTTGCTCTTCACAAAACTAATTCTGTCACTTTTTATGGTTGCCTTAGAGAGAGACTGTTGAAATATGTGTGGTTAACCCCATTTTTACAAATCACAGTGTCTCACCCTTCTCTATGACGGCAGATTTTTCACCCTGCCTTCAAGTGTGTCCATTTGGAACAACTACAGACACTTTTGCTCTCTGATGTAATGTGGCTCAAGTGTACCCTGCCTTGTTAATATAGCGGTCAACTCGGAACAAACTGGAGTCTCTAACCACTTTTTAATATAACAAAATAGCTCAGACTTTTTGGGGGAATATTTTTTTTAGTTGGATAAAACCTTACATCAGTTTTAACTTCAATAAATACATTTCTTACAAAATAATGAAACGTAAACATTTATTAGTTGTGACAAATTGCTTTAGTTTTACACCATTATTGCTGTCCAGTACTGTTGTTCTCTTCTTAAATAAAGTTACAAAAAAAGTGAGTCTCAATGATTTCCTGCCTGACCACCTTTTGGTAGCTAAATTTCTGTGTCTGCCGCTTTTATCTCCTCCTCCTCCTCCTCGTCCAGGTAATGATCTGGAACCTGGACTGTCCCGAGCAGGTGATAAAGAACCCCGTGCGGACCATCAGCCACCACACAGACGTTGTCCTCTCCATGTCTTTCAACACTGATGGCAGCCTACTGGCCACCACCTGCAAGGACAGGAGGGTCAGACTCATGGAGCCCCGCTCAGGAAACCTACTGCAGGTAAAGCTTAATGAGTGTGTGTGTGTGTGTGTGTGTGTGTGTGTGTGTGTGTGTGTGTGTGTGTGTGTGTGTGTGTGTGTGTGTGTTTATTGATGATTCATCCCAGTGTTTTTTTTATGTGGCAGGGCAATTACTACAGTGTGTGTACTAAGTAGGTAATTTAATGTACCACATGCCACAGCAAAGAAGAGGTGTGGTTAGAGCTATTATGATCAATGTTTATTTTAGATATTAAAAAAATATGTTACCTAGATATGAAAAAAAACACTTGTAAACATAGGTGAACCTTTTTTGAATCGTTTTGTATCGCGACACTACTGTATGTTGCATAATCAGCGGCTTCTCAAACTTTTTCACATTGCTTTCAGTTACTGCATCTCAAAAATAAAAGGCAAATGCAAAATTTTGTTTGCTTTTTTAGTTTAAAATTGTGATTTAAATTGTGATTATTCATTCATATCATGGACTGTAGCTGTGCTGTAACTTTTACTCTCCAGTTTTATCTGTTTTCTTCAATTTTAGCTCGTTTTTATATTCTATTTTATTTACTGTTTTTTGTCCTATTTGTATGTGTCTTTTTATATTGTTCTATCTTTATTTCATGTGTTTTCTTAATTCATTTTTGGTACTATACAAATAAACTAGCCTTGGCTTATTAGAAAAATGAGATGCCTTTGTCATAAAAGAACTTCTACTTTAAATTGTCCTTTTGCTCTTTTGAGCACATGGGGACATACAATCCTGGTGAAAATTATTTAAACCATTTGCTTGCTTTTCATTGAAAATCTGAAAAACCTGAAAACCGAGCCCTGTTTGTAGTGTATCATAGAGTGATCAGCCAACGTTACATAATTGGGAGTTCCTTACTCCTTTTCTCCTTCCCAGCCTAGACGCCCAGGCACTCATCCAGCACCACACAGCCAAAACTGACACCTCTGGCCTGGCCGGGCCCACAGCATAGCTGCTCAGACCTCTGGGTCACCAGCCAGAGACTCTCAGACTGTTCATCAGTCCGCTCTCACTTCCTTTTCCTGCCAAACAAACTAACAAAACAGTCAAACAGAACATAACATCACACTGCTGTAGTGTTGATAATGTTTTGGAAGCTGTTGTCATGTCAAATTATCATTTTATGTTACTTAAAAAAAAGTCTTATACTGTAAATAAACATTCTTGATGTTTACTATGTTGTGTTGTTTGTTTGCAGGAAGCCAACTGCAAGACGCACAAAGCCAGTAAGGTGCTGATCCTGGGTAACCTGAAGATGCTCCTCACGTCAGGCACTTCACGCTGGAATGATCGACAGATAGCTCTGTGGGATCAGGTGAGAAACAGCAGCAGAACATCTGGCAGTACAAGTACTTTGTGACAAAATAACCTATCTCAAAGGTCCATTAAGTAAGTATTGAGTATAAGTCATGTGACAGAAGTGTCTCAAGGTAACATATAAGATCATTTTTATCATGTGGCTGAAGACACCTGAGCCACACTCTTTGACTGATGACGACCATGATGTGGTTTGCTAATATTGATTCTATCAATACTTTCCAGTCAATGCAGGCTATATTTACACATATCGCTCACTGAACTTGTTCCCGTAATGCATATTTCTTTGCAAAAAAGATTCAAAACGCTATCAAAGTGACATCTCCCAAGACATCTTGTATCTTCCTGTAGTGGCTTCATAATTATAACTTGGCAACTGGGAAATGGGAGCGCTTGATGAGCAGGTGAAAGCAGCGACTGACACAGTATCATTAGAGCCGGGATAGTGGCAGAAACAGAGACAGACAGAAAGAAAGATGGAAAATGTCATGAAAGACACATCTGTCCAATTTCCTATTCTGACCTGATTCTGCTCCCTGCTCCTCGGGGAGTGCTCTAAGTGCTCTGATGGTAAAAGTCCAGTCTCCTTCAGTCTGAATTTAGGGAACACCCTGTACTAAAGGCTAAGGTTAGAAGGAAAGATAGGAAAGAAGGATTTGTGTCCAATGTTTTTGTTAAGTTCAGTGATATACAAAGACGTCCATGTAGGCAATCCACCCTAACTACTCAGCAACAACAAAAAATAAGGCCTAGAAATAAGCACAATCCCCATAATATAGGATTAATAATAATACAGATGAAGTATTGGGCAGCGTATTACATCACCACCAGAGAGGTCATGACTCAAGGTGGCCTTATTTCCTGTCCCACGTGATTAAATCCCTTGAGCATCACAGAGCCATGATAAAATGAAAATGGAAAACGGATAAATATAAGAAATAACGTTATGACAGAAGTTTGATATAAAGCAGTCAGAGAAGATGAATATTTAGTCAGACAGAAATGTGGGATTTAATGTTCAATAACTCATCAGTTCATCTATTTAGCTCTTCCCAGCTAAAATACTGCAAAACACCTCTCAGCCCCACACAATATGAAGCAGCATGCGTCTCACACACAACTCTGCCATCTAGTGGACAAATCAGATGGACAAGCGAAAGCCGTCAGAAGTACATCTGAAACATTCATTGAGCTTGTGTGTAAACTAAAGCCAAACTTCTTTTATGTTACATTATGTCATCTCACATCTCTCCGATCAAACCTTTTAGTCTATAATTGTGCCGGTGTTACTGGCTGGCTGCTGCGTTTTGATGTGTGAGAGTGTATCGTGGGTGGAGGATTATGGCCGAGGCACGGATTAGGGATTGAGCGCTGAGTGTTTTTTTAATTCAGTGGAGAGAGTGCTTCTTATGTAGCAGTGGATTTAAACGATTGAGTGTTTTGATATCAGGGGATGCTGTACACGTCACTTGTGATTGAGCGTTGCTTTTGATTTTACATTGTTTTGATCTCTCTTTGTGCTTTGTAGGATGATCTGTCTGTGCCTTTGTTAGAAGATAACCTGGACGGTTCCTCAGGGGTCCTCTTTCCTTTCTACGACCCCGACACACACATGCTCTACCTTGCTGGGAAGGTGGGTCTCCAAAAGCAACCCGAAAGTGTCTTAGTTATGTTACAACATTCATACACAAAGTACATGTTTCAAAGGCTTCTCTTGTCTCCCTCAGGGTGACGGGAATATCAGGTACTATGAGATCAGCTCAGAAAAACCGTATATCCACTACCTTACAGAGTACCGCTCCCACTTACCTCAGAAAGGGATGGGTAAGGAAAACGCAAACACACAATTTTAAAGACTCACACTCAGCTTCCTTTGCACTGACAACTACTATATGTATTTTAAATAAAAAAAACTCCAACACGCTGGACGCTTCATTTAACTATTTCCTCAGTTGAATGTGTACGAAATGTGCCTGTGAAACTAAAACTGTGCCTGCCTCCTGGCTGTGTTGAATCTCTCGCACCTGTAAGCAAAGCTGCTGTGCAAATAAGCCTGCATTATTTGAATAGCCAAACCAGCTGACCAGAGCGCAGTCGTAGATCATGTAGAGTGACATGCTGATGTTTTAAACTCCATATTTTATTTGCTTGTTGTGGTGAACAAGGATGTAAAATAGAGGCAAGAATATTGTGGGATGGAAGATTTTTAGAAACTTGTGGAGTCTTATGGGCAACAGCACCTCTGTGCTGTTAAGCTGCTGCACAGTAGTACTACGTAAATCATCAATGAAATCTCAGTACTATGTTGTTGTTTGTAGTATGTATTTGAACATGTAATATATGTGCCAGTAGATTAGACTGTTTGGTCATGGTGGTCATTTTCAAGATTATATATAGTCTCTTTTCAAACATACTAACAAATATTGTATTAATATTTGATAAATGATAAATTGCAGTGATGAAAATTAAAAAACAGACAAGTCACATTTTTTAAAAAAATAATGTGAGATATTTAGTTTCACATTTTTAAAATTAGAGGATTATTTGGGTGACACTTTACTTTAAGTCCCCTATTTAGCATTTATAAGCATTTATTGAATGATTTATGACACAGTATAATGTAGTTATAAGCAGATTTTAAATGTTTGTTAATGTCACCTATTATAACTTCTCCTATAAAGACACATTTCATATTATTACAAGTGTGTTTTACTATATTGTCATTCATTATCTGTTTACACAGCTGGAGCAGGATGATTTATAGTTGGTGATATCTGGTAACAACTACATTATAATGTGTTACAAACATTTATTATTGCTTATAAATCATAAATGTTAACCTTATGGGTTGTATTACTGTATATTTATTAGTATATACTAACAAATATTTTCATTATCGATTAATAGATTAGTTGTTTGATCTATAAAATGTCAGAAAAATGGTGAAAAATGGTGATCACTATTTCCCAAAGCCCAACACGCAACCTAAAATGTCTTTTTTTGCCCCAACCAACAGTCCACAGCCCAAAGATATACAGTTTACTATCATAGAAGACAAAAGAAACCAGAAAATATTCACATTTAAGAAGCTGGTACCAGAGAATTTTTGTATTTTTTCTTAAAAAATGACTCAAAACAATTAATCGATTATCAAAAGTGTTGCCAATTAATTTTCTGTAGATCAATTAATCGAATAATTGTTGCAGCTCTTATATTTGTGCTATGATGTTTTCACATTTGTACTTCCATAACACATTTATATGAGTGTGCAGTTATCATGTGCCTTTGTCTCTATGAACACCATACTAACACCGTACATTTAATCCAAGTCGGATGTTTAGTCCTTATGTTTAAAGTAAATAGATAAAAAAGTCAAGTTGTTTTAAGTTAAGGTGGAGCACCTTCAAAAGTGGGAGTGGATGTTTAAGTACTTAAAAGCACATAGATTCCACTGCAAACGTATTGTGTTGTACCTGTGCTCAGGAATCTGCTTTGGTTCACAGTATGAACAATATGAACATAATGTTTGGGGGCATTTCAGAGGTTTAAAACACATCGCAAAATTAATAACATTATGATTTTTCATGTTGAACCATCATGTCTTCCTGTCTTCTGAGATTTCTGCATATGTTCTGTCAGTCAGTGCACTTTTTGTATAGTAGTTATACAGGTATTGCGCAATACCATAAATTTCCTTCCTGACGATGTTCTGTGTGTCGTCCTGCAGGTGTGATGCCAAAAAGAGGCCTGGATGTGAGCTCCTGTGAGGTGTTCAGGTTCTACAAACTGGTGACAATCAAGGGTCTCATTGAGCCTCTGTCCATGATCGTACCCCGCAGGGTAAGACTACACCCACTAGGTGATGTGAAAAAAAACACATAGATTTTTAGCTCAATAAACTTCAGGACCTAATTTGCTGTGAGTCTGAATGCGCTGTATATGTGTTATCAGTCGGAGTCATACCAAGAAGACATCTACCCAATGACAGCTGGTAACAAGCCTGCTTTGACTGCAGAGGAGTGGCTCAGTGGCATCGACAAAGGTCAGAATTAAGTGTCTGTGTGTGTACATTTGTATATATTAGCAATGTGGTTGGGGCTTTATTTAACCGTTCAGTGTGAAGGGCTTTTGGCTCCAAACTGAGTCACACTCAAGATTCAAATATATCTAAAAATAAAAAAAACACCAGCAGGGCTGAGTGATATGTCTGAGATAGTATGAAAGTATTTTTGTGGTATCACTGCACACACTGTATGGCAAACAGATCTCTTTACACATGTAAATCAATTTTATGCAGTCATTCATTTGTATGTATTTTGCTTTCCTGTTTTGCCCCATTTTAGTTCTGTAGTATATAATCTATTATAATCTATTAGTAATTTCTCACTAGTGGCAGAAGAAGTACTAAAATCCTTTACTTAAGTAAAATACCACAGTGTGACTCTGGTATAAGTCCTCCATTTAAAATCTTTTACTTACTGTGAGTAAAAGTACATACTGTATGTATTAATTAATATACTGTTGAGTAGTTCATAACAATACATCATATTTAATTTGTTGATTTAAATGTTTTGGAAGTAAAATCTGAATCTGCAAAGTAACTATAACTAAAGCTGAGTTACATGTAATGTTAAGTTCAAGTACCTCAAAATTGTACTTAACTCTTTTCTATGTCCAACATCAAACCAAACTGACTAGAATTCATGTTAGTGTCAGGAACATCCATTTTAGTAATCAGCCCTTCAGTGTGCATGAATAAAACATTGAGACTAAGTAGCTCATCTTTTTCCTGGTCATTCTCTTTATCTTCTAGGCCCTGTGCTGATGTCTCTGAAGCCAGGAAGTCAAGTAGCAGAGTCATATTCAGAGCTGAGCAAGGGGCTTGGAAACTCGCTGGACAGTCGCAGGTCTCAGAGCAGGCCGGGCATGATGCAGCTGGCGTACATTCAGGACCAACTGGCCACCAAAGACAGCAAGGAGGACAACGGTCTTGCAGAGGGCGACAAGAGTCGGACAACTCTTAGCAACGGAGAAGACCTCGCACTTTGCTCTCCTCCTCGGACAGAGAACGAGGTACAGAGTGGTTTTGGTGTCTGGAGGATCTTCCTCCGAATTCATATCCTGCTGAAGAATTTTGTTGTGGCAGTTTTAACACATATATTGCAAGGACATAGGTGAAAAATGTACATGTCAATGCTGTTTTTTGATGAAATTGGTCTTCATGCCTTCCATAAATCCATTAGAAGAATTAGGAATGTGGCCTACATTTCTGTATTATTGATGCACTAATCCTGAATATTAGATGTAGTTTCATTCATAGAGAGCTGAGAGTAAGAAAACTCTGTTTTCACATCTCTAACAACAAACCACAGAATTAGTAAAATAAAATGAATACGTCATGTAAAGACTTTAAGGCTAAAATCTAGTTTGTCTCAGGAACTTTGTCCTTTTCTGCCATAACTTTTATTGATGTTCCAGTGGTGTCTTTTCGTTTGAATGATATAAAATTACATGTTGTCACCTGTAAATGAAAATGTACAATACATTTAATGTTTTTTGCTTTTGAGTGGTGAGAAGTGTCTGCAGAGCTTTTCTGTCAGGCTCCATACAGCCCAAACAAGCTCCATCAATCAGAAGGTTAGGGAAGCTTTTATATGGCTTTAAAGGCAAAACCTGAGGCAAAAAAAAAGGTCAGTGACAAATTTGCTGCTGCTCATGAAACTTAACAGATGAGGCTGGTGATACTCAATATTTTTCTTATAGTCAACAAATCCAATTAAAAGACCAAAACCAACACTGAATAGATTGTACTTACAAGTATTTCCTGTGTTGTCAAACCCTGATGTAACTTCTTCCTTTGTGCCATTGACCTCCACTGTCTTCCAAAACTATTAAAAACACATCAGCGAGTTCACAGTGTTGCATTGGTTGACATGTTTCTTCATTACAATGAACATGGGCACTGTAGTTTACACACATACACTGTCCTGCTGCCATAAATACTCACTAGCACACCAAATGTGTATTAATTCGCAGCTGGAAATAGTCCCCAACAAATGCACTATTTCCTCTTCTTTGAGTAACATTTACTAAAAACTACAGTGCCCAGCTGTTAAAGGAAATTATTTAGCCTTTTTTTAAAAGAAAGCATTTATTTATGACCCATTTTAAAGGGAAAGAATGGGTTTGACACAGACAAAAAAGTACTGAGAGACAGACACATTGTTTATCTTTTCATGGGATTTGTTGACAACAAGAAAAATATAGAGCAGCCTTATCCTTTAGTATTGCTGAGAGAACATGGTGATAATTAAAGGCTATGAACTAGATGAACATTTTTATCCACTCAGAGCTTCTTTCATCTGGATTATGGCTTCTGGACAGTAAGAGGACAATCTTTAAAGATATTTTTTAGAAAACCAAACTGAAACTGTATCCTAAAAGTGGATCCTGTGGATGTTATGCTGATGATATATCTCAATATATTGTGTTTGTGTTTTGTCCACAGCTGCTTCTGAAATTCCACAAGCAGCAGGAGGAAATCCGACGGCTGAGGGAGCTCCTGAACCAGAGGGACGTGCACATCACACAGCTGGAGCTTGAGATTAAGAACATCAAAAACACCCAGCCTCAGAGCTCACATTAAAACTGGGCCCGCCATGGAGTCACCTCCACCTCCTCACGGGACACATGCATTACTGTACAAACGTACTAACCACATTGTCATACCACCACTTTCTTCTTCTAGTCCTGACTCACCTCTTTTCTTCTCGTGAGCCCCTCATACTCACCGCACAGGGGCGATTTAAAACCAGTATCACCTCGACTTTTTGTTTTCATACTGTCGTCTTGTCGATTTTTACACAAGGTGCATATATTCTTTATTCAGGTACATACATTCAAACACTGATTCTTACCCGTGATGTAACATGTTTTAAAACTCTTTGCACCTGTTGACCTTTTATTTTTTTCCCTGTTTCTTTTGTACGCTTCACAGCTATGCAAGTTTATTGTAATTTTTAGCTTTTTTTATGCTCTTTGTAGCCGAGTGATAAAAAGATGTTTGTGCCCGTCTTGACTGAATGATGTGGCTGTCTGCTTGCTGTTTGAAAGTTGTTGCAGGGTAGTAGCAGACATCCTGTGTGATTGTAAGATAACGCTGAATTTATTTTCTATGCTCGGTGATTGTTTTTCCGATATTTAAACTACTGTAAGTGGAGATGGCTGCGGTGCTTGTAATGACAGATGTTTGTGTGCTTGAATGAGAGTGAGCTAAGTGAATGGCTATATCATGCTGTGTTCTGGCTTTCCATTGAGATTTTTTTTGTTTTTTAAATTTTTGAATAACTGGAAAATTGGTGGAAAATCAATTCTTTTCACAGCAGCGGAAGCCAATTTTGTATCTGATACAATGTAGCTGCTTTGATCTTAACTTTTAATTTATTTTAAAATACATTCAAAGAAAATACTGGCCATTCAAATTTAAACTTGGAATTGTAATTTTGGAAAATACAGCATGCAAAATGTTATAAAAGACTGCTTACTTTTCACTAATGTGGAGTCACTGTGAATAAACTTTAAAGCCATTGTAGAACCGGAGTACCGCAACACTTAGGTTAGTTTGTGTTCCACTTTTCTTTTGACTTTCAAAGTATTTTCTCATAAAGGGTTTCTTTTATTGCTCTTTGTAAGAACCTGAAACATGATACTGGGGGTTTTTCTGCTCATACTTTAAGTTAAAAGTGTATCAACTACTTACTGCACAAAAAAATATGAGCCGCTCACAGCTCTGATAAGGCTGTGAGAGCGGGGGAACAGTTGGGTAATATAATGATAAATTTATCCACAGCCAGAGATTTTATCACACAGTTTATGCTGCGGCAACTATTCCTTTAATATTTCTACATGTATTACTGTTGGCCATTGTGGATAGTGTTGCAAATTAATGAGCAGGGCTGCTATGTTGCATCATAGGGTTTAAATACGATGATTGCATCAATGTGATGAAGTTTATTTGTCATAAACATTCCCATCTGGTTATTTTATTTAGATACAGTTTCTCAATATAGATATAATTGATTCTCCAGTAAGTTGATACTGATATATATCGATATTGAAATCTAAAATTTGATAAAATGATAACGGATTTTATCCATATTGCCCACTCTGATGGGATGAAGTTGAAGTAAGTAACTTTACTGTAGAAACTGCAGCTATGAAGCTCAACTTTGAAAACAATGTGGAAATGATTTAACATCCACAGTTAAATGACAACTAAACAAACTTTATTTGCTGACGAAGAGAGTGTGACATGTTTGAAAGCTCCTAAACAAGTGAGTGCACCTTGAGTGGAGATTACTCCCCAAATAATATCTTTTAAAGTGCTGCTCAAATTTTACAAGCCAGTATAGAAATATATATTTGTTTTTTTTTATAGAATATGGACAGAAATTCTCTGTGTGATGATAAAGGAAACCCTCTTTGAGAGAATACATCGTCTGAATGAGGCTAGTGGAAAAACGGCCCTAAAAAGGCTGCGGTCTTTGTCTCTCTTTATGATCATTTTATGAGTTTTGTCACTTTTTAAATGCTTTGCTAAATGATAACCTTTTAACCAATCAAAAAAGGCTTAAATAACTGTAAAATGTGCATAAATGTACATTGAGCAATCTATCCAAATTGCAAGAAATGTCTCTTCCCTCAGGGAACTTGTGAATGGTGTTCATAGTTTCTCCCACAGTGCAGTCGGACCAGTTCCTCATATCTGTTGCTTTCAGGCTTGGAGCAGTTTTGAGATTTTAACTTGCATTTTTTTCAAACAACCTAACAAGACAAAACATTCCCTTGTTTCTCGCCTGCTTGTTGAGAGAAACAATACGCTTAATATATATATATGTGTGTATAGATGTCACTGAACTGCTTGCAGATATTAAGCAACACAAACTATATAGTTGTTAGTTTATCCAAAGATAACCAGTATGCAGAGTATGAACAGCCAGGCATGCCTGTATTTATGTGGTAGACAGAGGCACAAGCACCCTGATGATATTCTAGATTTGGCATACGTTTCATGGCCACTTGTCAAAAAGGTGTCACATGGAAAATGCCACACCGAGCCACAAACGTACAGACAAACCGGCCTCAATACAATTGTGATCTGTGACCCCGTTGACCTCCAGCAGGACAATTCTAGCACAGCTCCATCGCTGGCTGACTTTTGTCCAGGAGCGGCAGCACCAGGCCAGGATAAACTCTGCTGTTGGTGGACAAGTCTCAACACATTCCCACCAGGCTCATGTTTCTACAGTTGGTCAGTGGACTTGCTCAAGGGCTGATATGGCTATTTGCTCACATGTTAAACAGTTTTAGATAACAGTTTTAAACCATTTCAACCAGTTTAATCATATCTGTATCTGGATTTCCCCCTGACTCAAAATAGATTGTTTACATTTTTATCATAATTATTTCTGCCTTTTGTTTAAAAAGTCTCCCAAAATGGTTAATTTAAGAGGAATCATTTGATGGTTTGTGAATTTGGTGCTTAATGTTGTTCTCGGCCTGTGGAAAATACAGCATATCACTTGCTAAATAACAGTAGCAGCTGCCATTTTGAGCCCATTTCTTCAGCACAGTTTTATAGTGACCGGACTGTCAACAGCAAATCTTTGTCTCTCACTGCCGCCCCAATAAACTCAACACCTGTGTCCCCGAATACTGCTGAAATTGGCTGACCCATTCATTGTATTACAGGCTGTTTCACTGAGAGAGCTCACACATTGTTGAAGAGATGAGAGAGATGTGTTAGAGCAAGTCAGAAATATTTCAAGCTGATTTGTTGTTGTTACTGGAGTTCCATCCTCTGATAATATATCTGTGGTATATTCCTGTTAAAAGTCCTAGAGGTGTTTATTTATTTTGGTTGATGATGCTGCGTTCAGGTCATGTGGGATTAATGGCAACGATGGAAAAGATTCCCATGTTTACGACTTATAAGTGTTCATGTCATCTGACAGACTCAGTTGTATGATTAGAGAGTTGGTCGAGTGACAGTTAAAAATACTGTGCACGGACAACATAACACTATATCCATTAAATTTTGGTTTAATCGCCATGAACAGCAGACTTTGGCTGATTTGAGATGTTCTTATTTGTCACATTTTTAAGTATTTCTGATTCATGAAGCAGATACATCAGATACATCAGCGCCTTCAGAAAAATAACTTTCTTAGTCATACTTACGACTTGGAAGTTGGGGTGAACACGATTACAAGATTGAATCTTGTAATTGTGATAATTCTGATATGACATGAACGCGGCATTAGACCTCTGCTCAGGGCGAAGTTGGGTGGAGCTCTGCAGGATTTACATGAGGTCACAAATCAAGAATCATAGGTATTAACCTCTTACACCTGAACAGGTGCATCAAGAGGACAGTCAGAGAGATGTAAATCAAACGCAGTCTTAACATTCCTACACGGTCCTGAGAAGGAATCTATTTAGACAAAATAGGTGAAAACACCTGTGTGGTGTGTGTAGGGCCTTTGAAGCACTGATGTAGTTAGTACACACTGTTCATTTATATCGTGGAATAACACGAGCGATTCAGTTTTATTAAAGGGACATTCCAATGAATTTACACATTTTACTCCTGTGAAAATTTTAAGCCTGTGAAAAACAGTTGTATAATGTTTTTTGTGGCTCTGGAGGACCTTTGTCATGTCTTAAAAAATGACCTTGATGACATCATCAGAGTTATTTTTACAGACTTTGGTCTCAGTGTGGACTTAAAGACTACATTTTTTTTTAAATATAAAGAGTGTGTAATAAACTGGCAGTGCAGAGTTTTAAAGATTTGTATTTACCAGTTAGGAAGCGTCTAAAGAAATTATGCCATTGGTTGCATTATGGGAAACGTAGGATGCAGCTATTTGGAGGTAGACCAATAGCAGGACATCTTGACCTCTGCTGCATTGATCTCTCTCTTCAGCTTCATTCAAGTGCAATATTAGAATGATTGAAACTGATTCCACAGTTTTTGGTGAAATTACACTATTTTGAAGCAGCTGTATATCATTGGGACGTCAAAATAATGACATCACTGCCAGCTAGTTCAACAAATACCCTTTGACCCTTTGTCATATCCTTTGACTTGTGGCGTAACACCAGAGTGTGATTGCAGTATACACACGTCATACATTAGTATGAATTATTGGCAGTAAGCAGTGGAAAGTATTTCTCTGTATTTTTTTCTTCATTACAATGTTGTGGTACATTGATGATTGCATTACTGTACAGAAAATTGTAACAGTACAACTCTGCAAGTGATCATCTTTCTGCTGCTTTGTTATGAATGTGGCCAACACCAAGTCCTCAGAGAAAAATCTCAACCAGCCAAATGGGAAAAAAAACAACACCAATCCATTCCAGAGACCTTCTCTGTGTTAAAGCATGCACGCTCTGACAGTCTCTATGTTATACTGGAGCAATAATGTAGCTGCAGAGTCAACTGTAGCGTTCACTGTGGCGAATATGTATGATTTAATAAACCATTTCATTTAAGAGTTAATATGAGCCTCACTGTGCCTGATTTAGGTGCATTTTTGATGCAATTATTTCCTTTAAATGTGTAAAAACTGGAAAAAGATTGTATCCCGTTACTGTAAATTCTGGGAAATCCATTTGACTGTTTATAGATCTTCTCTGACAGAACAGACGATTATCCCGCCTGAACAAGTAAACTGAAGTATAAAATGTTTCACTCAACTGTATAAACACATTAATATTTAAGCAGAGTTTTGAGTGGTGCTGGCTCGCAATTAACTGTTTGGGAGTTTCTTCTGCTTCCTGATCCACTCAGGCTGCAACATGTGGACGGCCAACATTTTTCATCTCTGTACACGACTGCCTGGCTTGTGTTTGGAATTCAAAAAAAGGGCCCTAAAAGACGCAGCAGCCTGGGAGGATCAGCAGCCAGAAACTCTTTTAAAAACAAATTATTGTTCCTCAAAAACAACATAATGCTGTTTGGTTGCCATTTCTGGGCTTAATGTTAAGAATAAAGGCGCCACAGACAAATGCTCTCTATCTTGGGGTTACATTACTGTTTCTGTGGAGTGAAAAATGACTGTACTCAGCTACATAATGTATAATTCACTACAGGCTACAAGCTACTACAGCATTAACCTTAAAAGGGGAAATCTCTTAAAAGGAAAGTTTCACATTTGTCTGTCTTAGAACAATACTCATATACCTATATGTACATTTAGAGAGTCATCTGTCACTGTACTCTGTTGGTTCCCAACCTGGAGAAACACAAAAGTCATTTTTCTCTTATCTTTGTTCTTGTGAAATCCTGGATAGTCTTGCCCCTTCAGCCCTTTTAAGGTTATTCAAATGAAACAACCTGGAGAGATTTGACTGCTCACAGCTCGCTTATGTAGTCTGTGATGAGGTTTCCCAAGTAAACATTACTTATTTTTAATCGGGGTTATCAAGCCAAAAAGGTTGGAAAGCACTACTGTAATCATTTTCCCTCTCTACACTGGCTGTGCAGAGATCTGTTAGTTAAGTAACTCCAGCATAAGAGATGGAGGAGCAAAACCCACATTCTTATGTGCAAAAATGCAGCCAGCAAAACGGATGTGAGACAAGTCAAGTGGGAATGATCCAAGTTAGTTGTTTTTTGTATAAAAACTATGTCTTGGATGGAAACACAGTCAGGATTTCAAAGACAAAGGACTATAACATTAGAAGATACCCACTTGATTGGATCAACCCAGAATACCAAAGCCTCATATTAGCTTTGGCTGAACTTTATAACACATTTTTGCACAACTCTCATGACTTACATTGGACTTGCACTCAGAGGGGATCTCCTCATGGCCAGTATGGACAGGAGGAATGATTATATTGACTAATAATCCTTTTAACATACATAGAAGTATGTGAGTATTATATTAAGATACACTATCCTTAAAGAATAGACACAAAGCCTTTCCTATGGACTGTTGTCTACAGTCACCATCAACATGTTGAGAGCACAACAGCAGGGGTGGATGAGAAAACGGGGTCACATGACCACTGTTCCACAACTTTACGTTAGTTTTGGGACACCAGAAAAGCAAGGCAGGAAGAGAGAAAAAGCACAAAATGTTAACATTTTATTTACAAAGTTGTTTTCTTGTCATACAGAAAGTAAAAATGTAGCTACAACCTTGATTTGTGCAACAGGCAGCCACACAAAAAAATCATGGCTCGCTGGTTGCACAGCTGCTATAGCAATAATTTTATTGGGAAAAAATAAGGAACAGAAAAAAAAAAAAAAAAAAAAAATAAAGACAAAAAATGAGAAATAATAAACTCAACAACAAAAAATAATTCATTCAACAAAATATTAAAAGCACAGACCCAAAACTAGATACCAGTCCCAAAGTCCTCACACAGGAATACATAAAGAGGGGTCGACAGTGAAATTGTGGAATGCTGAGTGGTGGGCTGCCTGAGAACCTCGGGGCCGTGGGTCGGGTGAGGTGGAGGGTGTTGGGTGGCTCTCAGTTCCATGGGGGGCAGGGGGAGAAGAAAAAAAAAAATAATAAGGGGGCGCAGCTCCACTCGGCCCACCCATCCGGTACAGTCTTGCCCCGTAAAAGAGCTCAGAGCTGGGGGGGTAGACGTGGATTACAACGGCGGTGCGAGTTGTAGGAGGGCGGACGTTCGGGTTTGTGGGGGGGGGGGAAGGGGAGGAAGGGTAACTCGGTAGGCTCTCGTTTTCAGTTTTGCTCTTAATCGTCGTCTTCATCGTCGTCGTCGTCGTCTTCGTCCTCTGGGTCTCGCTTTCTCTTCTCGCCTTTGCCGGCTTCTGCTTCTGGGAGCAAAGAGGGAAAGGGTGTCAAGACCACAAAGCTTTCATCTTTACACACGACAGTTAATTGAAAGGAAAGATTACATCTGCGAGCTTTGATGCGAACAACCAGACTAATTAAAAACATAACAGATGCATATTTTCTACATAAAACATACACATACATTCTTTTTTTCCCCCCGTGTGTTCTTCATGTGACAGAAATGATGGAGTTTGTGTTACACATCTTAGAAATACGTTAAGCTTCTTGACATATTTAGTGTGTTTATCCTCATAAACAACTGCAGAGTTTCAGCATCACTCATGAAGTCTTCTGGTGCGATCGTGGAGAGTGTGAACAAATGGTCACTACCAAGTTGTAACGTTATACGATTATATGTTGAAAATGATGTTTCACATTACATTGAATGCATTTGGCGAGCACTTTTATCCAGTACATTCAAACTCAACAGGAACAAGACTTAGATGTAGGGCTGCAACTAAGGATTATTTTCCTCAATGATTAATCTGCCGATTACTGCTTCGATTAATCTTTTGGTCCATAAAATGTCAGAAAATAAGTGAAAAACGCTGCGTTATAATTTGTAAGATCCCATGGTGACGTCTTCAATCGTCTTGTTTTGTCTGATAAACAGCACAAAAGTTTACTATCACGTATGACACAGAAAAGCTTCAAATCCTCACATTTGAGAGGCTGCAACCAGCGAATGTTTTCGCTGCATTTTTGCTTAACAAACGGACTAATTTGACACTAGGTAGATGGCATCAAAAACCTGAAGAGTAACCCTCTAAAAGAAACGGCTCAAAGCGTTTTCAGAGAGCTTCGGTGCCTAAAACATGTTTTAATTGTAAACGATTTAGTTTAATGTTTTTCTGAGTAATATAAATGAGTCAGTAATGGGTGATCATTATAGCAGCAACTTGATTACGCCCTTTACTTCAAACCTTTTTCGTTACTCCCCAGTGTAGAGCTTCCTCAGTTACCAAAACCACCAAGAGATAAAAGATTATTAACCCAGATATCAAATTTATTTCTATTGGTTATTATTGAGTGAACCATGGCACCCATATATGCATATAAACTCCACATTCTACTCAAAATACAATAGAAGAAGAATTCTAGTGAGCAAATAACACTTAAAAACTAAAAACGGCACTCAACTTTTCTTCTTATTGATACTGCTTTGCTCACAAAAACAGGACGATTGAAATTTTAAATACATTCAACTACTGACTTTTGCCAATTAACCGCATGTTAACAGCACCATAAACAAAGAGTCAATATGGAACTCTGTACTGTGTAGAAATGTTTTGCATTTTTAATTTGGATAATTAAGAGTAGACACACACACACAGGGGGGGAACGATGGAAAAATAAGGCTGTATTCATACGACACACTTGAATCTTAAGGAGGCTTTTTGTGAGTTAGTCTATTATATGTGCTGTCACTTTATCGGCTGATTCTTATCCCAGTCTGTAGCGGTCATTGCAACATCTGTACTTCACACGCCTGAAGCACAAGGCTTTGCCCCCTCCCCTCACCTCCGAATAAATCAACTCTCCGCCACGTTCAGAGAGTTTGGAGTTGTAGCGTGGAAAGAGACTGAGGGCACGCCGCGCAACCAGGTGCAAAGTGATTTATTGTTTTAAAATATGTGTTTTGTGGGTGCTCTGGGTTAGAGAGCATTAATAATGTTAAGGGAGCATGTTACATACCGTCTTCATCTTCATCCTCATCTTCATCTTCTTCATCCACTTCCCCATCCTGACCAAAGTCTTCCTCCTTGGTGAACAAAGTGATACAAGTTGAAAGGAATCAGAAACAGTAGATTGTGACTCCTCGCGAGAGCGACTTCAGACGAGCTTCTTTTGTTTTTACCTCATCTTCTCCGCTGACCTCCTCATCGTCCTCTTCTCCTTCTACCTCCTCTTCATCTTCCTCCTCGTCCTCTTCCTCGTCAAAGTCTTCCTCCTCTCCATCCTCATCCTCCTCTTCCTCTCCCTCTGCAACACCAAAAGGGGAAACTCGCTGAAACCAAAGTGTCACAACTATACACCACATATTCAAACCAACTTACACGAAATGGTTTAACTGTATTCTTGTATTATTTAACAGTGTCCTGTTTCACCATCTCTTAAGATATCGGAAGCAGCTTCTTACCTTCATCGTCTTCATCGTCTACACCGTCTCCGTCCGCCTCTCCGTCAGAGTCAGAGGCTTCCCTGTCCTCCAGGTCATAACCGTCCAGGTAGGTGAGCTGGGGCAGCAGTTTGAACACACTCTCTCTGTAGTCGTTGAGGTTTGTCACTTCACAGTTGAACAGGTCCAAACTCTTCAGGTTGTCCAGCTTTTTCTGTTGATGAAATGCAGCGAGGAGCAGTGATGAGAAACTGTTGCTGAACTGTACTGTGACACAACTGAGACGCGTCACCCAGTAGATATTTAGCCATAACATTGAACATGTAATTTATTCGTTGGATGAGACAAAAAGAGACTTTTGCATCTGGTTGTTTTTAATCCATGAATAGTTTCTCATTCCTCCAAATTAACAAAATAACATTATACATCGTAATTTTATCCATCACTAACTGTTGAACAACCACAATCAACTAGATAAATACCATTTTCAATTCATTCCTGTGTTTCCTGTAGATTATATTTTTGTTCTTATAATCATTTAAAATAATTGTTTATTAAATATGTTTAAAGGATCTCTCTGGCACTCTTTCCACTGTTAGTTCCGGTAAATGACGTAGTGTAAAAACAGCTTCTTTATATCCTAAATATACAGTATAGGAAGCAGAAGCACCAAAATTAAAAATGTACGCTGTGAGTTGAGTAAGACAGCTGATGAGCTGCAATTGCATTTACATGAACACAGCTCTGGGCACCACACTTTGTCCAAATATTTAAAATCTTTGGTTTGATTATAATACATTTTGCACTAATATGAAACAAAATACAAAAAAGCACAATGTCTGCACCAGCTTGTAGGCATAAAGATGGATATATATGGCGAGTGCTTCCTTCAGAAACATACCAATGGTTCCAACGTGCTGATGTCTTTCAATTTGTTGCCACTCAGGTTTAGATGTGTGAGGTTGGGTAGTTTCTCTGCTAAAACATCGAGGCCGCCGCTGATTCTGTTGTCGCTCAACTCCAGCTGAAAACACAAGAGGCAAGGAGGTATGACTTAGACCGGACACAACTCAGCTTTTTCATGGAGATATAAATAAAAGGTGAAACGACATGTTACCTTTTTGAGTTTTCCTAGTTTAGGCAGGTTGGAGACTGACATTAAGCCAACATTTATCAAACTGAGAAACTCCAGGTTGACAAACTCAGCTGTGAGGCCTTCGATTTTTCCTTCAACCGATCGACAATTGTCAAGGACAAGTTCTCGTACCTGGAAAACAGAAAATTATAATATAATGTAAAAATGAATCTCCATTGTTTGTGCATCTCTTGAAAAAAGTACTTAATATATACACAGTGTACAGTTAAATGTTTTCTAAAACAAACAAAACTCATAATATTGCAAAATTATTTTATTCATCTGCCTTTTCTGAATTAAAATCTCATTTTGTAAACAAAATCAGTGAGAAAACAACCTGCCAAACATAACAAACAATGTTTAATACAGGATGTTATTATCCACCATTATTGCTCTTTACTGTGTGGAAAAATAATTAAAAAGACATTTTGTACTTTTTGTTATAAAATATTAGAAAAACAAGTCCGAAAGGCGGAGTTAGTTTGAGTCAATTAAAGCTAACACTGGTTGCGCAATTCAGCGTTGGACAAAAACGTTGCAAAAAAAAAAAAAAAAAAAAAAAGTTGTTGTCAAACGTCAAAGATCACGATTTCTCAAGTAAAAAACACCGAAATGGATACTCCGTCTCCATCTAAACACACTTTGTATCATAATGTGTCTAATTTCATCGGGCACGACAGTTTAATGTATTGATTTCTTTGAAACGAGGAAGAGCAAAGCAGTAGCTTCCCCATGGCCTGCTGATGCAGTCACTAATGACAAATGCAATGATTTTTGTGAGCTAGCTCGCTACAGGCTAGCCATTGCCCCTTTTAAACGCTGCCGTGCAGCAGAGGAGTCTGTCTGCCCGCCATTAGCCAACCCAACAGCAACGGACAGGATGGCGAATACACCCTTAGTAAAGATTTTCTCTTTTTCTACTCGTTAAACCAGCTTTCATTGGGGGAAGTGGAATATTCCTCGTCGTCGAGCGAACGACCGATATTGCCAAGTTTGTTACAGGGCACAACGTCGTTTTCAGGTCGAAGTGGCGAAGGAAATATATTGAGAACGGAAATTTAGTAAAAAAACAAAGATGGAGACAGTTCCTCTCTCCCAGAGCTTCAAAGACGACAGAATGACAACATGGCGATTCCTGAGACACAGTATGCAGTTCTCTGAACATTTCAGTAGCGAAAATTGCTGTTGTACAAAAGAGTAATGATCGGGTACTTAAGTTACACATTACTTAAATTATTTTTCAACTGATATTTTGTTTTATTTCATGCATGAGCCGAGAGGAATACGCCGACCGGTGGAGTTTTTGGCTGCCCACGCATGAAGCGCGGTGCACCGGATCTCCGTGTCGTTCAAGCAGGCTGGCTCGGTTCATAAAGCCGCCGGCCGACAAATCGATCCGTTTACTTTGCAAAACAACATCAAGTTTAGATTACTTTACGATTAGCGGAAGGTGTGGGGAGGATGTGTGTTTTAATTATACGTTTACAACTCGATGCATTTTGTTGTCTTTGACCAGCGTAGCGAAGGAGGTAATATGGCGGGAACAAAAACACTAAGTTTTTGGGTGGCTGCTATGTGAATGAATCATCTGCTCACCAGACTTCATGTTTAAAAAAGAAAAAAAAAGAAAAGTATGCAATATTTACACGAGTATGAATGCAAGGATATGAAAGGGCAATGCAGCTGCTGTGCAAGTGTATACGCTGTTTTAGGGAATTAACTGCTGCACACTCCCCCTCCTTTTTTCTTTTAAACTTTTAAGCTTTTAAACAAAAACGATTGCAGGAATAAGTTACAGACATTTGCGACAGTTTGTGTGGAAATATGAACTAGCTAAGGTTGGAGTAACAGGCTCCACGTTAAGTGGTCAAGGTATGGATGACTCGTGAACCAAGTGACTGTTTTTTTTTTTTGTTGTCGATGCTGAATCTTGGCCGTTCATGTTAACGTTACTGTGAAGAGATTTTAAGACTCGTGATCGGCGACGGCCCGTTCAAACGTCACAAAAACTACATTTTAAGCACCAACGCTTTGGAGTTGTAAAGTGCTTTTGTAATAATGAGGGGGAAAAAAGCGCCCCGTTTTTAGCAGTTATGCTAGCAGCAAACATGGCTTCCAAGGTCTGTATAAAATACACCGCTCTGTGAATGGCAAACGCGGCGCAGGAAGCACATTTCCTAATATATCAGCGTGAAAAGAAGTTTACTAATTGTTCCCCGACGTTGGAGTCGAGCTGAATCGTGTGTGCACCGCTGACCACGGAGGCTGCGAAACGGTTAAAGCACTGCAATAATGCCAGCAAGCTGAGGAATCGCCGTTTCAAAGTAACGACTGAATATAGCTTTTCTCGTCTCGTTGCCCCCCTATACGCCCAATCCACAACAGTATCGAGGATGAAGCTTGTTATGCGAGTGTTTTCCGCCCTACTATTATAAACGAGAAACATCATCTAAAGCCCATGTGGTCACCATTACGTTAGCCACACAGGTCACTCGCAAAGCAGAAAAAGTAGCAAGCTAGCTAGCGAGGCTAGCCAGAAAACTAAGGGTTGGTTTTTTAAAAAAAGCACGACTCACATCAGACGGTGTCCTGTTTCTTAGCTCCAAGTGGATCCTCTTTTTCATGTCCATCTTGCCCTATGAAAGTTAAACTTTTCTCTCTTGGGTTTTGGTGGGATCTTCAGTCCAAAGGCAGAGATGCCCTAATGGAGGGAGAATATAGGACTGTATAATGAACTGAGCCAAACGCTAAGTTAGTCGGAGAGAGGAGAAACCATGGAGGGAAACGGGACTGAAACAAAATATATGCTCAACAGCGCCATCTGCGTCCAGAAACGCCCATCGCCTCTAAAATGGCATTGCAGTCACAAAACATGACGCTGCCTCCACACAGTGCTATGGTGCAATTTATTTCTGCAAAGGAAAGTATTGTGTTATGTTTATGAAGACAAGAAGCTTTTCTTCTTTTTTATATTTAAAGTCAGTTTTTTTTAAAAAATAAAATAAAGAAATGCCGTGTATATACATGTGCATAGTCGACGCATAATAGCATTCAACCAATTTAGGCGTTAAAGTAGGTCATATGGTGAACTTTGTTTATCTGCTTAATAATGTTAAATAGCTTGAAAACATGCCCAGATTTTTCATATTTAACGTAAAATTGTTATTGTGTCGCTTTCAATGTGTAAGTAGGGCAAATATGTAACATAAAGACATCTTGTTTTGAACAGCTATTACTATTAAAACCTGTTGCAAGTGAAAGCAGAAATTACTCTAAATAATGTTATTTTTTTGTAAATGCATCATTTTAATTGCAGTCCAATCATTGCTGTATTTGTTTTCCTTTTGACAGTTTTGATCAATAAACTGTGTAATTGATAAAACTGTGTTCTAGTCTTCTTCCATCCATGAAACCTCAGATTGTTTTTCAGCGTTTGCACACATGGACAGAGAGGAGGGGTGTGTTCAGTTAGCAGTAAAGAGAGCATTGTATATGCATATGGTGGGAAGGGTATTCCCAACCCCACCCCCACCCCCCCTTTTACTTCCTGAGACACCAGATCCCTCAAGTAGAAGTCCACAGAGTATGTTGTTGATCTTTGTAAATAAAAATATGAAACAGAAACATGTTGAAAAGACATTCTAGGTGTTTGTAAAATATTTGATTCATTTTTAAGGTTAGTCAGTGATACCTAAAAATAAAAAAGACAACATAAATATAAGACAGTAAATCTGCTGTTTAAGGCACATTATCCAGTTGGCCATGTGCGATTTATATGTACAGTATATACAGTAAAAAAAAAAGTGTTTTTAAATCAGTGTTTGGTAGTTTAGAAAGTGCACCAGAAGATGGCACTGTCATATCTACTTTGACATGCTTCAAAATTGAGTTTCATTGTGCAACAGTAGGGATGTGTGTGTGTATATGTGTGGACGACAGCTTTTTCTGCTTTTGCAGATAATAATCAGTCATTTTTGGAAAAGATGTAACTACATACTTGGAAGGAGTCCATTCATGTGTCTGGTGGGAGTTTTATCAGCTGAAGAGTTAACTGTATGCAGACAGGAACTCAACTCTTGATACTGGAGGTGCTGGTGAGTGTTTGAAAAATGTCAAGTAGTTTTGAGAGTCTGTGTGAATCAGCTTTTTCCTTTAAATTTAACAGTGGAAATGTCCATCTCAGTGTCTGTTTATGCAAGATTAAGTATTTTGAATTTAAATTTAAGCCTGAACCAAATGAGTTAAGGTGCAGATTTTCTCCTGTAAGTTGTTTGCACACATGAAGTATTAACTACATGAAACTTGTAGTAAATACTTCCCCTGTAAAACTGCTACTAACAGTTTTTGAAAGTGTATACGCATTAAAAGAAACTCCTTTAATACAGAAGTGAGAGACTTTAACAAATGGACTCTCAACATTTCTAGTATAGAGCTGGAGGCAATTGGCAGTTGAGTGTTATTTACTCTGCTGGACAGTTTCTCTCTTTGAGTGGCTCAAACACACACACACACACACACACACACATCAGGGCTCAATGTGCTGCGAGAAGATTGAGAACACACCCCAACCGAGCAGCCCCTCCATCTGTGAGATAAGAGGGGTATGCCCCTACTCTAGTCAAAGACAGGATTTCTCTCTTGGGCTCAGGCTATCTAATGGTTTTTGCAACATAATTTTTCCTGTAGTACTGCAGAAAAAGATGCATTTTTTTAGACAATGAATAAAAACTGTGTTTATCACATATAACAATGTATATGTAGGCCTTTAAAATGTAGCTGTCCATCATTTAGACCATACTGAGACTTAAATTAAACACCATCTAATATATTATTCAGTAAATTTAGACTACTTTTCCTGTTGCAAAGCTTTAATATCAGCTGCTGTCTTGCACAAACATGCATGCAAAACAGAAAACCCCCTCTTGGTTTCCAGTTTGTTTACTAGTTTAGTTTCAGTTAGCGTTTCACAAACAAGCCTTTTGCTTTATAAGCAGCAGTTTAGAAGGCATAGAAAGGTTTATATGTATTTCCCCTATTTCTACATTCTGTACATATTTTATCCCTATCTCACACTGCCCGCACACAACTTTCCGCAGACTTTTTTTTTTTTGCTGTCAGTGCTGTGCCAACTCCTCCAGCTTTACAAATATGATAAGACTAACACTGTAAGAACTCTCCCAGCACTTTGGTAATGGTTAACCAGATAATTCATTTAGGGGTGGGAATAGAAAACAGTCAGAAGTTATTTTGTCTCCTTTTTTTTTTTTTTTTTTGGTGCTTGCCCGCCTTCGATGAGTTGAATTCATTCATACCAGGACTTAGAATGGAGGAGACGTTGCAACAAGAGAAACCAGAGTCGGAATATAAAAATCAAAATGAAGAAGAAGGTAACATCTAAAATTCTTCTTTAATTCCACACCAGAAATTTAAATGAGCCAGTTATTTATTTGCATGCTGTGTGGTGTCTTTTGATCAACTGAGAAATCTTCTCATCAGCCTCTAAGCTGTTTCACTATAAACGACAGACAAGTTTATCTCATTTGTGTTATGTGTTATATTGTGCTGAACAGGATGTGGTTTCCCCTGGTTTCTGTGTTTTGTAGGTGGTATCCGTCGCCGGTTACGGGACAGGGACCTACTCAGGAAGAGAAAGGCTGAAGCAGAAGAGAAGGAGACTAACCAGTGGGTTTTTGGGTAAATTTATGGAAAAGCACAGTCAATGTCAGTGCACTGACCTACATTTACAGCTGTGTTCATGAGCAGTAACCATCACTGGTTCAGCAGTGTAGTATGTACCCCCACAAATTCAAGTTCTTATACTAGAGTAATGATACTGTAAATAATTGTTCTGATACAATGGAGAGAAGAAATAGAAGTTTTAGAAGGTTTAACAAGGCTTTTTAACACATATTGCATTATAACACACTGTACGTTACATCGCGCGGTGAAAACATTATCAGCGCTCTAGTTGCTTATCACTCCTTTGGTTTATATTGAATGGAGCAAGAGCAGCCAAAGGTTGCTCTGTTGTTTCTATTGACACCCCAGATCCAGATCCAGGTCAAGGACTTTGTACTATTAGCTTTGCAAAAAAAAAAAAATCACAAAGAGCTGTATCAATGTCCACTGTTGTTGAAGTTGATTACAATTGTTCTACTCTTTCAGGGTTGAGAGCCAGAGGAAAAGACCAAGAGCTGAGCAGAGGAGCGGCTCAAGGAAGAGAGGGAGGCCCAGGAAGAGTGAACCCACGCCGGAGATCTCTTTCACTCAGGAGGAAACAGCACCAGCTCAGGAAGCTCCTGCTGTAGTGGTGGTGCCTGAACCTGCGGCGGTGATCCCTGCTCAAACATCAGGCTCTCTAACCCCTTTACTTTCTGTGGGCAGTGACACGTGTGATTTACCACCAGTACCTGTCCCTGCCGTTCCTGCTCCTATGCCATTGTTTGGGTCTCTGCAAAGCCCTTTCTTTTTTGCTCCCACTCTGACTTCTCCCCCTGCTCCAGCTCCAGTTAACCCGACTCCAGCCCTTGTTTCACCCTCAGTTCTTCCTCCTTCTCCCGCCAAAGTTCCTGCCCAAGATTCGTCTCCAGCTCCAGATGCTGCTCCAGTCC
Source organism: Thunnus albacares (assembly GCF_914725855.1). Lineage (NCBI taxonomy): Eukaryota > Metazoa > Chordata > Actinopteri > Scombriformes > Scombridae > Thunnus > Thunnus albacares. The sequence goes on along the minus strand of NC_058108.1, from coordinate 23,657,690 downwards.
CAGCTCTGTCACGAGCCCCTGTTCCATCTGTAGCTCCCGCTCCTCCCATAGCGCAAGTGGAGACCCTTTATACAGAGTCACAAGGCAGGGAGGCCCTTGACCAGGTCCTGATCGAAGACTTGGGTCCAGATGAGGAGGAAGACATCCCTCCAGCTGAAGACAAAAGAGCTGATGAAGGTATTAATTAAGAGGGAGTTTAGACTGTTGGATGTGAATAATGTGGAAATACATCACCAGAGGCAAAGCTTTAAAACATTGCTTGATTGAAGAGTTTCTGACAATGAATGCTTTGCCCAAATCTGCATATTGTTTAATATTAAATATATACTGTCTGTCTTTTTTTTTTAGATCTGAGTGAGACACCGCTGATCAATGTGCCAGAGCAAAATAAAATGTTCTCAATTCCAACCATGTCCTCGCCGCTTCCGCCACAAGAATATCTCCCAGGAAATTGATTGTAATTTTCTAAAGCACACTTTCCAGATACTGCCTCAGTTCAGACTACTTGTCTTTATGGTCACAGTTTGTATCTGTTAGTGTACAGCTTGTCGGCCTAAGAGAACAAACATGATGAGTGTATGCATTGCTTATTTGAAAAAAAAAATGAATGAATTCAAACCAAGCCTGTATGCTTATTTATTCTTGGTTTGTGCTTCGCTGCAACGCTTGTGAATTTTGTATTTTGAAGTTAATACACAGCAAAATTTCACCTGCTTTTATTTAAAAGAAAATGGTATTAATCACTGGTAACAAAATGTTTGTAATTGTAGATTTATTTGGATGAATTTTGTAAAAGTTGTTTTTCACCTAATAAAATACACTGCTTACATCATCTAACTGTGGTCATTATTAGAGTTGCAACGATTAGTCGATTCATTAATTAGTTGAAAATCAATCACCAACTATTTTGATAAAAGATTAAACTTTTTTTTAAAGAAGAAAATGTCGAAGTTTTCTGGTTCCAGCTTCTAAAAGGAATATTTTCTGGTTTCTTTAGTCTCGATTAAAGTAAACTTATTATCTTTGGGTTGTTGACTGTTGAGAAACAGAACAAAACAGGACATGTGATGATGTCTGCTTGTACTTTGGGAAACAATGATCAACAGTTTCACCATTTTCTGACATTTTATAGAGCAAATGACTAACTGATTAATCAAGAAAATAATCAACAGATTAATCGATAATGAGAATAATCATTAATTACAGCCTTTGTCATTATTACATAATACAACATATGACCAGGAACAAATAAAAGATGTTATGTAAATTCATTGATAGATTTCACCCCTTTAGTCACTGTTTTACAAAAACTGTTGAGACCACTGATTATATTTTAGTTTTTGTAAGTAGATTGTCATTTGGTTATTTTGGAGCAGTGTGAGTTATTTTAAAAGGATCTTTCTGCTTTTGCAAAATACAGAATTTATCATGTTTTTTTATTAGATGAGAAAATGTGTTGTTGGGTGACGAGGACGAATTCTGTCTAATAAATTACATACTCTAACAATAAATAAACCTTCTTTCCTGCTCTGATTAATGAAATTAAAAACTATATTTCTATTATTGCTCACAGAATTAACAGAAATGTAAAAAAAACACAATATAGTACTTTTAATATGGTTTTTGGTGGTTTATTTATTTGTTTATGGCTCTATTTTATCTGTTTGCTTGTATAATTGTACATTTCCTGGTATTTTATGTTCTTAACTTTACAGCTTTTTAAAAAAACAAAACAACTTTTTTAAAAATTAAAGATGATTCATTTACAAACATTAAGGCAATAAATTAGAGTAAATACTTCACAACATTCAAGGCACATTAGATAAAGAAAATAACTGAAATTATATAAAATAATAATACAATCACATAACATAAATAATAATAAATAATTAAGAACAATAAAGTAATAATAATGATAAGTCTGCACTCTTCCATAGTTTTTCTAGAGGTCATCAAGTATTTTCAGTTCTTCATAAGACTTTCTTTTCATTAGTCTCAAAGCAATGAGATGATTGTCCACAAGTTTCCTATTAAAAACAGAAGAGTATCAGATTGTTCAATATCAAGTCACTCTTACTGTCTTTCATGTTAACACAAAACACGATATTTTCTCTTGTGAGAGGAGCAGTAGTTGGATTTTGTTCAACAGCCAGTCCTGTAAATCCTCCCAGAGAGTCACAGAAAGGAAAAACAGCTGATCAATAGTTTCATTTTCAGTATCACATAAGCTGCAGTTACTGTGATCAAATCTCTTGACTTTATACTACATGTACACGTTTATGTACTTGCTGTATTTATAAATAAAGCTTGTTTTAAAAGGAAATGGTAAACGTGAAACTCATGTCTGCCCTCTGCTGATGTCAAACATGCAGCGGCTGTAGTGTAAATTTATCAATGACTTTTGCAACATACATGCCTTATTTATGTATCATTTTTACAATGTGCTACCTACGTTTATACTTAAATACACAATAGAGGAATATGATGAATTGACAGAAAGCTCCACCACTCAGATGAGCTGTCGGTCATCAGCTGGTCACATGAAAGACTCCTGATTGGCCAACAAGAAACCCAGCGAGTGCTTCCGCGTTGAGAAACTCCCACGTGTTTGTCGTGGTTTGTTTCTGCGTAGCAGATAACCAAAAAGCTGACTTATTTAGAGGTGTTTGTTCTTTTTTTGTCAATAAAAGATGAGTCCTCTGTGCGAGTGCTGCGGCGAACACCTAAATAAACTGAATCAGCAGGTTTCTGTGATGCGGAAAGAAATCAAAAACCTGAGGTAAGCTCTGGAGATATGACTCTACTAATGACAGTTACAGCAGTTGTAGCTGTGTATTTTCCTCTTTAGGTATGGCGTTAATAAATCTTTGTTTAGATGTGATGAGTTGAATTGCTCTTGTTCTTCTGTAGAGATGCCATTCATACCACTTTATCAGTCCTTGGTATTCACTTTTTTCTGTCCCCTTTTCCAACAGGCAGATGTTGGACACTGCAGTTAGAGCTAATCGTAAACATATGATATCCCTTCAGTCTTCTGTGTCAAAGATTGGACTCTGTGAACCTGACAAACACCAGCCGCCGCCACCACCATCACCAGCATCACCAGCATCACCACAGGCTGCACTGGAGAAAGGTAATTACCATTAGTGCAGCCACAGCAGCCACAGTTTTTTTTTTTTTTTAAAAAAGGAAAAGATGTTTTGTGAGACCGTCCAAAGAAAATCCTCTTCATTCTATATCAACAGTGTTGTTGCTATTCATTTAAATGCAACACTAAAGATAAAATTGAACTTTTGAATTGTTATTTTTTCTCAATTAATCCATTAATCATTTGGTCTGACATGTTAGAAAAGAGTGTCAAAAATGCCATTCATAATGTCTTGCAGCCCAAGTGATGATTATTTTAATTATTGAACCTACAGATCATTTCCTTGATTCATCGTTTTGTCTGTAAAATTTCAGAAAGTAGTGAAAAATGCTTGGTATAATTTGAATATCTTTTGTCAACAGTCCCAAATCCAAAGATATTCAATATACTATCATGTATGATAAAGAAAATCTTTAAATCCTCAAATCTGAGAAGCTGCAGCATTTTTTTTTAATCTTTCTTGTTTAAAATTATTGAAGTTGTTAATTGATTATCAAAATAGTTGCTGATGAATTTTCCCTCAATCGACTAATTGATTAATCGACTAATCTTTGCGGCATTACCTCAATTTCTTGGTTTTGTGTGACCATCAGCCAAAACTTACAGCTGTTCAACTGACTGTTTTATACGTCACAGAAAAACTGTGAATCCTCACATTTAAGAAGCTGGAAACAGAGAATGTTTGGCATTTTTGCTTAAAAAAATTAAGAAAAAAAATACAATTAACAAAATAGCTGCTGATGAATTTTCTGTTGACCAACTAATTGATTAATCATTTAATTGTTCCAGCTCTACTTTACTCATTATACAGGATTTGATGTGCCAAATGTGAAGTAAAAGTAGAAAAAATGGGACATGTTGAAATGAGGGAGGTGTAAAGTACACCTGGTGCAACACATGAATGAATGTGCAGGTCACTGGTTACTAAGTTATTCATTGCAAGCAATGAAAACAATGTAACACAATGATGCATCAGTGCTACTATGTTACAAATTGAAACAATACTGTTAATTGTGTAATGTTACAGGAAACATTCAGACAGTCCCGATTGGTTACATCAGTTCCTGTTTCTCGGTGAAGAATGGGACACCCAGACAGCCCACCATTTGTGGCCCATCAAGAGCAGAACTGCGCATCCAGCAGAGCGTCTTCAATAACCCCGAACATGCTCTGGTGGGGCTGGAGCAATACTCCCATGTCTGGTAAGAAACATACACTAAATTTAATCTCTGCATGTCTTATATACAGTTTATGGTTTGATGCTGCTTTTCCAAGAATATTAGCAAAGATTACTACTGTTGGCTGTCTTAGTTAAAATTAAATATTTTTTGTCTACTGTGCCTCATAATTTATAGATAATCAGCCTGTTGAAGTGTTGTGGGTTTGAGTGGATGTGTGTTTTTGAGATTTGCCACTAACTTCATTTCAATTTAATGGAGTCGTATATACAGTGGATCCCAAAAGCTCACACAAAACCTTTTCAGTTATGTAGTTTATTTATGTTAAAACATTAAATCAAACCTATTAAATAAGGCTTTTTCACTGTCATGGAAACATTTGTGTCTAATGTTGACTTTTTCTTGCTTGAATGATGTGTACTTGTTTCCTGTGGGTGTATGAAGTCTTTTGAGACAGGTAAAGGTGATATAAATGAAGTTAATTTGACACTTTTTAAAAGTAAACCTTACACTTTGGCTTCTGATGGGGCGGCTGTGGCTCAGAGAGAGTGGATTGTCCACTAGTCAGAAGGTCGGAGGTTCGATCCCCGGCTCCTCCAGTCCACATGTTGTCCAAGATAAATTGCTCCCTATGTGCTCATCAGTGTGTGTGTGTGCGTGTGAATGGATGAGCATAGAAACATTGTGGGACGTTGCTTTGGACAGGAAGCCCTGTATCACTCCTGATGAGCAGGTTGGCACCTTGCATGGCAGTCTCCGCCATCAGTGTATGAATGTATGTGTGAATGGGTGAATGTTGGTGTGTAGTGTAAAGTGCTTTGAGTGGTTGATAAAACTAGAAAAGTGCTATATAAATGCAGTCTATTTACTATGATGATAGCAGTAAATGTCTTAGGATAAGATCTATCTAGAACTTGTGGACCGAAGATTTATGAATTCTCTCTTATTTTCTTTACATAAACACAATCCTTATCAAGAAAACCAACTCTACACACATTCAGATATAATGTTTGCAGTATGTCTTCAGTGCTTGTTTTCACCGTTTGGTCTCTGCAGGATTATCTTTCTCTTTCACAAAAATGGGCACCTGAATTACAAAGCCAAAGTGAAGCCTCCCAGACTGAACGGTCAAAGAGTTGGTGTGTACTCGACTCGCAGTCCGCACCGACCAAATGTCTTAGGCCTCACTTTGGCCAAGCTGGATAAAATTGTAGGTAAGTATCATTAATGAAATGTGTCTTAAAAGTAGAAGCTAATTGTGTGTGTGTTTGTGTGTGTAGATATGTACATTTTCTGTGTTTATGTTTGTGACAGGTTTCAACATTTCAACATCTTTATATTAAACTCTGCCTGACTATAGAGATTTTTTTTGCCGCTTGTAGTTAATTAAATTAAATGCAACTCTAAATGTTAAGCTGTCAAATTTAACTCCAGTCACAAAACACAAATAATTTACTCTGCTTGATGAAAATCAATACATTCCTGTCTTTAATTTCTAGGTGATACAATACATCTGTCAGACATTGACATGATTGCTGGCACCCCAGTCCTGGATATCAAACCCTACATCCCAGAGTACGACTCCCCCAACACCAGGGTGGGCATGGACTCTGAGCCTTATGAATCAAACACAGACCAATCGAAGGCATCAACTGTGTCACTAAATGGAACAACAGATATGATGAACCTCGATTACGACTTTGAAACAGATGCTCCGTCAAACCTAAAACCTGAAAGAACTGATGACGACTTTGGGAGTCAACTCTCAGAGGATTCATCCAAAATCCAAACTCAGTTTTTCCTGCCTCAAGACCTTCACAATGTGCTGGATGAGGTGAAGGGCTATGTGAGCCAAAGTGACCAGATAGATTGTGAGAGCAAGCCAGTTTCGGATGTGCCAAAAATCAAGCCACCAGAGTCGACAGTGGACCGACCTTGCTATGGCGAGGAAACCTACAGCACCATTGCTGGCTGGATCAGAGAGCCTCCTGTTGCCAGTCTGGAGGTGCGCTTCACCCCTCATGCTGAGAGGGAGTTAGCAGAATTCCTTCCCACACACCTGTCAGGTAAGTCATTTTGAAGCAAGTACTTCAGTTCAAATTTTCATTGTCCCAGAAGAGGAAATTCTTTTTGCAGCATAAAAACACAACAACATGAAACATAAACACAATAAAATCCCAATAAGGCAAGTGAAGACATTATAAATGCTGGTACTATGCACACTTTTCAGAATAAAATAAAGGATAAATGTTAAAAGCAAGAAATAAAGTGCTAAGCTGTGTGAGGAAATAAGAGGCAGTTTATAATTTGTTAGAAATGAGAGCACTTCTTGCACACATGGGATAAATGAAAACTTGAACCTATTGCACCTACTTTTTGGAAACATGCATGTCTGACCAGAGGGGAGGGTGGTAAATACCTTAAAGAAAGGATTGTCTGGATTTGATATGATGGATTTAGCTTTCCATGTGATTTGTTTGCTATAAATGTGTGACAGTAGGCTTCTGCTTACTGATGATTTTACTGTAATTTTGTGTTTCTAGAAGCTTGTTGTGACACAAGCACCCTCTTGTGTCACCACAAGAGGGTGCTGTTGTGACAGAGATGAATATGAAAGCAGCCATTCATAGCAGAACAGTGTGCCATCACTACATAAATCAAACTTGAATGCCTCACAGGTCCCCCTGAAAGTGACAGACCCAGGTTTAAGTTTCTGAGCAGTTCAGACGAGGCCACTGCCGCCATCAGAGGGGTGCTGTCAGCAGACCCACGGTCAGTATACAGGAGGACTCGCTGTAAAGACCGACTCTTCTTCTTCACCCTGGACACAGCTGACATCACTTGCTGGTTTGGACAAGGCTTTGCTGAGGTACTGCAGGTCCGACCTGTTGAGTGCCACATTGCTTCGATGTGAGAGTCTTGGTTTCTGTGTGTAGAGAAACAAACACACAATGTCACTAAACATTTTCCTTCTAATAAGTAGATAAATAAAAGTTCTATGAAAAAACAAAGCTTTTTCATTTTTTTGTCCTCTTGCACAAACACCATTACTGACAGGATGCTTTAATTGTGTAGAAAAGTTATATGATCAAAGGAGCTTAATTTTAAAAAATCAAGAATGTCACTTATTGCATAAATGTAGTAAATTATTTAAAAAATATTAAAGTTCTTCTGATGTAAAATTAAAGGCTTTTCCACTCACTCTGCAATACTTTTTGTGGGACAACTGTGCACACTTAAAACCATTCATATTAAAGTTATTGTTAAATTGAAGAATTCTGTTTTGTCAAGACTTCTTCTCTACTGTTGGTACCCAGGAAGCAATTTACAGACTTTATTGTTGATGTGTGTATCATGTTTTTTTTTTTCTTTTCTCAATTTGCAAGGAGTAATTGGCCCTTTATCCTTTGTGAAAAATGAACTGGATGATCATGAATGAATGGACCTTTTTGTTTCTTATGATTTTACAAAAAACACCCTACAACAGCAGACAATAAATCAATCTCCAGCTACAGTTTACAATAATGTGTGTGTATGTCTGAAAGAAGGTGATGAAGACAAATTGAACATACATAATTAAATTGTTATGAAATGCATGTATTAACATCTTCAAAACTGACCTTAAAGATCCCATCCAGACATGTATTAAGACATAAAAATACTCAGTACTACAGTAATGTGTGTCTGATCTGGTTTTTCCACAAAAAAGTATCATGTTAAAATCCTTAAAATGACACCTACTTCTCCATAATTAAAAATTCGACAGTTTATAAATATGCAAATATATATCATTTCAGACGTTTAACTGCTGGACACAAGACGTCTCCTACCTCACTGTAAAGTCCATTCTCAGTGTTTGTGCACTGGAGGCTTTAAGTTTCTACATCACATTTGTGTAAATTGAATATTGGACCAGAATTGGCTCCAAATTAGCTATGATGTCACAAATCATGCTCATAGGCCCACCCTTTAAAATCAGATTTTCAATGAGCACAGAGACACTTTCCACTTCAAGAAGATGAAGGTGAAAACAACCTTCTAGTGTCAAACTCTGCATATACATCATTCTGCACAGTGAAGCTCAAACATTCAACTGTACTGTTGTTAGGAGACCTTAATAAGGCCAAACTTAGCTTGCCCTAAATTCAGTCAGCATGTTACCTGCCCCACCAGAGAGCACAATACACTCGACCACTGCTACAAAACTATTCAAATTGATATATGGATTCATATTGCTTTGCTCCCTGTGCAGCCCTTGGTCTTTCTGATCACTGTTTAATTCAACTAATACTGACCCACAGGAAGAGAAGTTTAAATGTGTCGAGCCTGTAGTAAAAACTGTGAAAAGGTGGACAAAGAAGGACACTGAAAACCCACAGTACTGCCTGGACTGCATTGACTGGGATGTTTCAGAGAGACATTAACTGATCTGGAAGAGTGTACAGACATCATCTTATATCAGTTTTTGTGAGGACAACTGCATCCTCACCAGGAACTAGGTCAAGTATGACAATGACAAGCCATAGTTTACTGCAGAACTCAGACAGCTCTGTCGACCCATGGATGAGGAGTGGAGATAAGGACCTCAACAAGCAAGCCAAGTACAAGCTGAAGAGAGGAATTAGAGGAGAGGCAGACTGAGAAGCTGAAGGACCGGTTCACAGCCAACGATTCATCTTCAGTTTGGAAAGGCCTGCAAGAAATCACCAGCTGAACGAGTTTTACTGCTGGTTCCACAGACAAAAGCTTAACCTGGACGCCCCTCCCCCCATTCCACATCCACTCCTCCCCACACCTCCTTGGCTCCCCCACCGCTCTATTCTACTCCCACACTCACCTCTTCACACTCCTCCTGACAAAGACCCCTCCGGGGCCAGGAGGCGTGCAAGCGAGATCATCTCTGACCCATCCCACCCTGGACACAGACTCTTTGAACTTCTTCCCTTAGGAAAAAGACGGAGATCCATAAAAACCTCCACAAGCAGACACTTTCCAGAGGCTGTTGCTCTACTAAATAGCTGAACTGTCCTGTTACCAAACTGGACTTTACATTTCACATCCCTCATTTAATCCCTGCACTGGTCACTTTCATATATTTCATTGAACTGGACTTAATATGGTACATTGCATTCAGCCTCCACTGTTAGTAATTAGTAATAATTTAATTATTTATTGCACATGACATTAGATTTTTGCTCTTGTCACCTTCATATATTTAACCTTAAAATGAATACTAAACTTGGTGGGAAGCCAGTGTAAAGAAAATAAGATGGGTGTGATGTGAGTTGCTCTGCACCATTTGTAGATGGTCCAGGGATGACTTACGGGTCAATGATTTAATATGTTGATTAAAGTACATAACCTGATCAAATATAACGCCAAGTTTTCTAAGATCAGACTGTACAGCTGAAGAAAGGGACTCAGTACCCTGAGCAACCTTGGAAACTATACTGTCTGAAGTGATGATAAAGACCTCAGTCTTATCTGCGTTTAGCTGTAAAAGATTGTTAGCCATCCAGTCCTTAATGGCAGTCAGATAATTGTGCAAAATAGACAGTTTTATCAGTCTTATCAGGCTATTAATATGAGCTGTGAGAGGATCTGTAAGAGCAGTTACATTGACGTCCTGTGGGGGGCAGCAGTATGTTGTTGTACGTCATGACGTCACACAGCGTCGCACAAACGGACGAAGAAGAGAAACTGACCAATAGCAGCGCTGACGTGTGTGTTTTGAATGATAGGCGGTTGATGGACGCTGAATAGCAGATATATTTGTTTCATTCTCGTCACAATTCGGATAAAGGTGGACAAACAGTTTAAAGGTAACATGATTTTTCATTATTTCACGGGCTACGGTGAATGTAGTTCACAGTCTGATTTTAGGAAAGACTCGTTAGCTGCGGCCGTAACATGTGTTCAAACTAACTTGAGTTAACGTTAGCATTAGTTAACGTAGCTAACGCCTAGTAGTTTATAGTCAAGCAGCTTAAAGGACGAGTTCGTAATTTTTCAAGTCTGTATTAAAATAACAGTCAGGTGCCCAAATGGTCATTGGAATATTTTATTTATTTATTTTTTTGTTGCCATAATCATTCCTCCTGTTCATACTGACCATTAGAAGATCCCTTCATAATGCATTTACAATGTAAGGGATGGGGGACAAAATACACAAGCCTCCTTCTGTGTAAAATTGTATTTAAACGTTTATCTGTAGCTAATGTGAAGCTTCAGTTCTCCAAATTAGTCAAATCAAGTAGATATCTTTCATTGTTACAGTCTTTTTATTGCCAAAGTCCCTATTTTTGTTACTATACTTCCACCGCAGCTCAACAGGGAAACACAACGAAATAATTTGGTGCTAAAAAGACTGTAAATGTGGCAGATATCCACTTAATATGACTAACTCTGACCGCTGAAACCTCATATAAGCTTCAGATAAAATTTAAAATGTATTTTTGCACAAAATCCCCCATCACTTACATTGTAAGTGCATTTGAAGGGGATCTTTTAATAGCCAGCATGAACAGGAAGAATGATTACAGTGAGGAAAACCTCTTTCTGTGTTCATATGGGCACCTGACTGTTGTTTTGAGACAGACTTGATAGTTGAAGTTTGAAGTTTTTTTTTAAATACTTAGATTAACAGGAAAGATTTTTTTCTCCTCAATTGCAGTGTACAGGTTGTTTCCCAGCAGTCATGTCCTCCAGGAAGTCAAGTTCCAGTAGGCAAGACTCGGTAAGACTTTTGTGCTTTTTAATGCATAATGCACAGTGTTAAATAATGACTGAGCAAGCTATTAAAATTTAGTTTGACTTCTGTTGATGTTAGCCTTCAAGCAGATCTAGACAGCGTACCCCTATGAGAAGTCTGGAGAATGAATGGTTGCATCTGTCAACTCCATCATCAAGGTTCAAATCAAAATCACGGCTCAGTACGGATTTTGTGAAAACATCAAAGGTGCGTTGATACTAATACCTGAAAATGCTCCATTAACGTTTTCCATGTTTCTGTAACTTTCTAACCCTCCAGTCATTTTCATCAACAGGGTGATGTTCCTCCATGTGACCCAGAGCCCCATTTGCCCTCTCCTCCAACCAAAGTGATACAAACCAATGCTCCCAGTACTGATAATACAGCCTGTGGACTTGGAGATGTAACATTTAAATCTTTTATCTGTGCTGGTGGTGAGGTTGAGATTTCATGCCCTTCAGAATGTGCAGGAGAGAGCATTGTTTTGCTTAAGGACCAGACTATGAATAACACCTGTGAATCAGAGGATACAGCCATATCTGAAAGTATGATTGTGCAGTCATGCAATGACCACATAGAACATCCGTACCACAATCCTGAGAGGAGAGATGCTTCTTCGGTCGACATTGACGCAGAACGTCCCTGTGAAATCCAAAACATTTCACTGGCCTCTGGAGACTTGGATGGTAAACAGACCACACAAGAATTCAAAGTTTTTCAGGAGGACTGGAGCAGAGAGAACGATGTCACTTGGAAATCCTTCGTCTGTGATGGAGGTGAGGTGGTAGTTTCAGATGTCACCAGACTACAAGATGAGACCATTCCTCTGCCCAAAGGAGAGCTTGGAGAGCTTTTACAAGACAACAGTGTAAATTCAAGCATCGTCTTTGACTGCGGCCAGTTGTGTCAAGCAGAACATGCTGATCATCCCTACTCCAGCAGTGAAAAGTGTGTTGTTCCTGTCATCACTCACCTCACCACCTTTTCTGAGACCCAAAGTGATTCTGAAAAGCCTGGATTGAGTGATGTAACCTTCAAATCATTTAACTGCACTGGGGGTGAGATCGAAATTTCAGATGGCACCAAAATGGCAGATGAGACGGTTCCTCTACCAGCTGACCAAACTGCGACAAGCAGTGAGTCATGCAATCATGGTATAGATCCAAGCGCTTTAGCTGGTGATGATGATGATAATGATCACTTAGATCACCCATACTGTAATACTGAAAAATATCCTCCAACTTTAAGTGGCGACCTCCCCAAAGCCCAGGAACCATGCAGCCCTCATGCGCTGGAAGAGGTAGAACCAAGTAGCTTGGTGGTACCTGAAGAGCAGACTGGCAGGCAAGATGGTGTCACATTTGGCTCTTTCATCAGCACACAAGGTGAGGGTGAACTATCAGGAGGCATCCAGTTGACTGAGAAGACTTCCCCTTTACTTAAGGACCAGGCTGTGATCTGCCAACTCCAGGATGACAACAATGTACCTACTCACATCACACAGGATCACATCCAAGACAACTATGAACAATCTAACAGCCATGTGGAAAATGATGAAGCTGTCTTAGATGCTGACCCACCAGCTGTCAGTGCATCTTCACTGATAAACACATCTTTAAAGGCTTTAGATAACGAACCTGTTCAATTAGAAGTCCAACAAACACCACAAAAACACTCCATGCATGCTGATGACAGTGCGTTGCCGTCTTTGCTACATAAAACAGAGTCCGCTGACTGCAGCAATCTTGTGGCTTCAGCAGAGACTCTCACACCTGGGGAAGTGCAGCAGCATCCAGAACGTGATTCTCAAATGCATTCTAGCAGAGGACCCTCTGAATCCAGTGAGGCGAAAGACAGTGCTCTTGGTTCATCTGGAAATGGACCACTTCCATGTAACGCTGTAGAAATACCTCGTACAGAGACCCTCCCTGATGTTTTGAAAGTGCTGTCTGAATGTCCCTCAGTAGCATCAGTTTTGCAGTTGGGAATCCTCAGTCCTGTTATAAGGAGAGCTTCTCTATCTGTATTTAAGGCTCAAAGAGATCTGGAGAAAGATCAAAGAGCTCTGGACCAGTTTTTGATGGATGATTCTGCTCTCGACGGTGAGAAGAGCTTTTTGGCCCCTGCTAACGTTGACCCCCGAGGGTTATGGGCAGAACACTTGGAGAGCCCCATGCCTCGTCCTCTCTTCAACTCTACTGCTTTAGGTTTCAAGTCCCAGCCAGGTGCAGTCACAGAGCCAGCTGACAATTTGGATGTGAAGCCCTGCGCAGCGCTTCAGTCAGAAGCGGTGAAGCCGGTCCTGGATATCCCTATGATTCTAGATGGTCCTCTGCAGCAGCAGCTGCGGCAGATGGCAGAGTTCCTCATCCTTGCATCAGGAAAGATGGACCCTACTGCTGTCTCTGCTCCCTTCTCTGGTCCTGTCCCACCTCCTGCTGCCCCTGCGGTCACATCAGCAAGAGCTACTCCTGCAGAATCCCACAGCATCTGTGTGGGCACCAGTCCTGTGAAACTGGTAGACCATAGCCTCAATACATCTGGCCAGTTTGAAAGAAAAAGGGAGTTCTCTGTGGATGATGCCTGCACTCTTACCGATCCTCTCCTGTGGAAGTAAGTGTTGGCTTGGAATTTGTTATTAAATAAAACTTACCATTCATTTCCAGTGATAATTTATTATTCAGGCATGAGTGAGACTGCTTTCTGTAATTTCTCTGTCTGCCTCTCACTGTTTCTTGTGTCCTCTCAGTGTACCTGCAGGCAGCCTGGAGTGTCTCCCCCGAGAAGAGCTGGAGCAGAGATTAAGGTCTAGCATGATCATGGTGGAAGCCTTGGTGCAGCAGTTGGCTGTAGCCAGAGCACATGGAAGTCCTTCTGTTGGCCCAGCGCCTTCAGAGCTCAGGGAGAAGCTAGTGCAGACAGACCACACTGAACTCAGCCAGGTAAGGACACATTTAGACAACTTTAACGAGCTGACAGACAGAGATGTCGAGCATTTTGAGTCGGCACTTGTGTATATGTTTTCTTTTTTTTTCTCTAAAAGAAGCCTCTTTTAGTTCAGCCCTTGGATGATTTTTCACAGAAGCCACAATTTCTGTTTTTAATGGGTTTTTTGTTTTGTATAGACCACAATGTACAGAGGTCTATATATGGAGGCTTTGAGTCGGATTGGTGATTTGGAGCTTGATGGAAGTTCACTACAGAACCTCATCCAGTGTATGCAGGACATGAGGGTCACCATGGTGAGACACGAACAATGACACAACACATGTTATTTAATATGGTGGTTTAAACTTCAGTGTAAAAAAAAAAAACAACAACTCTTGTATCTGTCCCAACAGACTTCTTTGTCTTGTGACACGGATGCTGCTCTCTCTAACATGAAGGAAATGGGAGACATTGTCAGAGAAGACCATCAAAGCCTTGCTTCACATGTATGTAAACATGTCTTGTTATTATTCTTATATGATATTATATTACAGTATCATATTTTGACTGTGTGCAGTGTGACAATTGTGCATGTTTATGTGTATTCTCCCTGTGTTGTTCAGTACGGTGAGATGAGGTCTTTATTTGAGAAGTCAAAGGAGACACAGACACGAATGATGCAGAAGGTCAAAGATGTTCTTCAGCAAAGAGATAACATGCAGACACAGATGGAGGAGGCCTTCAATGTTAAGGAGGCGGTAAGCACACTGACTAATCTGTAATTGTTATGTGCCGTAGAAGTTCAATGGAGGTTTTGTTTCTGGCTCAATGATTTAACAGTTTATTAATCAGGAGTCTCCTGCTCCGACGGACCTGAATACATGTATAAAATATTAAAGTGTTTATTATTATTATTGATAATATTGCCTTCTCAAGTTGTGTAATGCTCCTTGTTTTTCATAGCAGTATTCATTCCTGGCGCATTAAGTGTGTTTCTGATTGTGTGTTTCCAGGCTTTAAATACGATGGAACAGCTGAGGAGAAACTGTGCCACAGAAATCTCAGAGCTGCAGAAGAGTGTCGGGTCTCAGCAAGAACTCCTGGATGCCCTAAAGACAACCTACCCAGAACAGGTACAAAGAAACAAAAACAAACATCCTTATTGTAATGCATTTAACGTCATCTAATACATCTCACATCAGTGTTGCTAATTTCTGTTTATATTTCTTTTATTAATGCAGGTTGCGTTAAACAAGGTGTACACTGAAATAATGGACTCTGCTTCTGGTCTTTTGTCCCAAACTGTGGAGGAGCAATCCAGATTGATGCAAGAAGTATGTTAAATCTACTCTGTTATCTTTTAGAAAAGGGACTTACTGTGCTGTATGTAGGGATGGAGTTTGATAACATTGTATTGAATTTAAACCAATATCAAATATGATATGAAATTATATAATATGAATCAAAGTTTAACTGGGAGATTCTTAAATTGACGTGAGGTAATTGGCTGTTTTTTCTTCATTTTAATATGGTGACCATGATGGTCAGTGCTGGCTAACTGCTACTACTAATGTTTTGTACATTTCTATTTGCTGATAAAATTAAGGGAGGAGAGATAAAAGGTTTAATAAGGGATGAGTTAGAGTCAGAGCTTAACTAATTTGGGTATTTTGTTGACTGGAGACTGTATCTGAAATGGAACTGTAAGCGCTGAACAATAACTTCCCATCAGTATGTTGCAATTTGTTAAAAGTCAGGATCTGCCAGGTGCTGAAAAAGATAAGCTGGAACAACCAAAATCGGATATGACAGAGCACTAACATTTATTACAGACCATTGTATCTGAATTGTATTTTGATATTTGACAGTTCAGTAGCATCATGACAGTAAGTTACTCAATTACAACTTCGTTCTACTTGTAATAGTGCTCGCAGTGCTGATGTTTTTTGTTTTTTTTGCATGGTCATGTTTTCACAGCTCTGCACAGTCAGGGGCCTTCTGCGGAAGACTACTCCCATGCTCATGAAGCTGAATGAAAAAGCAGTGGCTGCTTTGAGAGAAAGAGATGAGTACATCGCCGAAAGAGACCAAGCTGTTGAAGAGAGAGAGCAGGTCAGACTTCTCTCGCACTTCTTTTCACTTGTCTAGTAAGAATGGTAATGGCTGCAAATCAAGAAGATGATGAATGTCACTTACATGAAATTTTACTCAACAGATTGAGGAGGAGTTGAACCAAGCTAATTTGAATCTCCAAAATGCCAGAGAACAGATTGGTGATTTCAATCTGCAAGTGACAATTCTGACTTCAGGTAAAATGGAAATAAACATGTTAAAATTGCTTGTTTAGTCCAGACAGTTTTATACATGGTCAAATTATTTTTTTACCTGTGAAAATTCATTCTTGCTCTTGGAAACGGTAGCTTGACAAAGTAGATCTCAAGCGAGTAAATGGACCTTGAGTTAAGGTTATTTTGCTGAAATATAAAAACGCTGACTTTTCTTTCTTTTTGTTATCTGTCAGAGATGGGAGTGCTGCGTCAGAAGCTAACAGAACGAGATGAAGAGCGGGCTCAGCTGGAGAGGAAGGTGACTGAGCTGTCTGCCACGGTTTCCTCCACATTGGCCTCGTACACCTTCCTGGAGCAGGCCCTCGGTGCTGAGACCACTAAGTATGATCCCCATAACAACATTAATATGTTCATGGCACAAATCAGCTCGGAAATAAATACTGTGCTGCATTTTTATCAAAGGAGAATTTAAAAAAAAAAAAAAAAGCAAACGAAAATGCTCACTGAAATCCAGCATGCGAGTCCTTTAAAAAATGTTGTTGTTTTAGGTTGCAGGAGTCATGGAAGGACATCCAGCAATCCAAGGACAGGGCTGCTGTGTAAGTAATGATAATGGTTTTTTCCTTCTCATTGGGGATGAAACGGTAACTTCAGCAAATGTTTTAGGTTGCAGTGGGTTCATGGCTTGAAGAGAAATTTTGAACTGATTCACAAAACAAACAAAACGAGTGAAGAACATCTTGTCATTTTTAAAAACTTCTTTATTAATAATTATTTGTTAAAACTGTCCACAAACTGTATATGAAGACAAATATCGCAAAAAGAGCATTAACTATTTGAATGGGACAGATGAGCCTTGGTCTTTACAAATATTACAGGAAACACAGCAGCTACTTTACTTATGACTGTCTGTCTTGTGTGTCCAGGTTGGAGACGTCACTGGACCAGTCGGAGCAACGTGTGCGTGAGTTGAGTCAGGCTCTGGCTCAGAGCGAGGAGCAGCTCGGTCAGCTGCAGGAACTCTCACAATCTCAGAGCACGCAGATCCAGCAGCTTCAGGATGTTTGTACACAACTCAGCAACGTGCAGGAAATGAACGAGGTTAGCTTGTTGAATGTACAGTATTTTTGTTACAAAGACCCTCCAGTTTTTTCTTTATATGGTTTTCCATGTATGTTGTCTAAGTCTTCTGCCTACATTGCCTGAGAGGATTACCTGAAGCAAAATTATTGTAATGGGGACCAATAAAGTCTCTAGAACCAGCCTTAATTAAGACAACACATATTTTTACAAAACAAACATGCTTAATTTTCACTCATCTTAGAGTAAGTTACTGTTTACAGTAGCATAAAGTGTTGGTTGTCTGCGCCAACACAGTTGAATATTAGCTCTAGAAGAACAATTTAACGCATTTTTGCATCCATCACTTCTTAGTTAGAAAAATCAGGAACACAGTAATTTTTTGATAAATAACATTATGTATTTTTTTTTTTTTTTACATTAAACACAGTTAAATGAGCTTTCCCCTGCAACTTGTGCACACTAAGATCACTAAAGAATTTCCAAATATAGGATGTACTTGGGACCTAACAAAGGACAGAATGCATTGTGCTTCATTTAGGGCTTGGCAATATATTGATATTATATCAATATTGTGATATGAGACTAGATATTGTCTTAGATTTTGGATATCATGATTTTGGCATAAGTGTGTCTTTTCCTGGTTTTAAAGGCTGCATTACACTAAAATGTAATTTTCTGAACTTACCAGACTGGTGTAGTTGTTCTATTATTTGCCTTTACCCACTTAGTCATTATATCTACATCACTGATGATTATTTATCAAAAATCTCAATGTGTAAATATTTTGTGAAGGCACCAATAGTCATCCCAACTTTATTGTCACAATATCAATATCGGAGTTATTTGGTCAAAAATGTTGCGATATTTGATTTTGAGCATATGGCCCAGTAGCTTCATTAATGCATCCCTTTTAAAACAGTGTAGAGGCTGTTTAATCTTGTGATGCTTGCAATTAGGGTTTGATAGAATCTTATCCAATCAGCATCCAGTATTTAATCCGCTTACTGAATCAGATTTCAGTTTTGAACCTTCTCATCCTCAGCTGCTTGTCAATCGCATATGCGAGCGAATAGAGCTCTGAGTGTGTTTGGGAAAGACTTGTTCATGCATACAGTAAGGGGCTGACATCATAGGAGTAGTACGTGACTTGTGTTTTATGGTGAATTTCTGGTTTCATTCCCTGTTTGTGTGTGTGTGTGTTCGTCAGTTCTTACAGATGGAGAACGAGTTGGTGAGGGAGCAGGTGGCTGATAGCGAACAAATGCTGAAGGCCAATCTGCAGAGCCTCCGGGAGAGGAACATCCAGTGTGAGGACCTAAAAGCAGAACTTGGTCAACTTCAGTAAGTCTTAACTCAAAACACTCCTTTGTTTGACTAGTGATCTTACTCCTTTTTTTTTAAATTAATTTGAGTAAGGCATAATTACATGTATTTTAGTGGTACGGTGCATTTACTGTGGTTGAAGCTCTATTAATCAGATTTATTGCATGAGTTGCACCTGCCTGGTTGACAACACCAGTGCTGTTTACTTAAGTAAATAACATATTTGTCATCATCTACTGTTAAAGTTTTTGCTTTAACTACCCAGTTTTTGCACCATATTTAATATGCTATACATATACTGAATAAACCAAAATAGTTGTGCAGTTTGAATAAATATCAGGAAAACATAAATAATTAATACCTGTGCAATTACTTTATTTGATCACAATCAGAATTGCTCAGTAAGTTGATAAGTCCTCAGTTTCCCTATGTGAGTTCCCTGCTTGATGCCATATGCAGTTTTATTTGAACATCAACACATCTGGTGCTAATCTTACTACCCCTTTTGCTAGCTTTTTCTAACAATGCGTATCATGTAGTCTGTATACTCAGTGTTAATTTATCTCTGTTTATACGTGTGCAGGATTGAGAACAAGAGTTTGCAGGAAGAGCTGGAAACCACAAGAGTCAGAGCCAGCACAACCCAGCTGGAGCTCAGAGAGAAGCTCGCTCAAGCCGTCACCGAAATCACTTTGCTGCATCACACACTGCGAGGACTGACCAACCAGCTACATGCAGCTCTTAATGAGGAGGTAATACACAGGATCTGATGAACACGAACAGATTTCACCACCTTTTTTCTTACGTGTACTATACTTATGTGTAGCAAGCAAGACCATATCTGGAGAATGTGGTACTAGTTGTGGTTAAGACCTCTTGAGATTACTTTACCACTCATGTAGCAGTTGTCATTATGTGATATGAGATGCTTAAATTCTCTGTACCTGTGGTCCCAACCTTCATCACAATTAACACTTAAAAAATGAACATTTTGTGACAGACCATATTATTGAAAGGAACAGCTAGTAAGTGGACTACAATACTTTGGGGAAAATCTTATTTTTTCATGCTGGCTTTTATGTCTTACTTTTTTAGAAATCAGAACCACGGAGAGATAAAGAGTCTCAACCAGTTAACAACGTGGAGCGTCGTCATCCCTCCAGCTCCTTTATAGACAGCATCATGGTTGCATTAACTGCAGAGAAGGAAGAAGACTTGAAAACAGAGACACCTGCTGAACCAGGTACCGTAGCTCACCCCAGATATGTGTTAAATTGACAAAACCTAATATCTATTGAGCCTTTTTTTTGTTTTTTTTTCCTTTCAAAATCTAAATCTTGACATGAATAGTCATTTTCAGACTGACACAGTGATGCTGGTTAAACCCAGACAGGCGATCAGTCTGAAAGAGACGCGGTGTGTCATCCAACCTTGCTTTATTTATGATCCTCCTTCCAAACTGGGTAAAACTCAGGTTGGACACTTTCATGACTTTGTTGTACAGCTATTTCTTTTTGTGATGGGAATTTAATACAATGTTATGACCTTTAAACACCATAAAAAAACTCTGCAACATCAGCACTCTTAGACAGCTGAAATGGAAACCAGTGTCCTGAACAATGACACCCAGAGATTCACCCAGAGATGCCTGTTTCATATTAATGACTCAATAACTCCTGTTGGCACCCATAAGTGGAGGCTATATATAAACAGATAATGAATGACAATATAGTAAAACACAGTTATAATGATATAAAGTCTGTCTTCATAGGATAAGAAATAATACATTACATTAACAAACACTGAAAATGTCCTTACCTGCTTATAACTACATTATAGTATGTTTTAAGAAAACATTCATTTTAAAAAGGGGGATTTAAAGTAAAGTGTTACTGCATCTCCTTCATGAAACAGGCTATAGATATCATTCTGTGAATTAAGAGATAATTTCCCAAAGAAAACTCAAAATGCTCCTCTGTGAACTGGAGGTGACAGTGAGACGTGTTCTTGGGTTAAAATAATCGTTGTGTTTTCTTCAATATTTCAGTCTGCTCTTGCAATTACCACATTTCCCCCGAGTAACATACACATGGCAGTCATTTTCTGCCTATCCTGGTTAAATTAAACAGCTGAAATAGTCCACTGTATTTTGAATTAACACGTTTCAGAGTCATTTTAATCCCATCAGAATTTACGCGTGGTGTTTGAAGCAATTATTGATTTTTCACAGCTGGCATCTGGGTTACAAGGACCATAACTTTGTGAAACTGCAAATTGCAAAGTCTAATTACAACCTCTCCGTCCTAATGCACACCCATTCCAGAAAGGGATTAAATGTCATCAAATATAATGACTTTGGGCAATAAAGGAAAAAAGTCTGAGTTTCAGTTCACTGTCTCTTCAGTTCCTTCAGACATGGCTGAGCCCCAGTGCGACACTTTGTTCAGTGAGACGAGCGCCTTCACCCGCATTGCAGCCGTCACCCCTAAAAAGAATTTGAACGCAGCAGAGTTTGAACCAGAAGAGGAGCAGAGCAATGCGGCAGAGCTGCTGGCTGACCTGGGCAGCACGGTCACAGAGCTCGTCAGCACCCTGAAGTTGTTGCAGCAGCGCAAGAACGCTCAGCTGGAGGAGCTGCATAACACCATGTAAGTGATGGAAAATGTTCTTGTGCTGCTGAAATAAAAATAACCTTTTTTTTTTTTTTTAATATGTGATTCTGTTCTGAGCTGTTGCCTGATACATGTAGAGCTGATTATTTTCAACATTGATTAATGATACATTGATAATTTTTGAGACTAACTGATTAACCATCTAGTCTGTAAAATATAAAAAAAAATAATAAATACAATCCATTGTATGATGTGACATTTCTTGTTTTTCCTGACCATTTATAGAAATGTAAAAAAAGAACAGCAGCAAAGCCTCATATTTGATAAGCTGGAACCAGCAAATGTTTTATTATTATTATTATTAAATGACTGAAATTAATCTGATTGATAATATATTAATCTCCATCAATATTGACAATTAAGCAAATGACTCAACTAACTATTTCAGTTGAATTTGTGTTATGTAGCAAGACTTTACAGCTGCTACCTTCACTGTTCAACTTGGTGCTCAAGTGATAACAAAACCAAATTTGAAAAACACTTTCAAACACCTACAGATTTACTGAAAGTCTTCACTTTTTAAAAAAAATCAAAAACATACACCCTTGATCAGAAAATATAAAATAAGTTTCTGGATTTATAAGCTTGTTTCTGAGCTGAATGAATTAGTGATGTTGCTGCATTTTCTTTCACATTTGTCAGATTAGTGTCATGTATAGAAAAACTGTATTGTTCACATAGGCGTAATGCAAAATTATTGGCAGCCTGTGCAGTCATTCCACTCCAATGTTGTTTAATCTTTGTTCCAGCTGTGGCCTGCAGGTGGAGCAGCAGGCTGCAAACACAAGACACGAGGCCGAGGTGTCGGATTTAAAGCATCAACTTAGCCGTTTTAACCGTCTGGTTGAGAAGGGCAATCAGGCACTGCAGCAGAAAACGCAGGTACTCTACATCTAATGAGTGTTGACTTCATTTAAAATGCTTAACAAAGGTCCAACAGCTAGAGAAGAGCTCTGAAAAGGTCTTTTAAAAAATGTTTCTCTTTTCACAGGATGAGAAAACAATAATGAAGTTGATGGCAGACATAAATGAAGCCCAAGACCTTCTAACTAAACACAAGACTGACAATAATGTAAGGCACAACATTTTAATTATTCTGATCAGAAATACTTTATGCAGCAAATATTATGTTCTGCTGGCAGAGTCACAGCTTTTTTTCTGTGTTAATTTTTCACAGGAATTACGGAAAGATGTGGTTGAGCTCCGTCGATCTCTCCAGCAGTCACAGGTGGAGTCTCAATTCCTGCGGGAGGAGTTGAGGAAAGCTGGTGGCCAATCAGCTAAGCCAGCGCATTTCATGGAAGAGAAGATCCAGTTATTGAAAGAGGTATGATCCCATCACTCATGGTGTGAGAGATACTACAGTTCGTAGGAAATGTCAAATAATTCATCATTGATAATTTGCATCTATTTAGGTTTTATTATAATAGTTTTCTGCCTATTCCCTGTGCAAACACTTGAGGATTTAATGTCTTTTTTTTTTTTTTTTGTTTAATGAACATCTCTTTGATTTCATCTGTAGGTAGAGAGACTGAAGTTGAGCGTTCAGGAAGTGGAGCAGGCCAGAGGTAAACTCCTCGAAAGAGCAAAAAGACATGTAAGTACAAGCTATGTACACAAACTACTGATATTCCTGACAACATACCTGCAACTTTGTGTATCCTCTTAAAATAGGATTAGATTGACTTTATGGGTAAATAGTAAAGTATATGTTCATCATGTTTCTACAGCAAATCATCTACCAGACCAACCAGCAGAAAAGTGAGAATGAACTTCTCCTGTTAAACACCATGATCAATAAAGTCCGAGAGGTGAGAGCTGCTGTTTGATATTGTTTTGGTGCTTTCTTCCACCTTTTGTTTACTGTCAGAAGTATACATACAGTATTACTACAATCCATGTTTTCATTTTCTCCATGTAGACGTTGCTGTCCTTGCCAGACGCTGTGAAGAATTGTGAGCAACTCCAACGACTTGTTGAATACATCGGCTGAAATGTTTCAGTCTGTCTGTTGTATTTATGTGTGCGTTAAATATTTTAGCTCGTTCTTTGTATCGATAACCTGTTTATATGTATAGCATCACACTTGAGCACTCATGGTTTTGAATACATAAATGAGTGTTGCCCCATGCTAGATGACATTTTTTTTTAATTATTAGAAGCTATACTTATGTCTTACTTTTTGTGTGTGTGTGTGTGTGTGTGTGTGTTACGGTTTAAGTAATTTCTCATCTTGGTCCAATACTGAGTTTTGTAGTATATATTTTAATATCAGCACATTGATCTTAAGGCATCTGTTAATGATGCAGTTTAATTGGAAAAAAAAGTGGTAGAAAGTATTTTGATACTTGCACCACACACACTCTTTAGATTTTAACGGGGACATAAGAAATGCATGATATAAAACATCTAATTTAGAAAGTTTCTACCTGCTGTGTTTATATCTTCCTCTGAAAATGAAAATAAATAAACATTTTTCCGCCATGAATGCTTTGTGATGTCACTGCACAGTTCAGCAGTCATTAGTGAAAGTTGGGACAGGTGCTTTGTAAGTGAATGTAGGGACAGCACCTGCACTGACTGCATGAAACAGTTTAATTTAGATTTTTTCCCCCCTCATAACGCTTAAGTTTAATGTTGTACAGCGTAATATTCTGTAGCTGCGAACTGTTAAAGTCAATGATGTTTGCCACTATAAATATCGGACTTTATTCAAATCTTTTTTGTCTTAGATATTACTCGTTTAAGTTCATGATATTAAAATAGTGTAGTATTTCAAAAGAATGCCCACAAAAATAAGCCTAATTCTTTTTAATATAACCAACAAAGACGCCAAACCAAGCTGGTGTTTATCAAATCTTCACCTGTGTCTCTGTTATCTTGAATGTTGTGTTTATTATATCTCTCATAATAATTACGGTTTTTGGATTTTTATCATCTGTTCATTACTGTTATTCTTATTTAATCGATATAGATTTTACAATTCGATAGCACTCAAGGAAAACTAGGACCTCTTCGACTAAGTATACTAAGTTAAAAAAACAAACAAACATCAAGCCGCATCTGTCACCAAAGCTTTTCTGATAGCAAAATCAAGTGTCTTCACTATAATGAAGCATTTCCTTACAAGTCTCATCTTGTCAGACCTGCAGACTTTGTGTGGAAAGAGGTTCTAGTGTTGAGATAAAGGACTCGCACTACTTAACTTTATAAGCTGAAATATCAAGTTACAAGTCAATTCATTTTCTTGATTAGTGGATCTGTGTGGTAGATTAACTGTGTGTCTGTCTGAGTGCCGTGTTGATGTCTGGGTATGATAATTGAAGCTGGTCACGCTGACTGGTAATACTGTGGCTCCAGACAACACTTGAGATCAGCTGAGCTGTAACAGTGTAAAAAGCAACACAAACACAAGAGAAAAAGCAGTGATTGAGGGAATTTTTTCCTGGCAACATGTCTGGATATGTTTGTCCTTGTTATTTTATAATATCACAGTATCTTAGAAAAGTAGAATTATTACTATTACAAATATAACACATATAATTCTGATATTTAACTGATGTCACCTGGCTGCAAACCAAATTTCCCTCTTGAAGACAATGAAGATGCAAATAATATTTATGGTGTGATATTTTGGCGCATTATTCAAATTGTAATACCAAATATACATTAATAATTTAAATACTTTATTCTTGAAGAACAAAAAAAGCTATTTAATTCAGTTTATTTTCCAAAAAGGCAACCTAATATGCATTTTCATTTGGCAACAAAATACATGCAAATGTACTAAAGCTGATGTTCTTCATACAAGCCACTTATTGCAAAGCCTATGACCATGAAGCACAATAATTTATACTAACATTTCAAAGTCTGTCATTTAAACTCACCAGTAGTGTAAATATTAAACGTGCACATTCAATTCATGACAAAAAAAAGAAGCTTGCAACCACACACGACATAGGATGAAATTTACACACTCACATGCTGCAAAGACACCTTGACATTCAAATTCAGATTTATAGTGTGTAGCTAGAAGTAAATTATCATCGATATGGAAGAACAGGTTTAAGGGTGAATCACAGTTGTGTCAGGAGAGGTGTTCTTAACAAATCTGTTCAGTTTTGTCCTTAATAAATGTCATGATCAAAGCAAAAAAAATAAAATAAAATGACTGTTTGTGTGCAGAAATGTCTGGCTCACTTTGTGCCATCTCAAGTTTCTAATGTGGCAACACGATCATGAGATGCTCAAATGCAGTTCCCTCTACGTTCTCAGCACCTCAGATAGCAGACACGAACCTGTCCATATTCCCTGGGTATGTGGGGTGTCTCAGGTAACCCCCAGTGTTGGCGATGGGACCTGCAGCACTGTTATACTGGGAGAAAGAGCCCAGCTGCACAGGGGAGATCCTGCCGTAGTGGTCCAGGGTCTCTGCAGACCCGTGACCTGATGAATGGAGGCGACCTGTCGCCCCATACGCTTGGGTGTGGCCCTGTCCATATGAGCCCTGGGGGGTATGGTGGTGTGGGTGGCCATTTGGCCCGGAGTAGGTGAACCCTGGATGTGTGTTGGAGTGGGATGGCACGGCCCCTCCGCATGGTTGGCTCTGGAAACCTGCGGCTCCCAGGCTGCAGGGACTGGATCCATTCGGAAGCCCCTCCGGACTGAAGCTCCGGCTGTTCTGCTGCATCACCTCTGGCCCTTGGCCTCCAAGCATGCTGGCTGGAGTCGGGTGTCCTATGAGGTTATTGATACTGAACATGCGGGTTTGACCAGGTCCGAAACCAGGAGGGGATGAGGAGGGGTAGTAGGCAGAGGGGAGCTGCTGCCCGTAGGGTGGACTAACTGTCATGTTAGGGTAGACTGAGTTGGTATATGCGGATCTGGCAATCTGGACAGGAGAGAAGACCGGCGTCTCATGCACATAGGAGGCGTAGGTGCTCAAGTCACAGCGCTTGAACCTCTTCCTGCGCCTCAGGAAACTGCCGCTCTCAAACATGTCCTCAGCGTTGGGGTCCAAGGCCCAGTAATTGCCCTTCCCTGGCCGCCCCGGCTCTCGAGGAATCTTGATAAAACAATCATTGAGAGTCAAGTTATGGCGGATGGAGTTCTGCCATTTCTTTGAATTGTCTCTGTAGAAGGGGAAGCGCTCTGTTATGAATTTGTAGATGCCCCCCAGAGTCAGCTTGCGGTCAGGGGAGTTGGCTATGGCCATGGAGATGAGTGCGATGTAGCTATAGGGGGGCTTCCCTCTCTGAAGGGGTCTCTTCCTCCTCCGACCTCTTGGCTGCTCCTCTGTCTGCACCGAAGGGTTGGAGGCAGCCAAAGAGGTGTCTGCTGAAGAATCTTTCTCCACTTTGACTACTGGCATTGTTATGGACAGTTCAAAAACGTCTGCAAAAAGTAAGATTGCAAAGTGAACTTACTGTAGATACTAGTCCTTGCACAGTCTTGAAGAAATTCCCACTGTCTGAGCTGAGGACACAGATTAAATCCTGCTAGAAAGATCACATATGTTTTTTTAGCAACTCACTGTCTTTGAGTCCAAATCCAGCAGATCTTCAAAAACAGTTGAAAAAAGGTGTTTTTTCCAAGAAATCCTGTTGCATTAAACACACTGCTTATTCAGCTTATTCCCACAGTATGCTGTCAGGTAAAGTTTAAGTGTTAAGGTGTGAGAGTGCCATGCGTGGTGTTTAAGGTGTGTGTTAGAATGAGTCAGTGTTACCTGTAGAGCGTATTACCTACACAGAGCACCTGAAGGGCCACACCTCCCCAAGCATCACATGCTCTTGACATACCTCTGCTTCATAAGGGTCTATTGTTCACGTTTTACAAAGTCTGCATACTTTGTGGTGGAAATTTCTATTTCAAGTGTTTTGACATTTTTTAAGTGCATATGCAATAAAGTTTGATATATAAATATCAACTATCTGGATCAGTCCACTTTTCTAATTATAAGTTTTAACAATGTTTTCACCTGTTGTTACTCAAAACATGTTATTTACAGTGTATTTCCAGTGTACACCTTTTGTTACTTTTGTACTTGTAACTATCAGATTTATTTCATGTAAAACCTTTTCAGTTTCAATGACAAGAAACTGTCAAAACAAACATTGTCTCCTCTTAATATTCAAATTCACCTCTGAAGTCGACCACAGTTTATTTAAAAAAGTCCAAAATGGTCCATGTTGTTTTGACGTTTAACACTAAAAGACCTCTTTAGTGGTAACTTAACCTACGTGTTGTTTTTCTACCTTGCTTCCTTGTTTGTTTTGTGCCAGTGGTTGGGCAAGCCAGCTGTGTTAAGAGATGTAAATGTTTTCCAGACAAAGGCCGTCCTGTGATTTCAGCATGCAAAATATAGGCTATTATCATAATCTCTGGACACAACTCGGGAGACAAGAATAACCAACTCTCAACATGGAAATTGTTCATCGAAGTTGGTTCTGATTGTGAATGTCTTTGAGGAATTAGTGATAATACTTGTGGGATATGTTTTAAAGTACAATGTCAGATTTTTTTCCATTTCTGTAGTGCAGATTTGATTTTAAGTAACCCAACTCTTACTTGGATTCACTAATGGGTGAAAGCTCGGCTTTTAAGCTGACTTCGACCACTATTAAATTTCACCGGCACAAGTGATGTAGACAATGCTGACGCTCTGAGGAGCTCCACTGGTATGAAGTCTGGGGACTCCACAGGGCCGGGGTTCACCACCTTAATCTCTTAAACAAACAGAGAGGAAAACACGGCTGCACACCACCACCACTCAACACCAGGCTGGGTTAACACTGCGGGCATGTGTCAGAGCGAGAGCATGGTGAGAGAGCGCAGGTTTGCTCAGACAACAGCCTTGATGAAAGGTTTATTCGAGTGGGGAGGGCTGGGGCTGTGACTCTCCTGGGCTGGAACTGGAGTCGCCCTGTTATATGACGGAGAGTCAGCGATGGTTAGGAGCTGCTCTGGGTCCACATACCTGCTAGCTGTTAGGTAAAACTCAGAGCTGTGTAGAGCTGTCCTCAGCTTTTTAGAATCTCTCAAAGCCTTCTTGGTGTGTGTTAGTATTTTGAAAAAGCCCCAGATGATGAGGGAGACATTCAACAGGAAACTTATTGGTGCAATATTGTGCCATTATTGATGTGACACAGATACTATTTTCATTTATACACACTTCATTAAAACATTAAAACATGCACCACATAACAACACTCACAGTATGAAAACTCAAAGTAATAAAATACAATACACACAACTTAAAAAAAGCTCCAGTGGTTTGAAGTATAAATTTGAAATAAGTCTATGTGACCTTTAAACCTGTGATTCATTTATATTTCATGCTTAAGCTGACTTCAGCATTTCTCTTTGGGGATAAACAGTTTGATCAGCTTGATGTTTGCAGCAAATATTTGCTGCTTGACT
The DNA here is from genome assembly GCF_914725855.1 of Thunnus albacares. Classification (NCBI taxonomy): domain Eukaryota; kingdom Metazoa; phylum Chordata; class Actinopteri; order Scombriformes; family Scombridae; genus Thunnus; species Thunnus albacares. Next base: position 23,628,897 of record NC_058108.1, on the reverse strand, counting down.
TAAAAATTGATATATAGATTTTTATCTGGTGGCAAATGTTTAATTGTTGTGATTTGCCTGAAGTTGTAAATGTGTTTACTGTAGTACTGTAGTTGGTTGTCTGGGAGAATTATTTGTCATTATGAGCATTTACAGCACAAATGTAAATATATGTAAATTAGTTTATTGAGTATTCTTTTAGGTCATTTATCAGGCAAAACTGCCACAGATTCACTAGTTTCTGATGTAGGTAAGGATTTTATATGATTGTAAATTAGATTTTTTGAACAAAACAAGCAAGTTGTCACTTTTTTGTGACAATATACCTACTAAACCATTAACTGAAAGAATAATTGACAGATCAATCGATAAAGAGAAGAATTGTAAGTTGCAGCTCTGATGTAAATACTATTATAGACTTTTATTTAAAATAAACATCTACAAGTTTAAAGGCTATGTTTATGTGGCTGCTCTTATATAAATCATTAAGCAAATCATATTAACAGTTATAAAGCTGATATAAAAGTTTATATAAAAAATAAAATAGTTGCTACAGTGTGTAATTTTTGGATCTTTTCACCCATCCATGTGCTTTATCTGTCACTTAGTTCAGTTCAGATCTATGAAAAAATCCCCAACAAGGATTTTTTTTTGCAGCAAGTTGCATCAAAGCATTAAAACTCAATAATAAAAGACATTAGAAAGTGTAAAATATACTATACACACATTGTAGAAACTGTATGTGTAGTAAAAATAACTGGAATTAAAATGAGAACCCGTTGGCGTAAATGTTTTTTTTAAACAGTAAATTCGGGTGGTCTGTTTAAGACACAGTGTCAATGGAATATTGCATTAGGTTAATTCACTCTTATCCACATGACTGTAATAATGTGTATTTGATTGTGTAGTTACTTCAACTTTTGACAGATGTGATGGACATGCAATGTAGTTTGCATTGGACCTCACCCTTCGCCTAAAACAGCTTCTTATGCTTTATGGCGGTGAACAATTAGTGATGAGTAATTTCTCAGGTACCCGTTGTTACTGGATCTCAGGCTCATAGCTGCCATAGTTTGCTTATGCATCATGATCTGGCCCTGGTTCAGCATTTACTGTTAATATTTGTTCATGAGCCTTTTATCTAGGTGTTTGTGCTAGTGGATTAAAAATATGAGTTATGCTGCTGAGAGGTGACTCTACTGTCAACATTTGTGATCAAGAGCATTTTACAACATGTTGATGTGCTTCAGTGACTTAAAGGATTCTGAGCTCATGCCAAATGGACGGTGTGAAACTTGAAAAGAGGGTTCTCATTTAGAAAGAAAACAAACTTTCACTCTTTTCAAAAACAATATTTGAATGAGTGACAATGAATGCAAATTGTTAAGATTATTCTTTGATTGCTTGTTTTTTTTTGTTAAAGCTGCTTAATCATTGTTTTTATCTAACAATGGATGAAATGACTCTGGTGACAAACCCACAGAGAATTGTCACCCCCCCCCCCCCCCCCCCCCCCACATCAACTTTATACAGTAAACAATGTGTTTACAGCTTATTGTACTGTTTCCAAGTAGCTGAAGAATCAACTAGCCATAGGAGTTTGACAAAATAACAGAACCACTTCATGAAAATCTATTTCAGCTTTGATGTGAATAAATCACAAGTGCAAAAACCTCTGAAATTTGAGTTTGTTACATCAAGTGCCAATTAGCTACAGTGTAGTACTCTGGAAATCATTTTGATATGACAGACAACTAAATATACCAAAAAAGAGAGATGCATTGGTTAAAAAAGAAAAAAACTGAAAAACTGCACTGATGCATGAATATAACCCATTTTATTTGCAGTTTTTCAAACTATGATTTAGTGACCTTGAAGTTAAAGTGCATTTTTTCATGAATTTTGTGTTATTTTGTCTACACTTGGAACTCTCCTGCAGCATGCATTTTCAAGTCCTGAATTCGTATGTTTTGGATTTTTAAATGTAGTGAAGCTTTAGCTGCAAACAGAGCCCCCAAGTCTTCCTGTTGAAGTGTACTTGGGTTTAGCATCGCTGAGTATATGTTAGGGCCTCCAAGGTTAAGAGCTGGAGCCATGCATTGATGCCACTATGAGAGGCCTCAACCTGTCCATCACAGTGCCGTGTGGAGACGCAAATGACCACAAGGCCGGGACAGCTGCGCGGGAGAGCAGGGCTGCAGCCAAGGCAAATGAAGAGCTCTTCACTTTGTGTCTCACGTACTCCACTTTTGGCTGTGCCAGGGAGAAACGGCTCTTTCCAAACAAAGACAAACAAATTAGTCATTTGAATTTGAACACTTCACTTTAACCATTTGATGGCTCTACGTATACAGCTGGCAGATGACTTTTGTACTCATGAAATCAGGGCACATGTGGCGATGTTCAAAGAGCAGATAATACAAGGTGTTGAACAGTAGCTGAGGTAGACAGATGGGCAAAGATTTGATTTGATTTAATAATTTTGGTGTTGATACAAGTACAAATGGTTAAAAGTGGAAAACACTTTTACTTTAATGAATTTGACAAATGTGAAATACACAAAAAACAAAAGTATATTTGTGGTTTTTAATTATTTAGTCATGAACACATGCAAATGAAGGAACATCTTGGTTGAAATTGATTAGTTAAAAAATATGGTTTAACAAGTTCTGGATCAATACATTGCTATTTATTAGTATTATTACTAATATCTCATGGCTCAAAATCATGGCACGTGCTTAGAAATGTTTTTTTATTTGGTACTATATGTTTAAATGAGTCATGCATTTTGTTTTTCAAAAGTCTGATTCAAAGAAATTTATCATTAAATTTAGGATTTTTTTCTGCAATCTCTTAAAATATTACTTAAAAAGCACCATCATTTATTTTTGATTGTATGCTTATGATTATTTTATTAGAGAAAGTTTGACTCTTTTGAAGCAGTGGATATCGTGTTGTAGGATCAAGCTTTTCATTCCTATTTGAATTTGAGTCTACAGATGTGTGTGTGTGTGTATGCATGCGTGCGTGCATGTGTGTGTGTGTGTGTGCTGATCCAGTCGGGCCTCTGTGCAGCGAGTGAGGGCTTCTTGTTTGCATTAGCAGCTGCAGGGGCTTGGTGAGGATGCAAAGTCCTGACGGTTGACTTGCTCCAAACCTGGGCCAGTTTACATAACTGAAGCACTACACTGCACGGGGAGCCTGCCGTTAAATCAATGTGTGTGTGTGTGAGTGTGTGTGCCTCTCATATACACACTGACACAGAAGAATAACCGTGGATATATGCAGTTTAGTAGATCTCTTTATATTTATCCAGTTAGTACAAGTCGAACAAAACCTTTGTACTGGACTGAAAATGTTTCACAACTCATCCAAGAGTTTTCATCCATGCTACAGAACTGCGGCAACTGTGGTATTCTGTGGGTCACATGACCATCTTTGGCGAGTAATTAAAGTGAACTGGTGTAAAACTGTCTGATACGGGGTGTAAGGGTGGTGCTTTGAGTAACTGATAGTCTGAAAGATTTTTGCAGTGAAGCGCAGTGAGGAGTACATGTGTGTAGACCGTTGAAAGAAACAATCCCTCAACAAATGTCTGACATAGCATGGCAGAGCAAACAGCACTTACTGGTGTTTATTAATTTACTGCAGAACATAAAGCAAACATCGAACACGAACATAAATCCTAAATGGAGAGGACAGATAGTTTGGGTGATGTTTAAAAGAGGAAATATGTGTCAAACTGGACAACAACGAGGGTCCTGTCTGCTGCTTACGATGCTGCCATAATATCACCGCCTCAACGTTTCTCCACCAAATGAGAGAAGGGGCATCACTTTCAGGTCACTTCAGGTGACTTTTGAACAAGTAGCCTAAACCTTTACTGGGAGTGGTATCCTGACATCCATTCCCACGTAATTCCACACTAATTTACACAATAATTCATGTGAGTCAGTCGCACGCATGCTCGTGTTACATCATGTTGTAAACAACCCACAGATGCTGAAATACCTGGACTCCCCACGAGTATGTGGAACTGATGGAGCCTGGTGTGTTGCCAGTGAAATGTCTACAATCCAGTGGTAACATAAATTTTTACTTGACATTAAAATGAAGCTTGCATTGTACATCTTGCTCAAGATACGTCTCTGCAGAGTGATAAGACTGACATTAGGATTTGGTTTGTTTGGTTTATAGGCTACAATGACTTTCCTTTATTGCTTGGGGGACCCCTCAAAGAAGTATGGTCATAGTTACACAAAGAAACAAATGAACCTGAAGTAAAGTAAGTCAATAGTAAATAAATAAATAGATAAACATATATAAATGAGCAAACAAGCGCACTCTGGTAAATATTCGATAGTTACTTAAATGTAGCCATTATTATTTTTTACCAAACTTCGCAAGATTGATTCCTGCTTTGATGTTTTTAGTGTTGATTAATTCGGCAGTAATTCAAATTTAACAGTGCTTTGGTTAATCCTACAGTTACTTTTAACTCACTCTTATTTTAATTGTTATCGTCAAAACCAGGTCAAACGAAAATGTAATGATACTCATCACCTTGATCTACTGATCTACTTTTATTATGACAAAAAAATACATTTTTTCCATAACAAAGTCAGTCTTGAGGAGTCACTGAGGGTCATCATGGACCGATCCTGAGCCTCAAAAGACAAAAATCATTTGACCCTTTCATGCACCAAACAACATTTAGAAATGGTTGAATAATAATTTTATTCGCCACATCAGAGCCAGACCAGCTACAGTGACTCAAATTAATTTTCACTGGAAAATTGACTTTTGGACAGTTATGGTTGACGTTTTCTTTGCACAACAGTCACACACAGTCTGACTCACCCCTTACCTGATAGAAACAGTATCTCTCTCCTGTAACAGAGCACACAATTATAGTCATGCCTGGTTGCAAATGTCAGTGCATCATGCCAGTTGGGTTCTGTTAGGATCTATGTGTCAACACCTCATAGATGTCTCAGCCTGCCAGAGCCCAGGCAGCCGCACATGAGCATTTTTACCCGTGCCTGCACCTGAAAAGGAACCCCAGTTGCACAATAGGATCTCACGTTAGGATGGTTATAGAAGTCAAGCACTATCCACCTTATTTTGTTCTACTTCATTAACACGGGATTCATTTCTTTCTCTCTGTGTGTCTGCTGCCTGACAGGGAGGCAGATGTGGAAGACGGAGGGGAGGGAGAGTCAGAGGAGATGTGTTGTTACCACACAGAGCTCTTGTGGCTTTGGCAAAGTATTTCCCATGAAGCAAAGCTTTAGCTGTCTTTTCTCATGAGATGTGCGGTACAGTGCGTTCTGTGTGCGGGCACGTAATGGCACGCAATTCAGTCTGCAAAAAGCTCAAAAGTGATGTCATTAAAAAGCAGGTTATTTTGAGCTCAGTTCTTAAAAAATGCTTTTAAAGGAAAAGTTTGACAAGAGATTATCGATTTTAGAAAACAAGTTATAACATGTTTATTACTGAGTTTAAAGGTGCTGGTAGGCAGATTTTGTTACCTTTAGACATAACAAAGCCAGCTGTTTCCCTTCAGTCTTTGTGCTAAGCTAAGCTAAGCTAACTGTCTTCTGGTGGTGGTTTTATATCTACCGTACAGACATGAGGAAGCACAGCCATGATGCACCAATGTTACTAGTGGGTGTAGGGTTTATCTTGATAGATCTATTACATGTTCTCTCTTATCTTGCTTATCTGTGTGAACTAGGCTCCCTGCCAGTAACATATCTGAATTATTGCCAGCATTAATGAACGATCCATTTTTTAAATCATCAGTCTTAACTTGATCATAATTGCCGCTTTAGTTGAAGGTATTGCAATTGTTCAGTGGTGCACAACAAGGCTTTTGTGTGTCATCTCTGACAAGCTTTCACCGCCACCTAAATCCTCTGATTCCTAAGCAGGAAGATACAGGTATTCATCCAGCTTCCACTGATATCCTTGAGCACAGTGTTGTGTTTTCTCAGCTGTCAAACGCCTGACATGTCTTTTTAAGCTTGGCAGATAAAGCACTTGTGGAAAGGGCCTTGGCTCTGAAAATGCGTGTTTGCCATTATACCATGTTGAACCTGTTCAATTTTTTTTATATACCAAGGGATGATTGATTTTTCTATAAATCAATCGTGAACAGTGAGTAGATTTTGTAAAGTTTTGAAGTTCCACAGTCCTCTAGTTCCCCTCCTTTTTGGCTTGTGACCCTTCAACTTCAACTTAACTTTTTTGTCCCTGAGGGGAAATTTGTTAAACACCATATGATACATAATAAAATACATACAACATATTGTAAAGATACTGTACATAAAACAAATGCTAAAACCCAAGGTCACATAAAACAATGTACATCAAGACACAACATAACATAAAACTTGGCGTGCATTCAGCCATCATCATCGACGCCACCCACCTGATTTAACATAAAAGACACAAGGATCTATGAACCAGAACATCTAAAGTTCTCTTAACAATACCAGAGTTAATGTTAATCTTCCAGCTATACCTGTTTGCGATTTATTATCATAGGTGGCATGTCTCTGAGCTGTGATCATTCCAGACTGATGTTCCTGTCTCAGATCGTTGGATTTTAATAGTTAGAAAAAAAACAAAAAAAATACATGTCATTTTTTGTTGCAAAAATATTTTTCATCTTCTTTCCTATCTTGTTAAAGGAATAGTCCAACACTTTGCTAAATACACCTGCTGGGAATTAAATGAGAAGGTAGATACTACTGTCATGTTTGTGTGCTAAATATAGAGCTGGAGCCAGTGGCCGCTTAGCTTAGCTTAACATAAAGACTGAAAACACGGGGAGATGACTAGCCTGGCTGGGACCAGTTGCCAGGAAACTGACAGAAACTCCAGGAATTTACTGGCCAAGAAACAGTCCTTCACATAACCCTCCCATATAATGTTGAATTGTTGTTTTCACACTTTGGTTTTTCTACCAATTACTCAAACAAGAAAAAATGTTAATTAGTGAGCTTTAGAGGTGCCAATGTGCAGATTTTGTAACATTTGGACAGGGCCAGTCCAACTGTTTCCCTGTTTCCAGTCTTTGTGCTGAGCTAAGCTAACCAGCTGCTAGCTCCACCTACATATTAACCGCACAAACATGAGAGCGGTATCGACCTACTCACCTGACTCTGCAGGAAAGTGAATAAGAATATTTCCCATAATGTCAAACTATTCCCATAACAATCTGCCGACCCTTCAGATGTATCTTGCGACTCCTTGAGGGGTCACAACCTCCAGGTTGGGAACCTTAATCTACTTGGTAAAGTGTTGAAAATAAAGTTTCCTTGTTACTTTTTAGTTGGCAGAGCTTAACAACAAGTCTGCCTCTGCTCTTTGAGGGTTAAAATATATTTAGATACTGCCAATATGTATCTTTGTTAGTCATTTGACTATAAATCATTGGTTAGTTGCTTTAGTTTCAACAGTTACAGTTCCTGCCAGGATAATTAACACTCTTTCCGCTTGAGAGATAGTACACATGCAACGGCAGTAATGGCACACACCTCAATTCATTACTTGACTGAGACATTGTCACTCAAACAGGATGTGGTGTATGTTGGAAAGAGTTGGATACAAGAGAGGTAGCTGTGTGTTGGGTGTTGCAGGTCTCACGCATACCTGTATCTGAGCCGTGCAGAGGGAGGTTGCCCTTCTGACTCAGCCTTGCATGGTAATTGACCAAGTAAGTCAGAGAGAGAGAGAGAGAGACAGAGAGAGAGAGGGAAAGAGAGAAATCTAGACTGGTATGCCGTTTCTTTCCAGTGCCACCTGTGTGTCTGTTACTGTGGGATTTGTACCTCCTCAATCACTGACACATGTGGATTATCTGTTCTTAAGGCAAAAAGCCAATACAAGCCACATCTTGTGTGCAAGCAATCAGGCACTCAAACACAGCATATCTTTCCCTTTGTGGATAGAATCTTCTAAAGATCTGCTACCAGTATAATTGTGGTAATTAGACCCAGAAAAGAATGTTATTGCAGTGTAACGCTACCCTTAATTGTAAATTTAATAGATTTTTAAAAACACACATAGACACCCTGAGGCAGTATTGTCTTAAAAGCCATGTTAGATTGATGCTGTATGTGGCATAATTGTGGATTTATTCTCCTGGAGCTTGGCGGGTGATAAGTGGTCTTTGTGGTTTTGTCACAAGGTGCCCTGGGCTTGTGCTTGGCAAAGATAGCCAAAACTCAGGTGCAAACACGGGTCAAAGGTAGGTCAAATGTTGAGGAAACATTAAGAGTAAGAGAGTGAGGTAGACAGAAAGAGAGAATAAAAAACACTGTTTAACAATGCTGATAATCTCCCTCATCAGAAACATAACTCACATGGATTTTTTTCCGTGCAGGTGCAGGAGGAAGTCTGCCCCAAAGCAGATAATGTCCTTTTCTTTGTTTAGCTTTCTTGGGTGTTGTCATGGTCTATTCACAGTCTGTGCTGTCAAGGGGTTTATATTAGCTTACATGATATATATCTGTTATCATTCACATATAGTATACAGTAACGAAGAGTCAAGGAGGTCGTTGAAAAGGTTCATCCATGGCTTTGTTTTCACAGCGATTAAAAGCCTGATCAGTGATCCGAGTATCAACAAATCAAATTAATTTAAAGCTCAATTGTTACAAACTGCTGTGCATTTAAAGAGGAATTCTGTTTTTTTAAAACTTGAGTCTTATTCTCATAGTTTGCTATCATTCCTTTTGATAATAACATTGTACTCAACAAGTTATAATAGTTATTATTATTATTATTGGGAAACTGGCAACATCGATGTAAAGATGTTTAACAGTCTGTAAAACTGTTTTCCAAACATCCATTTGACATAATTGTGTGTGCACAGTTTTCTTGTGCAACAAGGAATTATTACCAACATTTCAAGTGTCCTTTCAGTTTTACCTCCAAATAAAGTGGTTTAGATAATTTGGCTAAACTGTTGGCTTGTTTACAGCCTGTCTGATGCTGTGACTGCTTGTTTCTTTCCCCGTCAGACTCTGTTGTAGCGAGATCTCAGCAATTACTGTGGTGAGTACGATATTATCGTAACTGATAGAAATGATGGCCAAAACTACAAAAACAAGTCCCACATTGTAATAAAGCTATAAAAGCAGGCACAGTACTGAAGCTGATGGAGGGATGACAGAGGCACCAGACACTGAAGACGTACAGGGAAAGATGGAACAAAGGCGGAAAACTTATTGCGTGATCAAACCTGAAAGATCAAGACTTAGTCTGGTTTAATATTGCTTTAGAGTGTTTAATCTGTCTATGTTGACTTTTCTAAAAGGTGTTGCTCAATTGGATGAAACTTTGCTGTTAGACAAGTTATTCTGGATTCTGTCAGAAAATAAAAAAGACTTTATTCTTATGTGTGGGTGTCTTAAATACCCAACTAAACCCCAGTCAGAGATAGACTGTCCTGTCAGTGCATATATAAACGGAATAACTAAATAACAAAGACATCTAATTGCATATATGTGAGTGTCACTCAGTTTGCACGCTTGTGTGCATGTATGTGTCTGCATGATATTGGCTGTGCTCGTAGGCTAATAAACTCAGGCACCCGCACTCTGTCATGCATAGAGAGACTTCAGCTGCACAATGGCAGTGTGATGGGTGTGACTGTCTCTGGGATTAAAGTAGGGGAATAGATCCAAAAACAGACAGGTTCTACCACCTGGCTCACTCCACAGCAGCTCAATGAAACTCCTCAACACCGAGCGGGAAAATCCTGACAGTCTTAAAGGGGAACTCCATTTTACACCTCAAAGTCAGGTTTTGGGGACTTCATGCATGAAAAAACTTTTATAAAACCTTTTGAAAATGTGCTTGAAATCTGATAAATTGCCTCAAGTGAGTCACTTGAGTCAGCGTTGGTTCGGTCTGAAGACTACAAGTTTGAAATTGAAAAAAGTCTGCAGGTGCGGAGTTAGAAAGACTTGAGGTTATCAGACCTCTGAAGCCCGCTCCTCATCTCTACTTGAGGCTAGTGTCTTGAGGCTACAGCCACTACTAGCACTGAATCTCCAACTGAACTGTTGGTGCTCAAGCTGCATTGTGGGTAATGTAGGCGCCAGGTTTTGACCAGGAAGAAGAATGCGTGGAATAAAAAAGATGATATCTCCTGTTCTGCTGCGTCAACTTTTATCTTTGCCTATTCTTTATCTTATTTATCTTTATCTTTAACTGTTATGAGTCTGAAAATGATACAGAAACATAAAGCAGAATCAGTCGAGTACTCTTTTAGTGTCACAGTATCTGCAGTGTTAGAGGATAATAAATTTTATTGTGTTTGAGTAATGTGAAATCATACTTTTGAAGGTGCCAAGTTTGTGTCTATCCCGCCTTTGTAAATGTAAACTGATGAAACACCGTTTTTTTTTTTTATTCTGATTTCTTTCCCCCTCAGGTTAATTGATTTGTTTGTGTATCAACTTTTTGTTTGAGACACCATTTGAATGGACTGATGGATTTGCACACCAAATGTCCCATTGTACTGTTTTGCATGCTGTGCGGCTGGCCCTTAACCTGGCACCATTTGTCATGAGAGCCCTTCACTCTGCCTCACTGTTGGCTCACACTTAAAAACCTTTTTACAAGCTAAATCACTGTGGAGAATTTATGTCCAGGTAAAAGCTACACTGAAGTAAATGTGCCCAGTAGTGCCAAATAGTGTTGGCTCAAAGCCTAGTTTTTCATAAATAGCCTGGTGTGGAGGGTGAGCTCAGTGTTTTGTGTGACATAAGAAATAAATTATCCATCATTGACTTTTTTTCTTGAGCAACTGAATTACAGTATCCTCCAGCCTGCAAGTGTTATATCAAGTGTTTTCTGGGGATAATGCTATTATACACATTACATATCATGTTCTAATACACCTTAAAATTATGTATTATTTTACATAAAATATTTTATTATCATTTATGTTGTATGCCAATTATTAGAGTCAATCTTGGGTATTGTTTTGTCTGAACCCTGTTTTGAGTATTTCTAAGAAATCTTTATCTATTTTTTTAACCAATCTTACAATTTTAGTCAGTGGTTTTATAATGTTTAATGCTGCTTTGTTGTTTCTTTTTCATTACTTCCAATGAAACGTATGTATTTTAAACATTTAGCACACTTCGTATTATGTTATTGTGTACTCTTGCATTTATTGTGTATCTTCACATTGTTTATCTGATGCTTTTGTCCAGAGTGACAGACAATGAACCACCAGGAGAGCCACCAAGTCTTTAGAGTAGATGTAACAGATTGTTCCTGTCACCTGTAAATCATTATGCAAGAGTAAAAAAAAAGTATAAATGTCTCCAGAAAGGGACAGAGGTGTGGTAAAGGTAAAGGGATTTCTTTTGTTGTTGTTTTACTATCAAATTGTATCAAGGTGATTTGAGTTGCACATTATGTAGCAAATAATTGCCTCATTTGTATTAGAGACAAGCTGAGAAAACCAGTTGAAAGTGCTGATGTGGTGAGTTTCACGCATGTCTGTAGACTTTCAATGAAAAGGGCACAAAAACAAGTGGGGATAAAATAATTTGCCATGTAAATATACTGTGTAATAGTTTTATTTCTTACATTTTTCTGCTGTATTTCTGTGTATGAATAGCGACACAACATTTTCTACAACCTTGACCTGTCCTATAATATTATCTTGAGTGATTATCACTTAAGATTTGTACATTTTTATAAGTGCCTCTGTCATTTTGCTTGTAGTTTGGGTTCCTGCTGGCTTTATACTTAGATAAATGGACATGGACAAAGTTAGACTTTGTTTGTGCTGAAAAAAAGGATGGAAGGACCCATGCATGTGGGGCGATTATAGTTATAAAGGTGCTAAACAAAGACAAAAATGAACATATAGAAAGTTGTCAGAAATCAACCAAAATGAACCTGGACCCTAGAGAGTTAATGGACACCTTTAATATCTTGAAGTTTTCTTAAACCTTAAACCAATCTTAATAGTTTTGCCATTGAAATTGGCTCATGAGAAGAAATTATTCAATGGCACAAACTATTTACTATCAGCAGTTTTGGCCAAAAGAAAGAAACAGCAGAATGTGGACTTCCCCAATGAAATGACAATAATTTATACTATATGTGGATGTGAGAAACACATGAAATGATGAGTGTAAATGAGGCCTACAATAAATGTTTTACATGTGATTTGTGATGTGCTGAAATATTTTGGTGATGGGTCTTTTTCACTGAAGACATGTCACAGCAGGAAAAGCACAGATGTTAATAATAAAATTAATGATGGCTTAATTCCATTTAGCCACATGCTGACTCGCTGTCACACCGTCACTGTGACACTTGAATAGAACGGAGGCGTCGTTAATGTTATTAGTAACACCTGTTATGATGTGTCAAAATGTCTGCTGTGAAAAAGCGGTATGCTGGTTCTAAAGCTAACTGAGCTGACCCTGAACTGAATCAAACTGCCAAAAATGTACCGTGATGTTGTCATCAGGGCCGCCTGTCCTCGTGGAGCGCCCTCATACCTTCACCTCAGCCTACAATCCTTTTTAATTCAACCTCCACCCTTCGAGGACTGATTGATACCAACACCCAGGCCTACAGTATGAACAGAGGTGAGTCCTGACACACACTCATCACTGCCATGGTTTAGTTGAGGAATGATGCTGATTGTCACAATATCCTTTAGATTACTTGGGGTTAAAAATGGATTTAGTGGATGTATTTTCATACACACATACACAACCACACAAACAGAGATGTTTTCTGTCCTCTGGATTCCAGTGTGTAAGCCTGAGTGACAGAGCTGGTGTTGGAAGTGAATCCAGAGCCGGAAACAAACTTCACCCTCCTGTAGACCTGACAGACAAGTGTGGCGTCAGACCCCCAGAGACCCCTCATGGTATGATTAACAAATTTGCAAACACACACACACACACACACACACACACACACTTAAAATATGTCTCCCCTGTTGGCAATGTACACGCATCTTACAGTCCCTGCCTCCTCTCTTTTTGCTCCCTCACTGCCGCCGCTGCTGCCGTAGAGCTGCCTGACCTGTCTTACTGCCTCGTTTGTCATCTCCAATCACTTGCTCTTTGAGAAGCTCTGACAGACAGGGGTATTAGCTGCCTCTGTCTGGTGTTGAGAGCTGGGCTTTCCTGCTGAATAGAGAAACTATGTATGTACGCCACAGGAAAACATGTAATGACACACACTGGCACACTCCCACCAACAGCTGCTCCTCAGAGTGTGTATGTATGTGAATGTGTATGTGTATGTGTGCGTGTGTGAACTCTTTTCTTGGTTTGGCTTTAATTTCTGTTTCCATTGCACTATATATATGTATTTTGATGTACTTTCTAAACCTTACTTCTCTGGTATGTGTTGTTAAGTGTGTGTAAGAGGAGGAGAGAAGTGTAGAAACCAGGAGTGTAAGAAGTACTCAGATCCTTTATGTAGCGACACCACTATGTAAAAATACTCATTACAAGTAAAGGTCCTACATTGAAACTGTTCCTGAAAGACATGAAAGTATGTTATTATTATTAGAAAAATGTACAAAAAGAACTAAATCAATGCAGAAAAATGCCCCCTGTCAGTATGATAGTATATTATTGAATGATGAATACTGATGCATTAATGTGTAAGTAGCATTTTAAAGTTGCAGTCGGTCCAAGTTGAGCTAATTTGAGCTTTTTCACATACTTTTGGGCAGTTTCTTCTATAATAAGGCATCATATTTTATGAGCTCACATGTTTTGTATGTAAAATATGATTTTTTTAAAGTAAATAGCAACTATAACTGACAATAGATGTGGTAGAGTACAAGTATGAAGTTTAATAAAATGCCAACACTCAAGTTAAATACTGTACATGTATCTCATCACATTTAAAATATAGTAACAACTGACGGGAGCCGTTCGGCTGCATAATGAGTTATACTTTTGAAATGTTTACGTACGTTTAGTTGATGCAGTGCAGGACTTTTTACTTATTTATTGTGGGTTTACTACTTTTACTTAAGTAAAAACCATAAAGTCGAATCAACAATTTTAACAAAAACTCAACATTATAACCATCATGAAGGATTTATTGTAGGCTGTTGTATTAGCTTTAGCTAGGTGTAGCAAAACTAGCAACTGAGTGTATTATGTATGTTTGGAAACCTTGAAATGTTGAGTTTAAACTAATTTTCAGTGCTTGGTCATGCAACATGTATTTTTATAATGGATCCAATTGAGTTGAAATGATGAAGTAGATTTTTGTCTAATGCTAGTTTTGAAGTAATTTGTTGTGGAGTTTGTAGAGTTTAACAAGTGCTTTTCTTCAAATGTCTTTTTTAAAGAATACATACAGTAGTATATACATTATATACATTATCTTTTACATACTGTGTGAATGGGCAGTAGAGCCGGTTTTAATGCACTGTAGGTCGTGTGAGGTATATACTTTGTTCCCTCTGCTCCAGTGAGAAAGTGAAACATGTCTGTAACTGGTGTGGGTGTCTTGTGGTCTGTTGCGGTTTGGGGTTGGCCAGAAAACAGATGCAGTCCGCCATTCATGCATTCAGAGCGGCGGCTGATTCAAGTGTCAAATATGATGGAGTGGCTGACTAACTTGCCAGTTTAAACTAGCTGAACGGCTCACTGAGTGTGCAGCATCGCGCCTCTTTACACGCAAACTAAGTGAATTGTGGAGTCCAAAATCCTGCAGACGTTTCGGTTCAGCTTGATTTCCTGTCTGAATTTAGATCAAAAATGGCAGCGACAAGAAGTGTTTCATAACACCTGTTGAAATGAGCTCAGTCGTGGTTAAGGATCGTCTGCCATCAGTTGTTAGAAATGTTCAGTGTGTGAGTGTCTGTAACGCAGTACGGCGTGGGCAGACACAATGGCTGTGAAGGATTTTTGGAAAAAGGAGCTGCTGTCTCGTGGTGCTGTGTCCAAGCAGGCCACCCACCAGGAGAGAGGGTCTGAGGAATGCTTTTTACTGGATTGCCTGTCTTGTCCCCCCCCCCACCCCCACCCCCTCACCACCACACTTCCACCTCCACAGACCTACAGTGTGTGTGTGGGCATGTGTCAGGAGTGCTATTATATACATTACCTGGAAAAGAGGAGAGTGTGTGTCCATGTGAGGAGTATTTGTGGCGTGTAGTCATGCTGTGTTTGTTTTGCTTGGACATGGATTGCACTGTGACCACCAGTGTTGTGGTTTTCAGTCACTTGTTTCTTTTTTTATCCGCCTCGCTGACATACTATTCAAGGAAAGAGTGAACAAGAAAGCTTTTTGTTTTTCTCATAAGTTAGAGTTGAAATGATCGACAGAAAATAAATGGCAACAATTCTGATAATCCATTAATAATTTGGGTCCAGTTCCTCAAATGTTATTATTTGCTAGTTTTCTTTGTCTTCTGTGATGGTAAACTTAAGACCTTTGGACTGTTGCACAAAACAAGCATTTTGCACATGTCAAATTGGGTTTTTGTAAGTTATGATGAGCATTTTTCACACCAAAAGATTAATCAATGATAATCTAGTTGCGGCCCTACACACAGTAGCTTTGATGGTGAGCCTAGATCAGACATCACGTAAGTCTGAATCAATAGAGCGTTGTTGTCATTGTGTCTGTCAAACAAATTACAGCAGCAAATAAACTGAAGTGCCAAGTAAGATCAAAGACAAGATACCAAAATATGGAAAACACAGAGGTTTTTATACAAACAACAATCAAGTGGAAAACAGTGGATCTTTGGCAGCCTCTGATTAATCACTTCCCCAGTAATCTAAGTACCTAATACAAAAAAAGGGTCAAGTTGGACAGGAGGGTTCCTGACATTTCTATGTAGTACATATGATGAGTGAATTTGCTTATACAAATTGAGGGACAGTGAATATATGTCTGTAAAATATGTTTTATATTTCTGCATAAAGGATCAATTATCCTCCTTTTTTCTTGCTGTTCGCCAACCTTTTATGGCTCAGAACTATGATGTTTGATATTGTTGTGTTGAGCACTGTTCAGAATCAGAAACAGGTTTATTGCCAAGTAGGTTTGCACAGGGCCGGGGCGAGATTTTAGATTGAAGCCCCAAAAGATTTAGATTGAAGCCCCCAAAAATGGACAGCAAGACCAAATTTTCCATATCGGGCCTCTCATCCACAGCCACTCCAGCACCATTATAGACCCATCCAGGCCATGCTCTGTTTTGCATACATATACTTAATATGATTATAAAGCACAAAAGGTCAAGTCAGTTATTTCTAAACAAAGAAAAAAATATTTCAAATTAGACTGTGACAAGAAAGCAGGTGGAGGTCAGTGAGTGTTTGGTGGCGTTGCCTGAGGTAGCACAGGAAGTTTGGTGGCTGTCGTAAACAGTAAAGCTTTGAACATCAAACCAGATGAAAACTCATGTGAGTTAATGGGGAAAAAGACAGAAGGGAGAACATGTACGCATTTCCAAAAGCTGTATACAAGCACACCTGTTGGTACGAAAAAAACAAACAAAAAAAACCCTCCACTTATTTGGCACCCTAGGCGACGCCTACGTGCCCCATGCCACAGGCTGGCCCTACGTCTGCACATACAATAGAAGGAATTTGCCTTGGTGTTGTGGTGCATAAAAAAATAGAAAGTGAAATGTAATTAGACATTTAAAAAAAAGATCAAACATAACTGAGAGAGAAAGCAAGTAAAAAAAAAAAGGAAGCATAATTACCAGTAAAGATAAACATATCAGTTACCATCAGCGATCATGTGGACCTAACTGCAAAACAACACTTCCATGTGAGAGCTTGCATGCTGAGCACTGTGAGTTTACCACCACTAGAGGATGCTTTACTTCTATTTTCAGTTTTAGAGTGAGTGAGAGTCAGTCAGAGAGCTGGCGTGGTTTCATAAACAACATTAAATAGGAGACGCCCTTTATCCACAATATCCAACTGTACACATGTGACAATGCCAGTTACTGTATCTTGTGGTTGGCCTAAGCGCTTGTGGATTTATCACACCTGAACCATGTCAAACAAAGTGCAAACTGTGTCTATATTTGCAGTGATCAGCAGAGCGACAGGCCACAGGGCGTGTGACTAGGAGGGCGACATGCTCTGATGCGACTCAAAAGATGTAGTTGATTAAGTCTGAAGCAGGATGTTACAGTAGTCCCCGCTTTACTAGACCAGTGTCAGTAAAGCAGATGAGTGTGTGAATGTGTGCATACGTGTGTGTGTGTGTGTGTGTGTGTGTGTGCAGCAGGACAGTGGAAGTTAAACTGTATGCACGAAAAGAGGGTGTAGCTTGATTGACTGGTGGTGACAGATAATGGGTGGGGAGACAAAAGGTAAAAATGATATCACCTCACACCTGATGTTAACTGTCACACAGTTATAACCTGACCTGGCTTATCAGATCGTCATGGATGCTGAAGTTCCTCCTATCTAATGCACAAACACCAGTATATATCGCACTATTTTACGATGGCATTGGCTTGCTTTAACTACAGTTTCAAAGTGGAAAAACACAAAATTATGCTTCTAATTCTGGGCTCAAATTCTCAAAAAAAGCACATAAAATGAAAACAACCATCAAAACAATTATTGAGTTTATCAGAGCATCACAACACTGTATTTTTTCATCACTGAATTTTCTTTTTTTTTTTTTTAATTTTATATATAGTATCAAATTATGTTGTCAAACAAGAAACAATCTCATCAAAGCAGATCACAATGGTCACTTCTAACAAAACTTGTGCTGTTATGACGTGGCTTTATTCTGAAGGGTGAGCATATGAATTTAGTGTATGTAAGAACACGTTAATAATTTAGTTTAGATTGAGCAAGTCAGTTTCCCTTTTAGCTTTTAGACTTTTCTACACTGAAATTCTGTGAAGATTAAGCCAAAGCAATCATAAAATGCTGTAATACATTCAAACATTTTGAGTAAACAAACAAAAAACAATATTGCAGTAGAGATGAAATGATTAGCAATAATGCTCATCTGGGTGATGTTCACATAGAGAGACATGTTTGCAAACACAACTGAATTGATTCAGTCATCTGTACATCTAGTGATAAGAATGAATTCAGTGCTAATATGAGGTGTTTGTTTTCTGCAGTCTGAGTGTGTGAATTCAGTGTTTTGCACTCTGTATGTAAAGAAAGCTTTTTGTGTTAAAAGATAAGAATTTAGTAAGTCAGTTTGACTCTATGCATCAGAGGTTTAATACATAGAAATGTTGTGAAAATTGAGCCAAAGCAATTGTAAAATACTGAAAATCAACCACAAAAGATAATTTTCCTGAACAAAATATAATTTTGCTCTGAGATATTCCCAAAATCCTGCAGAGATTGACTGTCTGCGGCTCCCAATTTGTGATTATTGTTACAATTTTACTTCCTGTCGTACTATTGCTGCATATTTGTCAGTGGCTTCATTTCTGTTGATTTATAGTGCACACTAGAACTCTACTATAATTCTTCATTTGTGCAGGATGTACAATATTTACAGGTTAGACATGTATATGATGCATATTCTTTGGAGCCTTTAAGATGCTTGAAGCTGTAGTCATGACTTCAATAATGTCACACTAACAGGATTATTAAGACATTTCAGCTGTCTTGGAGATTTTCTGTCTTACCTGACCTATTTTTTTCCGTTTGGATTCTTGCGAGAGGACATGAAAGAATCCACCAGGCAAATGAATAATGCATCTATCTTCATCTATTTGCTGAGCCAAGTCCCTGCTGTGTGCTCTCCATGTTCTGAGAAAACAACAGCTAGAGAAGCGCAAATGTAAAATAGCTGCATAGAGAGACATCAAATGATTTCACGTTCAGCTTCGGTTTTAAATTAAATTTGAAAAGTCGTTGTTTCTCATAACGGATTTCCACCTGCGACATATTTCCAAGGTGTGAGTGTCTATAAACAGAAGGTCATTGGGGCAATAACCATTTGTCGGTATTTATTTGAATAAATTACACTGACTTATCACATTTTTTTCTTTACATCAAGCATACAGTCTTAGAATCCAGTGCAAGAATAAAATAAAACAGAAAACAAAGAAAAAAAAAAACCAATCCAAAGACAATCATGTGCAGCACAGAGAATCCCTCCTTTCACATTGCTTCTGGATAATATACTGTATATATACATCTATATGTGTATACTTTTGTCACAGTTACAAAAATAAGATACGTTACTGTTGATGAGCGACTATACACACAAGGTGAAAACAAAACACAGAAAAGCTGTACAGTCCTCATTGAGGGCAAAGATACACACGATTGTTTAAAAAAAAATTGAAAGAAAAATCAGGGAAGGAATTTTTATCGCCTTTAAAAAAAATAAATACGTGACCTCTTCCAACTGTAACGTTATTCATAACCAGCCAACAATGTATACTGTCAGTTTAAAGTTGTGCGTCCCTTAAAAAGAAACACTTGATATGGGTTATCAGTCGATTTAGCATCATTTACTGTAATTTCTACTTAATATATATATGTATATGAATTGGTCCTTTGATCAAAGAGACATCCATGTTTGTTTTAATGTCGAACACTGTCAGAAACAGTATATATCTGAAATACCTCAACATCAGAGGTCCTCTGCAAACCTGTCCCTGTGCATAACACGAACAGTATGCAAACCCTAATACCCCGCCCCAAATACACGCACAACATCATTACAAGATGGGTGAAAAGAAATAAGTGTTACTGCTGCACAGATTATTTTGCAGAAGGGTAATACGTTGTCGACATTGCAGAGAGTAAAACCTCAGGGAGACCGTGTGCACTACAGCTCCAAACTGCTCAGCTGACTAAAACATGTTTTGGTTTGATTTCTAGATTATCAGTACATCATTAACAGAAGGGAGAAAAAAAAAAACAATCTCACACAATACTCCATACAAGCATGTAGCTAGTTAGAGAAAATGAAACATAATAATAGAATATCTAACACTTTTTCTGAGGTCTGACATGACACGGAAAAAGAAAACCAGTGGCTTTTTGTTTGTATTATGATGGCGAAAGGGTTTTTTTTTTTTAGTGTATGTTGCATCATTTCAATTAAGAAAACATTTCCATCAAGACAAAAAAAGAAAGAGCTCTCATTCCATTCAGCCATTTGTGCACTCCTTTGTCCTCCTTAGAAAGCATTTCAAAGAGAGGATTGTTGGCTATGTCTAGTTTCATATTAATGGCTTATAGACAGCTAACTAAAGGATACTAATTGGACTACAGTAGTAGGAATGCAGCAAAAAGAGCTACACCTTCTGCTGCAGAAAGAAACAGGTGCCTCAATGAGCATTAAAGTCCTACAAGTTATTATTTCACAATACTTCAACCATTTGTCACACAAGTTGTTGATAAAATACACGTCAGAGGATTGGAACTTATTTCATACTGAGCAAATGCACCATAGTTTTCTTACATCACTTCAAACGGTTTAAACTGCACAACTTGTGTTTTTTTTGCAAATCATGTCATCACTTCACTAATCACTGGCTCAGACATGTAATGTCACATACTGAAGAATACAATTTTTCTCCCCCAATAAAAATACCAAAGAACTAGAACTTCACCCTGTTGCATCAGATTTGTTGACACCTTGCTGTCTTGTTGATTCAGGTTTCTGCAGGTAACTTTGGTATCTAAATCACATATAACCAATCACACGCACATGTAGATATGTTCAAAAATAACTATAGGTAATCTTAAGTTGTTAGCAACTAGATGAATCAGTCTACAACTTTTTTTTTTAAATGTGATGACATCCTTTGGACTGATCTTTTAGAGCATGACAGGGACCTGGTTTCTCTAGACACTGCCCGAGCATGCCAAGAGACGACTAGCATTAAAAAGAGGAAGATTTAAAATGAAACTAATCAGCTCAATGTATTTTGTATAAGATAAGTCAACACTTGAAACCATGCTTGATCAAGAGTCTCTAACAAACATGAAGCACGTGGATTTTTTTTTCTAGTATGTGAGAAAAAATTTCTATCTACTGTAGAGGTTTGCCACAAAGTACAGTGAATGGGATAAAGTGTGATTATTTTGCAAAGATGTTCTGATAAACTCATGAGAGACTGACAGCCAACCTAAACTGAGACAAAAGCCAGGACAGAAATGGGTAAAATGGCTACGGAAGCCTGAAGGCAGCTCCTTTTAGAGGTGTGGAGGGGAAGGAACGACATCAATGCTGATTTTTCTTCTTTTACTTTTAAAGTTTTTATGCTCAATTGGTGCATACTTGCTTTTATTCATCTTCGTCAATCTCGTTTTATCTTTATTGTGTTGCTGTTGTTTTGACCCCTTTAAAGCGGAGTACAGGTGGTCGGTGGGAATGTTTAGGAACGGTAACTGGGAATACACAGGAAGGAACTGGAGGCCAGGATTTGTTGCAAACTCAGCTGGTGGCTGGACAACCTGCCGTCCTAGTGGGGCAGCGGCACCAGGATATCCACGTAGTTGATGGGGAAGAAGCCGGAGTTGCCGTGCAACATCCCTTCGTACCAGTTGTCATCGATCTTGTTGGTCAAGGTGATGATATCGCCTTCCTTAAAGCCTAGCTCACCTTCATTCTCGGGGTCAAAATCGTACAGTGCGCGACAGCAAGGCTGGTCCATGGGAGCTGGAGGAAAGGAGGACGGTTGGAGAGATAAGAGAAGAAAAGGCGAGTTAGAGGAGAAGCTAGATGTGGAGATAAGATGCTGCATATAGATTAGAGGCATAATGATCATAAGAAAACTCGTAAATGGCTGAAAAAGAGAGAGGCTCACCTGGAGACCTTGCTGAAAGGTGTAAAAAGAAGAGAAAACAGTAGAGAGGAGGAGACAAAACAAAAGACACAAAACTTATTTATCAGTGACCAGAAAACAATAATTAGGCATACAGTGTTTAAAGGAATAGTTCAACATTTTGGGAAATATGCTTGTTTGCTTCCTGGCAGATAGTTAAAGGAGAAGATCGACCACTTTCATGTCTGTATGCTATATATGAAGCTACCGCCAGCAGCCAGTTAGCTTAGCATAAAGCCTGGAAACAGCTAGTCTGTTTTTGTCAAAAGGTTACAAAATTCACCTAACAGCACCTAAAAAACTCACTTATTATCATGTTAGATCTCATTTGTTTAATCTGTACAAAACCGTGCAGTTATGGTTTTACAGGAGGTTATGTGTTGGACTATTTCTTGGCTCTGAGCAGTTGCTGAAACTCAAGGAAGTTACTGCTTCTGGCCAAGTAGTAGTCTGGCACATAATGTCCCGTAAAATGGCATATCGTCTTTTTTCTGCTTAATTTTTTTAATAAAAATAAAAACAAACTAAATCGTATGTTAATTAGTAAGCTTTAGAGGTGCTGATGGGAGGATCTTTGTGCTAACCTAACCAGCTGCTGGACAAACATGAGCGTAGTGTCAAACTTCTCTTCTAACTCTCTGCCACAAAGTGAATAAGCGTGTTTCCAAAAATGTCAAACTACACCTTTAACAGTAAAAGAAACATAAGCAATTTCATAAAATACAGGAACAAAAGAGAAACCAGGGGTTAGACAGAAACAGCACTGCAGACGAGCTGCACTGCAGACAAAAATGCAGACAAAAAAATACAGTCTATTTAAAAAAAAAGATAAATAAATAAAGAGTGATAAAGAGATTTTGCATCTCTTCCCAAGTCACTCTTGCTCACCTGGAGATCTTGCTGCAAAGGGGAAAGGAGAAAACACAGGTGAAACAAGAGTACTTTAGCAATAGTATTATTTTAAATGGATAAATTGGAGGATGGATAAATGATGAATTAATATTAAATTGAATTAATAAGTATTGTAGGCGCAGCAACAAAGAGGTCAATAAACAACAAGGCAAGAAGAAACAAGTAGGACAACAAATTGAAAGAGAGGCAGGGAGACAGACAGACAAAGAAACAGGAGGATAAGACCGATCAGAGGATTGACAAGAGAACAAAACAGAAATAGCAAATGCTTGTCCGCTGCCAGTCTTTTCATTGTTATTGTAGATCTGCTATTCTTTTATACTGTGAGCGGGCTGCAATTGTTTTTTCTGCTGTTCGTTGGTATCAATTGAATGCAACAATTTTTCATACCAAAGAGACAAACAGAAAAAAGAGATGGACAAAAAACAAAACAAGAATGATGAAGTGATTAAAGAGATATTGTTGTATCCAGGATTCACTTTTGTCTCACCTGGAGACCTCGCTGCAAAGAGGAAAAGACACGGGGGGGGGGGGGGGGGGGGGGGGCAATGGAGGTAGTTTTGAGTTTTTTGCAAAAGATTGCAGTGTAAATGAAAAGGATGTAGTTGAAGAAATTAATTTATGAGCGCACAGATGGAGAAACATATTGACAAGTGTGACCTAGGCTCACCTGGAGACCTCGCACCTAGAAGAACAAAAAAAAATCATAAAAGAGGGGAAAGAGAAGAGTGCAGAGTTGAATCTATTTATTCTGGACCGAAGGACATTCTGTACAGGTAAAAACTGAAATGTTGGGAAAAAGAAAGATAAAATTAGCAAACACAACAAATGTACCATAAATTCTCAAATTGCAGCCTTTATCTCAACTGAAGACAGAACCTATACTTTAATTTAAAAGCCTCCCTGTTTTCTTATCTACTTCCTTTGCTGTATTAAAGGCAGGGAGGAAAAAAGAAGATGTAATCCAGGATTTAAAATCAGCTTTGGAAATATTTTATGTGAAAAGATAAGCATTAATTCTGTTTGTTAGGCCTTAAACATACACTGAATGCATTTTGGGAGGAAACATTGAATGTAAACATACTGTAATTTTGTTTGTTTACAAGAAAACCCCACATGGTACCTTTAATTATCTTAAACCCCCTGAAAGGCTTTTATTTCAAAACATCTGCAGAAATGGGACTTTCAACAAATCAAAATAAAAATGGCCATAATTAAAGCAAGCGAGTGGTAAATA
The DNA here is from genome assembly GCF_914725855.1 of Thunnus albacares. Classification (NCBI taxonomy): domain Eukaryota; kingdom Metazoa; phylum Chordata; class Actinopteri; order Scombriformes; family Scombridae; genus Thunnus; species Thunnus albacares. The sequence continues at coordinate 23,604,943 of NC_058108.1, read as the reverse complement.
TGGTATGGGTGTGCAGTTTTACTAATTACATATGCTGTAGAAATGATTGAAACTAAATTAAATTTACCCCTGAAAGCATTTTTCAACATCTATTGGATATTGGATTTCCTTTTTTTTTAATGGTCTGTATTTGTTTGAGACTTGACTATCACATCTTTACAGGCTTTTATTTGAGAATTTACAGTAGAAATAAAAACATAGAGAGGGTTAAAGCAAAGAAAATCATTGATAAATAGAAACTAGCCCAGAAACCTGTACAGTTGAATTCTAATCTACATTAGACACAAACTTGTGAGATTCCCCAATGACAGACTAAAGTGTGTCCACCCAGGCTGGTTTCTGGATATATTTCTGAACGATGAGGTTTCTGTTACTGGACTCACCTGGAGAGCGAGCACTGTGGATGCCTCCATTGTGGTTCTCACTGATGGAGAAGTCCAGAGATGTACGTGGTTTAGGCATGTACTCTTTCCTTGGTTTGTTAGAACAATCCCTTATCCTGCAGTGGAAGTGGAAAACAGAATTCATCAAAGCTTCGCTGCAGAAACGTACGAATGCTAACATTCTGTTGCACTAGTAGGTAGTCCAAAAATCTATTATTATTTGTGTTTGAACGCCACTGAAATTCTATGTTATTGTAATTACATCCAGTAACCTACAGTAAAATGAGAAAGCTGAAGTCCTGGTGGGACAGAAAAGTGTCAATACTGACCGTTCATCAATCTTACTGGTGAGCTGTGTGAGGATCTCCGCAGCCCGTCTGTGATACTCCATCTGAGCGTGGACCAGTGCGGCGACCTGGCTCACCTGTTCAATCTGTTGATGCACAGAGTTAACCGCTACATTTCAACAACATGGCTGCCCGGCAGACATTACAGAAGTGCGTCTCACAACATAACGAGGATTGTTACTGGAACTTGGAGTCAAAGTCACTTATACTACGACCTCAGATGTAATTGAGGGAGTGTTTTTAGATGATTTAGGATTACATATACACAATAGTACATATGGACGGCTGGTAGGACAAACATAATTGACATTTTTAGCTGCATTCATTTTTGTGTTGTTGTTTTTTAGTGATTAGAAAGAAGAATGAAACAACAACCTGAAAAAGACTAGCTATGTTTCCATCCAAATGTAGCACAAATCTGAACCGAATTTTCAGAATATCTGTAGAGGACAATTTGGATTAATGTGCATTTCCATCCACTGCTGATTGCAAATATTTGGAGTTAGTTCATAAAGACAAACAGCTGGTGGCGCTATTTTTCCCATTCGAGGACATTAAACCATTTCATGTATTAATTTGAGGAGCATCTCGTCTGTAGAGCGGAAACATAAGTGGACATTTAAGTCTCATGCTTCATGTACATCATGATTCAATTGCTAAATCTGTTTCCACTTCACTTTTTCACATTTAGCTTTTCCAACTCAGCCAAGCGTAAAACCTTTTTGCAATATTTCAAGATTTTTCCGAATTTTCGCTGTTTCCAAGTTTTTTTATGCGCAAGTTGAAAATGTGAAATAAAAACTGGTGGATGGAAATGCTTCTACTGACTCCAACATACAGAATTATCACTTTATATAATGACTATAGTGAAGGTGTTTACAAACAATTGTATATTTACACATCCAGCAGACACGGAGCAACGTAAGCATTCATTTGGAGACTGGCTGTGTCAATGGTGAGTGCTATTAACAAAGCGAGCAGGCAAGAGTTAAGGGGGAAATAATCCTTACATCACTCTCCAACAGGTTGAACATGCTCTGCTCAGCAGTGTCCTTGGATTCGTCGAATTTGTCTAGTGCTTGTTTGAGCTCGTCGTCTGTCAGCTTGCCCTGACGCTTCTTCTTATAATCAAAGTCCAGACGACGGCCCTCCATTTTCTTCAGGTGATGCTGCAAAAGTCCACACAATAAATCTGAATCCATGACCAAAAGAATCATTTATTTATTATTTTCTGTAGTGTATCGGTGTTCCCAGATGAATTAGTGCTGCTGAGAACCAGCTGGCTCCACCTGTAGGCTCTGTACCTGAATCTCCTTGAGGTCTTTTTCATGGAAGTTCTGCAGTGGATCAATGAAGTTCTGTTTGACCTCCATGTCCAGAGCGTCCTTAACCTCTCCCAGCTCACGCATGGCTTCCCCAGCATCAATCAGAGCAAGGCCTGAAAAAAAAGAGACATTTTAGCACAGAGACACATCAATAACACAGTTCAATGTCAGCATAAAGTGCAGAAAATCTCCAAATTTGATAATAAGGTTTTCCTTTTCACCATCACTATCTCATTCTACAGTAGATTTTGAAGATGGGTATTTCTCTTTAAAGGACATTTTAGCGCCTTCACTTGTGAACTAAATAAAGCAAACTGTAGGCATCTTGTCTGGAAAACAGGCTCATATATTTTTCATAAATTTTTACTGAGTCCTTGAGGGAATAAAATTATGCCACTTTGTTCTTGTTCTTATTTTTCTATAAAAAAAGTGTGCTTCTCAGTCGTTCTGAGGCAAGACTTTTTATGCAAGGAGCTTCACCGAAATTAGACTCCTCTCCGAGCTCCCTGCCAAACCGCTGCATGGACTCTCCCAGGATAGTCTCAGTCTGTGTGTAGCCCGGTCCCTTCTCCTGGCCTCGCATACGTGACATGGAGTTCATCATGCTCATCTTGGCTCTAGTGGCTGTAAACACAAGGCATAAATAAGATGAAACACCTCTGAACTCAATGCTTAATGAAGTTTTAACTCTGTTGTCAGGAAAACAGAAAGCTTGAGGTGCCAGAACTTGTCAAGTAATTGTGAGTTTCATTCTTTTTAAGTCAGTAGTAGAACAAGTGAGAAAATATTTAGTTGCAATATTAAGGTCAAGTAGCATCCATGATACTGTAGTGAGACATAAACATTGAGTCAGTATAAAGAATAAAGTCTACAGACATGCTAGCATCTCTTTGAGGATGTACTTTAGCACAGCAGTGCTTTGAGCTAAATGCTATCGTAAACAAAGTAACATACTAACAATGACAATGCTAACATGCTTATTTAGCATGTTAGCATGCTAACATTTGCTACTTAGCACTAAACACAAAGTAAAGTTGATGTTGATGGGAATGTCATTAGTTTTGCAGGTAATTGGTCATAAACCAATTTATGATTTATGACCATAAATAACAGCATTGGACAAATAAAAATTTGGACCTGATGATGGCGCTAGATAAAAAGTCAGAGGATGACCAAAGTCAGCAGAATTCATCCACTGGGGATCATGAATGTCTACAAAGTTTCATGGCAATCCATCCAACAGTTGTTGAGATATTTTAGTCTGGACCAAAGACAAAAGTGGCGGATGGGGCTGGGAAGTATATTGATATTATATTGATATCGTGATATAGGACTAGATATTGTCTTAGATTTTGGATGTCGTAATATCGTGATATGGAATAAGTGTTTCTTTTCCTGGTTTTAAAGGCTGCATTACAGTACAGTGATGTAATTTTCTGAACTTACCAGACTGTTCTAGCTGTTCTATTATTTGCCTTTACCCACTTAGTCATTATATCCACGTTACTGATGATTATTTATCAAAAATCTCATTGTGTAAAATATTTTGTGAAAGCATCCCCACAATATTGTCACAATATTGATATTGAGGTATCTGGTCAAAAATATTGTGATATTAGATTTTGACCATATCGCCCAGCACTAGTGACGGACTACGCCCCGCTGCTAGCATGGCTAAAAAATATGTAATAATGAGACTGGAAGGTGCATCCCAATTTGCAGGATAATTAAATTATGGAACTGTAATAATAATGCACTTTCACAATTAATAATACATCAGTTGTACTGTTGTTTATAAATTTTAATGTGACTGTCAACATGCATTATTGTCTTCTTAGTACAGTATGTGTGTACTAGTATAGGAATATATGAAAAGATGAATGTTCTTGTAGATGACTTTGTATATCCGTGTGTGATAATAAATTCTTGATCACATGCACATAGTATCATCTTGTCCAGTTGATTTATGTCACCTGGGTTTGGCTGCAGATACTCAGTAGTCTTGGTCATGATGTCCATCACGGCCCGAGAAGTGGTGTCCATCCTCTGTAACCCACAACATAAACCAACATGTGAAAGGAGAGAATAAAAGAAGGCACAGAAATAACTGTTAAGATGAGGATGTGGCTAGTAACATAAATTTCTAATGGCTGGTATATTGTGGGAGAGGATGAGAGAAATAAAACAGCACTGAAACATTTTTTTATCTAGCAAAGAGAAAAAAAAGATAGAAGGAAGTGTTGCTTTGTTGTGCAGTGTGGTGGTGAGAGGGAGATGTGCAGAGCTGAGAGCTGGCCGGGATCTTGTTTTTGTTCTTGTTTCTGTGTGATGAGACTCGCCAGCTCCTGCAGCCCTCAGCTTCACACTATTTTTACACCACTTACATATAAACACATACAAAAGTACATACTAGTAGTACATAGACAAATACACAGTGATGCTAAAACATGTAAGCACTGTATTTATACTGAAAAAGACATACAATATGTTATTCAGGCACTGATGTCTGTGAGCAAACAATTACATTCACAAAGATACAAGAGTAATTCATTTTTTGTGATAAATATTGTTCCTACAAAAGTCCAGCTGCCATGTTGTGAGTTAAAAGGAAATTTCTACTGAAATTGTCCAGATTTGACTTGTTTGAGTGTGAAAGAGGAATTTCTAGAAAATAAATCATTTGAATGATTTTCAAAAATTAGGTCAAAACAAAATTCTGAGAAATTGAATACAGCTACTAACGTTTACTGATGTATTAACATGGGTACATTCGTGGTCTGAGCAGTGCCCTTCAGCTTGTGAAGCTTTCAGTATTATGCAGGTATACTGTAAAAGTTTTGCCTTGTAAAGTCATTCATGCAACACTCTCAAAGTGTTCAAGGTAAACAGGCAATTTGACTTTTTCAACCAACTTGCAACATTTGAGTTTAAATTCAATTTCAATGTGAAGACTTGTGCAACATATTTCAGGTGGGAATTTATAAGTAAAATATGGCTTAACAGTTTTTGGAAAGAATATAAATGTCTTTAAGGTGAAGCCATGGGTTAATGAGAAAAGTTGTGTCAAAGTGAAGATGACCACATGCTAACATGTTTCAATGATTTTATTATATGACTGATGTTTTGACCACACTTGGTCTCTCTCAAGACAAGTACTTGACTTGCATTCACCAGACAATTCTTTCTGACTTAAATGACGAAAGTTTACACTGCAGACAAAAGTGTGTTTCCCTAAAACCGTAGGGAGACACAAGCATGTTGGATGTGTTTAATAATGCAGGAGAACACTGGTGGACCTCTATAACCATCAGCTGTTGGTTGTCTGATAACATGATGGTGGTTTTTTGATGTGACAGCAGAAATAGTTGGCGTAATGATCAAAGATGCTTCAGCACAGATCTGTGTGGATCCTGCAGGATTTGTTTATCTTCTAGAAATCTAGTAATAATCTCCAGTATAAGTTCCCAACAAGCTAATAATGGGACAATGAAAAGAGTTCAGTCTTGCCTTTTCCATTTCGGTGAAGTCATCATCAAGCTTTGTTCCTTCTGCACCTCCGACTTTCTCGCTCACTCTCTACAAAACAAACAAACAAACATGTTAGACTTTAGTGTTTTATAAGTTTCATGCAGTAAATTATGCTGCAGTGAGAAAACATGAAATACTACAAATTCCATGTAGTATGATGAAAGTCATCGTTTAAGTGACATGAGGAAAAAAGAAGAATCTGTCAAAGGAACAACCTTAAAATGTTTTGTCTTTTTAAGTGTTACACATGAAAACTCAAATATGTTTTTAACAAATTCAGGTATGTAAGATTTGTTTTTCATGTTATATTTGTATTTATTCATTCAAAACTACATCCTTGCTGCCAAATCTTAACCAACAAGACTTAAAGAAAGGACAGATTATGCTGTTCTATAGTAAATTATTCATGAAGTGACATGTTCATTAAAATGGTATCTTAATGTACATGTTGTAATGAGAGAGTTGTTTGCCCTCTCACCATGTGCAGCCTCTTTCTGCTTTATCATCTTTGGGCCACAACCTCTCCATTCCAATTAGGATAATGTCAAACAACAAGTAACAACATATCAGCCTGACCTTGTGCTTTACATAAGAGAAAGCCATTTCATTAGTCAGTATTACACAGCATGAAGAACATCACCGTACACTGTAATGACGCCAGTGTTCACAGATAAGAAAGTCAGCTGTGAAAATAGTGCTCTTCACCTCAGTGTCGGTCATCTTTAATCGAATAATACTGATATTAATGTGTTATTAATAAAATAGTTTAACACTTTCTAGAGCAATAGTATCTTTAACTGGCATGTGACCCTTTAAAATGAAGGAATACTTGTGACTTTTTGTTACAGGTTGCATATGTCTGAGTTCTGAGCAAATTCAGAGTGATTTTTCCTTCTCAGGTTGTTTCATTTAGAAGATTTTAGAGGCATAAATGAGCAAAAATATGTAGTATTTCACAAGAAGTAGAAGAATAGCAAAAAATAACATGTGTAGCAGAAATATGTTGCTACTTCTTTCATATCCTGTTAATCATTTCTGAACCTCTCAGATTTATCTTGGAAAACCCATGGAGGCAGCAACCCATAGATTGGGAGCCATCTACACACTTATGTACAGTTTACAGCAAACATACTGTACATATTTGTACCAACATATTTTAAAAAACACAACCCTCTTAATTCAGTCAAACAAAAGGCAGTGGGTTAGCCCCTGTGTGACAATGTCAAAGTCACTGATTAGAAAAGCAGAGACTCTCCATCACTGCTGGAGAAAGATCCAGCAACAAGCTGCAGGCGTTGGACCTTATAGCTTCAGGCATGGCACAGATCCACGTGCACAGACATAAACACAGAAATAACTCCTATGGACGCCCTTCCTCTCCCCCTCTGTGTTTGTCTGCTGATAATATTTCCAGCTCTGCCACCATCCAGCTCCTGTCTGTGATGTAACCGGGCACCAGACACCTTGAGGGGGCAGAAATCTGACACAACGAGGCCAGACATGGACCCTCACAGGATGGATGGAGGGAGGAAAAAAGGCTTTCAGGGAACGACACATTGCGTGACTAAAGTAAAGAAAAGCATGAAAGCTAAGGTCAGTGGATGAACACTTTCCTCCGGTAAAAGAAAAGAAAAATCTCACTGTGTGCTGTATGTAGTTCTTTGACAGAATTAGTGAATTGTACATTTTCTGGTTTTTAAATGTTCACAATGTCATAGGAGATGGGCTGTGAGATTTGCAGTTTCTTCAAAGACAGAACGTGAAGATCCTGAAAGACAGCAGGGGTCTCATTCATAAAACAGTGCGTAGGACCTGTACCGAGTGTACCTGCACACAAAAGCTGGAATGGCGTGCACCAAAAAATAATCAGATTCATCAAACTGTGCACACGTGCAAATGCATGAATTTCTCCCTTAATAAATCACAATCAACTTGAACCCCCCTCCCCCCCACACACACTCCCACAATTAACTATAAAAAGTCAATGCGAACGCCTTCATGAGTATCGATGTACATGTTGTTCCTGTGGAGAACGGCAACAGTAACAGAAGAACGTTTGAGAGGCTGATGGCTGCAGCAGCTGGTCAGACGTGGAGGTACCAAGAAGTGCACTGCTGCACACTGTGAGTGTATAAACTAGTGGAGGCACGGGGGCTTGATATTTGTTAAGCATCTACTGTATATAGACACACACATGATGAGACCACACACTCAATATCTAAAAAACAAACAAAAAACACTATTCATTTATATTTACTCCAAAACCAGCATACAGATGTTTCTCTAATTTACACAATCCATGTATAAGTGCAGGTGGTGAAGATGTGCCAGTGAGGTGACTGGGGAAGGCAGAGCATGCGTGTGGCAGCCACTGTGGTGTCTCCAGCGTGCTCTGTACGCCTGACAGCACGGTCGTGTGTGAAATATGAAAACTAAAATCGTACGTGGTGATATATGCACAGTATTAGAAAATATTATTAAAATTCTACTAGTGCTCTGTTCTGCAGTTCTTTAAAGTTATTTGATGTCATCTTGGATTTCTACAACTGATGTTGATAATTTCATCAGTTATTTAACGTAGTTGAGGTGAAGATCTGTATATTTAGGTTTAATATCGGAGAAAGGCGAGCCAGACTTTCCTGCCACATCCTGGCATTTCATTGTGAACACCATACAGTCTGGACCTCTCCTCTGCACTCTGGGGATCACTGATAGTTTCATTAATAAATCACAGATGTAATTGGTTAACATTTGAGTTTGCTGATATCTTTTAAAATTGAAAGGTGCTAATGTTAAAGTGGATCTATAATTAACTTGATATGAAGTGAAATTAAATGTGTGAGAGGAATCGTTATACAACCTGGCTTCAATTCACCACCTCACCATCTCCTGTCTCCAAAATGTTCATATGCATGGGTGAGAGTTTCCGTACAGGTGCGCACATTCTCCCATCAAGTTTGTTTTTATACATCCCAACTTTTTTGAGGGAAATGACGTATGTATCTTTCAAGCCCTGCCCCAGAAGATGGAACAAAGAGAATAAAAGTAAAGATGCATATTTCCTGGGGTAAAACACAGAGGGGTGATCTGTGATAGACAGGGCAAAGGGGGTGGGTGGGTGGGTGGGTGTTACAGCACTAAGCTTGTGACAACAGTTTATGCAATGTAAGACTTTCTGAGGATTGGTGCTCTATGAGTCATCTTTGCAAAGTCTCTTCTGATCCCACTTGTGAAACAGCTCAGTATTCTGACAGAAATACTAAACACACACACACACATAGTGGAAAGCCTAGCAGTGAGCCACATTTCCTGTCATTACTTTCACCTACACATCACTACAATGTCTTTAAATCCTCCTTCGTTGGTTGCCATGGAAACAGGTACCTGCCTGCACCGGGCTTATCAGGTATGGTGTATGTGTGTGTGTGTGTGTATGTATATCTATAACTTCCTGTTACTTCTCACTACTTTTCCTCTGATCAAAGACTAATGGGGATGCCTGCTTCATGCTTCATGAATCATCACCACTTGGGAGAGGATGATGAACCGAGCTTCTAAGATGGAAGTGTGTGCGTGTCACATATGTTTATATATATGTGTGTGTGTGTGTGTGTGTGTGTGTGTGTGTGTGTGTGTGTGTGTGTGTGTGTGTGTGTTAAGGTTGATCTATGTATTGGTGTGTGCTTGTTAGCCACAGCTGTGCCAACACAAGCGATGTAGGTAGCAACACTTCTGGTGTTGATCCTGGCCATCTCATCACATACTGTACAATTTTAAACCTGGGCTGCTGTAAGAAGGCAGTTACATGTGACTCTTACCTGGTTTCAGAAAGTGGAATTTATATTTGTAAAAAATGAAGCTACCAAGCACACACAGGCTTTAATGAGTCATCTGAACATCATCATGTATTCTGAATTGACAAAGAGAAGGATAACATCAAAGAGGGAATTTGACACAAATGTTTTTTGGAGCTTTAATCTTTTCAAAGCAAAGGCTCATAACGTATAGTAGTTTGTAACGACTGAGTTTAATGATGCAGTCACTGTTTTTCTGCCGTTATACTGAATACTGACAATTATTCTTTCTCTTCATAGTCAATTAGTCTGATATTCTGATCCATGATGATGATTAGTGTTCATGTCTAAACCAGGTTTAACAGACTCAGGTGTAACAGCTTTAAGATAAACAGAGCAATTCCTTGTATGGAGGGTTTTATAAAGGGAAGAGAAGATATTTTCTTAGTTCTCAGTCCATAATCGCCTTGAATGTACAGAGAATTTTACACATGTGCTTGCATTGGAATAGAAAAGGTGCCACCACTGTTAACAAGCAGCCTGTTTAACATGCACATGCAGCATTTAGAGTTAGATAAACTGCATAACAATAATTAATTTCAGGGTAGAAATAACTAAAAATATTGTATCTATAGAGTTATTTTCCACACATCAGATGTACTTTAGGTGACAAATTAGGTGAGTTAAAAAAATCTAAAAATACTAAAAGAAATGTGCACAAAAGAAAAAAAAACAAAGAAACATAACCCTTGATACCTGCCAGGCTGTGTACAGGCCATTTATGGACAGATTTAGGAGGAGCCATCAGAAATCTTCTCCAGCAGGTTTCCGACTAAACTAGACCACATATCGTGGCTCACACAGCTGCACATTTTCACTCCACTTATGGCTTGTTTGAGCAGGAAACATGAACAATAGCTACACAATGAGTACTTACATGCATTAGAAAGTGGCAGTAGTGAGTAATAAGTAATAGTACTCAGCTGAACAGAAATGCAATGTGTTGGTACTTCATACCAGTGAGTTCTTGGTTTATACATCTGATCCCTGACCAGCAGTATTTTGAGTTTTGAGGATCAAGTTTGAAAGCCACTGTATTAAGGACGTTGAAGGTGGGTTTGGATGATGCGGACACTCACCTACCACTACATGCAGAGCTCTAAATTCAACCATATCTGTGTTTGTTTTTAGGCTTAGTTGTTACAGAGAGAGGGAGTCTATAGAAGTTAGTTATTTCTTGGGCTAAATGGATGAAAAACAACTCAGTCAAGGGTGCCTGTGGGGACCTGTGTATAGCTTGGCAGGGGAAGAGCAACTGAATGAATAAAACAACTGTTGGTGGCTGTTTTGAATAAGTGGAGCGGTGCTGCTGTCAACGCATGTTCAACCCCCAGACATTTGCAAAGTGGAGAGCAAAGACAGTGACAACGTTGTACTTTAATGGCTGCAAGCTGAAGAGACAGCAACTTAATGCAGCGATGAAGGGGCGATGCATGCCAGAAAGCCCTCACACGCATGAACACAGGCACACATAAACATGCTGGGAATCACTAAAGGACTATATGGCATGTCACAGACAATAACCAACTGACTGATGATTGATCCTTAACTCCCGGTGACTTACAGCATACTATGTAAATGTGACCTGAGCCACCAATCTCACCTAGTGGCCAGGGAACCAGCGAACTAAAACCCCCTTGGGGAACCAGCAATGTCACTGTGTTTTCACACATAACTGATCTCTTTGTCCCCTTAATCTTTCCCTCTCTCAACAACCAACCTCATCCTTTTCTTTCATCACCCATCACCCACTCAGCCCTCGCACTCCACTTCCTTGTTCTTTCTGCAGGGAAAGGACACGACAAGGTGAACTGAGCAGCAGTAACGGCAGCAATGTGAAGTGAACCTTACAGGGCTGAGTAAAATGCGCAGTTGGCTTCTGGGAAACAACAGCAGTGGCGTAGATGATATGTAACCTGTGACGTCACACAGAGAGCACACGCACTCGTAGTGGTAGTGAAGGCTGTCGTGCACGGTGCTGATACATGCAAATGTTTCTGAGTCGTGACGCCTCTGGACAAAGAGGCAATGCAGGGATAAGGTTTCACTGCAGAGCTCTGGCTGGGCTATTTGTAAAACACTGCCACCTTTGTATTCTAGGGCTACTTTGACATCATTTAATTTAACATATTATTGTAGCGCTGCAACTAATGATTAATTTCATTATTGATTATTCTGTCAATTCTTTTATCAATTGCTCGATTCGGTGTTGGTTGGAAATAGGTGAAAAATCTTGATCACTATTTCCCAAAGACTGAGGTGACGCCCTCAAATGTCTAGTTTTGTCCCGACCAACAGCCCACAACCGAAAGATATTCAGTTTACTATCATAGAGGACTAAAGAAACCAGAAAATATTCACATTTGAGAAGCTGGAACCAGAGAATTTGAAATCTTTCTTCTTAAAAAATGACTCAAAATGATTAATCGATCATGAAAATAGTTGGGGATTATTTTAATACTTGGCAACGATTAATCAACTAATAGTTGCAGCTCTAAATCATTGTAAAAGACAAACAACACTAAAACTAAATGGATATGTGCATTGGAGGAAAGAAGTCAAACGGCTTCTCCAGTACAAAACCCCCCAAACTTCGTCAATTCAATCAAGTGTAATCATTAACATAAGGTGGACAAAATAAAACAAACAAGAATAACAAGACCAGGTAAAAGAAGTGTAAGTGAGGCTTTGAACTAAATGCTAACATCAGCATATTAACATGCTCACAATGACAATGTGAATGTGTGAGTTTCATTCACACTTTCACAATGAGAAGGCACACATTAGTAGAACATGTGAGAAAATATTCAGTTGCAATATTTGAAGAAATCCAATAGTCACAGTAGTGCTTTGAGCTAAATCCTTTTGTCAACAAGCTAACATGGTTAGCAGGTATAATGTTTACCATGTTCAGCCTCCCCAGAGGGGCTCCAAACAGTTTCAGGGGAAGCTCAGTCAATGGAAGTGAAAAAAATTACATTAGTTATCAAAGGGAGAACACATAGAATAGCCTAAATGTGTGTCATATGGTTAGAGAGTTTAGAGATACAGTAGTTTTGGGGAATTTTACTGTTTTTCCCACTTTCCCAGAGTCAGAAACAAATAAATGCCTTCAAACAGACCTTTTTTATGTATTTGGTGTAGTCTGAAGTTATGTCAAATAGCAATATCCAGCTATCTTGGCTCAACTGTTGAGTGTCTATAGGATCAAATAACATAATCATGATCCCATAGGCATCAAGGAATTGAATGAAACTAAGCAAGTAAACTAAGAGGGGGTGAGGGGCCGTCTTTTTCCAAGCTTTGTCTGAGGGGAGGCCCAGTCTCAGACTTTGAAAACTCCTGGTTTAAACACAAAGAACAGCTGAGGCTGATGGGAATGTTGTTGACATTTTGACCCATTGGTCGCGCTCTATGAAGTTAAGGGAACATCAAAATAATTGCAGCTCATCTTGAGGAAAAGATGAATGTATAAACAAAATTTCATGACAATCCATCCAATAGTTGTTAAGACATTTCACTCAAAACCACAAATGTTATCCACATGGTGGTGCGAGAGGAAAAGTCAGGGGATCACCAGAGTAGGATTCATCCTCTGGAGACAATAAACATCTCTATAAAATTTCATGACAACCCATTTAATAGCTGTTGAGATATTTCTGTCTGGACCGAAGTGAAGTGGTGGACCGACATTGCTATCACTAAAATCCTTAATGAATAACAAGATCAGGTAAAATTAAAAAAGGGAACATTCAACTATAATAGGCTACTAACTATAAACCTTCGGGTGTAGTTCATAGCTTTAGGTCTCTCTCCTCACACGCCATTTCTCTCCAACCTGCACCCACGTCAGGCACATCTGACCAGATTAAATATGCTACACGGGGAGAGGAAAATAGCTCATAAATCTTGCCAAAAGCTCCAGACAGGGTGTCCTTCCTCCCTCTATCGTCCCAAAATCTCTTGCATCATCACAAGGGGTCAGACAGCACGACGTGTCCTGGCGTGATCTCACAGCAGAGATTTTGAGAGTGCATCAGTGTTCGCAGGGCCCCAGGTGACAAAAGTGAGGTGTAGTAAAGCTGAAAACCAGCATGACATAACAGGTCAACTTGCAGTGGATTTACAGCTGAGAGGGATTTTGCTCACATGCATTTTGCTGTTATGAAGAAAAAAACTTACGCAAGATTTCTGCAAGCCCAAACGGATCTGACTGAAATTCCTCAACCAAGTATTTACTCATATCAGACACCACTTAATCTAAAATTAAAAAAGGTCAAAAATACTCTAATAACATAGATTTTAATGGAAAGCATTTGTATTTGGCCTGATGATTTGAGGAATGACTTGTTCCAAACTTCTGTGGTTTCATCCGACACTGATAGATGTTGTAATTTCTCCTACTGTCCCAAAAATAACAAACCATTACCAGGTATTGGATCCTTCTCTGCTATATTTAATCAGGAGTGACAATTCAGCTGCAGGCCAAGGGTATTTCTTTTCTATAAGGAGAGCTGTCCAAACAGATTAATGAAAACACTCTTGGCAAACAGCACAGCAGAGTTTAAACAGCAGGGTTTTACACCTGTGTACGACACCCTGAGCTACTAATACTATTAAATGGCTGACGAGGAAACCGGCCGGAGACACACTGTGACACATAAAGTATCTGCTGCTACTGCTTTTAAACGGAAGTTGGGGATTAGATTTCGCTACTCGCTGCAGAACACGGTGTGATCAATACTACTGCACAGCATCGTATCCACACATGCACACACAGGATGTTAGCCTATCTGTTTTCATGTTTATACATCTGTTCATGTGTTTCTCTGAACATCTGGATTGCTTAAATCAAATCCTACAAAAAAGAACTCTATACTCTTCCAAAAGTAAAACAATAGTAAAACAAGTAGCAGTTTTAACACTTTTAATATAATATTTCTTTTTGCTTTAATTGGTATATTCCCTGCTATGTTTTGCTGAAGGACAGAGGGAAGAAAAGGGAAAAATATGCAGACGTATATATGAAAATTTGCTGTGTGTTTTAAAAACGCAGTGATTAAAAAGACTATCCGGCTTATTCCCCAACACAAGAAGTACAAAGCAATGACTTAAATAATATATGGATAGACTGGGCACCATCAATAATTTCCTCATTTCTTTATTAGTTTGTTTTTTTTAAAAATGTATTTAGTTGCCTTTTTGTGAATTTTTAAGAATGTTACTTACAGAATATAACAACCCTGTCTCCTAGAAACTATGTTTATATACTAGCCTACTAATTTGTTTTGTCAATTACATTTTTGAAGGAAATGTATGATCGTATCGCTGGCAACTTTTTTTCAATTTAATGTTTTGTTGAATCTCGTAGTCAGGCAGTTTGGGTGGATGGATATTAGCCAAACACTGTAGTTGCCTAAACGCAACCATGCAGATGTTAAATCATGCTTTAGTTGCTGTGAGTTTATGCTGTAGGGAAAACAAATAAGATATGTTGTCAGTGAATGTTTGACATTTTCTCAGTGTGTTGATAAAAATGTAAATCAGCAAGCATTACATTTCTCTCAAAAATGTGTTTTCCGCTGCAAATTAGTAGTTTATAAATTGAATTTTGTACCAGAATACAATGGTTAAAATGTATTTCTGTCATACATCAAGACAAAGCCAAATGGGATTTAAAAAAGCATAATAACAGGATGGCTTTCATTTACAAATTTAATATGGGTTTATATGTTGGACGGATATGGATATATAAATGAATACAAAGTCCATCCACACACCACCCACATTGTTCACACTGTAATAATGCAAATCCTTTTCCTTTACTGCTGAGAGACATTTCTCAGCTTGTTCGCACTTCTTCAGTTAAAAAACCCCCAAAAGACATCATCGGTTGGTGTATCTTTGTACTATCCAGTACTGTTAGCATTCACAGCTGTACTGTTAGTATTAGCATTGGTCACATGGCGCCCAATGTGAGCGTGCTGCCTCTGCTCTCCTCCCTCCCCCATGCCTCCCACACCTCCTCCCTCCTTTCCTGCTCACTAGTCTAATCCCGGCCGGGCACACGGAGGCCCCTGCTTAAAATACGCCCAGGGTGGAAGAGGGAGATTAAAAATGACAAGAGTGATTAGTGAGGCTATTAGTAGGACAGCCCCTGCTGCTGGACAATAACAGGAGGATCTGACTCTTCCTGGTGGCATTAAAACACCCCTCCCCTCCTTCTTTACCTATCTGCTCCCTAACTGCCCTTTTCCCTCTCTGTGGGGAAGGATCTAGGAGGAAATATGTTCTCCCTCGTTTATTCTGTGCTCAGGTTTCACTGGCATATTTTCCCCCTTTTAACTCTCATTTTCACCTAGTATGTTGTGAAAAAAGGATGATAAAAGAGGACAGAGGTATGGAGAAAAGCATGGCTCAGTTGGGAATATGACAATGCCCAGAAGATCTTTGTATAGTCTTCTTTTTCAGCTTGTTTTCTGCCTTTCCCTTCCACTTTTGTCTTTAAGACTCCCTTTTTTCGTTTCCTCTTCTCACCTCCAAATACTCTCAGGGCCTTGCTGTTCTCATTGTCGCATTTCTCATGCAACACTGCGCCAAGTGCATTCACTGCTGGACTGTGACTCAACAATACGCCTGACTACATTAGCTGCAACGGTTAAACCTCGACACTCCGCTGACCAGGATTTCTAAGGACACACTGTATCACCACAAGGACCCAAATGTGTATGGATATTAAAAACTTATTTAGGAGCAAACCTTTAAATGTACTAGCTGTCCTAAGTATCGACCCATGCTCTCGTGGAATCAAGGAAAAATCCATTTGTTATTTTTAAATCCTGGCGTTCAGATTGAACGTGGGGGTGGTTGGTTCTTGCTCCAACTGCAGCTGTTTCAGGATGACAGTAATCCTGCAGAGCATCAAGGCCTGGGGCAGAATTAGTAGGGACAAGATTCAAAGGTACAAAACCACTGAGAAACAACCAATGACAATAGTCTACACAGCCTAAAAGTGGAACCCTAAACTTGCTGCTGAGCTTCATCCTGTACGACAGGTAGATGTCAAGCTCAGGCTGATTGGACGAGCACCCAGACGGGACAGGGTGCCAGCGTTTCCTCTGTCCAGACTCCTGCCAGCATCATTCCACTGGTTGGCCATGTTGCTTCACTGACCTCTATCCTCTCTGAGTGTGTGGCTCGTGGCTATTATAATCTGATTTGTAAGCCTTTGCATGGCTCTTATGTAACAACAGGGATGAGTCTGAAGCTGGGGAGATGTGTGCACACTCCGATCCATCCATGTACCACTCAGTAAACGGGGGAGGAAAGGAGGGAGTGAGGAGGGGGGGGGGGGGGGTTGGCCAGCTGGCACCGTGCGTGTGAGGAAAGCGTGCCAGAGTTTGAGAGCATTGGGATACATGATGGTGATGATGATGAGACAAAGATGGAGGGTGAATAACTGCACGCACGACATGACTGATGGGAGCTTTTGCTGAATGATATGATGGGATTGTGAGAGCATTGCTTTATGGCACCATGACAAGACATATATGTTATTACTGGTGTGTTTTCATCTTATTTCAAGGGCTGGTACTAGTACTGTTTCTGTTTGCCGCTGCCTTTTATGAAATTAAATTTGGGACTATTTATTCATTGCAGATCATTTCATTTTGAAACAAACTCACAGATTAACTCTCACTCAACCAGACAGTCATCCGTCACAACCAGAGGTCCATTTTCCAAGCAGATACAGGAGTTCAAATTTATTCTATTCTCATTGGGTTAAAATTCCTTTGCCCTTAAAGTCCTTTAGAGCATATTTGAAAAAGGCTTTCATTTTGGTTTTGTAATCAAATTTTTTTTTAACACTGTGACTTTTTATATTTATGTATGTTTATTATTTAGGTAATGAGTGCACTAAGCTGTTTTCCTCTCCACACACACGCACATTGATCTCTTTACTCATATCTTGAACTGCACTATAATTTTTCTTAATCGTTTTCTATTTTAATTTTTTTTCTTTTAAATCATATATAAATGTGTCTTTTTTAAAACTTGTCTTAATACCTTTTATGTTTAAAGTAAAGCACTTTGAATCGTCTTGTTGAAAGGTGCTATACAAGTAAACTTGCCTTATTTTTTATATTAGCACTCTCACTATTGTTTTTACAATTAACGGAAAGACAGTTAAACTGATCAGCATACAGAGGAAATCAGTAGAGTAACACAGAAGTAGACATTTTAATAGTACTATCAATAAAGACAAGAATCCTCCGTCCATTAGAAGTAAATAAGTAAGCTTCTATTCTCAGTATTACTGACAGTCTCGGTGCTCCTCTCGGTTACAGTTTTCGCCTGCCAGACCACCTAAAGCTCTGCACAGGAACCATGAGAAAGTGTGAAAGACTCAATGTGCTCAGTCCTTTCTTTGAATTCTCTCTTGCAAAAATTTTCACACCCATAAGAAGTGATCCTGTCCTCGCTCATTAGTTAATCTCACCTGCTACTAGAATTGGTTTTTTATCCTGATCTGGAGGTCTAGCACACAGTCTTAGCAATACACTAGCATGATTTATGTCAAAACGTTAGTTGCTGCACCTTATTTGAAAGCTATAACCACACATATGCTCTAAATCTCATCACGTCAGATCCAGTCTCATCGTCCTGTCAGTTGAGTCAATGGTTTGTCGTCATCCATTAGTTTTTGTGTTTTTGTCTCCCTCCTTTCTCTCTTGACATTCATCCTGTTTAGCCTCATATTACCTTTTATTAAACACCAGATATTAGCAAATAATAGTATTTATTCACTGCTTATATAATTGAGCTTTCTCCCTGATCACAACTATGTAAAAAACATTATAAATGTGCCATAAAATGTTTATTTCTTTGTATATTTTAATGAATTTATTGAATTGCTGAATAGCATTTTTTGGTGAATTCAGTCTTCACTTAAAGGTCATAATATTTACCTGAGATTATCTGTCATTGAGGAGTGTTTAACAGCTGCTGTATTTACGTGTTTGAGATTTAGTGTATAGTCTAAGGTCTGCCAGGATTTGATCTCTGGATTGGCAGAATAAATCTCAGCAGAGAACTAATGAGTGCATGCACTGCTTCTTCATTACGTACCACTAAGATGCTCTTGAGCAAAGTATTTCAGCAAAAACTACTCCAGATTGTAATATACAACTGAAAGAGAGCATTAATGCTCATTGAATCTTGAAAAACTTAAAGTCAACCTCCGCTCAAAAATGTGTTTTGTTTAATGCTACTTTATTTGGATGTTTGAGCTTCATTGTGCAGAATAATGTACATGCAGAGTTTCACATTCATCATCTGAAAGGGGGATGGTTTTTCTCTGTTCACCTTAAATCTGAGTTTAAAGGATATGTGAGCTTCATTTGTGACATCACAACTAGTTTGGAGCCAATCGTGGTCCAGTATGCAACTTACACAAGTGTGATATGGAAACTTGAAGCCTCCAGTGCACAAACACTGAGAATTAGGGCTGGATATCGGTACTCGATGTCTTTATGGTATCGACCAAAATAACCCAGTACCAAGTAGTATCGAAACGTCTCCAGTCAAATGATACCTGCATCTGATCCTTTCTGTACCCAGATTTGGAAAAAAATGACTTTTTGTATGGTTTTGCTGGCAGCCAATCACTGCAAGCCTTCTTCAATTTAAAGCGACGTGTGATTGGCCCACTACTGCAGCAGCTACAAACCATACAGTCTGAGCTGATAATACTTCATTGATCAGTTTTGTACAGTTATTTAATTAATATTTCAATAATTTAAACACTTTCAAAATGTATTTGTGTAAAAATCATTAGGATGGGGAGGAGTGGTGAATGCTTCCATTCACATGATGGGTATTGAATTAAGCAGAAAAGAAGGTATTGAATGAAGTACTCTATCGGAGTATCGGTATCACTTTAAGGGCACTGATATGGTACCGGTATGGTAACTTTTTAAACAATGCCAAGCCCTACTGAGAATAGACTTTCCAGTGAAGTAGGAAACATCTTGTGTCCAGCAGATAAACTTTTGAAATGAAAAATATTTACATATTCATAGATTTTTAGATTTTTCAATGAGGGAGAAACAGAAGATGTCATTTTAAATAGTTTAATGAGGTGATTTAACTTTTTTTTTGTAGACAAACCATATTAGACACAAATGAAAGCAACATATTTTTATTTATCTTAAAACATGTCTGAAGGGAATCTTTAAAAAATAAAGTAAAAGAAAAGCTCTTTGTTTTACTAGAAAAAGCCTTGAGTGAGGGCCAGAAGATTTGACATGTTTTGGCATCAAAATGGAAAAAAAAAAACCCTCACCAGCTTTTATCGAATTCAGCTCAAAATGATACATAAATGTGTTTCATTATTGTTTAAAGCCAAAGCCAAGAGAGGAAGATAACCCTGAAACAATGAGTCTATAAATGACACTTCATCCCCACATTGAGTGACTCACCATTCCCTCAAGAAACAACACACACACACACACACACACACACACACACAAATGAATGTAGAAGCACCTTCAGTTACATCAACACACTTGCTTTCTCGCTTCCTCTACACATAATTGCCACTCTGCAAGTCACATTTCAAACGTGAGTGTGTCTCTCAGAAGAGATAATGACGGTGCTCTGAGGTCTGTTGACTTCTTCCAGCACGTTATACAAGTTATATTTATACAGCAGGTTCACACTCACAGTAATATTATTCTAATGTTTACCCCGTAATGTCGCAAGTTAAATCTGTGTGGGTGTAATGATGGTGTTGTCTGGGATAACGATCACTGAAAATCAGTATTGATGACAGTTATTAAAGCTCGGTTTCAGATGGCTGCCTGCACTGTGTGTGTGTGTATGTGTGTGTGTATGTGTGTGTGTGTGTCTATAATCCACAGATTCATGAGCACATTTTTTATCTGTAAGATCATAGTCATGTCCAGTCATCAGGAACCAACATTAAACCAACGTCAGCCTCAGTCAGTGTTACAGTTCGCTTTCTTGCAGAAGTAAAAAAAAAAAAAAAAAAAAAATTAAAACACTTTCACTGATTTTGGATATTAAAGACGTTCTCATATTGTCTGTCAAATTATACAAGAACAACCAATCTGTTTAGTAATATTTCTGAAGATGTGTTATTGCTATTAGAAGGCAGTTGAACTGTCTGTGTATAAAATATAATCTTTAAATTTTTATAAACAAGAGGAATCCAGAAATAAGAGAGTATGACATTCAGTGGTAAAATTATGGGGAAAGTGACAAAGCAGACATTTTATAAATGTGATGCTTTCTTGACTTGTTACAGGAAGTTACTGGTTTTCTATCTTTTCAGTCTCTGGTGGAAACCTCGAGGAAGGAAAGATGCTGCTACAGTAGCAGGAGGAACCTCGCTGGTTTGTCCTCTTCATGAGGTGTGTGAACTTTTACACAAAGTGCTCTCTCTCTCTCTCTCTGTCATACACTCACACACACAGTCAAGAAAAGTAAAGCTGGATTTGTTGTCTTGTGTGGGTACTGATTATAAAAACTATATATAAAAAAATTCAGTGCAGACATTGAGCGTAGCGGCGCTCCCTCAACCAAGACTCCTCCCCCTCCTCCAGAGCACATGACCATTAATCAATAATGAAGCCAAAAGAAAACATGTAAAAACTAACTGAAATCCACACTGACTGATGGAATTACAACCCTTAAATCTTTTACTAAAGAAGCAAAACTACAGTAAGTAATTCTGGAGCTTTCAATAGTATCTAATGGCCTTAATTAGCGTATGATCTTCAGCGCTCATGGAGGCTGTGAAATGTGGTTGAAAGCTGTGAAAAAAGCGTATAAAATGGACCTAGAGTTTGATTATTTTATCAAACTGTTCCTAAAGTCAAGAATGAACTTTTACACTAAAAACTAAATGTCAGTTCAGTGACACTCAAATAACTGTACATGTTAACCACTTTAAGATATGCCTCTGCCACTTCTTTGATGTGGTTTAACTGGTTTTATGGGAGGAAACCAGTGGTGCAAATCATACACTGAACACCATGTTTCATAAAAGATGTACAACTGTACAGCTTCAGGAGATAGTAAAGATGCTGAAGCTTTAAATTGATATCTAAAAATCAAAGGAAGTTTTCAAGTAAAATTAATGTAACCGAGAGAAAGACTTTTAAAGATGGTAGAAGACTTACAGAAGAGTAACATGCATGGGTATAAAAAATGAAAGCAGGAGGAGTCAAGTGTAACAGAAAAATGAATATATATGGAAAGCAAAGAATATAAAGTGAAAAATGAAGTGAAATGCAATTCTACTAAAAGTAATAGATCCTGTGTATTGAATAGTAAAGATGAAAGAATTAGTTGATCAACAGAAAATTTAACAGCAACTACTTTGATAATCAATTAATCATTCAGGTAATTTTTCAAGAAAAAAAACCCACCAAAAATGTTCCATTTCCATCTTCATATTTGTAAGGATTTGCTTTTGCTTTTATCTCTCTCATGTGATAGTAAACTGAATATCTTTTGGTTTGAGACTTGTACAACACAAACAATTTAAATGTGTTACTTTGGGCTTTAGGAAACTGTGATGGGCATTTTTCAGTACTATCTGACATTTTTGTAGATCAAACAATTAAAGAGAGAAAAAAAGATTAATTGATAATGAAAATAATCACTAGTTGCAGCCCTATTGTGTAGTATGTATCAATTTTTTTCTGTGTATCTATAATATTATAATTACCAGCTTTGTACACGGTACATAATGTATTGTTATAATATAATCTATAAGTAAACAATAAAGATAAACTGTTGTTTACAATCATACATGCAAAACCATTGGATTTTATATGTAACTTCACATTTTATTCAAGTGCAAGGCCATGTGTGGGTACAATAAAGTACATGTCAGAAGTTCATAATTAAAAAAAAGAGATGACAAGAAAAGATGTGAGTGAAAATGGATCTGGAGAAACACCAGTATAACAAATAAGATAAAGAGAGAGGACAGTATGTCAGAGTATGTGCTGTGACAGCAGCATGCCTGCAGAGAAACAGTATTTGCACCATTAGGGAAAACAATATCATAATCTACAAGGAGTGTGCAGACAATACCTGATTGTGAGAACGGAGGAGACACAAACATTCCCAAAACACCTCATCACTGGTCCCTAAACACAACACACCTTTAACACAACACCTGACTGAAGCCACAAAAATGCTGGCTAGCTTGAAAGAAGATTCATTATTGTTGTTGATGAAGATAAATGTCTTTTACTTCTAACTTCAGGCTAAGGAGTTCAGCTACAACAACAGAAAATGGATCCTGGAAGAAACAAGCAGTGGTACATTTACACTAAAATCAATAAACCAGCAAAAAACAGATTCTTCACCTTCCAAACACTACTGCACTCTCAATCACACTGCACTAGTCCCTCCCGAAGCTATAAATAATAAACAATAATATAAATACATCCAGCCGCTGGCACGACCTATTAAAAGACGAGAAAATTGAAAAGCCTCAGTAGAAAAACATCCTGTATATTTGATATTGACTATCTGCTATTCAACACCAGTCTGGTTTGATTAGATTTCCTGTCCATAAAGAAGGTCAAGATTGGGGAGGGAGAGGCGAACCAGAAACGTAATGATACCCAGAATATTGATGGCTGTTGCTGAACCTGTACATGCAAAAAGACGTGTATATTTCAACATATACAATATATGATAATAAATATTAAAATAATACAATATTTGGAGCTGAAACAAGCAAAAATACCAAACATTTGCTGGCTCCAGCTTCTAAAACGTGAGGATTTGATGCTTTTCTTTCTCATATATGACAGTAAGTTAGTTGGACAAAACAGGCAATGTGAATATGCCTTTACACCTTTTTTAAAAACTGTTTTATGACACTTGAGAGACAAAACCATTAATCAATAAAATAATTGGCAGATTAATCAAATAATCGTTACTTGCAGCCCTAAAAATATTAAATGATACATTAAAAATCTGCAGTGAAAACACCCTAAAGGTTTAAAGGAGGGTTAAATACAAAATGATTATGATTAAAAGCCAGTAGACTCAAAAACAAAGTGCAGATAATTTTGCAGTACTTTATCTGAAGGAATTCAGTAAATAGCACACTTGTGACCTTGTCCTTTACTAAAGCGTTTAGATCAGTGTATCTTACTGACTTCTTGTCCATGTTTGCTTAAAAATTGAGAATAAAAGGCAACTTTTATCTCTTTAATCTCTTCACATAATAAAGGTGTTCATAGTTTAAAAACTTAACAAAGAAGACTGAATTTACGCTGATGTGCTAAAAGCAGGAAATGTGTCCAGTCAGCCTTTCAAAAGGTGTTTAACGAGAGCTGGTCAACAGTGTTTGTACTCACACTAACAAAGTAGGTTGAGAATCAATAATTTATGGATTCGAGCTCAGACCTGCACACGCTGTAAGAACATTTATGGAGGCTTTAATCTATTTATCAGCCACTCCATATATACAGTATGCTGTACAAAAGCTCAGCTGTGATTAACGCTTCCAAAAACTGTCAGCACCACCTTGAATTTTGCTAACAAGCTTGGATAAGAAAAAGCTTATCCATAAACCTACATTAAGAGATTTTTTTTAAGGAAAAACACCCAAGAAAGAAAAATGAAAAGAATTTTCTGTCTGTCCTTGACAATATATATTAGACATGAAGAATCTGAAAAAGCTCATTTAGGTGAGTTTTATGTAGACTAGACACCCAAAATTTTAAGATGGGGACAAAGACAAAAAAAAAATCACACATCTTATCAACTGAATCAACATTTTCCTGGATTGTCTTCAACTCTCTTCTTTATCTGTTTTCTTGCAAAAATCACACAATCATCTGCAAACACACACACGGCTGCAATGACACACACCTACATGAATGGTCCACCGCCATCTCCTAATTAAAAAAGATATTTGTCATTTGCATTTCATTCAAGATGTCTAATCCACTGCTCAGTCTGTGAGTTATTGACGTCATATTAAGTCTGTACTGTAGAAAAATAACTTTGTTTACCAACAAGCCTCTGGCACTTTCTACAAGTCATGAAGGTAATGAAGAGGCTTGTTTACACAAAGCACCAACGTATTTAAATACTCATTAGTCAACTGCACGGTGAACAACAACATTAGGGCAATTATAAGAAGAGTTTAGTCATAATTCATATTTATATAAGAGTCTAGTATATTTAGTTAATTATATAAACTAAAACAGGTTTAATATACTGTATCTGCCTCCTCACATGATCATCCCTGCACATTTTTGAGTATTTTTTTAGTGTAAAGCAATATAAAGGAAAGGGCAGTGGTGACTCTTAAGCTGTGGATGAATGTGAAAATGGTTTATCAGCATTAAAATCCCCACAAGAAATCAACTTTGATATTAAGAGGACAGAAGAGTCATGACTCTCTGACCTGTCACATGGTACATTTGGTGGTCTGGTCCAGCACATGCAGCACGTTTCACAGATTACAGCTGCAGTGCTCTGATTCTGAGTCACACACAGCTCCAATATGATGCAAAGTCACTGTGCTCTGATTAATCTGAGTATAATCCCTGACAAGCCATCCAGTCTCAGCTCTGCAGTTGGTGGGAGGAAGCTGTGTGCGCACATGGCGAGTGAGTTAACTGTGTGTCACATAACATTGCTTTTTTTTTTTTTTAAATACTGGGGAAACGTCTCACATACTGTCCGCCCAAAACTCTGCTGGACTCACTCTACCAGCAGACATGTAAATACAGTAAAAGCACAGACTGTTCCCTCCCAACCCTCATTACTGCTCCTTCATGAGCCAAATTAGGCATTAGATTGAGGACATGATGCTATACAGCTGTCTGAAAGCACAGCCCCCCCCCCCACTCCTCTTTTGTTCCTAACATCCTCCTCTTCTCTCCACTTACTCCATCACTTCCTCTTCTCATCGCTTCCTGCTCTCTGTTAGACTTTACAGCTTCTCTCTATCATCTTTTCTCCTGCCATCCTCCTTTCGGTTCTACGCTTTTCCTGTCCAGATATCTTCTTGCCTTAATTTTCAGTAAAGGAATAAAATTAATCTGCTATAATATACAAGTTATGCTGTTTCATTATACAGTATTTTGTGTGTTGTTGTCGGTTAGTCCAACAAGTACGGGATAGATTGCCATTATATTTTGTACAGATATTCATGTTCCCCAGAGGGTGAAGGCTACGAAATTTGGTGATTCCCTGACTTTTCACATAGCACCATCATCAGGTCAAAAATTCAATTTATGCACTACTTTTTTTTTTTTTTTTTACAACAAAATACTCCCACAATTAATATCATTCCAATCAGCCCCAACTGTACTTTGTGTTTAGTGCTACTTGGCAAACACTGATGATGTTTAAACTGTGTACAAAAATAATACATACATGTCTAAATTGTCTTATTTGGTCTTATTTTTCTCCACTCCTCACTGTTTTTTCCTGTGTTCTTGTAATGTAATTATTTTAGCATTTTTACTGTTTAATCTGTTGGTTTTACTGTTAAGCACTTTGTAACTCTGCTTAGAAAAGTACTCTATAAATAAGGTTGTTATTATTATTAAATAGTCAGAAAAAATAAAGATTGGATTCCTTACATCTTTCTAGCCAACACAAACTGTAATATCATGAAAATCTCACAAATTACTTAACATGACGACATCCCTGCTGACACCATCCTCACATAAATAAACTACGTAATATTGCCGCAAACTCTCATAACACTTTCATATTCTCAACACACAGCAGGAGGCTGACACCACCCTCTGGCTAATTATTACATTATTACTGCTGCCAGAAACAAATTTTGGACCTCTATTTGTATCTAACAGTTTGGTTTGCGCTGCTAGCGTGGCTGTAGACTTTTTTTAGTGCTATATTCTATAATTAAATTATAGAATATAGAATTCTATAATTAAATTATAGAATATAGCAAAATGTTACATTTCTGTCTCAAACATTGATGAAAAACACAAGTGGCTTATATGACCTCATGATTCATGATGTCTGCTCGGACAATGACCTTTAACTCTGAGAAACTGCTCCACACATCACAGATAATACCTTTGGCAAGGTCTCTGGGGCTCTAAACACATCCATAACTGTAAATGATGTTGCATTGCCCTTCATTATATTCACACTGTGTTGGCAGCTATAACAAAAGCCAATAACCAACATGCTGAATGGGTTTTGGGGAAAGTGAACTGCAGGCTCTGGGTAATAGATTTACGTAATAATGATGTGACCCAAATGTCCCTGAAGTAGAGGTATATGTGTGTTTATGAATGTGGTTTAATTTATTCTTATCAATGTTTCCGTGTATAAAAGTAAATTGCTTTACACTCCATAAGAATGGCAACACATTAACAGTGGAATCAACATACAATGAAAAACCCAATGGTATTGTTTTGTTGGGTAATATAATTGAACTCTATTGTGAGTCATGTTAATGGCCAATATCTTTAAACGCATATGTTTTGGAAAACAAAAGGACCAATGCTAATTTTCACTTTTTAATTAGGCAAACCTTTACCTAATGCTTAATAACAGGTCCTGAGAAATTCCCTTTTCAAGCTCCATGCTATCGGTTGTCTCTCCTGCAGTGGTTGATGCCCAGAATATGTAATATACCAGTCGTGAATAAAACATCAACCATGGCCTGAATACTGATGCTGGGAGGATGGGAAAGGGGGGAGAGGAAAAAAACAAGGGAAAGGAGGAGGAGAAACTGCGGACAGTGATGAACAGCAGCTCGCTTTCTACAGACAAACCAAAAACCTCAAGTGAGCGTCACTGTCAAAATAAGAAGGCGTGAATCTGCAGAATATCACCCACCAGTGTTTTCTTCACCCAGCACATCCTTCTTTTTTGACAGATTTTGAAACTGGCTTCTTTTTTTTCTCCACATATTCATTCACATTTCTTTTGGATGAGGATGTTTAATGAGTTTATCTCACCAGTGCTCTTATTTAAAATGTGCCGACAGCATCTAACCACAGGACGAGCTAAAAATAGATCTGGTACAGGTAGAGTTCGTCTGTCATTAACCTCTAGAACAAAGCTGATGTCAGAACACTGAACAACTCCACAGTCCACTTTTCAACCCTCCGGCTACTGCATGCACATTCATGTCAAAAGTGGTATCGCTGACAGTTTATTAAAAGTTTCTGCTTTGTTCCCCTCCCTCTACTTAATAATTTTAGTAAATCTATGGGACTTAGTGAGATATATTGGTATTTACAGGTAGGGTAGTAGCAGCTCTGGAGCTTCTGTTTATCACATGCTCAAGTGTCAATAGACAAAAAGTCACTGTTGTAATGGTCTCTAAAGGATTAATGTGATGTCAGGGGAGTGAATGAGAACATTTGCTGGAGGAGAAATGATAGAGGTGACATTTCGCACGTACACTAGTCAAAAAACTGTCACTGCTGCTTTAATATATAGCAAAACCTGTCTGAGAACCAGTGAAAGATTTTATTGTTTGAAAGATAAACTGTTTGCACCCGTCAGACAGCAGACCAGAATTTATGTCTGTTTAGCAAGCCCAGGGAAAAGGTCTCCTGGTAAATAAAAACTTTGTTTTAAAGCTGGAAGGCAAATGACAAGTGCATGTTGTAAGGAAAGGAAAGAGATCAAGATAAAAAGATGGGAGGTAGATTGCTGCGGGTACTGTACTGCTGGACTCGATCCAGTGCAGCACCACTTTTGCTGCAATGCTGAACCGCACTTGGCAAAAACTGGATATACTAAATGGGATGGGACAAATGCGTTCAACTCTTAGGAGACTGTTACAACAAGGAGATTTTGTCCTCTGACTCATGAGCCAATGACAGACATGAAAACAACACATCTACAGCTGATACTCAGCCCAGTGTCCTGCAGAATTACGTCCATATTGGATGTCTCTGCACTTTGCAATTTACAGCCAACGCCAACATTCAGTGCCAATGCAGGAAGTAGGCGGAAAGAAGAGTAAGTAAGAGAGAAAATGAGATGGTCAGGGAGATGGATCGGTATGTAACACATGTGACTTTTGTGCAAGAGACTTAAGTCCCATCACAGATCTGCAGTAAAAGTTTTCCTTTTTTAATTAATAAATGTAACCACAATTTTTCCCTAACCTGAACCATTTGCATGGCCGTATTTATAGGGGCAGAAATTAGTTGATGGGCCCCCAGTAAGCCCTGGGTTCTTCCACCATCAATGTCAACAATGTTTAATACTACCTGGCCCAAGGTTTGCAATGGGTTCATTTGATTAAACATGGAACCAGAAAACCAAAATAATGAATGTCTTGAAACTCTATTTTGACAGCGGCCCTCTTCATGAGTGTCTCAGTATTAGAAAAATAAAGAAGAACCCACTTTAAGGCCCTTATTTTGTCAGTTTATATTCTGCTTTAATAGTACATATGAAAAAACAGATGATCAATAATATGTAAATGAACACAAACTAATTAACACACAGTAAACCTGGAGCGTTTGGACTGCAGGGCAGCTGCCCGCTCTGACCAGTTAGTAATCCAGCTTGTTTATTTGCCACAACAACCGTCTTTCATAACCTCAATCACACTTAAGTTACTGCAGTTTAAATAAAAGGTTGTCATTGAACATTTGCTGAGTCGTCCAGTATTGATGCTCTTGACTTGTGATACAACAACCACAGTTACATACTCTCGCTACTACTGCTTGTATCGTGTGACTGAGATGACTGAGACTCTTCATAGAAATCATCCAATAATATTTTATTAAACAAGATGGCGCTCATTTCTCAGAACTGCTAAGTAAAAATTGGCAAACTGTAGTGACAAAATTCAAATTTCTCCTGCAAGAATCCCTGCAGATCTGCTGTTCTCCACACTCTCTCCTGTTTGACTTGGCAGACTCCCTCCTCCTTCTCTCGCTCTGTTCAGTATATCTTGGCTGAATTCTCCTTCTCTCTCTCTGCCACTCCCTACCTGCTCAAGGGTGCTTTCTACTTTATCTCCCTCTCTTTCCTCTTTCTTGTCTTCTCTTATCTCTCTTTCCTTGCTTCACTCTTTTTGTCCCTCCCGCCCCATCTGTTATCTCCCAGCTGGATCTGTTTTACGCTGCACTGCAGTAGGCCTAGCGAGGATCCAGGCTGGATGAGTCACCCACTCACAATCTGCTGCCCTAAAGCCCTGCAGGCATCAGCCACATCCAAGGACCCCACTGCTGTGCACAGGCACGCACGGATGTACATCTATGCACACTTGCACATTTCATTCTCTTTTCTAAGGAAAGCACAAATGCTGGAGATGCCTTTTAATGTATGTGCACATACATTAAAGTTAATGGACCAAGAAAAGACCTCCACAATACTTAATCATTTGCCTTTAAGCTACAAACTAAAATGAGATGGTTTCCGACTGACAAATCAAAATGCTACACACAATACAACGATGGTTAAAACAAGCAAAGTACTGATATTAGTATTCACAACACACACTGGGAAACCTCTGGTCAGACCAAGACTGAATACATAATAAAGGATTACTGCTTCATCACTCTCTGTAAGAAATATACCCTGTTCAAATTTGATAGCTGCTTGCTGATTTTAAAATACCAAAAAGGACAGATGTGCAATCCAGCAGTCACATGGGTACACATGTGTAGCTATCTACACAGATCATTTTGTTCCCATATAGAACACAGGTGATATAACACTTCGTGCTGCTTGCACAGCTGCTCTTCAAAGGTGTACTGGCTGTGTTTTACAGCTTTTCTCAGTGACGTGTTACACCTGAAGAGAAATTTCAAAAAGATAATGGCTGACATTGTCACAGTACCCAAGTTCACCCTGTGATATTTCTTTCCAATCTCCACAGCTGTCACAAACTTAAAGGGTAAAGCTGGTGATTTTCTTCATTTTTCTTACTGTCAACAAATTTCATGTGCAGAGGCAAACAAACAATGAACTCATCCTACTCACAAGTATTGTATGTCTATCCAAAGCCTGATATATCTTATTCCTCTGTGACGTAGACCTCCATTGTTGTTCAAAAACTATTAAAAACACGTCAACGATCCACAATGCTGCTGTAACATGTTCCTTCACTATGAAGACAATAGTTACAGATGTTTGTTTAGAAATGGCTCCAAAGACTAATAACAGCGATCACGTTTTCAGTCTCAGCTGCTAGTATTTAAAAAGTAGCACCGCTTGTTTACAAGTTGTGCTGTCTGTAAATTAGCATCTTTTTTAAAAACTCAAACAGTGAGTGTCTTATAAATAAACTCATTACATGGTGTTTACACAAATCTGTTGCTACTGAAGATATACTGAATCAATTGTGCTGCCATCCTAAATCTATCACTGTGATTAGATGTCATAATTAATATCTTAATATTATTTCAATATTATATTATAGTTAATTCACTGTTTATATCCATATGGTGTCGATCTGCAGACAAGATTATTGGTCACTCAGTAGTGCAGGGCTGCAACTAACGATTTTTTTCATTATAGATGAATCTGTCAGTGATTTCCTCAATTAATCAATTAGTCGTTTGGTCAATAAAATGTCCAAAAATGGTGAAAAATATGGACTACTGTTTTCCTACACCCAAGGTGACATCCTCAAATGTCTTCTTTTGTCCCAACCAACAGTCCATTCCCCAAAAATATAATTGTTGCAGCTCTATAATAGTGTGTTTAGCACACAATATTTACTTTAAAAATAGCTTCTTATCTTATGAAAATCTTGTATGGTATAGTACCAACAAAAATGGACTAATATGAACCTGTTCAGAGATGCAGCTGTGGGACTTGAGATGTACCATAAATCTTACAGAAAAAAGGATCTAGAGTCTGTCATATCTATGATTTTATCATGTAAAGGTGCTAAATTTACAAACATGACATAAAAAGGAAAAGTCAGAGGCTTTAGTCAGTAGATTCATCCATGACATGCAGAGAGGAAGCCAAACTTGTGAGGAAATTCGTCAGCCTCCTCCTGACATTGACAAGAGGCAAAACAACCATTTTATCTGGAAAAGCTGCCAGACTAAAACCCCCCAACAACTCTTCTTTTTTTGTTTTCTTCTCGTACTCACTCTGGCATCTGGCACACTTTCTCTGGCTTCAACTTATCTCTCTCTCCTGCAGTACTATTTAATGATCACATTTTTGTCTCCCTCCTGGCAGCACGAGCTCATTCCATTGAGATAAAGTATGCTCTCCGCAGCCTTAAGATAAATATAAAAAACTGGTATTTTAACAAGGGTTTGATTCAAATATAACGACAAGCAGAACTGCAGTTGAGTCTTTTTCCCAAAACATTAGTTTTAAAAGAAGAACATTAGCAGATTCACATGCATGCTCACAAAATCAACTGAAAACCAGGACACACATACATGACTCTCTCCATGGGAACAGAGCCATCATGAATGTAGCATCTGCTCAAAGCATGACTCATTTGACTCTGAGGTGAAGATGACTTGTGACGTCATAAAAGCAATCCTCACCTTCAAAAATATTACAGACAGAGAGACAGTTTGTTAGCTTAAAGTAATGAGGAGGAATATAACGTGTTTTTTTTTATAGCAATATATATGATGTTTTTCTTAAATACAGTGAATGCAGAACTACTATATATCACTTTATGACATAGTGATAGGATTTCCAAGTAAATAAATAAATAAAATTTTAAAAAGCTGTTTCTGGTGGACCTGCTGAGTTTACCCTTCATGCTCTGTGCTTCCCTTCTTTTTAAAATGGGCCCCGTTATTAATGCACCACTCTGAGCCCCGATGTCCTTGGGTGAGAGAGAGAGAGAGAGAGAGACAGAGAGAAAGAGAGAGAGAGAGAGAGCTGTCCTCTGTCAGAGAGAAAGTGTGATTGTGGTGGTGTGAAATAAATTACTCAGTGATGGATGTGAGAAGGTAAAACTGAGGCTGTTTGAGGATGTGTGTATGTGTGTGTGTGTGTTTGCATCCCATTAAATCCCTCCCTCACTCCATGGCATTCTGCCTTTTATGAGCCGCTTCTCTCAGCACACTCCATAAAGTCTATAATGAAGAAATGCTGCAAGACTCCATGCAGAAGAATGAGGATTTTTATCTCTTGCAAGCTGTACACTTACTTCAGACAAAGCTGCACAGCTAATTAGCAATTAGTGACGCACGGGGCTATAAGGTCAATGCAACATTTCAGGATATGCAATCTGTTCCAATCTACATATAAACCAGTTTGATGTTATCATGCCATCATTTATTCATGGAAATGTTTTATCTTGAGATTTTATGACATCATAGATATGTAGACTAAGAAGCCCTGTTCTCTGTTGTCCTTATTATGTGTGGACGATATGACAAAATATAACAAGATAATATAAACTTGTCAACCTTCAGAGAATTTGCTATATGTCTTATACCTAGCTATTCCTTTCATATCTGTGTTTATATTAGACTACTGACAACAACGGTTTGATATGATTTTTGCATCAATGTGATTAAGTGCCTAAATCTTCTGTGTATTTAATTTGCTTGATTAGCTTAAAAAAACATTAATCTCTGGTTATTCGATCCATTAACTTCCTATCTTTTTCCAGAAAATCTACAATATTGTGATATATATTGATATCACTATATAAAATTACATATAGGCTACCTTGTTGGAGGTTTTGTCCATATCACTCACTCCTATGATGGCGCCCTTAGATATGACAATAAGAAGAGAGCCAACGACTATTATACATTTTGTGTAAAATTAACACCAACTATGCAGATATCTATTCTGCCAAATTCCTATCCGATTCTTTTAAATCTCTCATGCTATCTCTTAATCTCTTGACCCCCCTCTCCTTGTGTTGGAGTGGGGGTCCTGCTAATGTCTGGTCGGAGGATGTGTGTGTGTGTGTGTGTGAGTAGACAGATTGCTGGGTTGCTGCCTATGTGAGTCTGGGCCTGGATTACAGGGATGTGGCACAGGAACAGAGGGTTGAGGGGAGCCTTCTGCCACTGGGAGTCTGGGGAAGAAGACAGGGTCTGTATATGTGTGTGTGTGTGTGTGTGTTGAGGAGCGGGTGGGGGGGTGAAGCTGAGGAACAGACGGCGGGAGACCACAGAGACAGCTAACTTTGAGCCTAGAGCTGATGGAATCTCACAGGGAATAAAATTGTGTATTGAAAATGGTGTAGTGTGAGATCTACTAATTCAGATGTATTCACTATGTACACACTCAACCACACCTCTTTACAGATATAAATGCTCATATGCGCCCCCACCTCACACACACACACAGATACATTTGAGGCTGTAAAGAAACATCTGCAGGGTGAGAGAGGGCTCTGCTAATGGGTGACAATAGACTCATCACACAGAATTAAGACAATCTGTGCGGCCGTCTAAATGCCCCATGTGGGCTGCTGTCTACAGCTCTTCCAATCTGACAAAACGAGCTCCTGATTAAAACTGAGAAGTGTGTTAACAGCAAACCATGAGCTTTAACAATTATTATTTTTTCTTTTTATTAATCAACTCTTCCAGGTATGTTTTACAGTTTTTATTTACGGTTTTATTTTTGATCCCTAAGTGCTGCTCTTAAAGATTACGCAACATTCCCGAGTCTGGCTCAAATCGTCTACGTAAGCCTCTTGAATGTCAGTGTGACATTAACATCTATACAAATGACTAATAACTGCTTTAAATGACCTAAAAATACAATACTGCCTCTGCGCTGTAGCACCATATTGAAACCCAGCTGTTAATTGTGTAAATTAACTCCTGCCATCAGAAACTGCTACCTTATTCACAGTTATTCGGATCCAACATGCAATTAAGAGTTTGAACATTGACCTTCAACAGACATGCCGTTATTAGTGTCACAATTAAGTCATTATAATTATTCTCTCCCACCTCACTGATAATTGCTCATAAGGATGAGGAATGGTGCGAACTGGGAGCTGTAACAAAGCCCATATGGAGGCTGGGTGAACTGGAGAACAAGGAGGAGAGTGGTGTGTGTGTGTGTGTGTGTGTGTGTGTGTGTGAGTCAGCCACGCTCCAGGTTTCCTACTGTGAGGGGCCTCAAGCTGGCTGTCAGTGTCACTGTGACTCACCCCTAAGACCCTCAACCCCCCCACCCCCCAGGAGCTCTTAAGATAACACCGGAAATAAAGCTACTCAAAGGCCCTGGAGTTAGTGGCAGGCTGCAGGGACAGATCGGTCCATGGCTTTTTCCATCAAGGTCCCATTCTGGAGCACTGGTGACCAATAGCCACCAATCTGATGGGCTCCAAAGTTAATGATGGTTAAAATCTCAATCTGAGCTTCTGGATACTAAAATGGGTGGTATAGTATGAGCCTCTGGGTAACCTTGAACAGCACTGGACCAGCATCTAATAATAACAGATAATTTGGCATTAGATGGGGATGGTGTAATTAAAAGCATCACTGGTATCCCACAACAGCCTTTAAGTGCGTTTAGAGGGCGCCGGGGTCATGGCGTGCCGCTGCTGATAGGAACGGATTTCCGCCAAGGCGCACTTAACGATTGCATAACACAGTGCCCGTCGGAGTTCCCACCGTGGTTGGCTGAAAGAAACACAGATTTAAAACCGTCTTTCGTTTAAGGCTACAACTTGCGCATTACATGTGTGAGCGGCTGCCATGAGCTGCAGCTCTGATGGTTTTCTGTGCGTGTTGACGGTGCGGAATGTCATCTGAAGGGTACCGAGAGGAACTGACGTGCCCGACATCACTATCATCACATTGTCGTGCCATCTGCCTCCAAGACGGCCACACAGAGAAATGACATTGAATAATTATCGTGTCTTTTCCCGTCATGCGTCAAATAACCCATAATAAATCTAAACGGAGGATTCAGGGTAAAACATGAGTAATAAATTACTCCTTTGGTGCAATGCTGCACCACGCCAGTCTATTCACTGGAGTGCATTTCAGCACCAGGACAGCGATGGGTAACTGATGTATGGATGGAGCACAACTACAGTAGCTCACTACTACACGGGAGTGCAGCATGAAAGGTCCATTAAGCACCAAAACGACTAAAGGCGAATCTCTACAGTCCAAACGCATCCCCACTCCTCTCCAATGAAGTGACACCTCAGTGTGAATATCTGGTGTACAAGACGTCGCGGTCCTCTTACCTGAGTGGCTTTGTGGAATTGCTTCTTCAGCCCCGCTACAGACATGGTTGCTACACGGTGGTTCTAGCTGGGAATATAAACTGATGCTGCAGTTACGTGTAGGGAAAAATCTCGTTCCTAATTGTATTTGGTGAGCTTGCAGCAGCGGCTAACCCCCGTCTACGCTGGTCTTCACCAGAGGGATCTCCTGTGAGAAAGGGGCTGACTAAAGCCTCGATCGGGTTATTGGATGTCAAACCCACATGTCTAAAACGGCGCTGACGTCAGAGCTAGCTCCATTTAAAGCGGCCGGCTCCTCACCGGGAATGGACTCCAATCTCTAAAGCAGGCGGAGGAAATTTCTAATTTAAGATCGTTTAGTAGAAGGATGAGGACGTACGAGGATAACAAACTGACACATAATTACTCTTCAATTAAAGTGAGCTTTAATCTGACATTAAGATGGAGTGATACCGAGAAGAAGTAAAACATTTCGTAACCCTAAGTAGATCAAGTTTGTGGGTAGAGACTTAAATGCTAGTTGTCCTTTAGAGTGATGGTGGTAATAGTTGCCTTAACCCTAGATTATATCTATGGGCTACACTTTTCTATTACATTAGAGAGAAGGAGAGAGAAAAAGACACACTAGAGTACACATACATGTCGATGCTTGCCCCCTTAATGAGACTCGTGACTTGTAAAGACAAACTGCAAAGTTTCAGTAGCGCCGCTACACCTCCAGCACCCTGGACAGCGCCCATGAGCAGAGACAATCACGATTCAACTCCTATTCTTCTCTATTCAGTGTAACAGCATAATAGAAATGACAGATTCATCACTAGACGAACACACCGCGGGTCAGATGCAAAAATGTTGATTTACACGATGAAAAAGATCACACAGAAACCGGTGCCATGAAAATGTGCATCCACCGCCAGAAACCAATACTGGAGAGCTGAGCGTGACAGACTAGCAGTTGGCAAAGGCGAGTATAACATCCCCTCAAAGTGAATAATAATAACATCTATACACGCATAATTACACTGTGGCTAATATCTAGGGCTGCAACTAACCATTAATTTCACAATCGTTTAATCTGCAGGTTATTTTCTCAATTAGTCGATCAATCATTTGTTCTATAAAACATCAGAACGCAGTCTATGTCCATCACAATATCCTAGAGGACAAGGTGACGTGTTCAAATGTCTTATTTTGTCAGACATGCAGTCCAAACCCCCCAAATACTCAATTAACTATAGTTTAAGACCAAGAAAGGCAGCAAAATTATATCATTTGAGAACCTAGAACCATCAAATGTTCGCATTTTTGCTGAAAAAATAACTTAAACAATTGTTAATAATCAAAATAGTTGCCAAACAATTTTCTTTCGACCAACTAATCGATTAATTGACTAATCGCTAATAGCTGCATTTTAAAATCGTGTTAACTTGTCAGGAATTGTCAACTTTCCACACGTCAACTCATGAACTTGACCTACTGGTGTCATCAGTCATTTCATGGAGCCTACTGCGCGTGATGGATGTGCGTAATGATGACTCAAAAAGCTTCCATGGCACCTTGATCGGACGCTGTGTCAAGACTCCTAGTTTATGTCCACACAAAATTACACAGGAGTGACATCATTGATACATAAAGGACTTTAAAATGGCCATATATTGATCATAATAGAAATGTTTCCTGTAACAACACACTGTATAGACGGGGTTCTGTAAATATTGCAAAATGTGCAGTTTTCTTCCCTTGTGCACACACACACTGTTATTCTTGCTCTGACACCTGCTCAATGCGGACATCACGACATTTTTTGGCTGAGAAGATTAAAACGACTGCACGAATCTGCAGGAGTACTGCGAGTTTTATCACTGAATCTGAAGCTAATAAGTCACCTGCACACATTTGTCAGCTCAGCGGCAGCCCCTCGACGCCAGATGGCTGGGGTCGACTATGGCAGGACTACTTGGACAGACAGAGACTCGTCCCATATGGCCATTATTACAGGACTGGAATAAGACTCGGAGTGAAGATCACCACATAGGCTATCAAACCCTATATGTGCCCATAACGGCGTCTGTGATTGTCCAAATGAAACAAATTAACGCTGTATTTTCCAGGAAGCCTCCATGTAGGAAATGAACTCTGTACTTACGACTAAAGCGCATTAAAATTCCTTTTTTAAAAAAACTGTTTTTCCAAATATATTATTCATATCTAAATAATAAAAGCTTCTAAGTACAGCCAATTTCTTTTGGTCTCGAGAAGTGAGTACTGGGTGATGAAATGCAAACAGTGAGTGATCATAATGTGAATATTGTGTGCAATAAAGTGTACAGTTGTCTGTTGTAGGAGGTGCATATCTGACCATCAGACTACAGACTGAGTGTAAGGAATACAAATGCGCACTTATCAAATGCATCAATAAAATAACATAAATAAACTTCACTCCAAAGAAATAATGTGCCTCAAACCAGCTAACAATACACATCTGTAACTATATCTGTTGACATTTCTTCATGTAAACCCGAAAATGTAAATAACTAAGTAATTCTGCATCACTGTGTGTGTCCCTGCATCTGCATATCCATTAGAAACAGCTAATATACTTCACACACATGCACATCATCTTTGTACTACTATTCATCTATTAAACGATGGACATCTTGAATGCATGCTGTTAATTCGTTCCTGTTTAAAATACAAACTCCATCACTGTCATCACTACGATTTGATTGATGCATGTTATTATGCTTTTATTCTATTTTTATGTGCGTGTTATTTCTTATTCTCTTCCCTTGTAATGACCAAATTCCATCACAGCAGATCGTTTACGGCAGTGCTGTTTGAAAATGAGGAGAAACATTTGTTATGTTAGTGGCGCCATCATGTGGAAAATATCTGAACATACATCCAAAAACAAGGAAGGCGGAAGAGAGCTTAGACCAGTGGTTCTCAAACGTTTTCACATTAAGGACCCCTAAACTAACACAAAGTAGACCACGGACCCCCATTTTATGAGATTTTGTCACAGGGTCCCCCATATGATAAGATTTTCGCTTTTAGATGTTTTACTACAGAAACTGTATGAAACCCATGACCAAAACAGTCACACATTCTGTCATTGTGTTACTTATGGATGAAATTATTGTGAAAATAAATTATTCCCCTTTTTGCTGGGGACACCCTGGAGTCCCCTCTAAGACCTCACTTTGAGAACCACTGGCTTAGACAATCTGTATAATCTATGGAAATAAAATTAGGACCTTTTAAATTAACAAATTCACATCATCAGCTCACCCTGAAGGCATACCACACTGGATGTTTCTATCACAAGAACAAAGCATTTTAAAAGTGTTGCAGTATATGTTGAGAATGATTATCTGTTGTTGTGCGTCATTCAGGTCTACACACTGAGTGATTTGTCCAAAGCTGAGTTCATTTATTACAAACTATGATGATTTGCTTCCACCTAGTGGTAAAAAATGATGCAGCAATGATAATGCATGTGTGAAATAGAGTGAAAATGCTACTGTATGCAACAAATATAACTAAAGTAAGCTGTATTACTCCATCAGATTAGACCAGCTACACAGTGAAGGCAAAATACATAAAAAGGTTGAACAGATATGTAACAAGACCTTGAACACCAAACAGTTATTTTGTCTGAGTGTCTCTTATTGGCAAACACAGAAAGTAAGAGTGATACATCAAAGTGGCTGTCAGTGACCTGAGTACAGTTCTTCGCTCAGTTTTCCTGCTCACTGGCCTCCGCGGGCGGCTCTGATAAAGTGCTTGGTTCCACGGCTCAGTGATCGGTATGTGCGTGTGTGGCCTGAGGAAAGTGTCCATTTGTCTTAGCTCATGAGACAATAAATCTCACCTGGGCTGAACAGACAGATGGAGGCTGAGCTGAAGTGAAATATGAAATTGTTGCCATTAACTTTATTACACTGACCACTGGTCTCATTTTTGTCATCAGCAGACTGAAAGCTGGAATAGCAGAAGTTTTTGGTTCACACATTAGAAACTTGTTTATGTTTTTGTACAGAGCAGATTGTTGTTTTTTTTTTAATGTGTACGACAGTCATGATTCTATGTAAATGGCCTCTGCAGGTTCTACTCTACACTCTACTACTATTGTTTTTAGTTATGGATACCTTTTAAAATCAATAATTCAAAAGTTTTTCTGTTTAATGTGTTTAGTGTTCAACTGAGATAGACAGATATTCCTCAGCTCATTAATGAACATCATGAAAATATCTTTCAATATGATTTTTTATTTCCCCTCAAATGGGAACAAGCCCCAGGGATACCTGAACTCTGCTATTTGGGACAGTCACTCACTCCTAACCATAGGGGCACCGTTTTCCACCTCAGACTGAAAGTTGCTGAGTCTCAATTAAACTTGGAGGTCACCAAACTGGATACTCTTTTCTCCTCTGTGTTGATTTAAATCCCAAACAATTTGTGACAAGGTACAATTTCATGGAAGGCCAACACCATCAAGAACATTCTTAAATGTTTGCAATGAATACAGACGTAGCTCTTACTCAAATTATTCAAGGACAGGATGACTTGTAGCGATGGTCCTGGCACCCTATTTTCCCACAGTACATCTATCCCAGGGACACAGTCATAGGTCTTCTCTAACTTTACAAAACATTTATAGACTGGATGGGTAAACTCCCCTCTTTTATCTCTGTACAAACTAAAAGACTTAGTCCACTTTTCCAATGACTATAGCTGAATCTGTATTGCAATTGGCCGGATCATCCTTCCAGCACCCTGTTATAATCTTTCCTGGGGAGGCTGAGCAGTATGATATCCTGATGATTGGACCACACCGTCCACTCCCATTTAAAAAAAAAGTGACCACCTCCCCCGTCAGCTAATCCATACACCCTTCTCCTAACCTTTACACATTAGTAAGGCAACCAAGACAGCCCAACAATATCCACAGCTTTCAACATCTCAAGGTGAAATCTCATGCACGCCTGGCACCTTGCCACTGCAGAGGGTTTGACTACATTATTGACTTGACCTATGCCAGAGAAACGGGCAAGGTTTTGCCTGAGTCTCCCAACTCTGCCTCCTCCACAGAGGGTGTGTCGGCAGTCTGAGAAAGGTCTAGCCTCCCCTCGTCTGATGGTTTGCCAAAACCTCTTCAGGGCCAAACAAAAGTTGTAAGTTCAAACCCTCACCTATGATCATGAGCTCTGAGGAGCGACCAAAAGAATAAGATCACAGGTTCAAGTGGCCTTTGCAAGGTGTCTATGCTATCCCCTAGGGATAGAGTGAGGTCAGGGGCTCAGACATCTACACAGAGCTTGGAGTAGATCTGCTGCTCCTTCACATTGAAAGGTACTAATTGAGGTGGTTCAGGCATCTGATCAGTACGCCTCCCTGTCGAGGTTTTACCGGGCACGTCCAGCTGAGTGGATACCGCATGACAAACCTAGAATATTAGGCCTGGGAATGCTATGGGACCATCATTTTCAGTGTAATGAACTATTCGTTTTAATTTTAACCTAAATTCAATCAGTGGAGTTTTGCTAAGAACAATGGTGTCTTTTACTGGTGAGGATCAACCTGCTCCACATTCAATAAGTTACCGAAAGACGAAACACGTTGTGAATCACATTTTGCTGCTTGTTTCTATTATCCTTTAAAGCAACAACCCACTTGAAACTGACTTAACTTTTTTATATTAATCTTTAAAACAAATGGTCATTTTTATATTGAATCATAAATAAAGCTCTGACTTACTTTCATTTACAGTAAGAAAGCTGTTGTATCTTTGAGTAAAATGTGTGTGTAAGTGCAGACATGATTAGCTGTGACAGCAGATCAGGGGACATTTGTCACCCATATGCCTATCATGTCATGAGAGACAAACAACTAAAACATACCAGGCGGTGGTCAGGTGTTTGTGTTTCGAAAGGCTTACCAATCCCCACGCCATCACACTCCACTCAAACATGCTAATGTACCTGTGCTCTGCTCTAATTGGTCCCAGTGATGCTCGCCCTGCTCCACCTGTGTTCATGGGAAGCCTCCAGTCAGTCCTGCAGTCAGGCCCCCGCCACTGTGTGCGAGCGTGCAGTGCTAATATTATGCAAACAAACACTTCTTTGTTGTTTGGCACTTCTTGCACCGACCCGCCACTGTGGAAGGAAGGGAGAAAGTAAGTAAAGGGAAAAAGAGAAAGGAGTAAGGGGTGGGTGGGTGGGGGTGCTTGAATTCATTAGTGTGATTACCTGAGGTGTGCTACTTTACAGGGGGTAATCTGCCAGCCCGCTTCATACCCTCCAAACTTCAGCCAGTCCGCTAATGAGCGCTTGGAAAAGTTAGCCAAGGTGGAGAGGTGCTTTGAGGAGCTATACACCCCAGACTAAGGTGTTATTATATGCTGGAGCAGAAAACAAAGGATGTCTGCCTATTTCACAGCAGATAAGACAGATGAAGACTGATACTCCGTTTCAGATGTTTGTTTGGATTCTGAATGCACATAACAAAATGGTACTATGGGTGCCAATTGACGACCTCAAAGCAGAAAAATCCCCTGCTTAAAGCTTGGCATACATGAAAGCAACATCTGTGAAAATATACTGCACCCAAGTATAAGTTTGAATGTTTCTACACCGTTTGACAACATCCCAGATTAGTCACATGGACACCAGAGGGTTCAGTTAGTCACATACCAAAGAGTCGCTTCTCTCTGAGGTGATGTTGAGGACTGCAGCTTCCCTCCTACACTGTGAGAGAAGGTGGATTAGAGACCAGATCAACCCCTCTCTCGGTCTCTCCTTCTCTCTTTTTTTCTCCCCAGGAGCTCAGGCCATGGCTTTAGAGAGACAGCTGCCATGAGCAAGGCTTAGGACAGTCCATGGGGACAGAGAAAGTGAGTGTCAGAGAACAATAAAAGTGCAGGAAAAGCTTGGTTACGATGGACAAGACAAAGAAGTGAAGGAGGGGAGGAAAAAAACCCAAAAAGAGAAGCCAGAGGATATATATATATAGATAGATCCTTTAACTTTCCCCTTCCTCTTGCCCTATGCCTCTGCTTTATCACACAGCATCAAAACATAGCTTTAGTCCCCTGAGTGGCTGGCCTTTTTATCTGCTCCCTCGCTTCCCACGGCGGGCCGCATCCACCCATAATCTGCTGCCGTTTCATGTCTGGAGCGCTGTAGAGGAGGATAAGGGACTTGCTCAAGTCAAGATCA
Organism: Thunnus albacares; assembly: GCF_914725855.1. NCBI lineage: Eukaryota > Metazoa > Chordata > Actinopteri > Scombriformes > Scombridae > Thunnus > Thunnus albacares. The sequence goes on along the minus strand of NC_058108.1, from coordinate 23,562,098 downwards.
ATGAGGTTGTATACATAGCATATGTGCATCAGGAGAGTGTGATTCCTTTTTTCTTTTTAAGGTGGCATCTGATCTAATGAAAAAGAAAATTACACATGGACATATTGAGAAGCCATGTCTAAATTTTAAAATTTTTGGAAATAATTGCCATTAGGCTCTTGACTAAAATTACACACTACAGCAAGTTGAAACACAACAGCTTGGAGAAATTTCTGTCGTACAAATTGTAAACAACCTCTACCTTTTGATACTGAACCTTCTCCCTGTGGTTCAAACATGGAGGATAGACACAATGAAAACTGTAAACATGTTGCATTATACATTTGTCAAAAACACATTTGGCTGTATGTCACAAGTACCTTGTTTTTTAAGACAGTGCCAAGTGTCTGTGTATGCGATATCAAAGCAGACTGGTATATTGGCAGCGATAGCCAGGGTGTGAAACTGTGTCAGTGAAGTAAAGGAAATCACCAGAGGCTGTTTTCTATCCACTACACAGCTGGCTGACGAGATCTGCAAGGACTAATTGTGCATCAGTTTAGAGGCTGCAGAAATTCTCTGCTTGTGCTCTGACTGTTTTGTGTACTGTGGGCTACCCGCCTTCCCACCCAAGTGGCACGCACTCACACCAGACCGGGGGAACTTAAAAGTACAACAGAGAAGCCTTGGGACACACAACTCAAACACACATACACAAATCATCGATCGACCCAAAAGTCAACCCATGACCCTGACCTCCACTACCCCTCCAGGAACAAGCTCCTGAAGGAATCTGTGGAAAGAAAGAAACATAGGAAAGTTGGATTTAAAAAGAAGTCGGGGTGAGAGAAAGAGACAGAGACAGAGGAAAAAAATGACACAGAGTTGACTGTGTTGGAATGAATAAAAGGGGAAGGGAGGAAAACTTTGCATTTGGAAGTACTGATCAAAGTAATTCCCACAGGAAACCTCTCTTAATGAGAGCTGTACAAGAAAAGAAGGATGGAAGACAAGGAGAGAGTGAAAGAGAAGAAAAAGGAGTATGGCACGCCATTCCTACACAGAAAAAAAGGGGATAAATCATATACAGCGCCTAGTGCAAGACATTGGTGTGTGTGTGTGTGTTGGGGGGGGGGTGAGGGGGGGCGCTGTTTGAAGGGTGTTTTCAAGATCGTTTTAACGTCTTCACTGAGGGAGCGTCAGAGGCAAGGCCAGGTTAATTAAACCCAAGGGAGTACCAGCTAAGGGGGCCCGCATTTGAATATGTCACAGAAATAGCATGAGTGTGTCAGCCGAGGCCGGATGGTGGGGCTCAGCAAGCAAACATGTTGACTATGCATTACACACTAAAAGGAAGAGAGAGAAATAGAGACAGTCAGACGGCAAAGGGGTGGGGGCTGAGAGATAATTTGCGTGGCACCGATGCTTTGCTTTTCTATACCCACTGCGCCACCGGATTTCTCTGAGTTATTAATGTTTGTCATTAGCTGCATTACGCTGGAGGACAGTGACTGGAAAAAAAACTGCAGAAATTTATATGGGACAAATATTGACAATAGCTGGCTCCTGGGTATTGGAGAAGAAGAAAAGATGCAAACTATGTTAATGAATGGTAATTAACCACCAGGGTTTGTCTCTCCTGGATCCCAGCTAAATTGGTCCCCGAGTTGCAGCTAGAGACAGTCCTGGCCTAATCCTTTATTATAAAAAGATAAAGGAAAACGACATCATTAGCATATATTTGAGAAGGGAGGGGGATTAAAAAGTGAAATTATTTCTTTTTAATTCCTGAACAGAGGATTCTTCACACCATTGTTAATTATACATAATAAAAAGAAAGGAGGAAAGTAGTGAAGAGGAAAACAAAAGCTAGGAGAGGTAGAAAAAAAAAAGGACTAAGAAAATGGATGGGAGGAGTGTGTGGTCTCTTGTGTAGGATGCCAACTCAAGGACAGTGGAGACCAGGATCATGGTTTAATATTCAAAATGAATAATAAGAGATGGAGGAACAGAGAAACAGATAAAAGGGGTTGGAGGTAGCTATGTCAAGGATGCAACCACTCCTCCAATACACCCCTGTGCTGCGCTGTGCTCTGTGCGTGTGCGTATGCTCATGTGGACCCTTGTTAATGATGTCAACAGCGGGGGTCACTTGTTACAGACAGGAACCATGCCAACAGTCAGCTGTCAATCAGGAGAGAGGTGTGAGAACCCTGCTGTCCGCCAGAACATCCTCAGTCGCCAACACAGACTGACTGACAGTCCTTTGAACTGCTGGAACAAGAGAACATTTAGACATTTAACAGGACCAGGAAATTCCCAACAATAATACAGTCTCTGAAGAACAAAATACAGACAAAAATAGGTGAAACTGGTTTTTATTAAGAGGAAGTTTTTATAAGAAAATCATTCACATTTAACATAATTGCCTGTTAAATTATCAACGGAACAAATATTTACAGAGTAGAAGTTATAACAAGTATTTTAAGAATCTTCCTTCAGAGATAAATACTTGTAGTGCATTTGATGAATAAAAATCATTGGCTTCAGTCATTGCACAGGGTCTCTGAGAGTACTGTAGTATCAGGTCTGATAAATGGATCTAGCCCCTTACAGTGAATATTCTGCTCTGTGCTGCACTCTTGACTTTCTCAAAGTGTCGACTTGGCAATGCTAGGTCAAGTCCCTGCACCCTAAGGTCCTTGAGGTGCCAAATAAATTAGGGGGTGAGGTAAGAAAACAGAAAAAAAGCCTAACTTAAACATTAACGTAAGCATTTGCCTTATCACCCCAGGTCTGCGTTGAGAGTGGGGGAGAGTGGCTGCACTGTAAATTAGCTTGGCGCTAAAGGGCCCTGTCTGATAGACATAGCGCACTGAGCACTAACACAGATGTCGAGGGCTCATTTACAAAAGCTGGGCTGCTGTGTTGAGACAGTGGCCCAGAGTGAGTCGACAGCGCTTTTCTCACAAATATTGGTTCTGCTGCCCCGGCTCAGCTTGGCTCAGCCCGGCTCCCACTGAGTAGGAACCAGAGAGAGAGAGAGAAGAGGGGGGTGGGGTGGGGAAAGAAGAGGATGACAGTTTTCCCAGCCTCAGCCCAGGGAGTCAGGCTTTTTCGCTGACTGGTGTTGCGAGCGTGGCCAGCTCTTCTGTCAGCACTTTCCTCTCCTTCATCTTCACGCGCACAGCCTCCATTAGCTGGCCGGCAGAGGGGATCTGCAGGGGAGGGGAAGGATAGAAAAGGGGTGTGGGGGCGGTGGTAGAAAGGGTTAGAGAAAATGAGGAAAACACACAAACGCACCACTGTTTAAAAAAAGTCTGATTTTTGACACCTGGCAGCTTTTCAGAGAGCCTATTTGCGGTTTTGTGAGTGAAACAAGAGAACCTCAGATGTGGCCTGAGGACTTGTGAAACTTTTGAGGGACCGTCCATGTTGAGTGTTTTGACAAAGCACTTCACAAAACAGGCTATACAGCAGTAGTTTCAAAAGCTTATTCCACACCTTATTTTTTGTAAGTATCTATTCTCAATCAGTGGTAATTTATGATTCCTAAGTATCAAGTGCAGGACCATTGCCTTTTTTGGAGTACCTGAGGAGACACTGTGCTTTGCCCAGAAGCCTCAGTTGATCATTTTTCAGCAGACATTCCTCGAGCCATTATTAAAACAGTTTGGGCATCACTAAGGACATTTACAGTATTGTGTTTTTACTGGACTGCATCTATGCTGGGAAAGTAACGAGAACTGATGTCCACTTAATCATAAAGGATTATAAAAGGTTGTGTATGAAGGAACTTTCTATAGGTGTTTGCTTAGTTGTTGTCATGGAAACGATGGAAAGGTAAAAATAAAGAGGTGGGCAGGCTTTTCCTCAGAACTCTGGCTAATTTTGTTTTTCCTCTGAATCGACACAAGGATTTTATGGTCATTAGGGCGCCTGATCAAAGGCAAGCATTCATACTGTATCACCCATAAATATTCACTTCAAGTATGTGCAGCTTTTTACAAGCGCCTTTTTAAAGCGAGGGAAACAAATTCATTCCCTGAGCAACTTCCCAAGTTACATGGCAAGAGATGAGAAGTGGACAGGCCAAGCTGAAAATAGTGACTTCAATATCATAAAATCTTTCACTTTTTATCTCTTAAAAGAGAATGTGAAACTATAAGGTATTGAACCATACACAGAAAAACAGGCTGACACAAGTCTGAAGTGCTGCAATGAACTCAGCTGTATAACATCTGCACCAGAGGAATACGAGGTATCATGTTGCTTTGAAGTGAATAACACAAACTCACACAACATATTGGAATTAGGTCCACAGCTGACATGTTTTAAGGACACAGCAAAAGTCTGTGATGTGATTTGAAACCATCATCTTATCAATTTCCAATATGTCTGGTGAGTGAGAACTTCATACAGTGCTTTCAACACATGCGCGCACACACGCACACACACACACACACACACACACACTCACTCACTCACACACAAATGCACGGACAGTCCCCCTGCCCCTTGAAACCTCTCTCTTCTTCATTAAAGGTAACAGGAGCAGGGAACACAAGGCCCTGTTTGCTGGGAAGTGTGTGTATGTGCCCACTTGAGCATGTGTGCAGTGGGAGTCAGTTCCAGCAGCACTAGATGCATCAAACACACAGCGCTATTCCTCAGAGAACCACTACACTAAAGTAACTGCTGAGACATCTCCCTCTGCATCTGTCCTCCTGGGAGAATTCACTCTCTCTGTCTCACAGACACATACACACACACTCACATAGGCGCACACACATACACACAATTTCCTAATCAGCTAATTGCACTTAGAGCCACTAACTATGCAAACAAACCCACTAAAATAGAGACACAGCCACAACACAGGGCTCAATGGGACAGCAATGAGGGAGACTGGATCATTAAAAGAACCGATATGGGAATAAGAGTAAACAACACTAGCAGGTAAACATGATCTAGATAAACCTTATCACTAAGATGCTTTATCACTAAGGTTTAAGATGCTAAAAGTAAGAAAGACAGAAGCTGCTTTCAATTCCTTCATGAGAAATCAAAAACAAAGTGCAAAGTGTATCTGCAGAGGCATGACAGGATAAACATCTTTATAAGGCGATGTTTATGAGAGTGAGAAGACTTTTTGGTCTCTTGGTAGATAAATGACGTTTGATAAAATACCTCTCGTTCTGATTCGTCTCCCACTGGTGTGTGACTCACATCGGAAGATTCTGGCACCAGCAAGCAAAAGGAAACACTCACGCACAGGCTCACAAACGGGACAAGCAGGGCTTTCATTCCCTTTCATCTAACTGCCACATTTGCTGGGGACCGATACCCTGCAGGCTGGTTGGAGGTAAGCTGTGATGCAGCTGCTCCGCTGGATCCCCTGGGCTGCTTAAGGCAGTGTTAGGAACTGGCACTAATGTTATGCTACAGTTGATTTAGCTGGCCCCCTGTCCCCTTTGGCAGAGCTGGCCAGCACCAACACCAGCGCTAAGCAACACAACCACTGTTTTGCAAGAGACCCTGTCCCCCTTGGCAACACTAAAATAGCTACTGTAGCATTAAGCAATGCTAACTCACACCTATTACTATTCAACAGGCCCTGCAGAGCAGACCTTTTGTCTAGGTATGATTTCATGAACATGTTTTAGAAGTGAACTGACATGTAAAGCCACTGACACTGACATGTGTGTGTGTGTGTGTATATATGTGTGTGTGTCTGTGAAGACAAGGACAGGGGCTGCAAGCAAAAGGTGTTTTTATGAGCCAATTAAATGACATTGCTATTCGATAGCCTGGGGCACACCTCAAGGCAAGGAGCAGCTCAAAGTTGCAGCACTCCAGTGACCATTGTCTGGTAGTGGCATTACACACACTGACTTTTTTTTTTTCTTAACAGATCGATCATTCCTGCTCTTTTGTCTTCTCCCTCGGAACGGGTTAGTGCAATTATTTCCAAGGGCCCAATTTGTGAGTAGTTGTAGAGATTGTGTCAGGATGCTGGATATCTAAATGAGTAAGAATGAGGAGGGAGGAGGAATCAGAGAGCCTAAAAGAGACATAAGGGGGTACACATCATCCAAATTTCTGCATACTCTCACCAAGTTATTCACTAGTTAAACATCCAACAGTATCAATAGTTATATATAACTGTCACAATCAGATGCTCTTACTTAATTTAACTACAATCTTCTCCTATAAAAACGACATTTGGATGTCAGAAGAAGTGTGTACCTGTATACTTGTAACTACATTGTAACTTGTTGTATATCTTTGCTGTGTTAAACAAGGATGTATACTACGTCTTAAATTTCATAATAACAAGAGCAAAGTGAGGTTTCTGATCTGGCTGGTATGACAGGAGCTTTTTCAGTATGGTGAAGGATTCCTGATATAAATCTCTGTCCCTGGTTCATGAGTAGTCTCCAATCTAGGCCACTATTCAAGGTAAGGGAGAAGTAGTTACAGTAGTTTTATCACAGAGGGGAAAAAACAGCTCTTTGATCTTTGATCTTCTCACTTTTGTTTGAAAATCAAATTTATCAAACGGGGGAATAACAACAACAACAACATGATAAATAGATAAAAAAAGCCAAAGCACAAAGGCACCATACTAAAAAGTCTTGCATTTGATTATCTCCGATAATGAATATGTCACATTTGCAAAGAGGGGCTCAGGTAAGAATACCACTAAAGCACCGACAAGCCTATTCTCTCTCTCTCTCCTTCGTAATTACCTACCCCTGCAGCGGAGCAGATCCCTCTCTTTTCTCCCCTTTAGGCCACTAGAGACTGATATGAAAGGGAATTGGACACTTGGGGCCACAAATACTGTAATTAAAAATCTCTCCTTTTCTTGATACGTTGTTTGGAAACATCATTTCAGTGCGCAACATGCATTTGTTAGGGATCTGACCTAAATACACCCTAGATTAAACACAGGAAAGCACCGGGTCTTTGTTTCAGGTTCCTACTCATTAGGTGTGAAAAGGAGGTGATTCAGGCACCACTGGGGTTTAAATATAGAAAGGTGATATCCATACAAAAGAGATGCAACCTTTAGGTAGAATTCAGCAATCAAGAACATACCCGCGATTAACAGCACAGCTCATTGGCCAGGGTAATGTACTGGGAAGCAGTTACGATCAACAAAAGTGGCTGTGCATGCAGCAAACTGTCACACACAATACAAGAAAATGTTAAAAATTATTGCCACCCCCCATTTTTTTATTAGTGACATGAGGGGATTCAATAAAAATAAAGCAGCAGCCATGTATTCAGTAAGGAAATGTCCACTTTCATCATTAATTCTCTTTCTGTGCTACAGTGACTCAAAGAGGGGAAGCCCTCTGTGCTCCAGAGGTCTACCCTTGGGTGCAATCAGACTGGCAGTAACCTTAAAACTCCAAAATAGCCTCATGTGTCAAAGAATAATAATAAGATTCTTCACCTGGCTTATTCCAGCGACTCTAACCTCCTGAAATGTGCTGAAATGTTTTCTATACTGTAGTTGCTGTGTTAAGTAACCACCCAAACAGTTTAATGACAAAGAAACAGCACCAACAAGCTTTATTTGCCATTTCTATTTATATGAAATACTAATTGAACATAAGAATAAGTCACAGTGAGCTCTGGTATTAACAACAACTCTAACACCAGCCTCCTCTTGGGAATCCCCCTCCTAGACCCCGCCACTGTTCCAGTGACATATTTACAGTACAAAGGCTCGGCTCGGGTCCCCTCCACACACATACAAACACGCTCACAGAGACGAAAAAAGAGTGGCTGATTTAATTAGCTCAATCATTAAATGAGGCTTAATTAGAGTCACTTTCCTTCAGAGAGAAGTGTGGGACTCAGAGCTGTTCCTTGTCATTACAGAGGCATAATGAGCCACACAACACAACACACTACCACTCACCCTGCCAGCGCAGACAACAATAGAAAAGTTTCTCAGTACATTAGCACTGTGAGGCACTAAGTCTTTGATATGTTTAATACAGAGGGTTAATGATGTAATGCTCTAGGGAAGTACCAATAGGGCGAGACACCTTGACAAAAAGTGACATGAATAAAGTCTGTTAACATTAGATAAATGATGCCATTTAGCGCTGTAGGAATGAGCTACAGCAGACTCTCCCCAAAGTTCAATAAGGTTTTGAAATTATAGGAATTATTTGAGCCTTGTAGTCCATCCATAAACGCCTTTGATGTTTTATATCAAGTCCAGTCCAGATTGGTCTGGCCTGTCTCTACTACTGTCTTAATGTTCACCAGCTTGTTATAGTTTGGAGGCTGATAAGAAGTGATGCTTGTACGTCTCCCCGGGGTGTGATTGTGAGGTAAATATTAGCAGGCCCTCAGCGCCACCCCATACCAGTAAACCAAACCGCTGTCCTCTCATAAAGAAATCAACAGAGTCAATGACTTTTTAAATGTTATTATGCTGTCATGAGGCTTGAGATGGGTATGTGTGTGTACAAAATGAGTCTGAAAAATGATCTGGAGGGAACGTGAGTGTTTGCGTGCATGTGCACACGCTTGCATGCACACGCTCCTCCTGTTCATTATTGGCCAGCAGCAGAAGCCAGTCATTTCCCTGTCTTCATAAAGACTTGGCCCATTAAATTCTACCTCCAGTCAATAATTAGGACTCCACAAATAAACCAAAGGCAATTAAATCAATGCTTCCCCGGGCCGGTGCCTGGACCCCATGGCCCACATGGACACTCCATCTTCACTGCTGGCCTTATTCATGGTGGGTTGCGGTGGAGCCATACAGTACACCCCCTGGCCTGCTCATGATTATTGGATAGCACCGTCCCTCGATCCTGGCAACGGAGCGCTGCTTATGGTGGCTCTCTACTGACAGGCGTAGGGTTTGATTTCATTAACTCACCAGTGGAGGTGAGGAACTAGGAAATGAATGCAATGTTTCATTTGGTTTTGAGTGGACATGTGGGGCAGCGGTGAGGCGGCTCCGGAAATCTATGCCACTTCTTTGGTATGAAGGGAGCCGTAACTCAACACATACGCAGTCACATATCTCAACAACTCACTATTTGCCGATGTGTTGTGGATGTCTCTCTTTCTCGTTATGTTGACATGTCGTAGTACATGACAGTGATGGCGAACAATGGCCCACACACAGAGACACAGATACACACATACGTATCACTTTCACAAACACACACACACACACACTGAGTGAGTGATGGGTTTGCTATTGACAGGGCCACTGAGATAATAAAGTGCTGTCCCCCTGGCAGCTCCATTAGGCACTGACAGTGACAAGATGAGACTGTTGTAAGAGTGTACATGCACACACACGAATATGTACACATACTCAGAGTTACACACACACACACACATACATGCGCACACGCAAAGATGGACACATCCTCATCCTCTTTCAGTGACAGCCAGCCAGTTAAGGACATGGATCTCTCTCTCATCTTTTCCTTTCACTGGGTCTATTTCTGTCTCTGTGTCTTTTTATCCGAAGAAGTGTGTGTGAGTGTAGCTCGGAGGTAAGACCATATCACTATTAGGGGAGTGTGTTATTAGTGTCACGGGCAGGGTGACAGGCCAGGCCATTCCACTTCACAGATGTTCTGCTTGGTGAAGCTATGACAGAGAGTAGTGAAGCCATAAGGGTACAGTATGAGAGTTCTTGAAGTGTATTCTCTCACTAAAGAAACACTCACTTCTCAGAATCAGTGGACATGTGTTGTATAAGCACCTTATCTTTGTGGTTTTAAAACCATCGCATTAGGAGAGCCACCTAACCCAAGCGCAGTCTCAAATATTGTCTTCATAGGGGCCTCGTAGCAGGTGAGATGTCACTCTAGCCCCTCAGAAAAATGAGACAAATATGTACAAGGGACACAGGCAGAGATAAAGCCTAATGCCAGTCCCCTTGATACGACACTACGCTTTTAAAAAACAGACAACGAGGAAACTGCAAGATAGAGAGAAGAGGAAAAATTTGAAATAAATAAATAAATAAAAAAGAGAACAAGATGGACTTGAAAGGGGATAGAAAAAGTCTGTTGCAGTGAGGGGGGGATGACTGGGATGGTCCCAGTGGTCCCCACAGGGACCTGGGGGCAAGTCTCAGCCTTGTCATACTCCGCTTTTCTCCTCCTCCTCCTCCACTCCCCACACCAGCTCCAGCCCACCCACCCCCCCTCCACCACCCCTGTTCTGCCCACGGAAAACGTCGATAGCAGGCTGCCGGTGCCGAGGTCTCTGGTGGACACTAGCTCATTCTCCCGGCATCGACAGGCCCGCCAAATCAATATTTAGTTCCCCACTAACAAGCTGCCTCGGGGTCTGAGCCAGAGAGAGAGAGAGAGAGGGAGAGAGAGAGAGAGAGAGAGAGAGAGAGAGAGAGAGAGGAATGCGGGACAGTGGAGGATGGCAGAGAGAGACAGAGAACAGGGACTGAGAGCTGTCCAGCTAGAAGGGAAAAACATGGATTCAATAGAGTGTTGTGTGTGTGTGTGTGTGTGTTAGTGTAGGAGGGGGAGAGGAAGGTGGAAAGGTCAGAAGAAGATCTGGGGAACAAGAGAACAGTGTCTGGTGTGTGTCGTGGTGCGGAGGCGACGCATGAGTGCCTGCGGCAGCCGCTGACAAGAACACAGACAAGACACACATACACACACACTCGACACTCTCAATCATACACATATCACAGCAAGCAGACGTTGACAGCACTTGAGTAAAGCTCCAGCAGAGCACTCACAGATGAGTGGCTGTGCACACAAAGACTCAAACACACAGTGAGGATGGAGTCACTTTTCTTTGTTTTATCTTTTGCATCGTTGTAATTGTCAAACACTGGGGAAGAACATGTTGGAGTGGAAACTAAAATTCATCCAATTACTGTATTTTGGAGCAACTGGTACCCAAATCTTTCTACACTGAGGACTGACAATCTAAAATGTTAGACTAAAATAACTGGTGTGACAGGCATCTAGACAAAAATGCCAAACCATTATGGAAATTCAAACACCAGCATGAAAAAAAATCAAGGCTACATTCAATTGTACTAAAAAAGTGCCTAAAACTTCTTGGCATTTTAATTATTTGTATTTAGGTACATTGAGTAAAATTATCATTCAATTCTAAAATGGAATTGAAACATAAAATGATTATTATTATTATAATATACATTAACAACTAACTAACTAACTAAAATTAATATATCAAAAAACATTTCTTTTTAAGTTCTGTAAAAAAACATATTAACAACAATTACTTTTAACAAAATAGCATTCAGCTCCTGGTGACATAAATGTAAACATCTGCCTAAAAGAAACAAAAAAAAATTTGAACTAAATAATGTGCAGTTGAAGAAAACCATGTTTCTCCCAGTTGGAACTATGTATTATTTTCTTTGCGATGGAATCAGTCAAGTGGTATTGTGTCTTATGTTTCAATTTGCGCTTCTCCCATTGCAGCTTTTCTTATGTCAACAATACTGAGAGAGAGGAGAGTAGCAGAGAATGAGATGCTCTGTCTCATGGCCACACAGAGCCGGTTGTTTTAATAATATGAAACAGTGGTGGAGTGGTAACCAATTCTCCTTTATACTTGTATAAAGCAACAAAGATTATAATCCCACTTGAAATTAATTCACTGCACGTTTTTTTCCCCACATTTTTGAGTTATACTTTTTTGTGAGAAAGAACCACTCTCCACTTTATTTTGTTGCCATAAACTTCAAAAAGAAAAACTTTCTCACCTTCAGCCAAATTTCTACCTTTTGACATGACAGACAAATCTATACCTTACCTAAGACCAACTCAACAACTAAAAAAGTTAAAAACATAATCACTAAAGTTCTCATTCCTGAGTGTGTAGGAACGAGTAACTTATGTGATCATTATGCAGACGGATGAGCCTGACCTTCTGCTGGAGGATGTGGTTTAGGTGGTCCAGCCACTCCTGGTCTCTGGGACTCTCTGAACGGGCCTCTGTTCCCTGAAAACACAACAGCAAATACATATATTTCGATGACAGGATGGAGACTAAAAATACACATGGTTTAGAGAGAATACCCACACTAAATTCTAGGAATATTAGTGTTTTGTAGATGGATAAATTGTGCAAAATTTCAAGTGAGTCAGACTAAAAGATATGCTTGATACTTGATGTTTCTAGAGAGAATCTGCCACTGTATCTTAACATTGGCTTCTGTGAGCCTCCTGCTTGAGGGCAAAATTGTAGCATCACACCAGCCAGGACCTTGAGGAGGCTCTCTGGAGACTCAGTGGCTGGGTATGCCAGTATACGTTTGCATGCTACTCATGTATAAAGACCTAACAGAGTGGTAGCCTTGTTACTGCTAATGAACAGGGTGAAGAGCGATTGCGTGGCCATGTACACCTCAGCACTAATGTGCTACCTCTTCACTTCGAACCCCAGGTGTTACTGCTCGAAATGATGTGACGAGCCTTGTACTGCCTCACAGGGACACGGAGGGCAGGAGGGGGAAGTGTGTATGTGTGTGTGTGTGTGTATGTATGTGTGTAGCTGCGCTTGCAGACTGGTGGACCTAACAGGCAAAATCCTGTGTAGTCTGGGGTGGCAATGTCTGTCCAGTGACATGTCCACAAGGGGGCTCATGCAGACTTTATGTGAACTTTCATAGAGTGTGCTCTGAAGATCATCCAGTATTCATGGCAATAATGATGTGAGTCGGAGAGACAAATGTTGGTTTATTTGTCCTGCTAAGAAAAATATCTGACCACTTATGTCTTAAGGATCTTCAGCTGAGAATAATATTAGCATTATAAACACTTCGCTGTTCAAAGTAATGGGGAGTATAACTGTGTGTATTAAATGTCTATCTCTATGTTTTTATCTAAAGGATCTGTCTGCACACATGTTGCATGACATGTGACTAGATCAGAAACATACAAGGAAAAAAACTATCTGTGTATGTGTTTTTATGACTACCATCTGTGGCAATGTTCATTCATTGAGTTGTTAAGGTTAAACAAGGGAGCTGGATGTGGCTGTGCAAATTGAGCTTGTAGTATTTCATTTTCAGTGTGTGTGATTATTGAGGAAAACCAGTATGCAGTTGATATTATCATTCAAGAGAGACCAGAGAACAGGTTACATTGGTCTTGTTTTTAATCATGTATCCACAGTAATAAAAGGTGCTAAACATTGCATACTTTTTCTAGTGGATCATTCAGAAAGATACTAAGTGAGAAGGCTTGGACAGTTAAGATTTCTGCATTCATATCCATAAATATAAGGTCTGAAGTCCTGTCTCATTGCACATTTTATCCCCTTGCAGCCTAGTATCCATGCAACTTTGATCTGATAACAGTGAACACTTCAGAGTCGCTGCCGTATGTATGTGTCACAGTATGTATGAACAAAGTCTACAAGGGCCCAATCACCCGCTTCTGGAGGGTTGATATTTGTTGCATGTCACACCCCTCTCTCTTCCCTTGTTTCCTGTCTTGTTATACTAACTCACAAATAAAGGCAAACTGCCAGAAAAAATAATCTTTAAAACAAAAAAAAGCATGTGTTTCCCCCTTGGGCTTCCCCTTCTTTCTGGTACCTTAGGTGTGATCCTTTGCGATAGCACTGGGGCTAGGCTAATTTCAGTGTATGCCTAATTAGTGACTGGTGCTTAGAGTAACTGAGAAGTAGGTAGAGAGCAAGGGGGAGGGGGTATATTAGTGAGAGAGAGAAGCAGGGTGAGAGGAGGGGGCCTCCTTGTGACTGCTCCCTCAGAGATGAACGTGCTGTGTGAAAGAGTGTATGTGCGTGAGAGTGAGTGTGATTGTCTACCCTTGGCAGATATATAACAAAGCACTGACCCTCCATCTAACATTAGGTGCAAAACAAACTGGCCTGGCAATTACAGCCTTATTACATCTGGATCATTAACTCCACAACAAGTTGCCCAGGGAGCCTGGAGCTGGTCGGCCCTCTCTGGTCCTCTGTTGCACGCTATGGAGTGGATAGAAGCAAATAACAGTGTGCAGTATGATACATGTGTATGAACATATGTGCTGTAGGTGCTGCTGTTTAAGAACACTTACGAGACTTCTCGGCATCAATGTACATCCCATTTATTTTGTGTGCATGTGCTTGTGTGTAATGGGGCAGCTTTAAGTTTCTGTATAATTTTAATAGCTTTGAAAAGCAATGTAATAAAAAAAAAAAAAAACAATAGGTGAACAAATTCCCCATTCCCATAAAATCTCTGAAAACATGGGTATTTTCTTTTTTGGTGCTATACTGTCTATGACAAACTGCACAAACACTCAAGTCACAACCAAATTTCAGTTCAGTAAAACACCTCCAGGAAAAGATCAGATTTTTTGCAGGTACATTTCAACCGACCAAGACTAATGCTCAGGAGGAAAGAAAATATGTAGCCCTTGAAAAAGATGGTGGGCATTACATGAAGGCCATCTGTTCCCAAAATTCTCCCAAAATATAACCACTACCAAGAATAATTCATTTAAAAATTATAATAAGCCTGAAATTCAAAAATACATTGATTTCAAAAGCAAGTACCTGTGCCCTAAAATGTTAAAAACAAATATTGCTGACAGAGAAATCTGCCAAACTAAAGAAAATAGCTATGTTGGCAACTGAGTATTCTCATTTAAAAGTAAAACCAAAAAGTAAAAGAAGTCCCACTGAGCCCCAAGCTCTCATTCAGCACACTTGTATCACACAACCAAGTGAATAAATGAATACACTTGCTGTGTGTTGGACTTGTTGAAGACTACCAGGACATCCTGATAACCTCATGTCACGTCCTCAAGTCCAAAGAAAAACACACAATCTACAAAGATTGTTACAACGTTCCTTACAGTTTTTTAGTGAGGGGGTAAGACAAAGAGAAATTTAACAGAAATTTAACAATATTGTGTCACAAACCGACCTTATTTTGAACTGCGGATAATCTAAATATAGTGTATCGTATGCTGTAGTTCCATTTCACTTTGATGTTCACAGCTAGTTTCAGTTCAACCTGGTTTAGGTGAGGTGCACTTGATTTTGAGTCGATTTTGATCTTGTTACATCTACGTATAGACACAAACTACCATTCAGGTCTTTAAATATGTCCAGCTAGAGTCCCAAGTATGAAATGGCCTTTGTTTCTCCATTACATCCACTTACACACACAAGCCATTTCCCTTGGGATCTATTTCTGACATTAATATTCAAACTCTCACTCGGTAACACATGCACGCACCTAAACCGTAAACCAACTCTGTGACACAACATTATAATTCTCTGGTGGGTCCCTGCATTCTCAGCAGTGCTGTGATCTACAAATGTTCAATAACACAACAGGAAAAACACACCAACCATGTTAAGGCACCAAGCAGCCCGCCATTAACAGCCATTAATACGGTGGAGGAAACAAGTGTTGAGGAGAGAGTGATTTTACCCACAGAGGATTCAGCTCTGATGAGGGGGACTTTTTGTCAAGTGAGAAACTGTTCCCTGTCATCTCCTGGGTGGAGCTGGGCTGCAAAGGGCTAAAATTGGTTTCAAGTGTGAGTAAGTGCCTGATGCACCCTCTCTCATCTTGTGATAGATGGGAGGAAGTCCCCGGGGATGGGAGGTTGATTGTAACATGGGGTTGCTAATTGATGACACGGCTGGGTATGATCTATGGTGGAGAAAGGGCCCACCAACTTGGAAAAGAGTGCGAAACTCAGACTTCTGCAAGCAGACAACAGGCAATAGCAAGGATTTTCAGTTCAACGACTGGTGAGAGAAAAGAGTTGAACTTCTTCAGCTTATGTCATATTAAATCTATGATCAAGTTGACAGGTGTTGCAGGTGTTTTTGATCTTGTCTAGAGCAAGAACACTGGCTCTAAACATGGAACCACATTCTTCTCTGCTGTACTGTAACTTTCCGACTGATTACCGACATGCCCTGGTGTGTGGTTCACCTTTAATACATTACTTGGTGTTCAGCCTTGCTTACAGTACTTGACTACATCTATCTACCTATCAATAAGAGAAGGTCAGACAGATGCAGTGATTTCCGGCAAGGCTAAATATTGTTAGATATAGGTGAAAAAAAACTAAGATCTACTTTTCAGATTTCTATATGCAGATAGGTGACAAATTAAAGGGAAAACTGGTCCAGGTCTGAATGCTTGATCCCTGTAGTGAGGGGATCTGGTAGCTCTGTTATGCTGTGGGGGGCATTTTGCTGGTATTTTTTGGGTCCACGTGTCCCCTTAGAGAGAACGGTAACTGCAAATCAATACAAACTTGTTCTGAGTGATCACCTTTATCCTATGATGACATTTCTATCCTGATGGCCATTGTCATCCTGATCCAGGATGACAATGGCCCCATCCATAGGGCACGAGGGGTCACTGAATGGTTTGATGAGTATGAAAATGATGTGAATCATATGCTATGACCTTCACAGTCACCAGATCTCAAGCCAATTGAACACCTGATGGGAGATGTTGGACCGATGTGTTAGGCAGCACTCTCCACCACCATCATCAAAACACCAAATGAGGGAATTTCTTTTAGAATAATGGTGTTCATCCCTACAGTAGAGTTTCAGAGACTTGTAGAATCAATGCCAAGGCGCACTGAAGCTGTTCTGGCGGCATGTGGTAACCCAATACCAAGACACTTTATGTTGGGTTTTCCTTTAATTTGTCACTTGTGCGTGTGTGTGTGTATGTGTGTATATATATATACACACATACAGTGGGGTCCAAAAGTCTGAGACCACTTCTTTCTGATTTCTCTATTGCAATCAATGAAAACTTTTAGGATGTTTATAAATTTTACAGTACAGAAAATCTTTCATAGGTATGCTGAGTGCTCTGGGCATAATTTAGACTTGATATGGATCATCAAGTTAGTGTTTGTAATGCTGACCCCACAGTCCGTTTGCCTTACCTGGTCAGTGTCCATTATGTCTGCAAGATCATTCTCTGACATATTGAGGATGGAAGCTGCGATGGACTTGGCTTTGATCATAGACTTGGCTGAGAGGCCGCCCTTTGCTGCCACAGCATTGGCCTGCCTCAACCTCCTCCTCTTCATCAACTGCTGCTTGACCTCTTGAACGTCTAAAAGTATTTCACTGGCCAGGGCCTGAAGGGGGAGGAGAAGACGGAATAAAAAAGAGGAGGATGATGAAATGGATATAGAAAAACAAGAGGGATAGCTCTGCCTGGCAGATGAATAAATGAAATTGATCAAGCATGCGCCAGAGAGGCCTAGTACATTATGGAGGAATATTGAGTTTGACACACTCAGATTCTCTTCGGTTTCGCCTCACGCTCCCTTGTAGGAATGTGGACCTGAGGGTTTGTTGCCCTGTCGATTGAAAGCTGAGGGAACACAGCTTTGATATCAAACGCACCCCAAGTTTTGCTAAAATCTCCACAGACACAGAATCATGCATCAGAGAGAGAAAGACAGGGAGCTACTGAAAATACAGCCATTCATTTATTTATTTGCTTTCAGAATGTCTCACAGTACAACAGGGCAGCATAACACTGTTAATAATTAAGCTATGAGGGGCTGTTTCAAATGGTGCCCGAGTGAATGGCAAGCGAGACGAGGAAGGCCTGGGATGGCACAGTTGTCGGGCACTAAATGGGAGTTTGCTCTAAATACAGAGAGACAATTAAATGTTAAAACTGCCACTGTACACGAGGAAGTCAATAAAGTAAACTCCCCTTTGCTTCATTTTGAGCTTATTGATCGAGGCAATAATCTTCTGTATCATTCCCTTGTAAGCCTGCTGAAAAGCTGACCTTGGAATAGATGGTCAGATGAGGGAAAGCTAGAGACAGGAGAACTCACAGTACACAAAAACAAAAAAAACAAAAAAAAACTAAACAAAGTACAACTTGCTCTTGGATAGTACACAATGTAACCATGCAAGTTAGAAGTACAGTGTGTACACACACACACACATACATATATATGAAAACACTCAAGTGTATTACAGTAACACAGGTAATCACACATGAACAATGTTGAATAGCGGCAAACATCTACACTCCTCTCTCTTAATTCCAGGTGCAGTTTACAAAGCCGGCGGTGGTTCTCACAGAGAGTCCTGGATGAGTAGTTGGAGGCTTGCAGCTGACGATATGTAGAGTGTTATTTGTCTGTTTGCAAGTTTGAATGTATACTGTACGAACATGCAGAGGTCAGACATGTAGAAATTCAAAGGAGACATGTAAAAAAACCAACACGAGCACATTATACAAAAAGCACATAGATTAAAATAATAGAAAAACAATGGTATGCATAAATTGACTAGTATTCCCTTTAAACGCCCTCTAGATAACAGAAGTGTGACCAGATTAATTCAATTAAATTTCAAATCGTCAGCACTGCAGAACCATTTTCATAGGTGGCCTACTACTTCCATGTAGATGTAAAATAACCAGCGTAGCACTGAGTAGCACATAAATCATAACCGTTGTCCATTTCCTGATAAAGGAAGGCAGCTTTAGCTCTTTTTGGTGATGTGAGAGCTATGTTTACCCTTAAGGAATACACAGCTCATTAACTAACAGTCGGAGGTCCTATTCTTTTATTTACAGCCTAATAGGTATTCACTGTCACTAGTCAAGGGTTACATTTAATTGACCTAAACCCTGCATGTGGAATAATCCAGAAAGAGATTAAGGGGTGAATTTATCACTCATTCTCAGCCCTGGGAGGGACAAAGGGAGGGAGGGAGGAGGAGTGCGGATGCGAGCGTGCACACATGCACACACATGCACGAGTTATTCAAATACATACATGGAAAGTGTTGTGTGTGTACATGTGTATGTGTCTGTGTGTGTTTGCTAAAAGCTCTTAGCCTGGCTAGTACCACAATCACTATAGCCAGAGGGCCAATTTAGACAGGACGAGGATTAGGGAATGGAGATGGGGATCAAATGAGCAGCTAAAAAGATATCCTCTTTAATAACTAGCTACCTCTGAACCTCTTCACACACGAGGACACAAAGGGCCATTCAAAAACATAAGAAGCATTATGGAAGGAGAAAATGCTTTAATTTTGTCAGATTACTCAGGCACTGATTTACAAAAACTGCTGTTTATTGTTTGGATAGCCTACAATTTTGAGTGGGATGTTTAATCGTGTAGGCGCCTTTCACAGAATGGGTTGTGTATATGAAACGTATATCAGGTAATCACAGGTAAATGTGTTGTTACATCATAGTTGTAGGGTACTGCATTTCCCACACCTACAGCATTTTCAAGTAATTAAAAAATACTGATACATTCCTATTCAGAAAAAAAGATACTAAACAAACTGTGCAAAATCTTGTACTTTTCAGCAGGGATGACCAGCCTAAATATTCTGTGCTAGAAAACTACCTTCAGTGTGTGTGTGTGTGTGTGTGTGTGTGTGTGTTGTGGAGTAGTCACTACATGCAGGGCCACTGTTTAGCAGTTCAACAGCAGTGCTTACAGCCTGAGGCGTGTGCATGGGCCAAAGGGTTTGCTGGCACACAATAAAAAAAATCTCCACACACAAATATATACACACACACATACACACACACAGCACATACAGGCACAAAGAACAAAAAAACAAGCTCATAAAGACACACACACACACTCACACACACACATGCGCAGCCCTCCGGTCCTGATCAATACATGACAAGAGTAAATCTCCTCCGGACGTCAGGCAGTCCAATCAAAGGGCTTGGTGTTCTTATAGGGGATCACAGGAGCCAGGGGGAGACAAACAATGATGTGAATCCTCAACAACAACACAATGGCCCCACCAGCCTAAGGTTATGGGAATGGAGGAGAGGAGTAATATGAACGTGAACTGTATTTCTACGCGTGTCTATATGTTTGTGCTTTCGCAAGTAATGCAGCTTCTATATTTAGGTTACATGTAGATTGTATGCATATGTATATGTGCGTGTAGGCTGCAAATTTGCAAAAAAGAACAAAGGTTAGAGGTTTAGTTGTGTGAAAGAAATCAGAGGTTAGAAAATGAAGCTGAAAATAATCGTATCCACCTAGAATTCTCCTCAGCAGTACAAGGAAAATACTTGCTTAAGGAAAGCTATGGAAAATTGCCACTAAACTGTGTCTATAATATGCCACTTGATTTATGTGTGTGTGCAAAAACACTGTCACCACTATCCATCTCTGCCAAGCCCTTTCCTCCTTTGATAGACAGGTGTCAGCTGAACAGAGTTGATGGACAGTCTTTATCAGTCTCTGCCAGACACACACATAGACTGACAAAGACACACAAACACACCTCAGGGTGATGGATTAGGCCTAGACAAAGACAATAGTACCCATTCCCGCTGGGCACACTGTACTCTAACGGTGGTGGCCTCTATCTCCTTATACATTAGAAGAAAGTGCACATGCGTAATAACACATTTCATTGCAATTCCATGTCTTCATCTTTTGATGTGGTTTTGGTGGATGCAGGCCAAGTAAAGCAGTCTTAGCCACATCCACATACTGCTCCTGGGTGATCCTGAGGCGTCCCCAGGCCAGGTGGGATGAGTAAAGGGTAAACCCTGTGTTATGGGTCCGGGGTCTCCTCCCAAGTAGACATGCCAAAAATACATCAACAGGGAGACATCCTGATCAGATAGTTGAACCATCTCATCTGGCTTTTTTCAATGCAAAAAAAAAAACAATGGCTCTACTCAGAACCCCTACTGGATATCCAAACTTCTCATCTTAAAGAAAACTGCGAAGGTAACAAATTTCAGTTGCTATTTCCTGCCATTTTATCCTTCCAGAAGGAAACAACACCCTGAGATACTTGAACTCCCCAACCAGAGACTTAAAGAAGGTGTTAAAGAAGTTTGAACTGCTGTTCTTCACATAAGTACAAGCAAAAGTCCAAGCCTTCATCTCCATGACATAGTAACATATAGGCAACCTCCTTGTTCTTTGGGGAAAATGGCAAGACACTGGCGCTTCACTGGGGCTCTTGAGTATTCCCACAACTGCCTGGGCAACTCTGGAAATAGACAGTCCAGCCCCTAGAGAAGGTGTTATGCTCAGAGGTGAGCCCTACTCTACAGTATCTAGTTGGCACAGATCCACGAGGGCGGTGACATTCTGTGTCCGAGAAGCCAGTTTTCATTTACCTTTCGCAATGCACCGAGACCCCTACATCTAACCTTGCAGGTGGTGGACGCACATGATATCATTATAATTGGAAGGCGTAGGATGTGCTGGCATATGATACCGATTTAAAATGAGTTAGATGATTTGACTGTACAAAGTCTGGACTCATGGCCTTTGATCCCTTTACCCCTTTAGTACAGTACCTTGATGAAAGAATGAAGCTGCTCCAGCTGGGAGTAGGCCTGGCCTAGCTGTCTCTGAAGCCTGTCCAAGGCATGGGAGCTCTGCTGGGTCAATCCCTCCATTTGCTCAGTGGCTGTCTGTTCCAGTGCAGCCAAAGCCTGCTCACTGGCTCCCACACGAGCCTGTAGGGCATGAATGCGCTGCTCCTGTAAAGAAAAATAGCAAGCAGAACTGGTCAGCTGAAAGCAAATGATCTTTTTTTTCCTACAAAAAGTAGAACATCTGCATCTGTCTGTGAAACATTAGTGGCAATTACATTAAAGACCAGTTTTGAAGTAATTATAGGATTTGGAAATTTCTGACGACACCTAATGGTAGGGTCCAGAATGGCCTGAAGGCATCAGATAGACTGCACCAAATTTCACCAGGATTTACTCTTTATTCTAATGTCATCAGATTAATTTTAAAGATGCTATTATCACAAAATTCTACACATACTGTAGGCTTTAAGTTCTTAACATACAAGTGTCAACGGAAAGTATTTTCCCAAACATGGTCTTAAATGTTTTTTAAATTTAATTTCACAGTTTTATAACTTTAATTGGATTTGTATATATTTTTTCACTTTTTAAAATGTTTTATTAAACCACCATGACTCAAAGTTGTACAATAAAAAATGAAAAAGTCCAAAAAGATGAAACTATCTAAATTAACTGTATGTAAGAAGAAAGCTGAAAATTTACAACTGGAGTGTTTCATAGATGGAAACTATGATCTGATATGATGAGAGATAAGCTGTTTACATCTGACCATGCATGTGCACAGAGGAGTTAATTACACTGGTCAGTTACTGTATTGAACTTGCCTCTTATTGTTCAAAGGCTGTGGCACAAAATGATTCAAAACAAACATAAAAAATGTTTTCCAAAATGATATGCTGATGTAACATTTCAAATGTTCCATATCGTTCAATCCCAGTGACAATTGGCAGTGTGGCCGTTTCCAACCTTTTTTTCCAGGTCCTCCTTCAGTTTTGTACATGAGGCCTCATACTGGCTTTTCTCTGTAGTTGCCACACTCAGTCTTCTCTTTAGAGATTCAATGAAGGCCTTCCTGTTGGTGGCCTCCTCTGATAAAGTCTTCACCTGTACCGAGGTAGAGCAAAGGGGAAACAGGAAGGTAAAAAACAAAGCTGGACAAAGTAGTTGCATTTATCTATAAATCAATATGGGTGATTCTTACAAGTATCTGTTGTCCACAGCTGCTTTCTAATATCTGAAAACTTTCTCCTTCAGTTCATTATTTGCCTTCAGCCATCTGAAGGCAGCAGGACAGATATGTTGATAAATCTGCAGCCTCCGATTTGAGAAGTGCCGCACAAATTATAAGCAAATGACACCAGGCTGACACAAAATAACCGTACACACCTCGACATGCGTCAGACTGGTCGGTTATAAAACTCTAGATTCTTTTAATGTGGGATACATCAGATTACTGAGGCTCATCAATCCATAGCCTCCTTCCCAGCTTTATTTTTTGCAAAACTGTCATCTCATGTTTTATTCCTTAAATGCATCACTATACAAACACTGCTGACACATCAATTACAATATGATGTAATCATTTACAATGTGAAATACAAACTGAACTGATTGATGCAATCATATAAAACAGCTTCAACAACATTTTAAATAATGTATTTCTATCAACATTGTACTGTACAACAATTAACTGTTAAAAAACCCACACCATCTGGCTTTGGCAGCAGATTTGCAGCGTTGTCTCTGTTGTGTGTTTGTATTCATGCCGCAACACTTTGCACCTTCCAGACCACAATACAGTATGATTTCCTGAAGAAGTGTCCTAGCATTTGTTGAGCAACTGTGATGCTTTACTGTGATTGAAAGCTGTTTCAGAGCTATGAAACCAGTGATGTGACTGACAGAGTGTATTTATTAATCACCACATCCTACTACCTATCCACTTCACCGTGCCCTTTTGCACTTTGTGTTGCTACACATACATGAACGAAAATAGCAAGCACGCTTGGAGATGCCCACACAGTCCTTACTTAAAGATCTACCAGTTTGCAGTTGGCGTTCCTCTTGTGCGATTAAAATTGGGCCAATAATATTCAGGCTATGACAAATGCAGAGCACCAAAATACCCAATTTCCTCTGTGATTCTAACAAAGACCATCAAACTAATTGGATACTATGATGATTGTAGCAGCTGTGATGTGTCATGTATACCTTCTTCTCTAGCTCCTCCACCTGTCCATGGTAACTTTTCTCCATCTCCTGCAGGAACTTCAGCCTTGTCTTCAAATCCTCTACCAGCTGCCTTTTCATGTTTACATCTCGCTCCGTGTGGCTCGCCCTTAAAAACATATATACAGGTGAGCGCACGCACATACACGGCATAAAGCATAAATGAGTATCTACACAGATATTCACATTCATTCAAAAGAGCATTCACATATAGCAGAGGTACAAACACACACACACACACACACACACACACACGCACACACACAAACAAACACACAAAGCTGGCAGGCACAGGGTCCCCATGCAGTGCATCAGGCATGACAGCTCATTATGACAACTAAATACACTGGCATGCTGTTTGGGTAAGTGGTGGGGGTGAAATAAGGATGCATATATAATTCTAACTGGCATATATTAGAACAAGTGCTCTGGCGGGGAATGGCGCACTAAGTGTGACTGGGGAGTCCTTTTTGACAAACGGCATTTCGAATCAGCAGTGACACTACTTGAGAGACTGTAATCAAGTATTTAAATGTTTATTATTTTCAGCTCAGCATTACACCAGTCATATATAAAAACACATCAGCAGGGGGACTTGGTTGCGGAAAGGTTGTTTGTGTTCTGTACTACGCTGACAATACTTCCCTACAGAGAGGCACGGCCTTTGTATTGTAAGCTGTTCATCATGTCTTAACTGTTGCAAAATGCACCTTGTGTCACTTCCTATTTCAATAACCTGCTGTATTGACATGTTTAATATTCCAGCATTCTACAGAGCCCTATTATAGTGAGGCCTTGTTTTAAATGGGCTCAGTATGTTAGCATGTTTTATTCTGTTTTCATAAAAGGCAAATATCAGGCATTTTTCATGGTTGTCTATACCTTAGGGAATCGGAACAAATGGAATAAAGATCATAAGGATGCAGTTAATTAAAACGGTTTTTGTCTTCTTTTTTTTTAAAATTTCAAAGATGTGGTGGATTTTTTAGCTCCCACATGCATCATAGTTTGTGTGTTTTAAATAAACAGATGAAGCAACGCCAGAGCAAATGCTTTCGTGTAAGTAAATGTCCCTGTCTCCCTAGGTGGATGAATGCCTGAGGGCAGACTGGCTAAATAAATGTGAGCTTGTCCTATTGGAGTGACATTAAATTAAATGAGAGAGGAGTCTAGCCTGGGGACTTTGGGGGTGGGGGGTGGGGGGGGGGGGGAGTAGGGTTGGCTGGTTACCCCATGGATTTGGCCATTAA
The DNA here is from genome assembly GCF_914725855.1 of Thunnus albacares. NCBI lineage: Eukaryota > Metazoa > Chordata > Actinopteri > Scombriformes > Scombridae > Thunnus > Thunnus albacares. The sequence goes on along the minus strand of NC_058108.1, from coordinate 23,537,273 downwards.
TGAGAAAACCCATATTGAACCTTTCAGATGACTGTCTGGTGTTGACTTAAAGATGGAGAGCAGCAATAAGAGCCCCAGCAGCTCCCTCTGCCCCAATGCTAATGGCAATTAGATGGACAACATTTATTTTAGATGTTCTCTTCTTCTGCACCCCAAAAAGAATAGAGGATAAAAAAGAATGAAGGATATATGGAGCTTCTGCTGGAGTGTGTGATCTCTATTTATGAGTGTTAGTGGAAAGAGAGAAAGAGAGCCTCTAACTATATCCCGATCACTCACACGTTTGTTCCCTTTGTTCTGCGCTTGTTGGCAATATTGTTCATCAAACATGCGTGTATTGTAATGATAACAGTCAGTGGTCTGAAGAGTGTATGTGCAAGCGAGAGCGTACATTTCTGTGTATGTTGTTAAGAATGAAGTGCGGGTGGATGTTTCATGTGGCTGATAGACAACAGGGCTAAAGATGAAAGAAGCAGCTTCATAAATAAGGCAGGGCCATAGTGCCGGATATTGACTGAGGACATGCCGGTGTACTTTGAAATTCATTTCTTTTTTTCCCCCCTTCTCTTCTTTAAGGCGAAGCAGCCTTGCTCCCTGTGTGTGTGCTGAGATGTATATTTCAGAGACGTCTAGACATGTCTTTCATTCTGAGAAGGGGTCCCTCCATGGAGGCAAATGGAGTGGTAGGCTAGAAGAGATGGCAAGTTACATATGTGTGTGTGTGTGTGTGTGTGTGTGTGTGTGTGTATGCTTGAATGAGTGAGTGTGTGACAAGAGCCTGAGGAGAGGCTGAGGCTGTCGTGGAAACTCAGCTGAGGGATGTTCACTCTGTCTGGCTGTGATCCGCTGTGTTTTGGTCACACACAAACACATACCCACTGTGATTGTACACATGCCCTGGATGCATTATTGAGAACGGCAGGCAGAGGACACAGCATACTAGACAAAGAGAACGAGGGGGAGGAAAGCCAAGTTGTTCTTTGTACCTTTCTCTCAGTTCAAAGATGAAATCCTAATGCGGAATGATGATATATGACTTTCACAACACTGTTCAAATCTTGATAGTTTCCCTGAGTGAATTGTTTATAGCTTTACATTCTGACTGTGTAATGCACCGGGTGCTAAAGTAGGTGTACCATGTAACTCATTAGGGCTTGTGGCCCACAGGCCAGAGCGATGCTGTGTGGGTTTCAGTGTCATGGGCCAAAATGGTCCCTCCTGCGGCACACAAACAATCAATACACTGCTTTGATCAGCACTCCACATCAGCTACCCACATAAGCAACACCACACTACATGACACACAAGACACCCACACACACACACACACACACACACACACACATGTGCATACAAACTAATTCCTTCAGTCGTTTTTATTCACCCGCTCATGAGAACATGCATAATTTCACAAATGATTCACGCAGAAGAGAAGCATACATAAGTGGAGTGCAGCAGACAGAGTGCTGCCACATGGTGGAATCAAACACTACAGATTAGAGCTGCAGCGAATGTGCAAACATGCAGACAGAGAGACAGAGTGACGGAGAGACAAAGACAGAGAAAGGGATGCAGGAAGAAGAAAGGCAAAGTAAGAGCTGTACTGCAGAGGAAGAAAGAAACACAAAGAGAAAGAACTAATACTAATGAAGAGAAAGGTGTGAGACTAACTTGTCCTGCAGCTGGCGGAGCTTGTCCTCCTTCTCCTGGAGTTGGCCTCGCAGGGCTTTGTTAGCTGCCACCTGCCTTGTGACCTCCGCACTTGCACTCTGGGGGGAGGGCACACGGTGTGTGTGTTTGTTAATGTGTTTGAGCGTGTGCGATAGGGGGTGGGGAGAGTTTTCACGACACAGCTGATGACAGGTCAGGCACAGCATGCCTCCTCATTATAGTTACAGCGGGAGGGTGGAAGGTGCTAAAAGAGGTTAAGAGGAAAACAGTATTTTTCAAAGTGGATGAGATAAGGGGAGTAATTAGGAATAATAATTTCTAGACCTTTACTACTTAATATATTTTGTGTATAAAATATTTGTATATTTAGATTATGTATAAAATATTTGAATATATTTACCAACCAATTTAAAAAATCCAGCTGTACACATTTTGTTATTATTAATAAAATGACTGCATTTTATATCTTTATAAAATATCTATATATTTTTTAACCTCTTATATTTCTGCATTATGACAAGAAAAAAAGAAGTTTCACAATTTAACTGCTGTTTAACCAGAAATATTCTGTACACTAGAATATTTGGACATTTGTTAGCAACTGATGATGCTTTTATTGCATTTAAACTAGAGATACTGGTGAGATTTTTGTAAACTGCACCACTTTTGTGCTTTACTCTTTTCTTCAGCAGTAACAGATACATATGGCTCATGACGACAGCTTGGCTTCTGATCATGAGATTGATGGATATATGAATGTACATGTTCACTTTGGTTTAAAGGGTCCCGTGTCTCTTGTGGGAACTGTAGCAGTACAAGCTTTTGACAATGCGCTCACTCAGTGCATGCACCCCCACAGCGCATCCCTCGCCTCTCCCTTTTGCTGTCACCTGACATGACTTCCTCGGCTGTGTGTAACGACAGCAGCAATCTGCTCGGTGACACTGATGAGCTGGCTGCGGAGAGGGTGATAATACTGTGGTACCACTCACGCCTCATTCCCTATGATGTAGGGCACGTCTCTACTGTTATTCCCCATTTCTCATCTTTCTGACAGGTACCCCGTAATAAGATCAAATGATAAGAAATGCTAATTCATGTCGAAATCACATGCAATTTCAGGTGATGTTAAGTGTAAATTGAAAGGCTCAAGAATTTGTTTTTTTTTACGCTACATGATTTGAGAGTAAAACCTTGACAGAGTTTCTTTCAGAGTTTCTAAGCTCCTCAAGGACTGAGGGCTGTTCAAACCAGTGAGATGTTAAAGTGACTCAGAAATATTGATGTTTGATAAAACACCAGGGAAATGTTTTTTCTAACCAAAAAACTTAGATGCGTGTGAATTCAAAAACACTGTTTGGTACAGCATGAGTATCAAAAAGGGAATTTAAACTGAAATGTGCAACATTAATAAATCATATTTTCTTACTTTTGTGCATATTCTGGTAACCACTGTGCTGTATGACTGTACTGCATTAATGCTCTCAAAAGCGCCCTTGTTATTTATGGTATTACCCACTTAAGCTTCATAGTGCACAAAATTGGAAATGAACACAATCCTTAATACCATCATCCTATTAAGAGATTTATCTCATAAAGCGTGCACAATAAGACAAAGCATGAGGGCAATTCATTAACCCGGGAGCTCTACACGTAACTTACAACCACTAACCTTAAGTTTGGCTTGAAGTTGTTTGACCTCAGCCTCCAGGGCTTGGAGGGCAGGGTTAGCCGGGGCGGGCATGGTCTTGCCCTGGCAGGAGCACTCTGCATGTACGGGTGCTGTTGGTGCTGCTGGTGGTGGTGCAGTTTGCTGGGGGAACTTTATCTGCCTCCACTGCTCCAGCTCCATTTCCAGAACCTTTTTCTGCTGCTCCACACCAGCCAGGTCAGAGGTCAGCTTCTGCAGATTGACCGACAGACAGAATTGGCGGGCTAGATTACTGCTGATACCACAACTAAAAACAAAAGTTGTGTCTACTGGTTATTAAACCAAGGAAACCTATATTTGTGTTATGGAATGGTGAGAGTTAAAAAGTAATGAGAGATATGATATATTGCCATGTGAATCGATGTTCACTTAGAGACGTTTCAATCAAACCAAAACCCAGCTTTCTTTGCCTTAGGTTGTAAGAAAATAAATCCTCTAACTTACACACAAGTCTTTACTCTAAATTCACATTACATGAATATGATAAAGGCAGATGCAGAGTAAGCACAGTATGGTTGAAATACTGTATGCCTTATCCACTGGAGAGCTGTGGGCTCCGCTTTAATATCTCGTCTGTGATAAAACTCTTTTTTTATGCTAATTAGGAGACAGATGATGCTGTTGCCCGGTAAATAGGGCCTAATTCTCACTGTGATTGGCATGCATAATAAAGCCATCCTGCAGAATCAGAGAGCACTTTGGGACAGAGGGAGTTCAGCATTTGGTGAGCGGTTGGGTTTAGAGTGATGAACGATAATGGTACTAGCTGATCATGTACAATGTACAGTGTATCAGTGATTCTAAACAAAAGCATCTGAGGTGAGCGCTTTTAACCACATGTGTGTGATGAAGCTCAAAAAAGCTCTTTGTCTGTTTATTAAGAAAATATAAAGGGCAAAAACATGTCTATGTAAGTTTGGTTCAATACTGCCACAATTAACTGATCTGGTGTCATAAAAATCAAGAATGCTTAATGGCACAAATAGGAGACATGATACATGAAGATGTATGCTGCACACATGGGGTAAATGCTGGATCACACACACACATAAACAAGTGAAACCACAGATTCCCAGTGGGTTGCTCTCTGCTCTGCATACATGGAGGTTATTGATATCTGGTTGCTGGCTGACACCTTTTAATAGAATCCCTCTTGTTTTAGGTTTCCTCTGCTGTGTTGAAGACGCGCAAGCCATTTCCCCAGGGAGGGAAGGAGGGAGGGAGAAATAGGAGTGATGGAGAGAGAGGGAGGAGTAGAGAATGAATGAAGTAGGGCTATGGATGCGGTGGCGGTGCTGCACGAATTAAGAGTGGCATTGATGACACTTCCTGTAAGACAGGCTTTGATTTCACAGGCCATTTTCAGCCCTGGTGAGAGATGACACTGACATAGACTGATATACTGGTGGTCCATTAGGCTGGAAGAGAGGACACCTCTCTCGCTCCCCTCTGAGCAGTGGTCTCACTGATGTTGTTCCAAGTGATACTCAATCATTAGCAGGATAAATAAGGAAACAGAGGCTGCTGAAATAGCTACACGCCCAAGAGCATGTATGAATGTCACACATGCATGCAAAAACCAATGAATCTTTTTAGATAAATCAACTTGGGAACAGACTAGTGTAACGTCTTACTGAACCAGCTCCTCAATCACTTTGCATTCATCCTGTTGGCCAAACTTTTTATGTGATATGTGGTGCAACTATCATTAAAATTTAAATTATGTCTGGAGCTTTTTTTCAGTCAGTTATGTACGCTGCACCCCCTAATCCTATGATAATCCCAGCCCCTTACATGAAAGAGGAGGGAAGGACACTCCACACTTAAAGAGATAAGGCTGGTGAAACGTGGGCGATGTCACAGTACACTGCGAAGTCAAGTAAACGAGGAGGCAAGAACTGAGTGAGGTAATCCAAGCAACCAAATGATCCTGTATTTGGATGATACGCATGACTAGCACATTTCGTCAGGAGCTAGGCTTTGTAGGTATAGAAAGGGGATGCTTCACCTGTCACCTGAGTTTTTTAAGCTTCTTATGGCACCTTAAGAAATAATTCCGGTTTATTACAGCTTGGATCTTATTTTTTGTGATTCTAGACATCATTCCTATCAGTAATAATAACATTGTACTCAGATTGTATAAAAATGCTGAGATCTAGGAATGTAGCAACATTACTAAAAAGAAGTCTAACAGTGCAAGAAAAACAGGCAGTCAGATAATCAAACCTTCATGTTAGTCAGACAAAACAAAAGTGGATAGTAAAATGATTTCCAAACTTTGTTGTCAACATTCATCAGAGTTTACAGACACTACTGTAGTTGTGGGTTCACACAGTTTCCCTGTGCAATGAGGGATCTTAACCAACATTTTCAGTGTACTCACTTTTTCACGGAAGTCCTGAGAGGCAAGTGAGAAACAAAATCTGGTGATCCTTTTTCTAAGTTTGATCTAAATTGTTTTCCCTCCTGTGTTTAAGACTTAAGAACAGGTGTGAAAAAAAAGTTTTGCCAGTTGAAGGAATTTTTTTTTTTGTTAGGATCATTTTTCTGTTTGTTGTTGTAATACTCATATTGACCACAAGAGGCTGAAGTGCACCACTAACACATGTTCTAAATAGGACTAAAAGGATTCATGCTTTCTTCCAAATAAAGTTTAATTTCTCCATGCACTCTAAACAAGGTTCATATATTGTTAGCAAGTTATGTAACATACTGTCATGTCTTTCTTTTGGCTAAAAATCTATTTTAATCAGCGCTAATCTAATGTTATGCGTTAGCCCGCTAGCTAGCAAGTGAAAAACATATTGTTCATGGTCAACCAACAGCTACAGCCTAGATTAAGTCGACGGCATAGCTAACATTGGTTTAGTGTAACGTTAGTCATGGTAACAGAAACACTTCACCACTTATGAGTTGGATGTTTTACCAATAAAGATTAAATTAATCTTAATTAATTATTCATATTTATGATATAGAATTGGATGCTGTTTATTGAATATTGTAATTATAGTGTGATGTTTATTCTTAATCAGTCCTTCAGTTTGACAGTTGAACCTTTCGTACTTAGACAATTGGTTCTTAAACCTTTTCCTATCAAGGACCCCCAAATTGATATGTAACAAGCCGTCGACGCCCATTTGATAAGATTTTTGTCCCATGAAGCCCTATCTGAGAAGATAGTTGCTAGATATGATTTAGTAGAGAATTCAATGACTGGATATTAGGCTTGGGCAATATCAAGGTATTATGGTATACAAGAGTATTTAGAAATCCTGTGATGTTAACTACCGTCAAAAATATAGACATCCCTCTTTCTATTAAACTAATAAGGAGATGCTGTATTGAGGTGATGTATTGTGGTGCACAGCACACACCACCAGAAGTCTGTCTCTACTGGTGGAACAAGCAACTGAGAATGATGGCGACTAGGGCTGTTGCAATAACAGCAACCACCACAACCGCTATGCTCACGTTTTTTCTTTTTTTTCATGAGGCTGGGCACCTCTTGTTTTACACTTCAATGTGTGTGCATTGAATGTTTGGCGGCTCCTCCTGTCCAGTGTGGTCTGGCGGTCTGGAGGATCCTGCCAGACTCGACTCAACTGTAGGCCAACATTTTTTCCTGCCACGACACGTTACAATTGTTTTCCGCGTTCGTAAGGTACTGCCGCTCAATTCGGCCGACGCATAATCAGACTAACATACCTCGATTTTCACTAAAAAAGGAGAAAAAAATAATACTGCATACCGCACTGTTGAGCCATCCTAAATCACCTCAGGGAAAATTTCTTCTCTGCAACAGCCCTATGAGGAATCATGAAAATATTGCCACATATAATTTTATCTTGAGATGACTTCTTCCAACTACAAAAGCCATTTACATGATTATACTACATGATTTTATTCAACTGTTAGTCTGCCACCACCATCCACACATCATCTCCGTTCAGCCCACTAATGTGTTGGTGTCTGCCACAGCAACAAGTGTCACTGGGTCCACCAGCAAGAAACCATGGAAGAAGGGTACTTATTTAGTATCTATTCATTATTCTATGGGTCATAAGTATTTAAACACAGCAAGATTTGTCTGAGTTTAAGTAGGCTAATTGCATATTAGACACACAGCATTGTAGGTTAGACAATGTCAGACATGCTACAGCAGCTCAGCTTTTACGTTTTTTAAAAAAATTTTTTTATCATATACCATATACCCTGGTGAAATGTCAGCAAGGTATGAAAAAACAGATACCACCCAAGCCTACTGTCTATACTATAGGTGGGGAGATAACTGTGGAGAGAGTGAGACCTCTGATCACAATCGTCATTCTTATACATTGTGCTAACTCCTAGTGAATAGAATATTAGTAAAATTGAACCCCACTTTGAGAACCAATGAGTTAGACCAATCTAAATCACCCTTGAGGCCAGTCAGCTCATTTTTGTTTGTTTAATATTCCAGTGGGAAGTCCAACATTTGACTTATGGGTCCAACAATTCCATCCTATAGAGATGTAAGCCACGTCAGTGAAGGAGGCTGCCATGTAAGGTTAATAAGCTTTGTTTATTTAATGAATAAAATACTTAAGTAACAGCAACTATGACTTTGAATGATGCTGTCTTGTTTCACAGAGGGCAGAATGAGACCTACACAATGTTGGGGAGAAATTGAAACCTGATCAGCTCTGAGTAGGTAAGGTGTTATAAAGTATGACCCAAGCTATCCAAGCATATTGGAGCAGTGAGCTAAACTTGATTTTGTTGGCAGATGAAAGTACTCAGAGAGTAAATAAGAATGTGTTGTTAGTCTTACCTAATGAATACTTTTATGCGAAACACAGTGATGATTGTACGATGTGCAGTGCATTAAAAAGACCCAATTTTAGCTAAATGGGCTGCATTTATAAAGCGCCTTTCTAGTTTTCCGACCCCTCAAAGCAGATTACACTACATGCCAACATTCACCCATTCACACGCACATTCATACACTGAGGCTACCATGCAAGATGCCAACCTGTTTATCAGGAGGAGTTTCTAATGCTCATTCAAACACACACTCACACCGATGGCACAGCCTACGGGAGCAATGTGGGGTTCAGTATCTTGCCAAAGGACACTTTGACATATGGACAAGGAGAGTCGGGGATCGAACCAGCGATCTTCCTATTAGTGGACGTCCCGCTCTACCTCCTGAGCCACAGCTGTTAGCTCACTCTATCAATACATTATAATTATGCTTCTCACTTCAAGCAGTGGATTTTCCCCTTCCCTTTTGTTTTTTACTTTAAGACCCTTCCCTTTGTTTGCCATGATATACGATGTAAGATTATTGCTGAATGGAGTAGAGTCATTTCATTTAAATGAATCACTCTTTCTCTTGATAAAATCTATAGGAAAAATACATTGTGCACAACTCAAGGGTCCAAGCACACCTGAAGGTTCCATTGTCCACACAATGCTAATCAAGCCTATCACAGCCAGATAAATTTCTCTGTACAGATACATTTCTCTGTATTTCACAGTATACTGATGTTTTTAATCTAGTGTCAGGTTAGACATTCCCAGGATGGCCGGATGAATGCATACTGCACGTGCCCTATGGGCAGAGCATGCACATTACAGCCCTCTGCCAGCAGGGCTGGCTAATTTCCAGTTAGCACTCTGCTAACTTGAATGGGGATAAAATCATTTAATCATGCAGCTCTTCTAGACTTTCCAAATGTTATCAGACCGAATGGATCAAACTCTGATACTGAAATGAGTCATTTCACAGGGGTTGTGTGACACTCAAAACAATTTATCCACTATTTTACAGCCACAACAATGGCGATGGACTAGGCTATGGTGGAGCCTATAACGTAAGCACTTGTTGACAGTGTTTTTATAATTACTCTCATTGCCAGAGGGGGGAGACAAAAGTCCTGCACTCTTTAAATGTACAAAATTATCCTATTCCCTTAGCAAGTGTCCAAATGTCCCACTCATAAGGTTTTTTAAAAAAAAAAAATCTCTATTGGTAAAACATCCCACTCAAAAGGGGTGACTAATGTTACAGTAAACTAAAGTTAGCTATGCAGTCGACTTAACCTAGGTTGTAGCTGTGGGGTCACCATGAACAATATGTATTTCACTCACTAGCTAGTGGGCTAATGTCAGTACAGCTAAAGCTAAGAGCAGATTAGCACCTATTAAAATACATTTCTAGCCAAAAGAAAGACATGACAGTAATGTTACATAACTTGCTAGCACACAATATATGTGCCATGTGTTTAGACTACATGGAGAAATTAAAAACTCATCTGGAAGAAAACATGAATGCTTTTAGTCCTATTTAGAACACAGGGTAGTGGTGCACTTCAGCCTGTTGTGGCCAAAATGAGTGTTATAACACCAAACGCTTAGAAAAATGATCCAATGAGAAGAATGATCCAGCCAAAAAAAAAAAAAAAAAAAAAATCACCAGCCAAAACTTTTTTCTTCACCTGTTTCCACAGATGAAAAAAAAAGTAACTGAGAAAAATGATCCTGACAAAACTTTTTTTTCCTGGCTGACTGCTTGTTAACAATTACTATGGTGAGAACAATGTTGCCATAATCAAAAGCAATAATGGTCAAAACTACAAATAATGGTAGGTAATACATCTAAATCATCCTTTAGGATGAATATGTTGGGAAGGAAAGGGGAAAAAAGCCTGCATCAACAAACTTTTGTAGTTTGGGTTTGAGAGTCATTGTACATTCTGGTACTCACAAAGACATATGTGAGGACATGGTGATGCTGGTAGTGGTGAATGAATAATGAAAGTGTCACCACGGTGTTGAATGCGTATTCCACTAAAGCACATCACACCTCTTCTGCTCTATTCTACCCTCATGTTACAGATTTAAGGGCCACAAAGTATTAGTTATTAGATTAAATTTACAACTCATAAAAATTACAGTAAATGGGAATAAAAAGGGCTTTTGTGCTTCAGCAAAGGGCAGAGGGAAAAGCAAAGAAGAATGGAAGGAATAAGGAAATATGACTTAATGATGGAAGGAGGCAAGGGAGGAGGCAACAAGGGAAGGACAGAGTGGCCAAAGGATCAGGAGACAGAGCAACACAAACAAGTTTCTGTGAAACTGCCATGCTACTTCTCACATGATGGCCCCTGTGGAGGCTGTCCTAAGCCAATTACAAGCAGAGAGCTTTAGTTGGAGAGCTGGCCAGGACCGGCTGGAACAAGCCCGAAGTCCATCACCTCTTGCCCTGTCCAGAGAGGACAACAAGACCTGGCTTTGGCCAGTCAGTCAGCTCCAACTTTCTCTGGTGGAGTGGCATTAATACTGCAGGAGAAAGGAGGAAACAAACAGTATACACTCGCCTTTACTGCTGTGTCTGAGTCTAAGGTCTCGTTGGGCCTTGGCAATCAGATGTCTGGGTGGTAACACAAGGGCCACTTCCCAGCTAACAACACTATGAGGGCTGTACCTGTGTGTATCCACTATACTGTATCTGTACTATTCTGCACAGTAAATATACAGACAAAGACACCTAATCAGGCGTACATTTGGTCTTTGGTAGCTGCTGCTATGTCTGAGTTCACCAAAACAAGTCTCCTGCCTGTAGGATTAACGATTGTGTCTGTCTTGGTGTTGGTGTGTGTGCATTTGTGTGTTCATGTTAGTGTGTACAAGGAGGCCCTGACAAGAAAGATACTGTCTAGGGGCCAAAGTGTTTAGTGTTTTATTTATAGTCTATACCAAGTCTGAGAGTTTCCTACCTGGAAGCGGGTACTAAATAACTAAATGGATGTGTGGCAATGGACTCTATGAAAAACAGTCACCTTGTGTGTGTCTGTGCACATGGATGCACATATTTGGAGAAATGTAACTGCTTGTGACAGATCGTTGTGGAGAACTGGCTTGTTGAAACATTCAGCAGGATGAGACAACAGCAAAGTCAGAGAGAGAGAACGAGAGAGAGAGATTCTCCGCCTCTCTTCTGCTCCGTGGCCCTGACCTCCACAGATGAGGGTAAGCCTGTCAACCACACTTATTAAGCATGATAAGGGCAAAGGACCTGTTACAGCTGCACTCTCAGCCCCCAGCAAATACAAAAGAACCACAAAAAGAAAGACAAAGACAGAAAAATAAGAAAGTTCCATACACTCACAGATGGCTCTCCTGTTTACCCATCTCCCTGTTTTTCCCAAGTTACCTGTGTGAGCTGCTTGCTGCTGCAGAGTTTCTCAGTAAGGGAGTTGAGCTGTGCCGTGATCTTCTCATTGGCCCTCCGCAGCTCTTTGGCTGAAAGCACAGCATCTTTCCTGGCACTTCGCAGTATGTCAATGTGACGCTGTAGGGACTCTATGCGCTGCTGCAGAGAAGAGGAGGAGCAGTGCTGGGCCTTTATCAGCATCCTCTTCCTCCTCCGCCCCCTTTTTTCTTCTCTCGTCCCTCGTTCCCAGGGCTCATGCTGTTTATCGTCTAACAGGAGGAAGTACACGCAGGCGCCTCAGAGTTGACAAGTGCACAGAAAAACTCCAAATCCCTATTTAGAAGCTACTGCTGGGAGTTAACAGGCATATGTGAAAGTGTCTTTGTGTATGCGCGAGTGAAAACTGTGATATTTTTAACAATTTGAATGATTAACGTTCTCCATTTATAAGTTGTAAGAAAAAAAAAAAAAAAGCTTGTTAACTTCTGAAATACTTGTTTCCGATCGACAGCATGTGCATACATTGAGTGTTCTTCCTGCTTCAATTAATAGTCGATTAGATTTTTGTAGTTTTGCATGGGTGTGAAAAAGGAGAACTTACGCTACCTTGGGCCAGAACATCAGGTTGTTTTCTGTTAGATTCTGCTGCCAGCACTTCTGTACCTGGAATCAGTACATACCTGTAGGACTAAAGGAACAGAAAAGTCAGAGACAGTGATGAAAAGCAGCTGTTTAATGTAACACAACCGGTTGACATGTTGTGCTTCCTGAAACGCGGCTCATAATGACACCATGATCACAGGGTGTGCACAGTTTAACGCGACAAGACAAATCACCCTGTGCTTTAATAATTCACCTGAGCATGTTCAACCAACTTCAACTTGAACGCTTCTCAGCACGGATATTACTTTTGACAGATGCTTGCAAATGCCGTCTTTGTTCAATCACTGTCTGAAAGCCCTGATTCACTCCTACAGTATGACGCGTGTGTGTGAGTGTATAGTCAATTTTACTCATAAGTGTGTATGCGTGTGTGTGTGTATGTGTGACACCTCCCTACTGCACCATCGTTTGTAGTGACATCAAAGAAGCCCCCCCCCCCAACGCACCCCTCCTTCCTCTCTGCCTGTTTCCTTTGTATGGGGGTCAGGTAGGATTTGATCAGTGCCAGGTTTGATCACACGGTGCCTTGCAGAGAGGAGAGAGGAGATGAACCCTTTGCTTTGTGACATAGCACATCGTGAGGGGCCGGGGCTGTCATGGCGATGAGCCCAGGAGGAGCTGATGGGCACATTTAGCAAAGCTGGAGTGGGGAAGCTAAAGGGGATCTGAGAGTAAGGGCCCTGACAGCTCCCTGGCTTCATGTACAACAACAAGCCTCTCTCCCTCCCCACCTTCTACCTTTCTCCCCTCCTCCTGGAAAGAAAAAGACAGAATATGTTTATAGGTCCCCCTCTTTCCTCTCCTCATCTCTCTCCTTGACGGACATATCTCTCTGGGGTTTGGAGCTGCCATGTCCTGCTGTGAAGTGGTTTGATGTGGACAAGAGCAAGGGCTCGAGCCTATCGATTTCATGGTGGTGAGAAGAGATGGAAAAGAAGGAACACCGTCTACCACACATGGGAAAGCCTTTGTGAATGTAGGAGCAAAGGGAGTGGCCAGTCTAAAAAAACATTGTAATGCGGCATGGACTAAACCATGCAACAAATAGTTACTGAAACACTCTTAACTATCCATATGCTTACCAATCACATAAACCTTAATAAAATGCTACCTATTGATTGTTTATTTTTGTGCCTTTATGGTAAAGAATTGGCAGCATATATAAGCTAACTGCAACTGTAAAGTTACAATAGTATAAAAAGATACTCTCTGCACCATCAACAAAAGACTTATCCCCTCTCAAAAACTTCAACAAAATCTGCCACAAAAAACAGTTCCTTCCCTACAACTCTGATAATCATCCTGCCAGAATAAATCTGCAGAATCTGAAGTAAATTCCTTAAATTACTGTTTAAGGTGAAATAAAATATAACATGGTCTTAGTTTTCAATGTCACTAGAGTGGTCATTAATCCATCTTGTTTCTATGGCTATGGTAATGTAGCTGTATATAACTGTGCACATAGGAATATGACTTAAATTGTCACAAGTTAAGCTTGCAACCTTGACTCTTTCTTAATACATTAGATACAATCTACTATGCTGAATATCACATTGTAACCCATTTTTAAAAATTTAATTAGAAATGAAGGATAGGACGTACGTTTTTTATACTGTACTGATAAGGCTTATGTTTCAATAACTGAGTGATAGTTTGGAATAACTTTTTGAGGATTCAGGAATAGTCTTTATGAAGGTCGTACAGCACTTGAATCATGGCATTATTAAAACAAGCATGAACCAACTTAAACAAAACCTGTAGGCACTCTCAAACTATTCAAATGCTGGCTATTCACATAAAATATGAAACGTTGCAGAAGTAGTCTGCAAGGGAATATACACATTACAAGTGTTAAAGTCTGACTGTAGAAGTTTATTCCTTTTTTAATCCAAAAATAATTAAAAGATGAGGGAAAACCAACCTTTCTGTTAGTGTGTTTTCTGTAAGCCGTTGTCCCTGAGTGCACACTGTTGAGACTGTCCGAGTACTCTTCACCGCTGTCACTGTAGAGAAAGGTGAGGAGGTTTTGTTACAGGCCAGGAGTTGAACCCACAACCCTGGTTCTAAAAGTACCACCCACGGACAAAAATCCAATTTACCTTTTATGGTTGATTTAGTTGACATCAAGCAAAAATATGTGCATTTCAACCCCCCTTCCTTCCAACAGAAAATCAATGTCCCATCCAATTTCTGAGCTGGAAGTGTAAATGTGGGTGTAAATTAAGTGAAAAGCTGCAGTGTCTGTTGCTAATGGTGAATGCATCAACATGTATGAGAGCGGCTGTGGCCTTCATTAGCCCTCTGTGTGTGACAGACGTGTGTGAGAGGCACGGCTGAGCGGAGCCAAGCAAAGTTGCATCTGACGGACACACGGTAAGGGCTTCCTGAGACACACACATACACATACACACACACGCTCACAGACACACACAGGTTTATTGACAGCGACCTTTGACGTGAAGGTGGAAGCCAGTGACATTTACGCTGGCGGGTTTATTAAGGTGGGGCCTGAGAGAAGCAGCAGAGGTAAAGACCACAGAGAGAGGATCTAACTGGAACATGACAAGGCTGGGGGCTAGTTAGGGTTAAACCTGGTCTGGAAGGAGCACAGGGACTTGCTGAGGATCACTAATCACCACCACTAAGACCAGGGTTACATGCATTTCATGAAAAATGCTGTCCACTTGTGCTACAGTGTGAGACAGCAAAATCAGTCTGACTAAAATTTTGCTTTGTGAATACAATTATGAACCTAAACCTACTATCAATTTGAACATAATATTATAATTAGCATGATACACTGAATTCTGTCACCTCCTGTGTACTGTCAACATGAGACCAATCAGTCAACAAGAGTGCTCGTAACCGCATCCAAAGGCCGTCAACATTGTCTCCTGGATGTGTTAGGAACACTTCATGGGATATGTATTTGTCTTTTTGTGAAGTGTACCCATACTGTACATAAACAAATGTCTGTGCATTTACAGACTGGATCCAAAATTAAGCAAGTCAAATATAGATAATGACAACTTGAAGGAAAAACCTGAATAAAGGAAAAATGAAAGATGCTATGTGTATATATATATATATATATATATATATATATATATATAGGACGAGAAAATCATCTGAATCATAAACTATGGCCTTCGTAGTAAACAGATCTAAACCCAGCTGAACAACTATAGGAGACTATGGACAGACACTGTCCATCACCATGATAAATTATAAACGTATGAACTGTACTCATATAGCACTTTTCTACCTTAGAGAACAAAGTGTGTTACAATTGGCCTCTCATTCACCCATCACACAGCAGAGCTGCCTTCAAGGCATTAGGTCACTTCAATGTGTGAACAGGGGGAGCCAAGGATTGGACCACCAAGCCTGCAATGAATGAACAACCCACTCAAACTCCTGAGGCACAGCCCGTCAATGTTTTGGAAAATCTTTTCTTCTGGAACTGATGTTGACTCGCTCCAGTACAGTACCAGACACTTGGAGAATCTGCCAAAGAACATTGAAGCTGTTCTGGCAGCTTGCGGTGGGCCAACGTTTTACTAAGAAACTTAATGTTGTTTTTTCCTTGTCACATTTTTCACATACCCATAATTTTTCACCATTCTGTAAAGAAGAGTCTTCCGTCAGTGATCGAAAATATGAAATATATAAATACATATTATTTATTCCTTCTAACAGAACTATTCAATATGATATTCTCCATGCCTTCCTGTTCTCATTTCGTCCTGCCCTCTACCAAAACTGCTGATATGCTCAAAATAGTCATCTGCCTCCAGCAGCTCAAAACTTGAGAGAGGGAGCCAGAGGCAGCGAGAAAGAAAAGGGGAAAAACAAAGACTTGTCAGTATCCTTAACGAGTCTGACATCTTTATCTGGCACTATTTAGGCCAAACCTCCTTAGGTAGAAATACAGTATTTCCAGGAGCGCCTACCAGACATATTGCTGAAGAAGACCCCTGTGAGATAAGAGACGCAGAAGGCTTTACAGTAACAAATCAGTTGACAGGTGCCTTAAATAAGACAACATCTCAGTTTAGACCCCTTCTTCACAAATCCACTTAGATCTTCCTCTCAGGTAAAGCGTATATTAGACTGCTGCTTATTAGCCACATGGAGAGGCATTAGGAAAGCAGGGCATAGCTGCACCCAGTCCCTGTTAAACGGCCTCATGTGGATAGAGCTGGGGTGGATTACAGTCTGATGAATTAGTTGGTGAAGAGATGGTGAGTTAGTAGGGCTGAGCATAAGAGAGAGCAGATAGAAAGAGGCATACGGGGAGAGAAAGTGAAGGGAAATAAATATCAGCGATAGCTCTGAGTGTTTGAAATCAAATCATTCCGACCATCACTCAATAAATGTTGGCTCAGTGGCTTTTTTGCATAAAACATACATGAAATAATTACTGTCGATGGTTCTTAATTTAGAGGGTGTTAAACAGCTTCTAGACATCTGGTACTGAGCCGAGTAGGGTCATTCAAAATTTATCTAACTAAATTAAGGCGAGGAGAGGAGAGAGAAGCGTGTGTGTGTGTGTGTGTGTGTATGTGTGTTTGTGCTGTGAGGGGGTTATGGGGTGGCTGGAGGAAATACGAGTAGCACACACACATTTGTGAATTGACATGCCACAAGATAACCAACATGACTAGACACAGGGTGGGGTTTCATACATGTTTGGTTGTGTGTGTACTGGTGGAGGAGGTGGGTGGGGGGTTTGGTACTTGCAGGGGGATCCTTAGTGCTGTCAAGGGGGGGTTAGTGAATATGCAAAGGACCGGTAAATTAAATCAAACTGCCAAACTGTCAATTTCGAGGTAGCGTGACTAGTGCATGAAAATGGCATCACTGGAAGGTATCAAGGCTTTGGCGGCCCCCTTATCCCTGGGCTTTTCTGGCATTGGTTCAACTTTGTGTGGATAGGTGGCTAATTTTGCATGCAAATTTCAGTCAATAAGCTCCAAGCAAGGCGTCCCAGGATATTTCAAAGGATCTGACAGTAGTTTCCCCCTCCTCTCTCCTTCTCTCTATCATTCTTGCTCGCATTCTTCTTTTGGCTCCTGAATACCAACTAGACAGACAATGAAATTCAATCACCCATTTGCTTACGCTTTGCATATGCACGTTGTCCCCTCGATGCTGCGTGGCCCCCCACAATTCAGCCAGCCCACCCTCTCCACTCCAACCACCTAAAAATAATGAGGCGAGAGGCAGTGAGAATAAGTGCGTATGTGTGTGTGTATCATTACCTATCTACACTCATGTCCTCCCACTCGTCCTTAGTGGGACTGAGGCTGCGGCCTTGCCAGCTGATGGCTTGATTGGGGCTGACTGTTGGGTGGCTGCGCTGGTGTGATGCACCTCTGAGCCTTGTTGTTTTGAATTTGACCTTGCTGTTAATGTTGCTGGCGATCCCACCTGCCCGTGCTGGTCCTGCTGCACGGTTCCTATAGAAGTCCCTGGCTGCTCTGAGAATCCCCAGCTCCTGTCTCAGCTTCAGCAACTGATGATGAAGCTTGGTAGCCTCTTTTTGAGAGGCAGACAGCCGTGCTTCCAGAGCCATGGTCTCGCTGCGATGCCGCTCCCCCTGGGCCAGGGCCTGTGCCTGTGCTGCCTCTTCACGGACAACTTCCTGGGTTCGTAGATGATCCAGGGAAGCCTGGAGTCTACGGCAGTTGTGGGCCAAGTCTTCGTTAGCCTCAAGTAGCTGCTCTTTCTCTTCTCTCAGCCTCTCCGTCTCCTCCTCCAGGGACATCATCCTCCGCTCCAGCTGCTCTATCTGAAGGAATCAGAGATATGGGGCCTCATTGGTACAACATATTCAGGTTTTTTCTCCTTGCATATCTACCATTTTTACCATTAATACTAAAACATACTGCTCTTGCATTGCTAGTGAAAACAACAATGTGCCAATCTGAGTTTACCTAGTTTTACTGAGTATATGTTATCAATGAAAATTTCTAGGAGAAAGGCCAGTATCTGATTTGACCTGTGTGGAGTAAGTACACACAGTGGTTTCCCTAACTACTGACATTTTCTCAAGGGTATATAAGCCAGTGCATATATGCTGTGTAGATGGCTGAACAAGTGAGGGGGGCAATCCCACAGCCTGGCAAGGCTCTATGGACATTTGACTGGCACTCCTTTACCCTGATCACCACTAACTAGACATCAACCAGGAACACTTAGTCTATTTGTTAGATCTTTGGTGGAGACTGTTTAAGAGAACAGTGGATGCCTGCTGGGTTTGTGCCTTCAGGCAATTTTTCCCTTTTATTTGGTTCTCACTCTGCCCGCTGGTGAAGCCTGGTACCTTTCAAACAAAATTAGATGGCTATTCCTCACTCTTGATGATTCAGTGCCGTGAAAGCAGAAGGGGAGCAACATATAAACTCACGCATGCAGGGGTTTTAAAAGCATGCGTGCGCAAACATGTGCTTCCTACTAACAGCTTCGATCCAGTTGAATTATCTACTGTTTCATGTAACTTTCACAATTTCCCCTACTCCACTCCTACACTTAATATTTGTGGTTATTTGCAGCATTTTTTTTTTTAAATGTGAGAAAAACTCATTTTCTCGCTGACACTTGACTTTGAAATGATGACACACAGACTACACTCTGACCAATGGAAAGTCTCCCAAGAATGAGAACACTTTAAAATCATTCTTGATAGAGCAAAACCAAATTTTCTGAGAGGCATTGTGCTGTAGTTATGGCTCTGTCGGGTTTCTTTTATTGGCAATGACAAAGAACACTTAGTGATGGCATAGTGCTGTACCTTTTTAAATGACTGTTCCATTCGCTCGGAAGAAACAGAAGGCTTTTTCGGAGTGCTGCTTTTGACCTGGCGCTCCTCTACCACTTTGTGAAGCAATTCTGCACAAGGGAACAAAGCTTGTTATTGTGACATGATGTGTCAAACCCAGGCTGCTCAATCAATAGAATGATAATAAAGAGGCTAAATTAAATCAATTAGCATTACTAAGGTCTAATTTCCTTCCCAAGGTCCAGTTTCTTTTTTCTTCTTTTGTCAATCAAATCAGAAGGAATGTGGAATTACTAATGCTGTTTTCATAGAGACTTGAAAATTTCACTGGTAAAACCCACCTGCTGTTTCTAAATCAAATAGCCTTTTTCATCCTGATTAACAGAAAGGTGTTTTATGTAAAAGTCCATGAGGAAACAGTGTTCAAAAGCTCACACTGGTACATGCAATGTGCAACCTCTCTCTAGGGATCTTAAACAAACGAAGAGAAGTGCTTGAATCCCTTGTGAACACACAGCCCCAGGCTGCACTGCTTTGTAGTCCACTATGTTTCCCCAATGGACAACTAATCTCCGCAGACTAACGTGCTGCTTTATTCTGAGAACTTCAATAGTGGCCTTGGCGAAGATATGATTTAGGCTTTATGATAACAACAGAATGCATGCAGGAGTCCAAGTGCTGGAGGATCTGATGTACATATAGTCATGTGTGTATACAAAATCCAACAAGCCTCTGTGTCACTGTTTGACATAAAGTGGCTGCTCACCTAGATGCAAAGGGTAACCCAAAATTCTGCCTTTCATTCTCTTCTGTTAAACATTCATGACAGTACGACCAAAATAATTTGTTCAATGAGGCTGGAAAAATTAAATATTCATGACCTTGACTTTTCAGGTCAGGACTTTTCAGGTTGATCTTTTGGATTTTTGGTGTCTGAAAAAGAGGCCATAGAAGGAGAAAGTAAAAAGAGAGAGGGCTAGGTTGTGAGGAGCCGCTGCTCCCTTGCTTTGCATTTGACACTTTGCCCAGGGAAGTTTGTTACTTTGAATTAGCCTGCTCTTTTGTCTTCCCAGCATGTCACATTCAATCAGACACAGCACCAAATAGGACAGGAGGGCTGCCGTGTTCGCTGGGTACATAACCAGGTTGGGAGACAATTATCCAGCTCCAGTGCTGGTGGCTTGGGAGTTGGCACCTCAGCACTACCTTGATAAGAAGACGTGGTGGCTCCCTAGTCACCCACTGTTGGAGGAGGTCCTGGCACTGCGGCATACATTAACGTCCCTCCCACGTCTCCTCATGGGCTGCAGCACAAAGGCCTTGTTCCTTTCATCTGCTGCCTTTTGTTAGTGTAATCCTGGTGTGAGTACTTCAACCCTTCTTCCCTTTGATCGGGTCACAAGAGGTTCTTCAGGAGTAAATGTTGTGGCCATTCATAACTTTTTTTCTTAATATTGTTGAGTTTACTTCCTATTGCCGCCACGCATATTGGTTTCAGTCCAGCTATAAACATTACAAAATTTGCTAAATTGATAGGACCTTATGTGATGTACAAATTGGGATAAAGATGAATACTATGATAACATAAACCTGTAACGATATGATAACAAATGATATCATTCATCTAGATATAGCTATGTCAACTATATCAATCAGCACCTGTACACAGTGACTTCACATGACAGATAATTTGTTTTTAAAGCTTCTTATGGTATCAAAAGTGCATTTTTAAATACAGGGAGAATACAACTGTAACATAAATAGTAAAACAGCAAAAGCAGAAGTACTTTCTCAAAGCCACTCAACAGACCATTGTTTGAGTTAAGGGTTTTGTCAAGATATTGTTTGCAGACAAATGGATTGTCATTTTAACAGGGCTAAAATTTACTGGCGAAAATCTGGCATACAAGATTTGGCTAGGCATATACAGTACTACCCTACCTATTAAACTAGTGGTGTTGTATCTGATAGAAACTGGAAAATTATTTTTACATCATAACACAAAAGACAAAAAAGCAGACACATGCTCTTGTGTAACAGTGTTTCCCCTATAATTGTACAGGCCTGGCAGGCCGCCAGGCCAACGAGAACCCCCGCCAGGCCAAAAAAATATTTTTTAATCCCAAAAATAACACAAAATATCCATTCATTCAGAAATCAATAGCATTTGGAGGAGTCTCTGTGCAGTGCTGTTCCGAAACATGAGTCAACCTCTTTGTTGTTGTCTAGGAAACTCTTGGTAGCATAGCTCCTTTTAAGGAATAGGGCAGTTCGTAATGTGTGTGTGTAGCGAGTGCGAGCGGAGCAGAGGAAAAGGTTATCAATCTGGCAGTAAATGTACAGTAAAGGCTACATTGTGTCATTTCATAAATGCTGCAGCTTCTCTAGACAAAGAAAAGGCACATCTATTGTTACCCCAAATAGGTTAGCCTAACCTGATGACGCTAAACAGAGAAACATAGAACAGAGAAATGTGTGGCTGCTGAGATTCTGCCGAGTTTTGCTCGGTGCACCCACCTCCCCCTGAGGCCACTGCCGCCACCACCACCCCAAAGCAGTCAACCTAGGGGAAACACTGTGTAACATTTAGATTGAGTGATTATTTGTCTGACAAGATGTAAAACGAAGTATGTCCTTTCCAAGCAGCTCATTTCCTTGTATTCCTGACTAGACTGTCAATTGGAGAGGATGCACTATTTTAATTAGTGCCATCCTTTAAATCACACGCTTGCATCTCCAACAGACACCATCATTGGTTGTGAAGAAAATTAAAGTGATCTAGGACAGATTTGTTATTGAACTAGTTAATTAAGGCCATGGTGGTTGCGGTGGTCAGTGTCTGACAAAAGGTTGTGGATTGGATTAAAAGCGATGTGCTTTTTAACACTGGGGATGATATATGCAGACAAGATGAACACTACTTGATCTCCCAATCAATTTTCAGGGAGTTGATCAAGTCTTAATTGAGTTGTCCTATTAATTCCACTGGGAGTTGACTTATTAATTCTGCTCACAAATACACGTGGCCCAGAGGTAAAAGCACAGCTTAAAGGTGCTGTCATGTTAAACATGTATACTTTTCGACCATTAGAGGTAATTCTTCAAGGGCTTTTTTACTTTGTGTTTTTAAAACTTGTGGCGACATTGTTAGGTAGCACTGTAGAAAGCAATATAGACATTAACAAGAGAATAATTGTGTAAAATTCAATTCTGGCAAAGTATTTTCTAACCAACAGACAGGAAAAAAAGGCAAAATAAATGGAAAAGAGAAAAGGTCATTTTGACGAATCATGTTCACATTGGTTGCCAATCCTACTTTTAAGTCCCCCCAGAACTTCCTGAATATAAAGAAAAACATGTTCACCTTGGTGTTCATTAGCGAGACACAGGTGGAGCTCCTTCACTGTGGCCCGGTCCATGGCAGCCTGGACTCGCAGCATGTCCAGCTCCTCCTCCAAGCTGGCTCTGCAGTCACACACATTATAAACTTTTCTTCACACAGCAAATAGATCAAATCTATTCTCCTTCAAATATGAATGGAATAACAAAAAAGGCATGTGAAACCACTACCAACACAAGCACTGTATAATGAGTATCTTCTAAAATCTCCTCAAATATCACTTTGAATTCCACTGTGGACTCCACTATTGTAGAAACTTTTATTACACATTTTAACTTGAATCTTGTGCACTGGGTTCCCTTCCTAACAGAAAAAACGACATGGTGGAGAAATCAACTAATTAAAATGCTTTTTAATTCATCTGGAAATCAAAGTGACAAGCAACATGAAACGCCAAGGTAGGAAAGTACAGTGTGTGTGTGTGTGTGTGTGTGTGTGTGTGTGTGTGTGTGTGTGTGCAGGCAAGTGTGTGTATCATAACAGACAAACAGACTGGAAAGTGTGCCCAATTACCTCTCTGCAATTAGCTTGATTCCTGCTAAAGGCTAATTATGTGGAGCCATGCTCGAGACTTTGCACTTTCAAGTTATTATTAGGACCCCAACTGAAGTCTTCAGAGGATACACACAAGCCCACTGAGACAACCACACCTGAAACACACACCTAATTTCCCTCCCCTCTGCTCCACAGAGTCAGAGAGAAACACTAGAAACAAGCTCCTGCTACCATAGTGGCATTCTTCCCTCAGTTAACCTCATTACAACAGTAGGCCTTCCTACTGAATGACTTCTTAAGGCATGCAGTACAGCGTGCGTAATACAGTCTGTAATGTTTGAGGAGTAACAGGCATAATGGAAATTAACTCAAACTAGGCACTTGTTTCAACCTCAAATCTAATTTTGCTGGATCAACCAAGAGATGTGTTTTTTTTTTTATACATATGGCAAGAAAATGACTTTGGAAAAGTTATTGCCATAGCACAGGGAAGGGAACTAATTAGTTTGTAGCACACACAGTCCAGTAGAGGCCTAGTCTAATGCCTGACCGCAGCTTAAATAAGTACACAAATGACTCTCCCTGAGGAGGGGTGAGGAAGCAGATGGATATGTGTCGCTCCTCTATAGATTTTCCTCCATAAATGAACTCAAGTCGATGAGGCACCGGCACTGCCTTATGTGTCCAGGCTGTTAATGGGACAAATGAGCTGAAATACAGTATGCAGTATGTGGAAGAAGCCTGTTCCATCTCATGTTTCTCTTTTATGCCTTTTCGGATGCTGATGGTATTGACGCTAAACCAAAGTTCATATGCAAAACATTCAATTTTGTTGAAGGATAAGCATGGTTTCTTGGATGAAGAAGGTATTACATTGCAGATGGAGTTTATTGGCCAAGGGCCTCCTGTTTCACATCACAACATTCTGGAGATGGAAGACTACAGCATCCTTATTCAGCAACACTCAGTTGTTGCTGTGTATGCCCCTATTGGCCATAGAAAGGGAATTTACAGAGCTGGACACAAATTCGCAGAGATCATTTGGTAAACGTAAAAATAAATGCCAAATTAAAATAATTAATACATTTAATAAGTGTCTTTGGTTTGCACACCCATTTGGCCCCTTTGGTGTGTTGGACTCTTTGTACTGACCATTATGCTATTTTGTTTGATTTACTTTAATTTTGTTATATTATGTGAACCACAATGTTACTGTGCAAATAGTTCTGTTTGTGTCAGAACAGATGCTATTTGAAATTACAGAATCTGACAATGCTATTGGTCAATTTGGTCAATGACAGAAAACTCTTACTGAATAAAACTACATTTTTATACATTATATACAGGTTTTTCTCTTCTTCTCGACAACACACGGTGTTTAAAAACAGATTTTGAAACTATGATTTAATTGTCGAATGCACAAAACTGTTATCTTGGATGGTGTTTGCTCCTTTCTTCCCCTACAGTCTCACTCCTCACACATTGCTTCCTTGTGTGAATACATCATTTGATAAACAGATGCTTCCTATTTTCAACCTATCAGGGTCCTGATGGTGGGAAAAGAGCACTACTGAGAAAACTGTAAGGCTGTGGTAGCATTGAGCTAAATCCCAATGTGTAGAAGCTACTGTATGTTTTAGATCTGCATCACATTATAGCCGTTTCCACCTGAGACAAATTCCAGGCCTTTTCTCTATATCAGACTACATCCACTAACCTGCAACTTATTTGAAATGAAACCATGTTTTTCTGTTATACTCTAGCTATTACAGTGCAGAAAAGTTCTCCACAAAGCTACCTACTATAGAATACTTCAAGACTTGTTTTTTTTTAATCTGGATGATACATCAAATGAAGCTGGCTGGACAATTTTCAATTCCCTCTCAACTTGCTGCTTCACCTAAGGTAAAATAACAATCAGCAGTCATACAAGCAAAATAAGTTTCTTGGCAGAAACCAAACTAAAGGCAGCAGACAGGTGTTATGTTTGATAATGATGTGGTCTGCAATGTAAGTCTGTGTCTCACGCCGCTCTTCTGGCCCCGTTTTTAAAAACATTTTCTCTCTCGTGCAGTGCTAGAACTTGAGCCCAGAGCTATCCACTCCATGTCATTTGATCTCGTCTCTACCTGTGTTGCACCCAACACAGCTTAGAGCATAAACTGCCAGCCTCCATCCACAAGGGTGTACAACACAACATCATCTGCAGCCATTGTGCTTTCACAAGCCAGCCTCCTCTTGGTTTCTTGCTTGGCACATAAAGATACACGGGAAGAGCAGAGAATAAGGCGAGAGAGCGAAAACACCTCTGGCATTTTCATCGCTGGGGAAAGAATCTTGTTTTTGGGGGGTGTGGGGGGATTCCCCCATGGTTGAACTTGGGCTAGAGGGCTGTTATTCATGGAGGGAGTTTGGGTGAATAAGCCACTGCTGTCAGCAGAAATGGTGACTGGTAGAGTTTACATGGCTCGGTGCTGTATTTTAGCTGTGGGTGATGCAGCGGCAGCAGCAACAGTGAGACTTCAAGAGTTAGGTTCTCTAGCCACAGGCTACTGATATGAGAGGTAAATGGGGATTCATGTAGTAACCACTGGTGGATACAACCTAGAATGTCCACAATATTCCCTATTTAAGAGGCTTGTTGATGCCGCTAGGTATCCTAATATAAAATAAAACAATATCATAATGTTGTATTTATTAAATACTACTTCCGCAGTCGATGAGTATTTGAATATTAGAGGAAATGGCTACAGTGCATTACCTACGCTCTGTGTGAATTGAATTTGAGGTTTGATTCTTAGAAATAAGTGAATTCTTTATGCTCTAATTTTATCAACTAAGACTTGATGGCGCACTGAAGCTTGCATCATAATTACTAACTAAGTGTAAAGCAAGTTTTTTTTCTCTCTCCAAAATAATTAATTTACCAAATAATTAATGAAGGAAAAACCTTAGTTGTCTGATTTAAAAACATGCATAAAACATTCTGTTTGTGTGTGTGTGTGTGTTTGTGTGAGCAAATGTGTCCCTCCTCCAACTAAGCCCTGGTCCGGGGGGCAAAAGACTCTCATTACTTCTAATACCTTTTAGCAAATCAAGATGAAACGAAAAGAAATAGAGGATATGAGGAACATCAGGGTAAACTTTATTAAACTTAATTAGAGTCAACGTCGCTTACTGGGGAGGTTCATGTCCATAATGGTCACTCTCTGTAGAGGAGCTTTCACTGCTGCTACAGTGCAAATGATCTCAAAGGCTTTTTCCCCAGTAATCGCTAGATAATTTATGCTTTGATGTCATCTGAGTATAGCATCTTAAGTCTGAGGGTGCACTGCATGTGTTTATTCTGTTTATGGGGCCTAAATAATCCCTGCCTCTTTTTACCAACAGACCTTTAACAACAATTAACAAGCACGGACATGGAGTGGAGAGAGATGCATAATGAGGCAGATAAAATGATCCCACTGCGAATTTTCTAGCCCACCCTGCCCGTAGTTGCTTGCCAGCCATCTACTACAATCAAGAGGAAATCTCAATCAAATATCATGCTTGGTGTCAACTAGTTTAGTTGCCTGTGCCTTTTGCTTCTGGGATATGTTCTAAACTGGTGAAATGTTGTAATTGTAGATGTGTCTTTATGCCAATCTACAATTTCAACAATGCATAACTACATTATTACATAAAGCGGAGGTGTTTTTTTGTTTAGCTTGTTTGCTGACTGAATAATGAAAGCAATGGGGCAGTCCCATACAATCATGTAAAGTTGAAATCATGACTTGGCTAGCATAAATACATGACATACAAGGGGAAAATTCTAACTGGTTAGTCCTTTCTAATCCAAGAGAATTTCTGAGTTTGCCAGAGACAAATTGAAGTCCTGTTGACATCTCCACCAAGACCCAGAAGACGCTTTTAAAGTGAAAGGACAGACAGTGGTTTAAACTCCTCCAGTAAGCTGATTTTTTTTTTTTTTTGGATATTTTACTGTCAAAAACAGTGGCAAGTGAACCTTTTCATTAGTTTTGGTTTTACTACTAAGTCCAAAACGGGTATTAATGTCTTTCTGGTAAGTAACCAACCTGACAGACAGCTCAGAATTGACCATTGTGGTCTATTGTATCTGCAAAAAGGTACATTACACTGTCATAGGACCATCTCAAAAACTCAGTTTGTGAAATTTCTGCCCTGCTAAATTTGCCACAGTCAACTTCATACAGAAAGAATGGTTTCCATGGTGAAACAGTGGCACATAATGACCATGCATAATGCACAATTGTAAAGTAAAAGAATAATTGTCTGGGGCTGTTTTCCACTGTTTTGGGTTAGTTCCAATTAAGGGAAATCTTAATGCTTCACTATACACTGATATTTAAAGCCCTTTACAGATATGCATCCCTTAACGTTATCCTACTAGGTTGGACCTGGTAATATTTCATTATAACATTCAATCCAGCACTAGTCTGAATTGAATACCATCAGATTAACACGAAGGCTGCAGCATAACAAAGTAAAACATGCAGAGACCCATCAAAAAGCCATAATTTAAACAGCTTGATGAAGCCAGCAATGTTACATATTCCATGTCTAAAAAGATAATAATGATCAATTCTCTTGTGGCTGAATGGGAGCTGGTTCCAAAACACTGTGGAAAGCTTTCCCAGTGGAAGCTGTCAAAACAGTAAAGACTAAATCAGCAAAGATCCATAATAATGCCCATGGTTTTAAGATGAGATATTCAACAAGCACATATGGCTTGTATATATGTAATCACATATGTATGTTCAGTTGTCCACATAGCAAATATGCAAAGCTAACCAATTTGTAAACTGTAATAACCTACAGAAACACCAACTTGCAAAGCACTCCAGCACTCATTCAAAAACATTCCAACACTCATAAGAACAATCAAACAATCATCAATCAATAATGTCAAATGAAAAGCCATCCTGATAGTAATTCATTCTGTAGCTTCTATAATTTTCAAGAAAAAAGTTGTCAAAGAATAAGCAATTTGTTGTTTACTGCATCCATAAGTCATTAAATTGAGCCACAGGACGCTAGTATATCAGCTAAACAGCAGATAAACAGACCTGTTTCACCTTCTTGCTCAACCTTTTATTCAAGTGCTGAGATTACAGGGGGGCCTGGGCTTGATAACCTTCTCTTAACACTGTGGGGACCCACTGTGCAGGAGTTATCCTAGCAATATTCATTTTGGGAAATGGTCATTTGGGCCTCAAGACAGTGTTTTACAAGTGCTGTTTTTGGAGGAGGTGATAGGGAGCATCTGTGCACAATCTCATGACAATGAGAAAGAGAAAAATGAGAGACAAATGGAGAGTTTAAACAGAGACTCTCCTCTAAAGCCTGCCACTAGGCATTTAAAGCTTTATAAGGAGCCTTTATTTGGCCCCTTATTCTTCAGCTGCAAGGAGTTAATTAGCCATTAGTGGATCATTGCTAGCACTTATCTAACATAACCTTCACAAGCAATATCATTATAATACGGTCAATCGAACAGCAAGCTGTAACTGCTTGCCCCAAGAGTTTCCTGGCAGTTACGCTCCCAGGAACTCTTGTTGTTGTTGCACTATGATAGACCAACTTTCGTTTTCTGTTGCCTCTCAACAGAAATTTGCATTGCAGTGAAGGAAAGCTGTTTGGTTAAGCTGGCTTCGTCCATAGTCCCAACTATCTGTTCACTTTTGCTCCTTCTCACAACAGGTATGGAAGCAAGCAAGGAGTGGAATAGAGATGGGCAGTATGCTTTCGCTTAGTTTAACACACTGAGCTGTGCGTGCGTGCAGATGCGTGCCCTGGATCGGAAAGTTTTTCTAAAGCACAAGTTTAAAGATCCCAGCCAAGTTTACTTTGCACCAGCCACCCGGGTAAGGAGGGGCCCTGGGGGCGGGAATGGAGGAGATGAGGTGGAGCTGGTCAGGGGCACATGAAGGGGATCAACACTAACCCCGGAGGACAGGCCAGTTACACAGCTAGGAAAGAGGCCAGCCGCTCTCCATCCCTCGTGGTTTCCCTTGCAGGTCAGTTCCAAGGACCCTACGTGTTCACAGTAGTCTGTTTGTGCCCCACGCCCCAACCCCCAGACCATCCAGTGCTCCTCTCTGCTCAGCTCTAGTTGTGGCCGGGCAGGCAGGCAGGCGGATGGACATCCCTTAACAGGCAGCGTCGGCGGCACTAGGGCTGCTAGCCTGTAATTAGCTCGGACAGCTCAGGCTTGGAGAGAGGCAGCCGGGCTATATCATAATGAGCTCAGCTGGGATTAGGAGGACAGGGCAGGGGGTTGAGCAGAGGGGAAAGCAGTAGTGGGGGTGGGGGGCAAGTACCAGAATTCTGGCCTTAGTCTACTGCAGCATCACAGAGGGCCGGAGGGAGGCAACTGGGAAGACAAGTAGGAAGAGGGGAAGAGGAGGGTACAGAGAAAGAGGATAGAGGAGAGAAGAGGTGAGGAGAGGTGAAGGCTAGGGGAGATAGGAGAGAGGAAGACTATGGCTTAGGGCCAAGCTTTGTGTAGCATCATAGAGGGTCAGTGGTAGCGGTAAGGTTACAGGGGCTTCTCTAGATCAAACAAGACAATGGCTACACTACACCAAGAGACAGACTAAAAGGCAAAGACAGGAGCAAATAAAGACAGACAGAAAGAAAAGGAACTAAGAAAGAAATTACACGCAAAGCACCTCTTGCAAAAATTTCACACTGACTAAAACAGTCACCAATCTCTAGGTCAACATTTGACAGCTACAACACTAGCACAGCTACCAGATTTTAAATAATGTAAAGTGTCTTATTGACACTTAACTAAACTAGCAACAGGACTATAGTTTGGCATAAATGTTCCATTAAAAATGCAATTATTTCACAAAGACACAGCCAGGGATTCTGATAATGTGATTTTACTTCCTGTACTTTTATGTGTGAATTTTTGGGCAGCCAATTTTACAAATGAGCACAGAGTCTAATGATCCTGCTTTGGCCCCTGCTGGTTGGTAATGATGTGGAGGGCTAGGTGGATGCTGTGAAGTTGGGAAGGGCACACTCAAATTTTAACACCCATAAACAAGAAGGGACAGTGGGAGTGCATGTCAGTATGTGCGTAGTAGTACACGTGTATGAGAGAGAAAGACAAATGGATGTGTGTATGCACACGCAAATGTCCACTGTTAGGATTATCTATGCATCAGGCAGGCGGTTTTGACAGCAGGTGACTTACTTTTCGATAGAGAGTTTCCTGGTGAGGTTTTTCAAGTAGGCCAGCTCATTCCACACTGCATCACTGTTCTCTTGTCTTAGCTGCCACGGCTCTGCACGCTGCATCCTTCCACCTTGCCTGAACACACACGTGCACACACGTACACACAGAATATATAAGAAGACAAAAGTACAAATGTAGAGGCAAGCAAAGGCACACATAAAATGAACAGCTTCACTCATGGCATATACAAATACACACAGGGAAGGCAAACATACTAACAAAGGAAAATGGTTGGTACTGTACGTTACCTTGCTGCCTCTGGCCAATTCACATGGGGTAACGAGGCCCCTTAGTCTCACTCTGTTTTTGTTATTCAGCCATCTTTAGCAGTATTCAAATGAGCAGCCTTGACTTTGACATTTCAGTGGCAAATCATGTACACACGTATGCATGTTTGTTAAAGCCCAGGGCACTGCCCGTGTGGCAGGGCAGTGGAGCATTCCCAGTGTGCCATGCAAATGTAAATAATGGCAAAAACACACTCACAAACGAGGTCATTCAAATGTCTACACCTCACTTATGAATACTTAATGACACTTTGTGCTCAGGAGGTGCCCCCTCCATTGAACTTCCCCTTCAACTCTCACTCACACACACACACACACACACATACACACTCACTCACTCACTCACACTCACACACACACACACACACACTTGCTACCGCGCCCCAAACGCATCCCTACACACACCCAACTCATCAATCAGTCTTAGCCCTACACATTCAATTCCAATTAGCCTTTCATTTGCGAACTAAAACGGCTTTTAGTGAGAAATCCACAGATTGCAAAAGTGGCAGATGAGAAGAGAATACCATTTTTGTCGTGCGCACACACACACACACACACACACACACACACACACACACACACACACACACACACACACACACACACACACACACACACACACTATCTCTCTCTCTCACGGACACACATACCACAGTTTCTCATTTTCACTCAATCAATGAGGTAGAGGTGTGGAAATGGATTGCGAGGGTCACTGCTATTGCGGAGGGCTCCTTTTCCCGTGGTCATTATTGGCTATGTAGACGCTGCCACGCTACGCTAATACTAGTTAAACCCTGGTGCCTGGGAGTTAGGGGCTACTGAGGAACGGCAAATGTTTTCATTTAATACTGCTAATGCCCCTGTGAGCAATTTGGAGCCCTTGAACTTCTTCGTAGTGTATGTGTGTGAGTGTATATGTGTGCTATCTGTGGGGTTGGGTTAGTTTCCCAGAGTGCAAAGCTACTTAACGGATAATCTCACTGTATAGTCACAGAGATTGATACAGTTTTACTTATTTTACTGAAAGCTCACAGTGAATTCATCCAAAACTGTCTGACATGTAGCAATGCCTGGAGCTGTAAAAGTACATCATATTATAAGTACATCTGTTTTAATTCTCTGTGTGATATTTAGGTATGTAGTGTATCAGCTGCATTTCTTATGAAAGGTGTATGAAGCTTTATTAAGTCACAGTAAAGCTTTATACATTTTAATTTGTTTACAGTGGGCCTAAAAGCTGTTGAACATGGAGCCATGAGAGAGCTATCTTCTTCAGGCCTCAGTGCTTCCTCCCCTATGGTATCCTTGTTTCCATTATTAAGCAGAAGGAAATAGAGAGAACTTTTCCATGCCGCTGCGGCTAATTGCTCTGATTCAGGGGGAATCTGTTTATGGGCGCAACTTTGATCAGAGTACGGATGCTTTAATAACCTTTAATTTTATTTGCTCACCCCCATCATCCCCAGTCTGATTAAAAAACTTTTTCCCTTCTCTAATATAAATAAGAAGTTGGCTTTTTTCCCTCTCTCCTTCATGCCATTTTGGGAAAATATGGTGGTAATGGTGAATGGCAGGGTGGTTTCACTGAGACTGGCCAACTGTGCACTGCATGCTGATGAGCCAATGGACCCATTGTCTGCTTTGTGATTGGCTGGTAGTTCTATCCTGGGCGGGACTGGTTAACACACACACTGGTGACGTCACTCAGCAGCTGGCCATACAGCAACCAATTGTCTAAATCAACACCTTGCTTGATGATAGATTAAGATTGATATGAAGGAAACTAAAATCAGGAAGTTAAATCAGGATGATGTTAGTGTTTCAACACTAACCTTTTATGTGGCATATACTGTGTGCATATACATAAGTATTTGCAAGTACAGGCATGCGTATGTGTGTAGCAGGTATGAAGGGAGACACATACAGACTTATCTTTTGGTCCTGCACACAAAAAGGGAACAAAACCGACCCCCCCCCCCCACACACATCTTTCCAAAAAGGCAACAACACAGCATGGAGGCTACTGGGAAATCCCTAACAAGCTCGAAATGCAATGAGACTCGACGCCTATCCCCACTGACTTGTTAGGGCCCTTATTTCCCAGCACTAATGGGAGTATTTAAGTCATTTTCTATTGTCTCTCATTCAGGCTGGCATTACCCCAGTGGGTTTAACAGCTATTTAAGGATGGGGCTTAATGCCAAATAAATGCCAGGATCATAACATTGAGTGACTGGCTGGTGCCATGGAGTGCTCTGACTGAAAAGGGCAAAGCTGCCTATTGCATCAATTTTATGTCAAATCAGTCATGAAATACAGATAGGCTGACATTGAGACTACAACTCGACTACTTCTCAGCTCTAGGTTCTCTTAGCTCTCTCATAACCACAGCCATGTTTGTCTTGTTATAGAAACATGCATGTTTTCTTCTCACAAAATCAAGGTTTTCATGAAATTTTTTGACAAAAGTACACTATTTCAACAGACAGAACATTTCTTTGATTTGATAGCTTGCTAAAATGTGCGGCACAACTGGTGTTGACTGAGAGTTTTCTCTCTCTACATCTCTCGGTCTTTGTTCCCACTGTCTCAGACACATGCTGTTGAGCCGCACTGAGCTGACATGAGCCGAGTCGAGCCTAGCGCTGAACACGCTCTCTCACTCGCTCCACTTTCACACGGGCTCACATTGCACTGCTGTTTTCTTTAATTAACCCAGAGAGAAAACAGCTGACAGGGTCAACACTTTGCTCCCGCGCGGCCACCAAACATATGCACCTTTACTTACATTTTTAAATGGCCTCAATGACGCTGCTGGAGAGAAGAAACAGAGACGGAAGAAGTGGGAAAAACTCGGGGAGACAACGGAGAGAACAAGACCCTCATATTAATGACATTTTCTAGTACACTTTCCACTTTGTGTAAAAATCCTGCGGTTTCTGGTGAGGATAACAGGTCAAGGCAGGAAATGGCTCTCTCCCCTCCTCCCTCCACAAGCCTTCTCAAACACCTTGCACCCCCCAGGACCAGACACCTCCAGCCTCTAGCTCTCACATCCTAATGAACGCTAAGGGAGAAGAGACGCAGAAGCGCACACACACTTGGCACAAAACGGCCCAAATTGACTCGGCTTAAAACCTCTGAGCTTTTCAAAGGCAAAGGGAGGAATTTCTCCCACTTTCCCAAATCCAGCACTCAGGTCTTGTCAGACAACATGTGGAGAGGAAGGAGATCCTAAGACTATTTGTGAGTGGTATCAGAGGGTTGTAGTGTTTCACAAGGGCTTTTAACATAAGGCAAGGTGAGTTATGTGTTTTGAAATGTCTCTTACTGACTCCTGCTAGATGGAATTGGAAGTTATCCAAGTTGCTTTGTGTATTCACAGGTCATGTGTGTTTAATGAATCTAGAGATAGATTCATTAAATACAGTAGAGTTTATTACTAAACATCAAACTGTGTACTCACAAGCCATTTGATTTTTCCAGATCTTTCAGCTGGTCTCTGATTGTCTTGTAGTTGTTCTGAATCAGACACAGGCGTTCACGTCGTTTATCATGAGCCTTCCTCAGTTCTTCATTCTCCTCCATCTGTAAGGAACAGAGACACATTTTTTTGTAACATTTAACTTGTACAAGTTAAATGAAACATAACTTCACTAGAAGAGTGCACTCAGTAGCGTGCAGATTTCCGCCAGGTGTATCTGGGAGCATGTATAGTCTCAGTTTTCTTTAAGATGCATAGAATAGTGTAATGGCATTGTAACCAAACGTCCTCCTGGGTTCGCCTAACTGTATAAACTTAATAAGGTAACAATAAATGGGACGATAAGTCTCAATTCTCAGTAACAATTTAAACATTGTTATTTATTTGGAATTAATCTGCAGATGCTCCAGTTCAAGATGGGACCAAACTTTTCTATTGATACCAGTTTTTGAGCCACAACAAAGGCCAAAATGTGGCCTACACCAGACTTGTTTTTAACCTAGCCGATTGATAGAAATGCCTTTTGCTGCAGTTGTTGATCACTTGTGGCCCCTACTGGCCGGTTAAGAGGAGTGAGGAGTCAGCAGCGGTATAAAACGCATTATAAAATAGGTTTTTCAACAATTGTGAATCACTGCAACCATGAGAGGTCCTTGAGCATGCAGTCATAAATGTTCACAAAAATGATTAGACTGATGGGTCTAGTAGTATGCGAGATTAACTCCGGCCAGATACATGCAAACAGACACATGAGCACACAGACAAACACAATCAAACACATAATCTAAAGATAATTAAAGATGGGGGTTGGCTTACTAAACACTGGCACAGCAGTGTTGCAGGGTAGCTGAAAAAGGCCCCTTGCCATCTACATTCTAAACCTGGTCTAGAGCTGCAATACCTTTGTGTGGCAGAAGCCAGCGGGTTCAGATTCTTTTCTTTCTTCTCCTCTCTCCCTGACAAGTGCTTCCACACTGAGACATCATTAAAAGATGACATTAACATGACCAGTCAATGTGGCCACAGAACACCAGCAGATATACTGTACATACACACCCTTTAACTGGCAGAGAAACTCACTCAGTGGAGTTACCAACTGATGACCAGCACGTGTTGTGTTGGTGGGGGCTGTAGCCGTGGTGTGTTGCTAACACTGTTGTTGACAGCTATTAAAACACAGCAAGATTGGGCTCCTGCTTTAAAGAAGGAGTAAGAGAAGACAACATATAGATTTTTCTTGTCAGGAGCACCCCTCCTCCCCATCACATTGACCTTAACAGTGAGGGCGATGGAGAAAACACTTTCAACAGACAGGACAAACAGAGGTGGAAAGAGAGCAAAGGAAGAGAGAAAGGCAGCTGATGAAAATAGAGGAAAGAGAAAGAGCGAACAGAGAAATTAGAAAGAGAAGAAAGAGAGCGAAGCAAAAGGGAAAGGGAAAGTCAAAGGAAGAGTGCAGGACAGGTTTCTGCTTGAGTGGCCAGGGCTAGGGAGAGTTGTCGAGCGCTTTCTGAAGGGAAGGAGCTTGTTTACTGCTGATATGACACGGCTGCCCTGCAGAGAGGGAAATGCGAGCCCTCAGCCCTGTTATTATTAACAAGGACAAAGAGAACAGAGAGAGCACACAAACATGCACCGAACACACATCGGGTGCGCGCGTACACACACACACACACGATACAAGTTCACACTGCCAATGTGACAAGTATGGATTTTCCCTAGTGAGGATTATTCACAGAGGACATCTGCAAGACATCCTTGGCCCCTTCAAGCAGCCCCCAACCTCTCAAAAACAAGGCTCTAATGAAAGAGGCCAGACCAGGGCAGTGTTAACTGGTGGAAGTAGGAGCTAGGGGAGGACACAGAAGAGTTGAGGCGGACTGATGGAGGGGGGGGGCAGAAAGGAGCAAGTGGCAGGGCATTAGCCACATCATGGCTTCCCAGGCTTCTTATAGAGCTTCCCTTGGGCAGCCCAGCTGTGGTCATCAGGCCACAACCCCTTGCCCACAGATCAATACACCCCCCTACTCAGCCAGCATACACATCTGTGGACGTTCTCAAGCTGAAAAATAATTACAAAGCAACAGCTACTGTTTACTTGAAAGTGTGTGGAAGAAAAAAAAGAGGCCATTATTATGAGAATTGTTTGTTTGTCTGCTGCTGTTAGCTGCTAAGGTCAACATGTCAATGGTACAGGCTGCCGTTCCCAATTTGAAAGGCATTCTATTGGAAAGAACTGGATAGGATCAACTGGAGAACAACCCACCGAATAGAGTGAAGAACTGTACTGTAAGATGCTGGAGGTGAGGTCTCAGCTGCGACTGATGGAGGGCATATTGCTTAAGATCTAGGCAAAGGACATAACCACTAAATCATGCCTTTGCACTAATGCCCTCACTAAATGTGGTCACAGACGTGAGTTGCCAGTCATGTTTTTTTCTGTGCATTCCTTTGCTAAATGCTCCTCAACTGGCAGACACGTAAATGGCACCATTAACTAAGACAGTCATGCGTGTCGTCTGAATCTATGTTGAGCATTACGGTCTGACTAGGTGTCTGCCAGTGATGTAATTCAGACACTTCAGATCTGACAAGAAAATGATGCCTAATGTGTTTCTGGGATTGTGTTCAAAGGGAGATGACTTCTGCATAATCACTCAATCACTGGTCAGCCTGAAAAATGGAAAGGATAAAGAAAGGCAACGAGGAGAACAGTTTTAGGGGAAAGTCCAAATAAAATAAAAAAGACAATGGCAGTGGAAAATACACTCTGCTGATACAAAATAAAACTGAAAAAGTCTAAATCTGAGACCTTGTACACAGTATCAGCACATTTCTTTAAATCAAATGTAATGCTTTTTATTACCTCAACAAATAAAATGGACCTTTTCCACAACAGAACGAATGCACATTACAGCTGGGTGATATCACAGTATTAATATGGATTAGGGATGTCAACAGTTAACCGTTAATCGGTCATCCATTGAGAATATTTTTGACTGGTTACACATATCAGACAATAGATTAATTTGCGTAAACACTCCGCTAATGGCTAGACAATTATGTGTTCACAACATCAGATATTCTTTTTGAGTGGATGAAGTACCGATGTAAAACCGACTTCTACATGGAGTGTTGCATTGTGAGTTGTTTGTAGCATTAATTGTTGTAATTGTAATTAGTTGCTAGGCTAGCGAGTGTCTAAAAGTCTGTTTATAGTGAGTGTGTGGGAGTCAGCACTAAAAGTGTTTCGTTAGTCCAGTTTAACCTGCAGGAGTTTATGAAGGTTCATGTAATATGTTTTTCTGCCACGGAAATAGAATGAGTGAAAACGAGTCCAAAGTCTCTACCGTAGAGATGGAATATGTCAAGCTGCCGGATACCACTGTCACAGATGATAAGGAGCTCAAAAAGACAGACAGGCAGTCTTATAAATTCTAATTGTCTGAGAAAATAATTTTTTGACCGCTTCCAAGAGAGTGGCAGGAGAATGTGTGAGTATGTAACTATACTATGACGTAAGTTATATTCCAAAAGTAACGTTAATTTTCCTAAAACAGCTGTTGGGAAAGGGGTGGGGGGGGGTCGTTTTATAATCAGGGTCGCCTTATATTTTTATTATTTATATTCGTACCTCGAGCCTGAGTACATTAAGCCTTTAAGGGAACCTGTTACTAAATGCACTGAAAAACACTTTGAGAAGAAGGATGAGCTAAAAGTCAAGCTAGCTCTGACCACCGACTGCAGGAGAGCTCTCACAAACAAAAGCTATATCATAACTTTTCTTAAAAATGTAGTTAGTTGGTTAGTTATCGATTAATGGGTATCGGTCTGTTGAAAGCAAAATTAACTGAAACTGACATCCCTAATATGGATATTTTTTCATTATTGATATGTATCTCCATATAACAAATGTAAGCAAAATCACATATGAAATATCCAAAATATAAATTTAAAAATGCTTACTGTGAATAATTTAACTATATTCCAATATTATGTATTAAATATAAACAAACTTTAATTACAACTTGTTTGAAATCCTTAATTTGGAGACCGAAAAGTAAAAAAAGATAAGGTAACATGCAATACAATTTTATTACCCAGCACATAAATTTTATACATAAATTTATGTGCATAAATGCACATAAATACTAAAAGCACTGTCAAACCACCCCAAACATAGACAAGTCCAAGTCAAGAGTCCAAATAACCATGAGACTGAGTCATGACCAAGGCCAAAAAAAAAATCTGACAACAATTATGTTATTTCAGAGCTGAATATGATGTAAACTCAAGAATCACTCAACAAAATGCATTGGATTTAAACATTTACAATCATCATCACCAGAGTCTGGTAATCTTCCTCCAAATCCAAGTGACCATGTGGTACATCCTATCAGCTGACTACGCCACTGGACATTAAAGCAATTTATAAAGACAATTTACTTGCTGATTGGTTGAACTTAAAGTCACCTTTCTTATGAGGCACCATAGTAAAAACACTTATATAATGTTATGTTATTTATTATGTATCAAACTGAAGCTGATTCACTGATCACCTTAGCTAACCTAACACATACACACAAAAAGCATAATCTCAAAAAATTACATCCAAACAACCAGACTGTATCTCATTCACACAGAGGACTTTGAAAATTTGCTCTTAAATTGCCAACATCGCATTATACACCAAGGTCAGAAAATAAGGGCACATCATGGCAAAATATTAAGTTGATCATCATGACCATTAAGTAAAACTCATTTAGTTTTCTGCAGCTGTGCATCATCTCAAAATTTTTTCATTATTAAAAATAAGATCTTTTAAGACATTTTATGGCCTTAAATTTTTAAATATCTAATTTAAGACCTTTTAAAAGTTTTTAAGGATCCATGGATACCTTGACAAAAGAAACACAGACAAAACTATATTCTTTCTTGCAGAGAATTTGTGAGAGAGAGAGAAAAGAGGAATGGAGAATAGTGGGAGAAAGACGTCATAGAGCATGTGAAGGTTAAAAGACCAATAAAGCTGATTCGTTTAAGGGAGAAAACCCTGCTGCATCCACTTTCACCACAGCAGCTCCTCTCCTGCTGCTTCACTGCCTACGCACGCTCTGTTTGTGTGCGCACACAAATACATATGTGTATACGTGTGTACAACACATTGTTAAGAAAGGTCATGGAGGATGCAGTGGCAGCAGTAGTGCAATTGAACCCTTTGGAGACTGTGACTGTTACAGTGCTGCAGGCCTTCCTACAGCCCAGCAGCTGATAGCAGCAATCATATGTGAGATTGCGGCCACAGCAACAAGCAGCTCTATTAGGCCTGTCTAGTGCTCCACACCATCAGCTGTACATCTCTATGCCATTGAACTTTAAGTAGTTCAAAGTCACTAACAGTCAATAGCCACTGGCATGTGGGGAGAAAACTGAGACAGAAGATAAGGGCTGCATGACATACAGTGAGAATAAATACTAAAAAAGGGAAGGGGATGAATAGATTAATGTGAGAAGAGGGCAATGAGAGTATATCATGTGTATTCATCTATGCTAGCTAGTTACCTTCAATTGCAGCAGCTCCTCAAGGTCTTGAATCCTCTGTTCTGCTCCCTTTCTCCTCCCACAACCCAACTCCACACTGCTGGCTGGGGACAGAGACCTGGACCGGTGCACAGGTGTACCCTGGGACAGGTAAGCAAAGAAGCACTGGGGTAAGAACTTGAGCACACTTCACTTACACCGCCAGGCACAAACCCATGCAACAATTAACATCTGTAGACACACTGAGTGAATGCCAATAATGGAATTATCCATGTTCATTTCATTCTCCTCTCACCTTGAGTAAAACATGCACATTGTCTTCTTTTGGTGTACACATATGCACACACAAACAAACACGGTACCAGAGGAATAAAGGCAAGCTGGAGCAGCAGTCCACAGAAGCTGAAGGGAGGAGGTTCAGTTTTGTGTGTGTGTGTGTGTGTGTGTATGTGTGTGTTTGGAAGCGAGAGTTGCAAGCTGAGAGCGGCAAAGGTTTCTCTCTGCGACTGGCTAATGAGTATGTTCATTTCAATTTACATTGTTTCTTTGACAATAATGATGTCCCATTAGGGGAGACTAAAGGGGCTATAGATTCCAGAATGTGCTGGGCTTCATTACAAGAGGTGGGCAGGGAGGCTGCTCTAATTGCTCTACTAGGGGCCTCCAGGTTACACTTGATAGGACAACTGGAAGAGCCGCCGATTAGGAGGGGGTTGTAGTTTGCTAGCCAGCCTCTTCTGTAGAAATAAATAAAGAAGTGGAGAAGTGCTGGGGCCATGCTGTAGAAAAGCAGTGGGAACAATATGCTGGTGGAATATGAATATGAGAGGATAGGAGGTCCCCTGTGGTGCCAGGGAGGGCTGACCAGATGGCAGGCTAAAATATGCAATGCGACTAAACGCATAACAGTCCTTGGGCTGGAGTGGATGTGGAGTGCAGGAGGAGGAGGAGGTTTATAATAGGATGGTGGATCAATAATGCCCCACCCTCCAAAAATGTGTTCTGATGGCTGTTGTAAGCTGTGTTGTCTATTAAAGTTATAAAACTAAAGATTTACAGCTTATCCAAACAAAGTACGGGCTGAAAGGATTCATTGCGTCACATTGTTTTAATAATGAATGTCTGAAATGATAATACTGAACTCATGGTTGAATGTTGTCTTCCACATTACATAAAAGGCATGGATACAACAGCTTTTGTGGTTTCACTACATAAAGAGGCAATTACAGAATGCAAATATTGTACATTGAATGGCAACTGCTCAAAAAGGCTGTCCATAGTGTCAAAAAAAGGGATTTGATATAATGAAAACTTTAGGGATAATACCTTTACACATTTAGGTAACTTGTCTAGAGACATGGTTTTTTTTTCTTCTTCTAATTTTATCACTGCAGTGTGGTTTGTCTGTGACAAAAATTTCTATGTATGTAAGTGTGTTTGGTAATGTGCCCTAAGGCTACAGTTGACTCCAGTGACCTGGTGTGCCCGGTTCTGCTATCATGCCTGCATGGGTGCCAACCATGTGTTCTAACTCAGCCTTAATGACTCTATGCAACTAATTAGCAGATTGATCTGCATATTCCCGAAGAGTGGCACGCCAACTGGCTTAGCCTGTATGTACTTGGGGGAAACAGAGAGGCCAAAAGGGGAATTTAAATCAACTAGAAGGCCTAAGATTAAAAGTAAAGATGACCAACTATAAAGTAAAACTTAATGAGAATAAATCCTCTGTACATTTTTAGGTAGAAATACATTTTGATGAGGATTTATTTAACAATGAGCTGAATATGCCATCATTATTGTTCCTCTGTATGTAAGAACTATAGGAGATAAATTGCAATGTGTTTTGTCTGAAGGCGTACAGAGGAAGATGTCATGGCGACACTGACAAATGACTGAGATTTGCTGCAGATGTTCTCTCTGGTCCAGTTGGACGCCTGTCTGACGCAGGTCAAGAAGACACATGAATGCCTTCTGTTTGTGTGGGAAGCTCTATGTTGTGACATTGATGTTAATGTTCCACAAGACAGGCCTGAGAGATAAAAAGCAGAGAACACGAGGCAAAGAAAGATGTGCCCACTGTCTACCTCAGCTCGGCAGCTGGTTGGCGGCCATGACCTGACCTGCGCATTGCACCCTGTAATGGCTCTGTAAACATGAGAGCGCAATACAGATGGAGGGGAGAATGGCATATAGAAAGAGGGAAATGAGGAGAGAGGCCCATATCAAAACAGAGTCTGTACGCAAACAAGAGTAGAACTCTTATTTACTGAGGGGTCAGTGTCACTGGCTGTGGGGCAAAGAAGAAACATTTCATCGACTGCCTCCACCCTCTCTCTCTGCATCTCCCAGAGAGAGGGGTCACTGTCATCAATGGGCTTCTTTATGATTGCAGCAGCGTGTCATGTGTGCGTCTGGAGCTCTCAAAGCAGAACTTGTTCAGGTTCCCGGATGAATAGGAATGTTGTACACATGCACACAGGCACAGGACAAGACACATACAGTACATAGACATACATCGACGTGTAAACACATGGGTTTACGAATATAATATACACACACACAACAGAAATGTACACCATCACAAAATAAAATCTATTCAAGGAGCACAAAAACTGAAGACCAAGGGACACAGCCAAACAACTGACTAATGTACGAGC
This sequence comes from Thunnus albacares, assembly GCF_914725855.1. Lineage (NCBI taxonomy): Eukaryota > Metazoa > Chordata > Actinopteri > Scombriformes > Scombridae > Thunnus > Thunnus albacares. Next base: position 23,495,107 of record NC_058108.1, on the reverse strand, counting down.
CGATAACCTGAAAACTGAAAGATGCAGGTTAACAACGAGGTGTGGTGGAACTTTTGTAAGGGAGGAAATTCACAAACACAAGGCTTGAGTGAGAGTGACACTATGTACACTTTCTGAAAACAGCATCGGTTCAATTTAAAATTGAACTCTCATGCTCATACTTCTACAATTTGTTAAATAAATTCAAAACTTTCAAGTTTCAAATTGATTACATATTAATAAGTTACATTTTATTTATCATTGATAAGTTAATTCATTTTTATTCATTCTTTCAAATCAGGTTTTCCAAATTCAAAGTACATTTGCTTCATTCAAATCCTGAGACACACTCTTTGGTTATATTTCCTTTGGAGACAAAAGGCAAAGCAGCTGTCTCCTCCAAAATGGCCAACATCAGTTTAACACTTACTGTATGTTGCAAACTGTGAGTCATGTAGCACTGTACACTGCTCGTCGCCTCAGCCAATAATCACATTTCACTTTAAGCACTTACTGAAAGAGCTGCAAATTGTGTCCTAGGTGGTAGCAGCGGGCTGCACAGAAGGCTCATTTCATCAGGTTTTGACCTTGTAGTCAGATATTATTGTTTAAATGGAGTGTAATGAAGCATAACAGCTTTATGGTTTCTTTGGAGCATCATCATATGGGTATAAAGCAGTCAGAACTACCAGAGATATTCACGTGTTTTTAAAAACAGTTCATTTTAGCATGATTTATGAAGTTGATATAATATATACTTACATAAAACTAATGACCTTACAGTAGGTTTAACGACTCTGTGCCACATGGTTGGTGGATGGCTGACTGCAGAATGTTAGTCCAGTCCTTGCAGCCTTCACCCAGGGAATAAAAGTCCAAAGTGCCTCCTATCCTCTCATATTTATATTCCACCAGCATATTGTTCCCACTGCTTTTCTACAGCATGGCCCCAGCACTTCTGCACTTGAAACTGAATTGTGAAAACTGAATCTAAAATTATATCTTTAACTTTCATACATTCAATTATAACCTCATTCAATTTCAAGCTATTCCATTGTCAATCCTATTCCATTTTTTATTTGGAACAATGTCACACAGATTGTACTACTGAATACAATTTTAAAAATATATTGATTTCAACAAATATTTATCAAATCCATTTTTTAGTTTGATGGTTCCAGGACATATTCAAATTTGCAATTCTGATCCAATCTCTGTGGACTCTAATCTCTTTCCAGTGGCCAATGTTGGCCAAGCAGCTGTTATATGATGCACCAGCATGAGAATTTCATTTGCAAATGTATGTATGTGTGTGTATGTCTATGTGTGTGTGGTCAGGTGAAGTTTGTGCCTGTCAGGGTGAGACAGGGACACTCTTACTTATGTCATCTTTATGTCATCTATGAAATAGCATGTGTCACATCGCATTCATGAGCTTAAGTAGTAGAAGAGAGAATAGCTAAGTGTCTTATCAATCCAGATTCTTGCCATCAGTGCTCATTGTATGACCACGAACCAATACAAAAAAGTGAAAAGGTTCAAAATGGTGAATTCTGAAAAAAAGTAACCTTTCCTGATCTTAATTTACAGACATTTATGAGAGATTAATTTAAGTCAAGTTTGGCTTCTATAGAGAAGCAAAAGACACAGTTAATACACAGTTATTTACACTTTTATAAATCAAATTATGATTCACGTTTTTATTCAGTTTAATAAGGGATCAAAAATTTATTGTCAAAAATGCATTGTAGTCCCATTCTAATTTTACGTATAGGCAGCAGGATCAAAATTGGTACATTTCTTAACAACAGACAGATTATGTGTGTGTGTCCTCGGGCAAACACAGAAAAGCCTCCAGAAAAGGGAAGCACATCAAATAATGTCAATACTATTTATCTATTTTGCACAAAATAATGACATTACATGTATAAACTGCCAGAACAGAGGCACTACTATTGAAGCTATAATGAGGACAGCGGTATAAATCAAACAATGTGTCTTCAGGCCAGCTTTAGAGGCAGTGAGGCCATCTAGAAACATGTCCTGCCAAACTTATGAGTGGAATACTGAGAAGATCAAAAGCTTTTTTCTTGTTCATAATGTACTGCTGAAGCGGTAAATTAGCCAGTGCCTGAACCCAAGGCATGCGTGAAACCAGCAGCACACGCCAGCCTGGTCACAGTAGGAGGGGCGTGTGTGTGTATGTGTGTGTGTGTGTGTGTGTGTGTGTGTGTGTGTGTGTGTTGGGGCATTCAGGACAAAGGTTGGCAGAGGCAGGGTCTGATAAATCACATGATTCTCAACAGACCATTTCCTTCATATCCCTTCTCTATGGCTTTGATCTAATCTGAGCAAAGTAGTGATGGATAAGTGTGGGCAAGTTATCTCCTCACCCATGTGCCGTCTTTGACATAATTGGCATTAGTACAATGTTGGTTGTAGGTTTTGGATGCTAACCTACCTGCTGTCTTCTGACGGAACTGGTGGATCTGCGTTGAGGGGACTTTTCCTCTGGCCTGGGATCTGAGGCCTGGTCAGAGTTAGAGCTAGACCTCTGAGCTGGGGCATCCGCCTGCTCAGACACCACCGCATGTAAGGAAAGAGAGACATGAGGAAAGAGAGACATGAGACAGGCATGTAGGTAGGGAGACAAGAAAAATTATGGATCAAAAGTCAAATGGGCTTGGTTTGCTTGGAAGCCGTTATTTTCTCGTATGCACATACGAGAAAACTAGTTCAGCTGCCTATATGCTCCAGCCTTGCATGTGTTTGTAAACTGTATTTTGACACTTGGAAAAGTATAAATGGGTTCAACGTGTTTCAGATTCAACTGGACGCTATTCTCTTGTATGCAGGGACAAGTATTTCATAATCCATAATCTCTGACAGGTCATGACATATTGAAATGAGGCATCTGTGTGGTTTGTCATTTCTTTTTCAAATTTGCAGAATTGAGCTTGAGCCTGAGCTTTATCAAAATAAACTGTGTATAAACAGGGGAATTAATATTGCCCTGACTGTTTCCTTCCCAATACTGACTGTACAACACTCTATTGCTGTTGGCCATTGTTAAGAAAACAAACACATAAAACAAACAAGAGTATTTTAAATTATACCAAACAGCCTTTAAGTCATTCATAAGTGTTGCAAATGGGGGGTGACACATGTTATAACGGCAAATTAAGTAATTATTAATATTACCTACCTTTAAAAATAAACTGACTGTTAAAGCAAGTTCTAATACAACATGTGGATATGATCCAGAACAAAGATGTCAAAATCTTTTAGAATTTTTCAAGCTATCTAAAATATCATCAACAAACATCAGGTTGTGGTGTCAAACCATTGTACTGAAGAGCAAGGAAACTTCTTTGTATACTTTTTTATTTTGGTCTTAATCATGGGAAAAGCAGAGAGAATAATTTCCCCACTGACTGTCATCTCAGTGGACCATCTTATAATGCTACTATAAGCGTGTGGTGTTTTGCATAAGAAATGGGCTCTTCATAAGATCACATATATGTACGCAAGTTTTCACAAACTTGTGGGTAATCCAGCAGAATCACTGACAATTGTCGAACACTGGGAAACGTAAGAAATCACATTCTGAAAAGTTTCAACTAAAGCATACTGATGGCAAATGAGAGCTTTCCTGCAACACAACAATAATAGCAGTTTTGCTCGTTACTGACCATCTACAGTGTAAGTGTACCCACTGAGTTGAACAGAAAGTGTACTATGAACGTCAACATTACATTTTCATAAGCTGCAGTCAACAACCGGATGTCTTATGTGGCAGTGGGACAGCCATCTTCAAGCTCCAGCTTTGTGGCGTGTGTTATCAGGGACCATCTATTTATCAGTGTCTACTAGTAAGTGTCTAGCAGCATCTGCACACCTCAGCACTACCAAAACAAACAGCGGGGACCACCAAAACAAGCTGAAGGGGACAAGGATAAAGCAGAGGGCCCACCCACAGAGGAGCAGGTTGTGATGCACACACACACACCAACAAATGCATGCACTCACACATCTACATTCCTATAATGCAACTGTGCAAGTATTGATTTTATAATGTCCATGTCACCATTCTATCTTCACACTTTTGCTACTGCTGTTATGAATAGCTTATGCGAGCCTTGGTGGTGGTATGAAAGGCTTTAAGAACGGGACACACTGAGTTTGAGACATACACACACAGAAACTATAGTTAAAGGGCATGTATATAAACTTTGTATAAGCTTAATTGATGTCCGGGTCGTTACTCTTGACATTACCACTCACCCACATACCACTTGACTCTACAACCTTAATGCATATATTCACACCTTTCTTTTCTTAAATCCTTAATAAAAAAGGTGTCAAAGAGAAAAAAAACAGCCACACCTGCTGCTGTCAACAACACTTCTACTTAAAGATACACTATGCAAGATTTTCCTAAAAAAAAACAATGTGTACTCATACAAAAATAACCCCTCTCAATCATCACTTACAACCCACTAGAAGTGTGTGGTTGTGTGTGCTGCCTGTATTTTCTTATTTTCTGATTATTTTGCTGTGTTCGGAACGTTTCTGGGCATCAACCTTTGGCAGTGGGTGTGTAGCCCCCAGCCAATAACAGCAGGCAGGGTGTGAGGTCGGGACTGGTAGCATAGTGACCAGGTTACATCGCTGTCTCCATCTCTCTCCACTGCTCCACTCTGCTTTCCGTCATGGATGTATAAAGAGCTGCAGGTCTGTGTGTCTGCTTGACCGAGGGCGGGGCTGAGCTACACACATGCAGAGCAGAGAGGCCACAGCGGACAGGATGAAGCTCCGCATTCACATAAAATCCGGCAATGCGGCACCTTCCCGCAGGGTTGTGCGGAGGTGTGGGCATGTTTATTTGTGCTTTAGAACATAACTACCGTGAAACAAACAGAAAATAACATTTTGTTTATCTGGTTGATGACTTTGTTATCACCAGTGCTGCTCGCTCTCTTCATTCGCTCTCTAGCTCGCTTGACCACTGCTTCGCTCCCTCTTTCCGCTCTGGTCAAGCCGAGGAGGAGGGGCCAACTTTGAATGCTGTGTTTATAAACACCAACCGACAAATCCTGCATACTATACCTTTAACACATCAAATCCAAGCCTTCTGACAAACAGAGGCCTTCACAACTGTGTTTTACTGGGAGGCTAGGTAGTGAAGAAAACTGCACAGGATGTCATCACCTTTTTTCCAACGAGTCCTGATTGCATTATCAGAAACCTGGCATCTGGGCGTGACCTTGTTAACTGCCAGGGTAATCAACTTTAACCAAAGGGGAGGAGAGGGGATGATAAATTATTAGTGAGGAAGATTTTGTTCATGTTTTATTAAATTGGCCTGTCAAAGGGGGTTGGTCAAATTATCTGGGGCCTCGTTTATTGGAGGCCGGCCATATTGGCGCATCTGTTACAATTATTTATAATTTCCAGGCAGTCAGGAGGACGGACTGGGTTTTTCGGCATCAGCCACATAAAGCAATTTAGAAATTAACTGATGTGGGAGTGTCTGAGTTTTTTCTCCTCTCACAATCTCTTGCATCCCCATACTGATTTTCATCTAGTAAAAAACAGAAAAACAGGGAAACAGTAAGACGGTAAAGGAGCAAAGATGTGAAAGAGAAAAAATAAACATGTACTGAGCAGCTTAGTGAAAGCAATGGATGGAAAGAGCATGAGACTTAAAGAGGAGAGGAGAGCATGCAGGTGCAGTGAGAAAAAGAGAGCAAGAGATTGAGGGGAGGCTGAGGGAGGGAGGGGAAAAAAAGAGAAAAAGCCGGTCTTGGTAATTACTGAACACGATTAGGTTCTTGGGGGAACTTGTCTGGCACTGGCGGCCCTCGCTGGTGAGGATGCGGCAGGCAGGACCATATGGAGGGAGGCTTGTGATTGTGCTCCCTGAAGCTCGTGACCCGTCTGCTGCCGAGCCCTTGAGCTGAATGTGAAATGAGACTTGCCAGGCCTAATGTTCTACACATGCACCATTTATGCCACAAAACAAATCTGATCACTGTTAATTATGGAACAGCTATAATCAGGAGGGGCCCCCGCCACACATACACAAACGGCTACATGCATACACGAATACATATTCACACAATCACATTCACACACATCTGTGGAGCGACAGGATTTTTAAAAGTGAATGGATAGACTTCAGAAGTAAGGGTGCATGCCCCCCACTAGGCCAGGTGCACTTTGTATTCAAGTTGGTGAATCTTCAAAGAATGTGTGTGTGCATATAATGTATGTATGAATGTGTGCATTAACTGGTATCGCAGTGGAGAGGGACTTTATAGAAGGACAGCGCGCAGTGAGTAGGATGTAGGGTGTGTGTATGCTTTTGTGTGTGTGTGTGTGTGTGTGTGTATACAGCCCTGAGTCCTCCCACACAGTCTGTTTGACCCGGGTGTGTATGTGCTTGAACAAGTGCATGTATCTGCAGCAGCACATGGCTGTGCTTCATTAATGAGGCGAGCTGTGCTACACAGAGGTTCTCATCTAATGAGAGCAGTTGAGCTGGTAAAACACACCACTGGAGTCCATGTCATTAGTATGTCTCTGGCCGTGGACATGGCTCAGCTCCAAACACACACTCATACACAAACTCATGTTGACAACAGTATTTACCGATAACGCACAGCATACACAAAATAGCATAAGTCATAACATATTTATCAGACTATAATTTTCAGGAATTATTTTGAATTCATAACTTTTACACAATGATGTATCTGAAGAGAAGATGCATCTGTAAATAAAAGCAGCAGATTGCACAAAAATTTTTAAAATATTCTTAGGGAGATTCTGACTTGAGATGAAGGAGTTGTACTCCTGATGGGAAAAAACTGAAGGGAGTCAAAACAAGACAAGACTTGCAGCCTTTCATCACATTATCCTGGTCTTCAGTAGAGAAAACTAAAAGTACTCTGATGTTTAATTGAGGTAAAAATCATACATAAGCTGAAACCCATGCTCCTTATTTACTACTGCAATTTCCTCTATATTTACAGTATACTGTTCTAAGGTGAACTGAAAGGTCGTAGACACTAAAAACTTGAGTTTTATACAGTACATAAAAATACACAAGAGAACCCTCTGGCTTATTCGATTCTGTTTGTTGAGCTCTTGGTTGAAAAATTAATTTCCATGTTTCTTTGTAGCATTATGGTTTCAGCATTTTTCACTTGATGGTTGCTATTAATGATGATGATGATCAAAAGAAGTGCCTCACCTAAGTCAAACATAATCCAGCAAAACTGTGGGTGTATTTGTGCACGCATGTGTGTGTAACTAGCACTTTAATTATACATCTAAAAGCGTTTAGATTGGCTAACATAAATAACAAGCCAGAAGCAGATGTTAAAAACCTTCTCAACAAGCTGAGGGAGAAGCACCATGTGGGCTACTTTCAAATTATTTTTAAAAAAAGGAAAAAAAGAGCCTGGTCACCATGGGAAAATGTTGCTTACGTGCTTCAAAGTTCAGGGACTACCAATATTTTGTGTATCATGTGCTAAAACTGCATGCAAATGTGAATGTAGCACTGTTTTGGAAGTGGAAGAATGCACAGGTGCACTCTTCCCTTCTTACAGGAAATCCCAGGTTTCTGAATGGGGTGACTTGGCCGTAATAAATGTGTATTTGAATATGTGTTTATTTAACAGTGTGAATAGTGTACATTAAAAAAGGTTCAGTTAACATTTTAAAGACAACAAGGCTGCTCCTTCTTACATTTAGATGATACTTTACTGGAGTGAATGAACATGCCCAATCTCCCCTTTCCAATGCTGATGAGAGAATAACCATTGCTTTGAACGACTGCCCACACAATTAACAACTTACCACTCATTTACTGTGGTGAAGGTTCCAGAAAGCCTGAGGTCTGCTATGGATTCTAATGTTGGTCTTTAATCACAGCACAGCTCTGACAGTAGCCAAACACTAAACTACTATAAATACAATGATGCAGTTAGGGAGATGGTTGTAAATGATTAAATGTTCACTCTAGCTACTTTTCTGGCCACTAATGAGGGATCTTCCCTGCCTCTAGATTGTGATGGTGACCACCCAACCTGGCAACCCGATCCTCCTCAATCTGGCTGTTTGTTCTGACTGTACATATCTCAATGTGTGTGGGGGTCACTTAGGTGCCTGGTGATCGGCCAGGCCTTACAGCTAGTAGATCAGTGCATGAGGACATCTCCAGCATGACATTATGTAGATATATCACTGTTTTCAGTGCAGAGAGGCACACTCATGAAAATACAGAGCAAGTAGTGCTGAAACAACTTGTCAATTTGTTGACTGACAATATTGATGAGCAATTAACTGCTTATGTCATTTATGAAGCAAACCCTTAACACACTCAGGTTCCAGTGTCTTTTCTCTATTTTAAATTATTCTAAAAGTAATATTCTTGGACTGTTTGTATTTTCTGACATTTTATACACTAAAAAATAATTGTAAAAATAATAAACAGTATAACAAATAATAAATATGATTGTTAGTTACAACCCTACATAAGAACATAATGTTTTTTCTATGTGGAGCTGAAACAAAAGACGAAAAGTAACATTAATCTAATGCTGACCTAGTCAATAAAGTGATATAGTAGGTGACAGTATCAAGTAACAAGAAACGGGGCATGATTGCCATTAACTGACAGCAAGGCAGAACTGTTTGGTTACACTAGACATTGTTCATATTTAAACCTCTGTAAAGCTTCCTATAAAGAGTTAACTTGGCATAAGACAGGAGAGAACAGACAGTCAATCTTGGTGCATAACATGGAAGTATAACACACAATGGGTGTTATTCCTCTCACTCACCCTCCTCCTTTATCCCTACTCCCCCCCCAAAACCACTGCGGGAGGGGTGTTCAAAGCCGTAGCTCTGGTCCATATTCAAATAAGCACTGCGTCTCCCCTCTGTGCTCCCGTTGCGATCAGCACTTTGATCACCTCCAATGGTAACTTCCACCAAAACATTTAAAATTAAAATCAAATCTGCCTTAACAACCTGAGCATTAGAATTTAACAGGTGTTCGGGAGGAAGTTGTTACAGAATTTGCGATTATGTGCTCGAATACACACACCTTTAGTCCAACACGCTTCACGCAGATACGCACGCACACACATATGCACAACCTGTCAGTGAAATTACAGAGTGGGAAACAGAAAGCCCTCCTGACTGAGTGCTATACCTTGGGATACCTGATCTGTTCACTTTGATGTCAGTAGGTAAGACAGTTAAAGAAACAAATCAGCCAGGCAGCAGCTACATGTGTTCAGTAAACAAAAGTTATTATTAATTCTTTGCATAGGTTATATACACAATATTTTTGTAATTATATCTCAGTCCTGAAAATGTGCAATTTGTCTGACCTGGGTGGGGAAGAGACATGGGGTTGAGTGCATAATCAGTGAGATAAAACAAATACACACTATATACTATACTATGTATGTATGTATATATATATATATACACATACACATATAATATATACATATATATACAAACAACACACACACACACACACACACACACACACACACATTATATATACACACTCACCAGCCACTTTATTAGGAATACCCCTGCAATCTAATGCAATCCAATAAAACAGCTCTGCCATAAATTCTACATTTATGAAGCTTATACATTTTCAGCTTTTGTTGACATTGTCAGAAAGGTGATAATTCTACTTTATGTTTATTATTGAGGTCATAGTAGGTGGTGGTGGTGTACTGGAGTGCATTATATTGAAAAATGCTCCTAATATTTTGCCATCCTCATGTATGTTAATGGAGTGGACAAAATATTAGGAACACCATATGAGGAACATTTAGAATTTATGGCAGAGCTGTTGTATTGGATTGCATTAGATTTCACAGGTGTTCCCTAAGAAAGTAGCTGGTGAGTGTATATGTATGTATGTATGTATGTATGTATGTATATATATATTTAATTTATTTATTTTTATATATTTATATGTTATACACACATACATACATACTCACTTACATATAGTAAACGCAAGTATGCATGCATGCATGCACGCCCACACCACACGCACACGCACACACACACACCACTAACTGCATCTCCTCTAAATTTAGTATTAATTACTGAGGGAACACTGCAGTACTGTATTTAATTACTGACTAAATGATCCATTTATACTTCAACGCTGGTTAAATTAACAGGGTTAAGTGAGACAGGGCGATTGTAACTCACTTAACATTTGAGCTGATATCTTTTAACTTCCACAGTCTAGGGGCAGCACTGTCAGAAAATATCAACCAATCAAATTAAACAATTACAGTCTGCAGAGGCAAAAAAATTACTCAAGTGCTGCAAAAATATTATCTTCCCCAGCATCAGCTTCAGAGTTGTTTTATCTGCAAAAGGCCTAGTGGAAGTAGTTTTAACTGAAGTGAAAGTCTACAGCAGATTAAGAGACTGTAACAACAAGTGCAGAGCCCTACAACGTTGATGGAATTGATTGATGTGGCTCAAGAGTACAACATGTAGATACCTGTTACTATTCCCGACAAAGTCTTTGAAACTGTGTGGTCCAAAAAACACCTATCACCAAATCATTAGGAGTTGTTAAAGGCCACTTAAAATGTGGCTGTACCGTTCATTTTACACTAGGCCCTCTATCTCCTTGGGGAGACAGTTCAAAGGTAGCGAGCTAAGCCAAACCCCTGCTGACTAGTAGATGTAAAACTGTAACTCCTACATCATCTTCCAAGACTTCAAGACATTACTGAGCTCCAATTAAACTTGTCTCTCCACCTCTTATCTGTCTTTGCTATCTGACTGGGGTGTTTTAAAAGGACTTCCAGGTACTTGGGCGGAAGGACAGAAAGATAAAGTAAGTAAGTCAAAGGGCACGTGTTTGCCCAGGACTGAGCACGAGAGAAGATCAGATAGCTGACATGAAAGACAGTGGTGCTAAGAGAGATGGACAGATCAAGGGTGAACTAGAACGAAATCAAGAGAGTGATTCTCATTTAAGGACCAACACCACAGGCCATGCTGGAGCTTGTCAGTTATTACTGTGCCTACTAATCCATCTACATACTGCTGTCTCTATACCTCAGGACAATTAGACACAAGCCTCAGGCAAGTGATTGACAGGAGAGTAATATACTGTAATGTATTTATTTAGAAAAAATATAGATATATTATGCCTATAGATATATATAGACAGCATCAAAAAAAATACGTATTTTGTTGTACATACCCACACAAATGCATTTCAAAGTTCAACAACTTCTGCAGCAGAACAGACATCACAGCAAACCACTTCTAAACCTGGAGTTGCAGTGTACTTATTAAACCAGAATAACAGAGGGTCTTTGAGGGAGAGAGGGTCAACAATGAGAAGGGTGCTTACTTTAAAGTTGGTTTGTCGGTTGGGTGAGGGGTACAGGACTGTGTGCTGAGCCTGCTGCTGCAGTTGTATTTGCTCCTGCTGCTGCTGTTGTAGCTGGGTCTGGAGTTGCAGGACTTGCTGGTCTTTCTGAGCTAGCTGGCTGCTGAGCTCCTGGTGACTCTCACGGAGCTTGGCCTCGCTTGACACGAGGGCCTGGTAGCACTGACTCAACTCCTTGTACAGCTGTCAACGAACACAAATAAGACAGAAAGATTGGGAAAGCAGGAGAAGGACAACTGGGGAGGTGGAGAGGCAAGGGAATGGGTCAAGTCAAGCCATGTCAAGTCAAGATGAGACAAAATCACTCAGTAGACTAGGTGACATGGAGACTGATGTGTTTTCATGTGGAGATATTTTCTTATTTCCATAGTAATAGGTTAGATATATGCTAATATTGTCTAACGTCGGGATTCCACTGAGCGTGGCTCTATGACGTTGCGTGTGCGACGCAGTTTTGTTCCGTCCTCCACGCGACTTCATATCCCACCGGGAGTGTTTCATAAGTGGAGCATTTTGCCTGCCAGATTTTGTTGACCTGCTCAGATTTTGATAATTTGGTCATTTTTCCCTGATTTTTGTGCTTCTACCATGAATAAGTAGGCTACTTAGCTAAATAGTTCCCTTTTTGTCTGTTTTAATTGTTGTTATTGTTGTTATTACTTTGTTGTGCTGTAACTTACAGACAAAGTTAATACAGTTAAAAGTTGAGTCATGAATGACATGGATCAAAGATTTGTGGCTGTGTTTTAGTTGTTAAAAATACATTCATCATCATAATTATTTCATATCAACCGGTTATGAAGTAATGTTGATGTAATGATATGATATACGATCGGGAGTCTGCACAGGGTGTTTTATTTTGAAAACTGACTGCATGCTCTCTGCCGTTCCTGTGTCTGACTTCCTACCCGGCTTGATCTGTGCAGTTTGACGCGGCATCCATAAAAAATAGACTAGGTGCATATTTTTAGCAGAGCAGAGCGGAGAGGGCCACTTCTGGGACACATCTGAAATGCACTGTAGCGCGTCCGGTGGGATCACAAGCATTGTCTAGAGTGGCCGCAATCAGCTCCAGCGGCCACTTCACAGCTAGAACGCAACGCAGCCACGCCCGGTGCAATCAAGCCGTCAATATGCAGGAAAAGAAAAAAATAAAAGAATAAAAAGAGGACAAAGAAGAAGATAATATGAAGTGGGTCAAAAAATGTTACTTAATGTTTATGTTTTATGACAAATATTTGCCCAAAGTTTCTCCCTCTCCCAGTGCAGTGCTGTGTATGGCACAGCAGTAAAGTCGTCAGACAGAGGGGTGGTAGGTTCAGAACTCATTCACAGTAACAGGATACGGGAAGAGGAGTCCTTCTCTTTGGCAAGTCAAATAATTGTAGGTTACAGCAAGCTTGGAAATAAATTACCACAGCGGGTGAGGCCTGAGTGGAGTGCAACAAGGTGGTTATAGTAATGATGAGTTTGAGGTTTGGCATGTGTGCATGCGTGTGTGTACCCTCTGATAGGAGGTGGTGTCAGCAGTATGTGCCTCTTCTTGGTTCCTCAGGACTTTCTGTGTGTCTAGGTTGAGTCCTTCCAGTTGCTTGATCAGATGACTCTGCTCTGCTGCATGCTGTGTACTCTGTCTGTACAGGGTCTGCACTTCTGCAAGCTCACGACTGCAGAGACACACACACACACATGCAACATGTTATATAAAAGCCAGAAAATATTATAGTTCAATACACAATAGAGCAGCACTGCTTTTCTTTTCATTTAAAACACTGAAGTTACATGTTCAGGTTTTCAGATTTAATGAATATAAATACAAAGACTCTGTAATAATGTAGAAAGAAATCATTTAAAATCAAGAGGGTGTAAGGTAGACAACTTGTATTAATTCAGGTTACTAATTCTTTTTTTTTCTGTAATCTATTATAATTATTCTGAATTCTATAACAATGAATTGAAGGTGCAAAAATATGTAAACAAATTTAAAATGTAATTTATATAAATAATGCCAATACTATTATTCCTGTTATACTAAGAATACCAAATTTTAGTAAAGTGCACTTTTACTTTCTATTACATATATACAGTACTAGTCAAAAGTTTGGACACACTTTCTCATTCAAGTGAATGGGAACGTGTGTCCAGACTTTTGACTAGTACTGTAATACTTGTAACATATGACAATATTATAGTCAATCATTTGTGTCCCATGGAATTACCACAAAGTGCTCCTCTAACTTATAAGGACATCTTTAATCACCTAGCTAAAACCTTAAGAATGGTCTCTAGCTCCGGTGTGACTGACATGTCAGAGTGCCTCTGGCATTAAAACAGAAAAGTAGTTAAAAAAGGTTGAGATTACCACTAAGGCTCCTACGGTTCTCACAGTTTTTATCATATCGACTAAAGCTTAGGCAAAGCCTGCTCAGTTTCCCTTTTCTCCCTCTTTTAAAGCACATCCACTATGCAGGGCTTATCAAGTGGCTTTAGGTGAGCCAGAGTGGAAGAGATCTGTGTCACCCCCAAGCCTCACGGCATAGAGAGCAATATACTTACTGCTCCACACACTAACCTGTGTGAGGTGATGTGTACGCATGTGCCCGCACAGGACATACACACAATTCCTTAAAACAATAAGATTAACCCAAAATATCACATATTAAGTTCTGTTGTTACACTGAGGTGTATTTATCAGGTAATACTTCAGTTGGTGGGGCTCACCAAAGTTGACTGAGTTGACTCTCTTTTGATGCCACCTCTTTTTCCTTGGTGGAGAGCTGGCCTGCCAGACTGCTACTGTGGCTCTGCAATCTGGACATCTCCTGCCAGGCATTGTGCAACTCTTCCTCCAGATCCTGGTACAGCAGAATAATAACAATTTTGAAGTGCTTTCAGAAATCTAAAAGGAATAATGTAACATGTAAAGGGGATTTTCACAATACATTCCAACAGAAAATATTAAAAAGAAGTGATGACTCTGATAATGACCAAAGAAGGTGAATTTCATGTGGTTTTGCACTTTTGGTCACTTTGTGCATTTCAAGCTTATATTAAGAAATATTTCTTATTAGCCTTTTTATCTCAGCCTTTTGATTGTTTTATGTCAATTTCTCCACTATTATTTGCAATGCATTTTCATGGACTAGTCCACAATCCACTGCAGACCATTGTGATTAAGTTTACATAATCTGAAGTGGAATCAGAGATATTTCATTTGGTAATGTGACAAAGTGTAGGTTGACATCGTGTAAACCCCTAGCAATCCGGGTGTCTACACTGGACACATTTCAGCCATGTTTTTCAGTTGTCTGTCTCACATCCATCTGATAAAACATACAATACAGCAGTCAACACAGGCCATTTTCTTTCAAGTTACTATGTAACTACATTGTTTTGGGCTGTGAGCACTGTCTTAGCGCTTCGGAATACACAGCAGTACTGTAGCTGAACAGATTCAGTGAAGACACTGACAGGGGACTGCAGCTGCTGCTATTGTGCTGGTTTCGCTATGCAGCAGGTGTAGACAAGGTGTTAATGAAAACTTTTCTTTGATAAGAACAAACGATTAGAGCAGGGTAGATTGCATGGCATCAAGCACACTAAGGTGACCAAACCTATACAGTTCAAACGTAATTAAAAACTGTGTTTCACGGGACCAGAATTAATTGTCAAGTTTTTCTTTCACACACCCTCAGTGTAGTTTACGGACATATAATAACTATACAGCAGCGTACCTTATCTACTATGCACTGGATTAAATGAAAAATTCCTGGGCAAATCTTAACAATGTCAAACGAATTGGCATGATGTATCCACTACACACCCCATACTCTTCATCTCCATCTTTCAAATCATCATACAGAAAATGAGGAACATGTGGAATGTCTTAGGCTGTGATGGATGTGCATAGAGTAGTTGCTGGGCTCCATCCCGTCCAAGTATAATTACTCTGCAGCCCTGACTTATTCAAGACTTTCTGTCCGTCTCCATTTGACAAGGGTAGCAATATGTTTCATAACGATTAGTTCATAAGGGAAAAGAAGAATGTGAGGTTCTTCTGCTGCTCCTGTGTCCTCAGACTCTAGTATTGGCATGCAGTTGATTTCTGTAAGGGAATGGCAACAGGTGGTGGTAAAACTCTTTAAGTACTGTGATTGTGGTTTGACTGCTGTCACTGTCTAATAACTGTTTTCTCATGTCCACATATGTGGGAAGAATGGATCTATAATGATAAATTCTGGAGCAACGGACAGATTATTCAAAATACATGCTTGCATATGGTAAATAGCACCTTTCTAGTCTTCCGACCACTCAAAGCACTTTACACTACATGCCAACATTCACCCATTCGCACACACACTCACACACCGATGGCACAGCCTTCCGGAGCAATTTGGGGTTCAGTATCTTGGCCAAGAACACTTCGACATGCAGACTGGAGGAGCCGGAGATTGAACTGCCGATCTTCCGATAAGTGGACGACCCACTCTACCTCCTGAGCCACAGCCGCCCCGACAAGCATATGAGAGGAATAAATAAAGAAAACACAGAACTACCCCTCACTTGTGCATGCATACATGCAAATGACTTCACACAAAGTTCTGAGTCCTCATTTGGGTTGAAGGGGGCAAGAGGCTTCTTGACAATCAGCTCAATTCATTTTTTATTCCAAACAAGGAAGATCTGTCGCCCCTATGTTAAAATGTATTTTTTCTTTCCTTTGAATATAGTCCCTGCATATTTAAACTGCACTTTGCCACAGAGATTTTTTTTTATATTCACATGCTGTGGAGGAAAGGGTAAGAGAATCAGAGATTTCAAGGTGTGCAGAAGAAAAGGAAAAGCTAGAGGACAGGGCCCATCCTGTACGACTTTGTGTGTGGGTGTGTGTGTCTGCATGGAATTGTCCTCGTGTTCATACCTTGACTCTGGCCTGAGCAGCATCCCTCTGGTCTCGTTGGCTGTTGGCCTGCCTCTCTTTCTCCTCCAGGTCAGCTCGCAGGGCGACGCAGCGGGAAGTTAATCCCTCTTTCTCCTCCTCTAGAGCCCGCACCACCTGCCGCTCCTCCTCCTCTTTCCTCCTACACTCCGTCTTCATTTCCTGGATAAGAGAGGTGTGTGTTGTAAGGAGGAGAGTAGGGGGTCATGAGGGCCAAATAAACAACGGTGACGAAAGGAGAGAAGAAAAAGAAGCTATTCAAACTGCGAAAATGAAAAAAGAAAGACACAGAGATACAAAAAGAGAATCAACCCATGGGGTTGAGGCAGAAATGAATATGTAAACAGTGGACTGGCTTTGCTGCGGGAGGTGCCTGCATGGGCCGCTGATTGGCCAAGGTCACCTGCGCTGTAAGACTGGTCCGTGCGGCCAGATGTTTGCTGGTGTGGGCCGAGCCGTGTGGCAAGAGCTGGGCTCATGCAGGTAAAGGGGCCAGTCTGTCAGCTTTAATGGCAAGCTCCTAATGAGAATGGTGCTTGCTGCAAGACCCATTAGACTCAACCTAGGTCTCCTTTGATGCTGTCCCCCACGATTTCTCGCCATGAGACCTCACCAAGACTGTGTAAGGACCATTCCTTTATCAATTAATCATAGCCAGGTCCCATCTAAGCATAATTAGGGGGAAGCCACACCATCACAAGCACACTTTTCACTTTCCCCCACTGAAGCAGTCATTAAGTATTTATCTGCAAGTTAACAACCTGCTTTCCTTTCTCTCTCTCTCTCTCTCTCTCACACACACACACACACTCTCTCTTTCCAGCTGTTAAGTATTCTCTGTTGTCAGTACCAAGAAAGAAAGCTAAAAGCCAAAAGAGCGAGGGTGAAAAGCGAGAGGAAAAGACACAAAGACACAGAGATTGTGTTCAAGAAGGCAGAGCAATCTTCTTTCTCTTCTAAATGATTCAAGGCCTGTGGCTATAGCCACGGGGGACTTGTCATGTTTGGTGCCACACAAAAAAAGAGACTTTTCGAATCTGAGGCCCAGAATGCCACAGAAAATTTGTGCCACCAACCTTAAGTTCCTGACTGTTATTGACCAGTTGTTCACGCAGAGCTGTCAGCTCCCTCTTCATTAAGGCACTCTCCTCATCCACTGTTGTCCTCCTCTGTACAACGCTGTTAATCTCCTGCTGCTGCCCTGTCACTTTCTGTGGCAGACATCGAGACAGCAAAAAATAGAGAGTCACACAGATAGAGAGAAAGAAAAATGCATAAAAAGAAGGCCACAGGTCACATTATGCACACATTATGAGGCGAGCAGGACAGATTATGGCCAACCCCTCCCACCCTGGCCCAGACATAAACTTTTTGAAATGCTCTTCTCAGGCAAGAGGCTGAGGTCTGTCAAAACCAAAACCTCACACCACAAGAACAGTTTCTTCCCGTCTGCAGCCGGCCTCATCAACAAGGCACGGGACCCCCACTGACACGGACTCTATCGCAGCTATGGACATTACACATTATATTAACATAAACTCCCCATAATCTTAAATTTGCACATCTGTGATTTTTCATCTAACATGGCGCATTACATTAACGCAACTTGTATTATTATTATTATATTATTACTTGCACACTGCATATACTGTTTACTCCTGGTCAATATTTTATACATTTCATTTCATTCTCTTTAATTTAAAATTTAAACCTGTAGCAACCCTTCTCACTTAGAATATAATTAACATATTTTTTAATGTAAATTCTTTCTATTTTATATTATTTAGGATTACTTAATTTTGTGTATATTTTTCACTGTTATGCACCATAACACAAAGGCAAATTCCTTGTATGTGCAAACCTACTTGGCAATAAACCTGATTCTGATCCTGAAGATTCTGATTCTTAAACTGATCAAAATCAAAAACAGGGTCTGGATTGTGTCCTGAGTAGGGACTGAATAACATAAAATCCACAAGTTTAAATTTACCAGGCATTAAAATCCAACTGCCAACAACTATATTCATAAATACTAAATGGAAAAGGTGTTAAATGTAAAAAAAGAACTGTGATTATCTTTTTACCCATGGCACAATTATGTAGCAAAAGACAGCAACCACACACACTCAACTATTAAGATCTAACTGGTACTCATTTTAAATCTAGTGAGTCACAAAACATCCTAAAGCTCCATGATGATCAATTTAATGATTTTCAAGGTTCACTAAACTGAAGGCCAGCAGAAATGATACAATGAATTTAATGACCACCCACTTCTGATGCTGGTATATGTTCACTTCATGTTTTTTGGCAGCCTTTGTGGCTGGCCTCTTAACACTACATCAGCTGGGGTTTGGCATTGGCTGGTAATCCACAACCTTCTGTGGGTACACCCTCCTCTCAAATAACACTGTGCTCTGGGATGCAATTAATTGCCATGTTGGGGGAAATCGCTCAGATATATCCAGATAGTGGATTTAGCGTTCCTCGCTACTCCTAGCTCGCCGTGCTAAGAACAGAGGGGCTTTAATAGAGATTTATACTGGGGAGCAGAAAATAAATTCAAACGTTGATAATGAGGTAGGCAAGAACAATTTGAACCCCAGTAGTGCTCAATTGATAGAAGAGAAAAAAGGGGGGTTCCGCCAAGTTAAGAGGTCTAGGACAGAAAGATTAGCATTTGAAAATTCCCAGTACAGTTCAAAAATGAAAGCTAATTATGTTACAAAAATGGAAAGGAGTAGTGAGGGAAAGTTAAAGAGGTAGGATAAAAAAAGAAGACGAGGAGGAAAAAAAAAACATCAAAGTTGGAGAGCTGAGACATTAAGAGAAGTGTAAGATCCTGTGTGGAATCAGCGAACCATCACATCTCCAAAAAAAGAGGAAAAGCCAATTAATCACTATTTGGGTATATATGGCTCGAGACTGGATGAGATGATGACTGTCAGAAGGCCAGGATGACACAGCACAGAGAGCAGTGCTAATAAGGAGATTCTCAAACAGCCTGTTTCATGAGTCTGAAGACAGTGGGTATCCCCTTTTTTTCACAAGGCAACCTGTTGCCTGTTGAATGTCAGAGCTGTTATGTGGACCAGAAATAGTTTTCTTGAGATGGTGCTGATAATAACGAACAGTTTTATTACCAACAGTTTAAAGAGGAGATCACTTTTGATTCACATAAAAATAGAGTATTTTAAGTAAGAAAGACCTTACTTCTACTACTTTACTCTTAGCTTTAGGCTTAGCTAAGCTTGCATTGTAAGCACACTATGGCCTTTAGCCGGGCAGCAGAGCACTTTAATGCTTATTAATATTTCAGGAGGTTGGTTCGCAAGTCTAGGACACTCTAGCACAATTGGCAAAGTTGTTGTTAAAAATGTGTGGCTACTTATCTTATTAGCTGTGATATGTTATCTGATATGTTATCTGTCTACCAGCCATTGGTTTAAGCTACTAATAACAACTAATATTTCAGATTAATTACATTTTTAATTCATAATAACCTTATTGAAATCAGGCTGCCTTCACTCAGACTAAATCACATTTAGCATTTTTGAGTGGAACTTCCCAATCTGGAAAATCTAGATCTGATAACAAAATAAAAAGGAAAATCCTCTGCTACATTTTCAATCAATCTCTTTTATTGTGTTTAATCTTTTTGGAATATAGAGTATAACACATTTCCATGTGAATAGTGCAACAGCAGGCCTGAATCAACTTTTTTATAGAACAAAATAAAGGCCACACATACTTTTTACATTTATGCCCAGCATAATATTGCTATGGTGGTTGAAAAGGTGATGTATTATACATTTACAGTGACCTCAATGTAACTAAAACACAGTAGTTGAAATAACAAGTCAAAAATGTTGCTATAATAACACATTCAGTAATGAATTTCTACTGAGTGGTTCAAACTTAATTATTTTTTTGTCCTATTAAACCTTGTTGGTATTTTCCTCTCATATGGTATAGCAGCCTTTTTTCCAAGCCTTTGTTGCATTGTCAACGCAGCCCCATCCAAAGGTTAAACCAATTAAGTTTGCTTGTGAGTATGCTGTCATGGATGCCTATGCATCAGTCAGATTTAAACACAGATTGACGCAAAAATATTCATTGTAATATACACCCACATCAAGAGGCCCACACCCACAGCTATGATATGGAATATATCCCTTTTGGGATATTTTCTAAGCATCTGTATCAAACCTGTAGATCTAAAAACTTAACTGCATCTCAAACTAAAGGCCCCAATCTTGCATTGAAATAAAGTGAAGGTTAACTTGTACACACATATACTGTATATCCTAACTATGAGCTACCACTAAAACTACTGTGTTGTGTAGATCATGGTTAAGATGGCTGAGGAGAGTGATGCAAAAAAATATATAAAAAAAAAACACTGCCAAGCTGATGACTCCATTACAGCCAGTCTCATTAGGAATGAACACAATTCTGGATGAGGGACGCTAATGAAGGAGACTGACAGATGCTCCAGTGAAGGGATGATGATTTGGAGTAAATTTCATTAGTGATGTCATTATCGTTAGCCATCATACCATCAAGAAATATTACTCAGGGGGCGATGCAAAGAAAGCAGGTAACACAGAGAAAGAGGTTGTAGTTAAAAATACACAAAGAATTTGCTGGCAATTATTTTTTTAAATCAAGGAGGCAAACCAAGAATAAAGGCTTATCTATAAGTATGAACTGCAAATTTAAATACCTTAACGCAAATGGTTTCAGGGGGAGAAAAAATAACATAAAACTGCAAAAATATAATCCAAGAATTTTGCCTTGAAGTTAAAAAAATTCACCCTGGAAATGTGGTGAATGTGGTTGGGGAAAGTGAATGAGAAATGACCTCCTGCTGGACCCATCATCAAAGTGTTGAGGAGGACATTTAACTCTCAGATGCTTCACTGCAGCTGATCATTGGCCAACATCAGACGATTTGTAGATTTGTCAGATTTGTAAACATAACCGATTTGAGGGGCAGAATTATTAATGAAAACAATCTAATTATAAATTTCATCTTGCTTTTCTAAAACTTTCTACTGCTTACAAGTAGCAGCCTTTGTCAAGTAAATTTTCCAGACTGGGCTGAATGGCCTTCCTCCATTAATGTGTCTGAGATCTAACAGACATTCGCTAAACACAGAATGTTTTAGAATATTTGACCAAACCATACTGTACCTGTTCCAGCTCCTGTATCTTGTAATCTTTGGACTGGAGGATCTCCAACACTTTCCTGTCCTTAATCTCCGCTTTGTGCTTCTCACTAGAAGAAAGAGTAAAGAACAGGAAAGTAAGAAAGAACGTATGTATCCTTAAAAATGCAGATATCATGTTTATAAAGTGTACTCTCATTGCATTGGACTTTAATATTTTACAATTTTGAATCACAGTGGATGTACAGTAAATTAAAAGACATTAGGCAGTAGCTCCAAAAATATTGCAGTGTGATGTCATATAATTATCAATTATACCTGCAGTAATTATAATTGTTTGTGCACCTGCTGTACTTCACAAACAAAAGCAACAGTAATTCTGACAGCTGACAGAGAAATCTTAAAAGGAAAATTCATAACAAATACAAAAGGAGATCCCCTAACATACAGCCAATTAATGTTCTTCTTACCATTTTCATACTATGTCTATGTCTATGGTTGCTATTATTTACAGAAAATTTTATTTTTACATAGTAGTTTGACATTATCTGAACATCTTGGTTTTTAAACTGCCCAGGCCAAACAATGTTTTTATCCAAGAGTTTTCTGAGTTATTATCCCATTTTATATCAAAGTATGACAAAATT
The DNA here is from genome assembly GCF_914725855.1 of Thunnus albacares. Taxonomy (NCBI): domain Eukaryota; kingdom Metazoa; phylum Chordata; class Actinopteri; order Scombriformes; family Scombridae; genus Thunnus; species Thunnus albacares. The sequence goes on along the minus strand of NC_058108.1, from coordinate 23,472,901 downwards.
CTTATTTTGAGTGATTTTAACATACACATCTACTGCCCTTCTCAGACTTCTGTCACCAATTTTATGGATACTTTGGAATCTTTTAACCTCATTTCGGCAATACAAGAACCTACACATTTGAAGGGCCACACCTTTGATTTAGTTCTGTACAGTGGTCTCAGCCCTGACAACTTTGAGACTAAGGATATCTGTGTATCTGATCACAAAGCAGTTTTATTCAGTGTGGTTTTATCCCAACCACCTATTAATCACAATACACCTGTCTGCTGCCGTGTTATTAACTCTATGCCTGCTTGCAAGTTTTCTGAGCTTTTTACTGCTGCTTCTTTAACTGCCTTTGATCCACATTCTAACACAAAGGAGCTGGTCTCCCTTTTTAATCACACCTGTCAGACTGTCTTGGACTCTGTCACCCCCTACAAAGACAAAAAGTCAAATAGAACACCGCAGTCATGGCATCAAGGACACTGCACTCAGTTGGTTTTATTCTTACCTTTCAGAAAGAACCTACTCAGTCAAGTTAGGTAATTACTCATTTTCTACAACTCACATTACCTGTGGAGTACCACAAGGTTCAATTTTAGGTCCAATTTTGTTTTCTATCTACATGCTTCCACTTGGCCAAATCATCCAAACACAGATAATATACAGATATACCTTCCCCTGAGACCTGGCGACCCAAAAAGCCTAGCTGCTGTAGATTGTCTCAGTGACGTCATCTGTCGGATGGCACCAAATTTTCTTCAATTCAATAACTCAAAATCAGAAACATATTGTTTAGTCTTCCAAACCCTATCGTTCTCATTGAGAGTGGCCTTGGTCCCTAGTCTGCAAACGTAAAGCCTGCTGCCAGAAATTTGGGGGTACTATTTGATTCAGACTTAGGCTTTGAACCACAGATCAAAAAAGTTGTCCAACTTATTTTCCCTAGACTTGACTACTGTAACTCCCTCCTTTCTGGCATAAACCAAAAGTCACTCTCTCGCCTCGATCTAGTTCAGAATGCAGCATCTCGGCTACTTACTGGTTTTAACAAACAACATCACATCACCCCAATCCTTGCCTCTCACCATTGGCTCTCTGTTTCATTTAGAATTGATTTTAAGATTTTGCTGATCACTTTTCTGGGTCTGGCCCCAAGCTACATAACAGAAATGTTATGTAGCTATGAGCCAGTTCGCAACCTTGAGACCCTCAGGTGGGGCCCTTCTGGCCATTCCAAAGTAGAGGCTTAAATCTAAAGGTGACTTTTGCCATCAGGGCCCCTTGGCTTTGGAACAACCTGCCTGAGGAGATAAGGCTCATAGAATCAGTAACTTCTTTTAAAACACTCCTTAAAACACATTTTTACAGATTTGCTTTTACGTGATGTTGTCTTTTTATTGCTTTTATTCTTTTTATTTGTATTTATATTTACTTTTTTAAATGTTTTTTTTTGTCTTTTATCTCTTTTACCGTCTTTATCTTTCGTCATCCTTCTGTCTTCTCTCTGCTGTGTTTCTGCATCTTTTGTCTTCTTGTTTTAACTTTATCTTAATTTTGTCTTTCTTTTGTTTGGCCTCACTGTTTGGCTTTCTGTTGGTATATTGCCTTCTGTTTGTCTGTCAAAGCACTCTTTTTTAAAAATGTGCTATATAAATAAAGTTATTTTAATTATTATTATTATAATTATTATTATTATTATTATCATGAAGACTATAATGTAACAAAAAAGTATATATAAATGAAAACAGAAAATGCACACTCTATTATGAAAGCACAGCTGCTGTACTAATCTGCTGCAGGACGAAACTCTTTTTTTCTTTCCAGCCCACTAGCACCTCTTTTATCATATGAACTTTTAGGGAGACAAAAACAAAAGCAATTGGGGACCTGTTTGTTTCAACTGCTTCAAGCCACCAGGGGCCACCCATTCCCTCTACTCATCACTTGCTCCTTCTACACCTCCCATCTTCAAGGCCTTTTCTCTCGTCTCTTTGCCTCTTCTGATCAGCCCTATCCCCTGATAGACACTGAAATAAGTATCTGGTGTCCCTGGAGGAGCTGGAACGCAGGCTGGCCTAGCTACATCTCCTTGTATATTGGGCTGTGTTCACCATGTCCTGAGCAACCAACCAATCACTCTACAAGATCCTCACAGGAAGGGGAGGGTGGGGTGAATGGTAGTTCCCAGTGGGCACCAGCGCTTGACTGGAGTCGACACAATTACCATGTCAATATCCTCCTGCGCATCAGGTGATACAATACACATACACTCTCTGGGTGCATGTTCCCCCACCAGTCTCAGCGGACCAACATACTTTGATGGGTTTCCTATGGGGCTATAAAGGAACTGAAGAGGGTATGTAGAAGGAATGAGAGGCACAGGTACTGAGGAACACTCTGCATGCTGCTGCACTGTATTTTACCCCTATTAAGGGTCTGCTAACAACTGACAGACATAAAA